>NC_086178.1:32809796-33481939 GCF_023053635.1 Elgaria multicarinata webbii | reverse complement strand
TGGACTGGACAGCCTTTCCAAGAAACGCAGAACAGTCCCTTATAAATGAGGGCGCATGGCAACCCTATGCCTTGAAAGGCAGCTAAGGAATGCTCCAGGAGTCTCTAGAGGTGGGGAGGAGCTATAATCTGGCAGAAAGGCAGCGAACTGGACTTTGCCACAATCCTAAACAGAAGGGAAGTTAATATGATGGGGGGAAATATCAAAGGCTTGAGGTTTAGGTACTTTGAAGAGGGGAGATCCAGAACGGTTATGTTCTCCTGAATCTCAAACCAACATGAAGTATCATGGCAAAGAACACTGTTAAAGATGTTCTACTTTAAAGGTATGTTTGAATGCTAAATTCTTCTTAGCAATTAAAGACGAATAGCTGGTTGGGGGTTGCTGATAGCTGGAGGACTTTTTTCGGTCTAGGATTGAGGCCCAGATTATTTTTAAAGATGTGTGTGTGTGTGTGTGTGTGTGTGTGTGTGTGTGTGTGTGCGCGCGTGCGTGCACGCACACACACACACGTGCAAAGGGAAGAAAATGGAATGCTGGACTGAGTTGTGGACCTGGTTCTCTCAAGGAGGGCCTTTGCCCATATAAAGCTCCCTAAAAGATCAGCCAGTGATGCCCTGCTTCAGTTTTTAAACTTTCATACAGGCCAGACTAGTTGACATAATAGAAAGGATGGCCTTTTCTCTTACAGTCCCAGAACACTGGAAAAGGATGCCTACTTGTCTCCCTCTCTGTAAGTTTTCCACAAATAAACAAAGACAGCTTGTTCCATTGTGCTTATAGGAATGAACAATTGAAGTTCCTGATGATTTCAGAAAATAAAAACAATACAAAAATGCATGTTTTAATTGTTTTATGATTTCTTGTACATAATTTTGTGAAGGAAAGCAATATGCTAGTAAATAAATAATAAACATAGGTATTGTACATATCGAAAAACCCAATACTGTGCTAGCTTTATGGTACAGTTTAATTTATCTCAATATCCCATTACTATATACTTATCTTCTTGCTGTCAAATGCTATCCCCAGTCATAGCATATTAGTGAATTCCTTGCAATGTTATCACATGTATGAAGACTAGTAATTGACAAAGAATACAGCATCTTGAGAAACTTAGCTTTCATTTCAACACACACACACACACACACACACACACACTTCCACCAGGTGCCTATAACTGTGAAGGTAAGCTTGAAAATATGAGAAAAACTGAGAGCTAAAGTATTGATCTGGGAAAATCTGGGTTCAAGTCCCCACTCAGCCATGAAGCTCACTGGGTAACTTTGGGCCAGTCACTGACTCTCAGCCTAACCTACCTTACAGGGTTGTTGTGATGATAAAACAGAGAGGAGGAGGATCATGTACACTGCCTTGGGCTCCTTGGAGGAAAGGCGGGATATAAATGTAATGCCTATATAAATAAATATGCAAGCAATCTGGCAAAATCTCCACAGTCACTGGGTGAAGCTGGTTAAGATTTCTAACAACTATTTTTGACAACTATTATACCCAGAGGACCTTTTCTTCTGCCGCTCCGAGTTTGTGGAATGGCTTGCCGGGAGAGATTCGTCAACTTAACAGTCTTCCAGAATTTAAGAAAGCCATAAAGACTGATATCTTCCGGCAGGCCTACCCAGTTGAATTTTAAGATGCCTTTTTTAATGGTGTGCTGCTTTTAATGATGCACTGGTTTTAAACGTTTGAATTAGTTTTATGTATTTTATGGTGTTTTTATTTGTGTTGTACCCCGCCTCGATCCAGAGGGAGAGGCAGGTAACAAATAAATATATTATTATTATTATTATTAATAATAATAATAATAATAATAATGATGCTGGGGTGTGAGAGGGGGTAATCAGTGGTGTGACCTTCTCTGGGCTTAGAAGGAGCAGAAGAAATTATGCACAAATAACCAATTTGCAATTTAGCTTTTTTTTAATGTAACATTTAGTGTTGTTGCTTTTAAAACTGCAAAGATCACGCAGCTCTGAGATGCTGTACTTGTGAACCAACACGCTCATTTGGGGCTCACCTTTTTGCTGCCATATAATGCAACAGCATCACACCATCCAGCTGCAGCACCGGGTACTGTGACATTATGTGCATGTAGTAGAGGTGGAGGATTTGCCTCACTGAAGCCATGTTCTTTTAGCAGTTCAAGATTTAGGGACCGTGGAGACCGACCACTGCAAAGTAAGCAGACATCCACACATAAACAGGATTACAAGCATATAACAACAATACCATCTATTTGATTTAAAAAGTAATAGATAGTATTGCAGTCAGCTTGGCACAACATTGCAGCACCTCTTAGGAACCAGGTAACAATAATATGTGCAACTTCCATGACATTTCTTTACTAACTGATTTACAAACAGGATAAAATTCTGCAATCCTTAATCCTATAAACTCTTATTAGTTACATCAACCAATCGCTCTTCTTAAAATTGTTCATTTTGTTCCACTACGCTTAACATGTTGGGGTGCTTTCAAAAGGATGGCTCCTAGCACTACAAATCAAAAGACACTGTGCAGCTGTTCCATCTTTCCCTCCTTAACAGATTTCCTGTGCTGAGAAAAAAAGAAGGAAGAAGCAGTGGGCAAACACAGAACGGTAACAAATGGGAAGCAAACACATCCAGACCCCCGTGAAAACTCAGTATATGGAGCGAGGTGATTGCGCAATAAAAGCCTCGCCTGGAAGCACCCTCTCATTAATTCAGAGGCACCGAAACAGATGTAGCTCAACAATTACCCATGATAGGTTCAGACCTTGGGAGGGTTCCTGTCCCTTTAAAAATTACACTGCAGAGAACACTCTGCCAGCTATAGGAACTTCTATCAGGGCACCAGCTTGGACCTGGCAACCATGGCTGTTGGCTGACTCTTCCCTTGTTAGGCAAATGGCCCAGGGCATAGTTGGCTGATAGGGGAGGTGACTGCATGATAGGTGGGAAAATCTTCCCCATATGTTTGAATGAGATATCCATCAGAGCTTGGAAAAGGCATCACACACACACAGACTACATCTGTGTGTGCGTGCATGTGCAGTTCTGCAGTTTGAGAAAGACAGAGGCAGAGAACTGGCTGATGGCACCTCGCTGGTACAGAGTATCTCTCTATCGACTGATGTGAGGCAGCAATTCTGTTGCCTTGTAGGTGTGCCTCTTTGCTTTCACTTTCACTCCACTGTTAGATCTGTAGATAAAGCAACTATTAAAAATGCTGTTATGTCTCCAGTCTTCTTTTTTCCAAAGGAAATCCAGGAATCTTCTGGAACTTCTCACATAAACAAAGACGTCTTTGACTATAGTTTGGTGGCAACAAGTACGAAGTTAGCAACGTTAAATTATACTGATGACTTGCCGATCCATTAAAAAAAGTGTCTATGTCAATGTACAATAAATACAGTGATATAGTAGTAGTAGTAGTAGTAGTATCCTGCCTTTTTTTCAATACTAGGCGTCAAGGCAGCCTATATACAACTTATATTTAGTATCTCAAAGCAACAACACAGGAACCCACGGTTTTTAGTGCATAAAAATGATATGAAGCTCAGACATTTCTAATGTGAACTGTGCCCCTGGACACCTTTCTTGGTGCTCACGCAGGTGCCCTACCCCTCCCACTTAAAAAAAATGAACACATTTGCTTAGTGGCTGCTGAGATTACTTCTAAGCAAAGTGAGGGCCTCCAGCTGCTGCCATCTTCATTTCCCATGAACATCTACATGATGGGGCTCAGAGGTGTTCTTAAGAAATGAAGATGGTGGGTGGCTGCAAACCAATGCTTTCCTCTGCAGTTTGCCCAGCCACCAAGAAAATGGTGGGGAGGGCACAGAGAACTGTGGGTTCAAAGGTATTGGAAGTCAGACCCCACCTCTGTCTTGTATACAATAACTTAAGTAGGCTACTCATTCTTTGTGACTAGCCACATTTCCTATGGCAGCCATTTTATGGAGGTACCTACGATAGTTTCTCAAATGGCTAAATGTACCAACGTGCCCCAAATGTTTGCCTACCCCTGATCTAGACTTACACCTTAAATTTACAGCATGTAATCGTAGGTGTTGTAAAAGTATACTTTTTTTAATGACACGTTCCTGTATCTTCATGGGTGAAGTTTTTTCCTATCATGCAGATGCAGTGATGGGGAAAAGCTTCATTCACTGAATATCTGTCAGTCATAAAACAGTTAAAAGCACAGAAGTCCTGCAAAAATAAAATAAAGGGACTCTTTTTTTGTTACATAGCATGCATCACCACAGGTATCTTCTTAAGGACTATAGACATTTCTTATACTCTATAGCCACCACACTATTTAGCGTTGTTGGTAGCTGCCATGTTGCTTTTTTTTAAAGAGACTCTTCAAATTGCCTCATGGTCCTTGAGCTAGCCCTGCCCTGCCTATCGGTTGCAAATCAGTAGGAGCAGGACTTTTGACATGGGCAGTTTTCAAGCCCCCTTGCCTGGTGTTTTTCTAATCAAGCTCCAGATTTATTTCTGATTCATCTGGTCTATTTTGCTATTATTTCAATGCTTTTACAACAAACCTTTGCACTGAATAATGGAAAATAGTTTTCATAGGAAAAGAACCCTGAATTTTATTTTCATTAATGTGCTTGACAGGGCACACACTGTGGAACCCCTGGAAACAAGCCAAAACGTCACATCTAAAATGGTTTCCTGTTTCTTTGTGAAAGGTTCATGAAGAGGAGAGGGAAATCAGATATAGGAGTTACAGCATATCCTGCCCTTTGCCCTTTGACTTCAGCAACAGGAACTGAAGAGCACCTGGAGCCGATGCTGGCCTTTTATAGCATCTCCCTATTAACATTCAGCCTAGGTCTACTGTAGGAGGACAACTATTTCCCTGCAGTAGTGAAAAACTGAATGGCAACAAATGGAGGAAAATCAGAAAAAAAAATGAAAGGAAATTAGGTGCAAAGCTGGACTCTGACCTCCTCATTAAAACAAAAATCCTCCCCACGTGAAACCAGAACTACAGACTCTCTGTCCGCCAGGATGTTTGCATAGAAATCGTTATCAAGGTTAACTTAAAAAAAATAAATTAAAGTGACATTATACACACAAGCCTGAAGGTACACACACATAAACTGAACAAATACCGTTTGTATATAGTGCAAACAGACTTGTGATAAGTGTGGCAAACCCAAACACTATCATTAAATTGAGCACCGTTACATACGTGAAATTCTTATGAGAAATTCAGTCCAAGTAATCTGTTTCCCCGCCCAGACAATATTTGCATCTCTTTATTTTCCTTCAGTAGCATCAGTGGCAACAACCTGGATTCTTGTTTGTCCACTCACTTTAAAGTCTACATTTGCACTGTCTTCCTACCACCAGCTTTCGTATGCTCCAAGCTAGGGATATCTATCCTGTCCCATAGTTGCCACTGTGTTCCAGTGAACAGAAAGCAGGGCTTCAACCTGGGAGACCAGGGCTCAATTTCTATCTGTGTTTTCAATTAACTGGCTTTGAGCAAGAGCTGATCTACACAAGACTTTTTTTTTCATCATTACAACAATCGGCTCACCAGTGCAACACACAATGCACTCTCAAATCCATTATTCTCATTCTTGTTCAGCCCATACATCCAGTAATATCTAAGACAGCTTTTATAATGAATTCTGGCTATCTTGCCATTAACTTGCAGGCTACGTGCTGCGTATCTGCTATCATTGTGGATTTGTTATCTGTCCTGGCGGGAGTGGCTTCACTTGCAGAACTTCAACAATAGCCAATCCCTTGGTTAAGGGATAGAGCCTCGTGTGGCATAGAGCGGTAAGCAGCAGTTACTGCAGCCAAAACTCTCCCCACGGCCTGGTTCTCAGGCAGCCAGCTCAGGTCGACTCAGCCTTCCATCCTTCCGAGGTTGGTAAAATGAGTACCCAGATAGCTGGGGGGAAAGGTAACTGTGACTGTGGAAGGCAATGGCAAACCACCCTGCTACAAAGTCTGCCAAGAAAACGTCAGGGAAAGCAGGCGTCCCTCTAGGAGTCAGTAATGATTCAAGTGCTTGCATGAGAGGTTGCTTTCCTTTTTCCTGGTTAGGGGATAGGAAGTGGGTCTGTCCGCCATTTCCTGCTACCCTCGGTGGTGGATCAAATCTACCCATTTAAATTTGTGGGGGGGGGGGGCAGTTCACAATCTTCCTGTGCACCTCCAGATCTGTGAAGAATGGGATTTGTGGGCATGCCCTTTTCCTTTCTCACTTGCTCTTGCACAGCTTCCTAGCAAAACAGCTCCTCGCTGCTGGTGTCACCAAGGAAATAGCAGAGAATGAAAGGGAGAGGAGGTGTAGAGAGACAAGGGGCCAGTGGCAAGGAACGATTTTGCTGGGCACTACTATGCAAAAACACCCCCCCTCTCTCTCTCACACACACACTTCCTTTTCCTCACCCTCCTCTGTAATTTGTTTTTTTCTGGTGCTACTTTTGACTGCGCACATAAATGCCAACATACACATTTTTTTCTCATTTTTCCATGGAAATTATACATGATGTCCACATTCCGTACTGCTTTCTTATGCTTCCATCACATTTAGACCCCATACGTGCATACATACATACACACAGAGGAATGTGGAAACTGCTTCAGTATGACAAGGTCCCATATCATAGACACACATATTTGAACTGAGTGTGTCCATTCTGTTGGAAAAGCTGGCACACTTAGCCCTAACCACAAAGTTCCACAGTGAGACTCTTCCTCACGTTGAAGTGGCTCTGGTACTGCAGGGCTTACATATGAACGGGGCCTTAAGTGAGATCAAGAAATAGAACCAAGGATATCCTTATGCAGACAGAAGAAAGTTTGATTCACCCCAGGTGAGATCATCCCCCACCCCAATACTGCACCCCAGTGCACTCCTTTACTTTTCCCCTAAAGCGTGAATGGATGCCTTTCACTCATATGGGGAAAATACAGCATGTGCTTGGGGACACTCTTGCGGTGAGGGCATAACCTGCTCTCCACCCCTTCCACTGGGTGGTCCCCACTTCAATGACAGAGATCCCACATTGGGGTGCAATGTGTTTGTAGCACACCCCAGAGTCCTTATAGATCTCTACAACAGCCTTCCTCAACCTTGTGCCCTCCAAATGCTTTGGACAACTCCCAGCATTCCTACCATGCTGGCTGGAGCCTACAGGAGTTCTGGAGGTCAGGCAGGCACCAACTTTGTATTCCTTTTGGCACCTCCTGAAAATATAATTGTTCCAGGAAGCCTTTCCTTAATGACCAGCCACGGTTCACCTTTCATTTTGCTTCTTTTAATATCTATTTTAAGGTGTTTTATTCTGCTTTTATTTTATTTTATCTTGTACAGCGCTGTGAAATTTTGAATGGGAAGTGGTATACAAATATTGTAAATAAATAAATACATACTTAAAATGAGACCTCTTCTTTTAAAATTAAGACTAGAAGTCTAAGAACAATAAAAGTTTAAGAAATTCTATTTTCTGTTAACTTATTAAGCTCTAAGAATCTTTAGCAAAGCTAACATCAAACATTTTTTAAAGTCATTTTATACAAGTTATATTTTGAGGTAATGCTGCAAGTATGTTTCTAATAAAAACCGTAAACTGATCAAAAAAAGGTTTCCCTTTATTAATTCTTGTTTGTACAAAATCAACATTGAATCCATCTAATACAATTTTTGGTGTACACTTTGTTTAAAGTGTATTGATCAGCGATGGGAAGTTAACTGGCATTGAAAGGCTCCCTATTAATAACACTCAACAAAGGTCAAATCTGTAACAATTGTACTTAGAAACCACCAGCAAACACAACAAAGCCAGTTAAAGCAGGAGTTATAGAGAAGAAACTCAACTGCACAATCTACCCTTGTTGCACCACAGAAATATGTCTTTACCCCAGTAAGTAAAAGAACAATAGCTCTTGTACCTCTCCTTTGGGACTTACCTTCCATTGAGACCATGGACCTGCTTTGTACTTGCATCATAGTAGAGGCAGAAACAATCTCCACCTATGCCAGTACTGCATGGTTCAGTAACGTTTAAAGCAGCTGCTACAGCCACAGCAGCATCTACAGCATTGCCGCCATTCTTTAAAATATCTGCAACACCAACAAGGAAGCTTATTAAGGACCTGACTGTAGTCTTTTTCGGGGGGGGGGGGGTGTAATTGCTTTATCTGTACTGCTTTATCTGCTTAAAAGCCATCAAGCCTCATTTGAAAAATTAGACACCTGCTTCCCCTATTTCCATAATGCAGATGCAAGAGGCAGGCTTCATTTTTCACACAATAAAGGACCTCATGCCCAAATTTTGAGAATATTCCTTTTCCACTGATTTCCACTGGGGCACTACAAAATTAGCCTTTTATTTTTCAGACTTCTTCATAAGTTCTAAATTGATTTTCAACCTTCATGAAAGAAGAAAAAAATGAGTTTGACTCTCTCAGATCACACAATATACTTCCAGATCTAGAAGTTAGGGCTTAACATAGATGGCTGCAGTAAGAGAACAGTTCCCATGTATCCATTCTCCATAGTTGCCCTCATCGAATTTCACACTTGTGAACTCTAAGGCCATAGCTAGACCTAAGGCTTATCCCTGGATCATCCAGGGGTCAAACCTGTTCATCTAGGTGACACACAGGGGATCCAGTGCTCAGGCAGGAGTGAACCCTGGATGATTCCAGGATAAACCTTAGGTCTAGCTGTGGCCTAAGTGAGCACAATATGACCGAAGAGATATACAGCTGCATGCCACACACCTTATCATCTGAGTTATGGGTTCCTTGTGTGAGGTGTATTATTGATTTGATTTGAAATTCATCTTTCTACCAAAAAAAGACACTCAAGACGGCTTACAGTCACAAATAAAACTTGATTAAAAGAATAATAAAAATAAACCCATTAAAACACAATTAATAACACAACAAGAGAATAATTTATGTATTGGTAGTCATGTGTTGTGATTGGGGTTGAGTTACATTATATTCCTGCTGTGTTGCATTATATATCTGTTGTAGGAATATAGTTTCAATAGTAATCAATGAGAGTGTGGTTATTCTTATCCACCCCCCCCCCCCCGCCCCAACCCCACTCTCAGTGAAGTCAGTGGAAGGGAAATTCTTTGCACTGGTTTGGAATGCAAAAGGCGCATGAATGTTATTACACCAACTTTAAAATCACTTCACTGGCTGCCAATTAGTTTCCAGGCGAAGTATAAAGTGTTGGTTATCACCTTTAAAGCCCTACATGGTTTGGGTCCAGGTTACCTGCAGGATTGTCTTCTCCCATACAATCCGCCCCACACACTCAGGTCCTCAGGGGAGAACTTACTTCAGTCAGCCAAAACTAGGCTGGCAACTGTTATTCAGAGGACCTTTTCTTCTGCTGCCCCCAGACTGTGGAATGGCCTGCTGGAGGAGATTCGTCAGCTTAATGCTCTCTGACTTTAAGACAGCTATGAAGACTAGTCTCTTCCAGCAGGCCTACCCATATGAATTTTAAACATAAGAATTTTAAGATGTTGTGATTGTTATTTTAATATTGTATTGATTTCATATGCTCTTTTAGCTAGTTTTATGTATTATATTTTATTTGGTGTTGTTTCCCGCCTCAATCCAGAGGCAGAGGCAGGTAATAAATTTATTATTATTATTATTATCATTACCTGCCCTGTACAGAAACAAGTATTTCCGCCCATTTAGAGTTATTTTTTTAGAAGAGCCAAAGTCCTGTTGCATAAGCAATGGATCCCACGAATGCAGACACAATATGATACTACCTGAAGAACTTAAAGATTTCACAGACACACCCACCCACACAGTTAAAAGATAAAACCAATTACCAAGGCCAACGTTTGTTGCAAGAGGCTGGCTTGATGCAACACAACCACTACTGCAAACTACTGGAGATCTCCGAGAACAGAACTTAAGCTGTGACATCATTTTGGGAACAACAATATTCAACCTGCACACACACAAAAGAAACATACATGAAAAGTGGGACCTGAACTAAACGTGTGTGTGTGTGTGTGTGTGTGTGTGTGTGTATGTGTTAAATCTTGAAATCTTAAAATGCTAATGAAATCACATAAACCTTCACAAAATTTTACAAAACTCAAGTTGCGGGCTTTAAATATCAGTATTTCTCTTTCGTTACTAAATCAGTTGCCACCAGAATAGTTTACACTTAAAGACACTGATGTTACATCATGCTGCAATATTCGTTTGATTTGGCAAGTGAATTAGAACTCCTTGTAATAATTCTTGCCATCAGCTGCCTGAAATTTAACATTAATACAATTGTAAATTATATTCTGTTTAAATTCCTTTTGTTTTCTCCATTCAAAATTATAATGCAGGAGAACAAGTCACAATTTCACCAAAAAACCCCACCAAGTTAAAGTTAGATTGCGTAAGGGCGCAACCCTAGGCATCTATTAAGCCGGGGGATAAAGATACAGTCCTTTCTATGCATCTTTATCCCCCAGCACGGGAAACGCTGGGAGTTGTACAACTCCCGACATTCCCCATTTAGGCTGCGTGGTGCTGAGAGTTGTAAGACTAAAAATGCACAGGATTGCGCCCTTAGCCAGGTCTTTCATCGCCTGGGTAAAATGTACAAAATGGGTAGAAGTGGTTTGGGTTGTCTTATAAATTTTTACTTTCTTCACCAGAAAACGGCGCTCCAGGTTAGGCTCAGCCCGGCAAAAATCTCCGCCGCGAGTCTCTTCTAGCTTCCTGAAGTACAAAGGTTGCCCATTCTCTCCCGGCTGTTTCCTATACATACAGCCACAACCCGCCGGCCACATTTAAGAGAAATATTATGCTAGAAGGCTACTCCATTTTATAAAATGGCCCTGGCTGACAGAACGGGCGCAGGCGCGCGCTTTCTCCCTGAGAGGCGCCCCTCCTACATTTCGCGCTGCGACGCCTCCAACTCCTCTGCCTACGAGGCGCTTTACGGAAGGCAACCGCTCCCTCGCCTCGGGAGAAGGGGAAACAACGGGACTGTGGTGTTGTTCTCGCGTGACTTTGGAATACGTTCCTCAACAATTCAGTGGAACGTATTCTAATTCCAACATTGTGTGCATGCTTTTTAATTTTGGGGGGAAATATATTATTAATATCCATTCAAACAACACTGTGCATGTGAGTGCATTCAGAGCCATAGTGTGCATTTATCATCTTATAGGACAGGAATAAATCATGCATGCAAATCGTGCATTAAAGTCACAAAATCGGCTTCAATTTTTATAAATCTATGTTATTCAAAAGTTAACAAATGGAGAGAAGCACTGTAGACACTCCTCACCTTGGGACGCCATTTGGTCTAGGTCCTGCTGTCACATTCCTTTAAAATTGCAGTAAGTAATGCCTCCCTAAGGGTGATAAGAAAGGCCACACCATTTTTCTAGATAAAAAGCGCAGCCGTACTCATGCCCTATGCCCTATGATGGCATAAAAATAATCTATATCTTGAATAACAGGTAGATACGTGCAGAGAAAGCCAGATAGGATCAAATATGTAATTTAAGGGTAGCCAGCTAATTAACTTTTATATACTTGTTAAGAGATTTTCATCCTGCCTGTTTTTTTAAGAAAGCACTGGGAACATCCACTAACAACAACAACAGCAAAAATAAAAACAGCTAATGAACAGCAAAGTCTAGAATAAAAAACCCAAACTGTCAGAACAAGATTTGAAGCAGATGAATTTGACAAATTGTTGTTTTTATAAAGTTACATATATATTAAACTGACGGAAGAAGAATTGCTGAAAAGGGCAACCAAAATGATCTGGGGTTGGAGCATCTTCCCTACAAGGAAAGATTGCAGTACTTGGGGCATTTATGTATAGAAAAAAAGGCGAATAAAAGCAGACATGTGTGGTGCATGGTGGGGACAATGTGGATGGAAGTTTCTCTCCCTCATTGTAATACTAGAACCCATTCTAGTCATTCAAAAAGGGTCATTCAATGAAGGGTCATTCAATGAAGTGGAACAGTGGGAAATTCATGACAAAAGAAGTATTTATTTCCACAAGATGGCTTCTAAGATGCCTTAGAAAGATGATTAGACAAATTTGTGGAGGCTAAAGCTATCGGTGGCTGTTAGACGTGACGGCAATATGCTACCAGCAGGATGTAGTCATTGGATAACAATGGTGGGAGTAGACTATTGCCCTCATGGCTGGGTGAGGAATGCTGGGAGTTCTGCCTAAACATGGATAGGACTATGCCCTTACATTCTTATGATTTAGAAACCAAATTAACTGATGACGAATAGACTGAACGGCAGAAAAAATGTGACCCGTCCTTGAAATGCTTCTCCCAGTGAAATATAGGGTTTTGAGCAGCTGATATGCAACATCTTTGGAGACGCAACACTTATGTAAAAGGGGAAATGACACTTGTTAGGAAGGATGTGAATAGAAAGACTTTTTGAAACACGTGGGGCTCCATCACACCTATACGTTTGCCCTCAAATTATCTGCCTATGTTTCCATAGCGTGTGAAAGCCAGATCACTTACATCTTTGCGCTTTTACGTTGTCCTGCGCACAAGCATATCACTATTGTTCCATTGAGATGCACTCTCAGATCTCCTTTGTACCTCTCCCTACAGTGCATTGGTTGGTGGTAGTTGGACACCTTGCCCTGGAGAGGGTTGCAGGGTTGTGTAAATCCCATTGATTTCAACTACATTTACATCCAATTCATACTAAAATGCCATGCATGCTTACCTTTGAGTAAACTTGAACAACAAAACTATAACCCCTTGTGTATTTAAATTCCTTAATAAAAATCTTAGTTTTGTTTATCTTGTGTCTAGTGGTGGTGTCAATCCCATGGTGATGCCTTAGTTACCAACTGTAAGATCGAAAGGGTTTATTTTGGTGGTAGCAGTTTGATGATTAAGGGTTTTCATATTTGAGAGATAGACTTGTGGCAAGGAGGTCCATAGACCCAGGTCTCAAAGTATTTATGGGGGAGAGCAATGGAAAACCTGCATAGTTCTGCCACATTGGTGGACACAGGAGTGAGATACCCTAGTGAAGGATGGTCCTTCTACAACTTGTATTGGGCCATAGCTAGACCTAAGGTTTATCCCTGGATCGTCCAGAGGTCAAACCTGTTCATCTAGGTGACACACAGGCCGCAGCTAGACCTAAGGTTTATCCTGGGATCATCCAGAGTTCGCCCCTGCCTGAGCACTGGATCCCCTGTGTGTCACCTAGATGAACAGGTTTGACTCTTGGACGATCCAGGGATAAACCTTAGGTCTAGCTATGGCCACAGGGGATCCAGTGCTCAGGCAGGGACGAACCCTGGATGATCCCAGGATAAACCTTAGGTCTAGCTGTGGCCTTGGATTGCACTGTAAATCAAAGAATGTGGATTTAAGGCAGCCAGTCTTATAGATTTGGTTCAGCTGTAGTTGCACAAACAGTAGCTTTCACTGCCATAGGAGAAGCAGTATCATATGCATGTCAAGAAGATTCATGCTGGCTGATGCTAGTGGTTAACATGTAGTTCCCAGTGGTGTTGCCTTCTGCTACTGCAGACGTACGTATAGATCTTTCCTTGGCTCAGGTCTCTTGCAGTAGGTGCCTTTGAATGATTCTAGTGGCTCCTGCCAGTTCAGCAACACTGTTGCACCTATTTGTTGTCTATGTTGTACAAATTGTCATGTGGTACTGGTAAGTAGTGCCTAATCCTATGCAATGTTGTATTGGTGCAGTGATTCATGGATTGAGGCACTGGTTTGGCTAAATCCAATCCAAACTCATTCTCACTTCAGAATTGCATTCTTGAAAAGAGATCATTTTGCATATTCCTTTCAGAGAGATTTGTGAGCTTTCTCGGGTGTGTGTGAGAGAGAGGGGGGAGAGAATGAATGAATGAATGCAGAAGGCATCTCTTTGCACATTGCACTACATTAATGTCTCCTTGTAAGTGACATGCTGACCTCCAAAGATATGAGGCTTTATTATGCAATCACCCTAGCCCAAACACAGAGTTTTACAGAGGATCCAGACATTATTGTGTTCCATTCGTAATCCTCTCACCATTTCGTCATCTTTCCTTTTAACCACAAAAACAGGGAATGGTGGAATAGCTGCCCAGTGACTTTGATAAATAGCCTGAGCAGCTGTCCATCTGAATCCCAAAGCGCCATAGTTAAAGAAAAGGGCAAAGATGTAAGAAGGAGCAGGGCCCCAAGAGGCAGAATGGAAGAGGAAGGGAAAGAGGGCTAGAGCACAGGAAGATCCAATGAGAAAGTGGGATGGGGATGGGGGCAGGGGGACTCACACAGGAACAAAGAACAGAGAGGTCTGTGCTCTTTTGGTAGCCAGGTAACTTTGAAGGTTGGAAAAATAGTGAGCCAAAGGGACAAGGAAGAATAAACATGGCCAGCAATTGCCATCAACTTTGGGATGCTCCCATACTGCTGCTGGTACTAGGGTGACCATATGAAAAGGAGGACAAGGTTCCTGTATCTTTAACAGTTGCATAGAAAAGGGAATTTCAGCAGGTGTCATTTGTATATATGGAGAACCTGGTGAAATTCCCTCTTCATCACAACAGTTAAAGTGCAGGAACTATACTAGAGTGACCAGATACAAAAGAGGGCAGGGCACCTGCAGCTTTAACTGTTGTGATGAAGAGGGAATTTCACCAGGTTCCCCATATATACAAATGACACCTGCTGAAATTCCCTTTTCAATACAACTGTTAAAGATACAGGAGCCTTGTCCTCCTTTTCATATGGTCAGCCTAGGTAAACCCTTTTTGGTCCAAAGGCCAATTTCTATTTCAGAGAACCTTTCAGAGGCCGTATCGCAGTAGCAGGTTGGGCAAAAGATGTGAGGCCAAAGGCAACAGGGGTGGTGTCAAAATACAAAAATATACCAGCATATTTTAGCTTAACACTGTTACTGCCAGTAACTAAGCCTTAGGAGAGGCATTCAACATGTTATAAGGGGGAGGGGTGGGGAATGCACGCTTCCAATTATTTATAAATGCTGTTAAAGTCAGAGGCCTTGGGAGATTTTCTGCATAGACTTGAAGTAACAGCCCCAATGTAGGCTGCAGGTGTCTAGTAGGAGAACATTGCAACAGCAGATAAAATACCTGGGTGACCTTTTTGGGGGGTTCATGTATGAATCATTGATTTGTCAATGCCTACTGATTGTATTGAACTTTCCATGGTTGCTCATAAATCCCTGCTATCTGATAAACTACTTTCCAAAGTCAGGAAATGTCTCCTTAGGCTTTGTTGCACTGAGGCCAATGAACATTAAAAAAAAAAAAACAGATCTTGAGAGCAACAATACAATGGGAAGCATCAGAGTATATGAAAAGGAGAAATAACTGTGCTGTGTTGAGGCAATCCCTGCAAAAAATAGGCTCCCATACCTCACTATTTATAGGAGTAGACCACTCATGGAAGCAAGTATTATAATAGGCGCCCCATTTAGATCAGACTCCTTGAAAAGGCAGAATTTACCTTATGTATTGCATTAAAGTGGTCAAGAATAAAGTGAAGCAGTTGAGGAAAGCGGTTATGTAAAATGGAGAAAAACATATCAACCAGATTGAATGGAGCCATAGCCAAAAGTAGCTTTTCTCCTTTCTCTTTTTTCTCTTTCTTTTCCAATTTTCTCTCCCTCTCCCTCTCTCCCTCTCCCTCTCCCTCTCCCTCCCTCTCCCTCTCTCTCTCTCTCACACACACACACTTTCTCTCACCCCTTTTCTCTCTCTCTCTCTCTCTCTCTTGTTCTCTGACAACAGGCCTGAAGGTTTGCATGTGGCTTATAAGCCACAGGTTCCACACCACTGGTATAATGTGTTAGTCTTTTCTCATGTGGAGCACATATGTGTGAAACTTCCTTGTACGATGCTCTTAGAGCAGGGTGACCATATGAAAAGAAGGACAGGCCTCCTGTATCTTTAACAGTTGTATAGAAAAGGGAATTTCAGCAGGTGTCATTTTTATGCTTGCAGCACCTGGTGAAATTCCCTCTTCCTCACAATAGTTAAAGCTGCCCTAGTTACCAGATACAAAAGCGGGCAGGGCAGGGCTCCTGCAGCTTTAACTGTTGTGAGGAAGAGGGGATTTCACCACTGCATGAAAATGACACCTGCTGAAATTCTGTTCTATACAACTATTAAAGATACAGGAGCCCTGCATAGGGCCTGTACAGGAGCCATGTGGTCACCCTATCTTAGAGTATCCATGGCCCTTTAGATTGTGTGACCCACAGTATATTTCTAGGAAGTTATATTAAGGGGAAGTTGAGTCTGTTGTTGTTGTTGTTAATTTGGTACAATTAATTTGGCATAATCTATTTCTACACACACACATCAGCCCAATTTTCTCATGATTCTTGGTGCTGTGATGCCACCTAATAAACATCCGGATCCTACCAATGTGGATGCAGAAGTCCATCACTGGAAATGCAGAAGAATTCAGACTTCTATAGAATTATTTCCGACTTATCTATGAGCAGGATGAAATTATCAGATAAACTGTCTAAAAGTAATGATAACAAAAGATGCCTTAAAACTTGATAGAAATATTGACTGAAACTAATGTTAATAGAATTGATACAATAAGAATTCATAGTGCATTCAAGATTAATTTAAATATTACCAAAAGAAAAGTGTTCTTTGGATTTCACTGTCACTTGGCTACTATCTCCGCCCAGAGAGCTCTGGCTATTGGGCGGTATAGAAATGTAATAAATAAATTAAATAAATAAATAAATAAATAAATATCTCTATCTCATGAAGAGATTATTTTGGTTTATTAGACCATATCAGAATATATATGCCTCATAGTTAAATCAGTGGGTGTTTTTTCACCTTGTACTTTATACATCTAATATCTATATTACATCACTGTGAAATATTGTGTAATGGGTTTGGTTTTCCGTATTATTCACCTTTAATGGAGCCAAAGAAATTAACTCACCAGTATGTGCAAGAGATAAAAGCTAGCAATGATTTAAACGATAAGTTGGATTGAGACTGGGATCATCCATAGCTAGACCTAAGGTTTATCCCTGGATCATCCAGGGGTCAAACCTGTTCATCTAGGTGACATTCAAGGGATCCAGTGCTCAGGCAGGGACGAACCCTGGATGATCCCAGGATAAACCTTAGGTCTAGCTGTGACCTTTGTCATACTTAGAGTGGACCAGGGGTGGGCAACCTGCAGCCTTAGAGCCCCATGAGGCCCTCACCCTAATTTCAAAAGCCCCCTGGATGTGATTAGAGACTTCTTGCAAAACTGACCTGTCTCTTCCCTGGCTGGCTAGGAATGGGTGGGGGAGGAGAGAAAAGACAGTTGGTTTTATACAACATGCTTACTCACACTCAGTGGTTGAGTGTGGATTGTTATGTTGAGCCTTGGGCTAACGTGTTGTCTGAATCCTGGCCATTTTCCACAGGGTGGCTTGTTAACCATGCAGTATAGCTTGTTAAACACCATGAACCACCCAACAAAAACCATGAGTTCTCAAGGTGTCTTGTTTTGATAAAAATAAGCCACTACAGCGTGGTTAACAAGCCACCTTGCAGAAAATGGCCTGGGTTCAGTGTGTGCTTTTCCATTGAGCCATTGTCCATTGGAAATGAGACCAACTAATTTTAATGACAGCTATTTAGGAGTAAGTAGGGTTACAATCCTAATAGTTAGAAATACAGAATTCTAAGGTGAGTATGCAGATTCTTGGCCTGCTCTTGCATATAAAACAGTTATTGAACAATGCAGAGAGAATGACGAACAAACCTTTGCTCTGGTTACACAATTTCTGTGGCTCATCTGAAAGTAAATCATTATTTGATTTACAGCTTTTATCTTGTTCTTACTCTCAAAATAGTATCTATTAATTATTAGTGTATTCCCTCATACAAACTCTTGGGGACTCCCTCTGAAATTACTAGGGTTAAGCGAGGTAACGTCACACTGACAATTCATTTTTTTTCCTACCATGGTTTGGAATCTAACACTTTTTTCTTTCGTCTGTGTAGTAATATAGGAAACACTTTGCCAAAAAATAATCCCCCATCACTGGGAAGGGTATTTTCCAATAATCTAGTTCCAAGCCACTATCTGTCTTCTCCATTCTGGTAGAACATTAACAGAGATCCCTGGTCGTCATGGCAAATTCATAATCTCATTGGGGAAGAACGGGGTGGGGTGAAGAGATGCAGAAAAATGAGATCATGACAATATTGTCTTATAAATAATCAGAGCACTGGCTTTTCTAGCAGACTGTAACGTCTGCAAAGGAAACCATCCCAAGCTGCAATCCAGGAACATAAGTGGATTGGGGTAAAATTTAACAAGAGGCTCTTATTTAAAAGACCAAGGGGATCCAAGGAAAGATTTACATCCTTCTCTAGTGGAGGTTGCAGTATTGCTTTGGAATCATGTGTTGCGGAAAGTGTGCAAAGTGCCTCGGAACTATTCTCATTCCTCTGGCTGTACTGTGTACCATTGCCAATATTTTGTTGTTTTTCCCTGGAGGAACGATTCAAGACAGTGCCAATATTTCCGATGAAGTCTGGTACTTCGGAGGGATCTTGGGTTCTGGTTTACTGGTGAGTACATCAAGTGCAACATCCTCTTCATTTAAACAAAAATGGTCTACAATGTACAGAAATTCCGCTTCAGATATGGTACAGCCTGCACTGGAAATTGGGACTGCCACTGGAAATTCAAAAATATCACTGGAAAATGAAAATAAATATTATATTTAAAAATGTAGGCAACATGTAGACAACATATACCTCTTCTACAGAGTTGTCTTTGATAGATAAGAAGCTAAGCATTGCTTTGCTGGATCAGACCAATATACTACTAATTCAGCATCATTCTATGTACACCAGTGTGGTATAAAGTTGCTTCTGTAAAAGAGATTGTTGATCAGTCTTAATTCTTTTGTCTGCTGTTGATCAACCTTAATTCTTTTGTCTGCTGTGATATTTACAGCCAAATACTAACCTTTAAAACCTGGGAGTGGGTCCCATTATATTCAGTGGGACTTTTTTCCATGTTGATATGTTTAGGATTAGATTACAGTGGTCCTGCTGGTTACTGTTTGTCAACTGCATTATGTTTGTCAACTGCAATAATGGTAATCCAGAAAAAGAAAGATGATATTTCAGACTTCCGATTAAATGAAACTAACTACAAACCTCAAAATGCATTTTCTGTTGACATCAGATGTTGTTTCCTGCCCTGGTCTTTTTGGGTCTTAACAATAATGATTGCTGTGGATGTTGTGGTAATGAAAGCTGTGGAAAAAGATTTGCGGTAAGTATAAAAGCCTAACTTGCAGGTAATATCTAAGATAGAAATGTGTACTCCGCTAATCACCACACAAACATTTGATCTGGGGTGCTTTCATAGGGATAGTTCATACTGCTATCAGTCAAATGACATTGCATAGCTATTTTGTCTTTTCTCCCTTCGTGAGTTTTTTTTTTATAGAAAGAAGCAGTAGCAACAGGAAAACACAGGAGGATTACAAGCTGAAGATGGTCGTTGTGTTTCCCCAAGCAGGGGAGCCCAGAAGCAGGAGATAAAGACAAAAGCCATCTCCCACCCATGGTTGTACTTCGGTGACTAGGGGTTTGTCACTGCGGTTGCTTTGCAGTAGTGGCACGTCATCTACATGATGTAGCCGCCATTGCGAAGCCATCCAGGGGCAAACCCTGGAAACTCCGCTCCAAAAAAGTTGGGCAATTACCCCGAGTTTTTTGGCAGCAGAGGCGGCCCCTTGCCTCTAAAAAAGATTTTTTTTAAATAAAACCGGGGGGGGGGCTGGGCGGAGGAGAGGAACAGTGTCGTTCCTCCCCCCTTTTTTAATTTTATCATCTCTATCTGCGGAGCTCCGCAGAAACAAATAATAAAAATAAATGCAGGTGGGTGGGGAGGAATGGACAGTCAGAGGAAGGAGACACTGCTTGGTCTCCAGTCCCTCTCGCATCCTCCTCTGGCTGCCTCATTCCTTCCCCCGTTTTTATTTTTAATGATATGAATCTGCGGCGCTCCGCAAATAGAGCTTATAAAATTAAAACAAAGGGTGGGGACAGGCAGCCAGAGGGAGGAGACATGTTCAATTCCTCTCGCGTCCTCCTCTGCTTCCTCGTTCCTCCCCCGCCCGTTTTTTTTCTTATATGAATCTGTGGAGCTCCACAGATACAGCTCATTATTTTTTAAAAAAAAGGGGGTAGGAACAGCCCCATTCCTTTCCTCCCCCCATTTGTTTGTTTGTTTGTTTGTTGTTTTTTACTTTTCAAGAGGCGCCGGGAAGGAAAAATCCCACTTGCCTTCCTTCCCGTACAGATGCCAGGAAGGAAGGCAAGTGAGGCTGCAAGGTGCCTGGTGGCGCCAAAGCACCTCCATAAAGACAGGGGCCTGTATTCAGTACAAATTCTCAGCCTAGAAGTTCCAAATTGGGGAGAATCCAGCTTACACACAGGGCCTTATATCTCTACAAATAAATGGGCCACATTTTTTTATTTCATTTTCTTAAAACAACAACACCACAATCTAAAAGTTGAAAACTCAGGACAGAGGCCTAGAACAGGGGTATCCAGGTGGATCAGGATCTGCTGGTATACCTCTCCATGATTTGCAATAGATCAGCAAGGTTTTCTGGGTGCCAACTGTTTAACAATAGCAGCTGAGGAAAAAGAGGGAAAAAGCACCACGAAAAGGCTGTAAGAAAAAGAGGCTACAAGCTCTGGTGCTAAGAGATGTCAAAAGAAATTTCTTTATTTTTGTCCGAAATATAAAAATGTTCAAAAAAACTTTCAACCAAACTTGAACAACGCTCAACGTTTTGGATCCGGAGATCCTTCGTCAGGAGCTGTACAACAAAATAAATTACTTTTTGAAGTAATTATAAATTTAAAACCTTCTGGATATTTTTTACAAAACCGCAGTCATGTTCATTCTTTCTCCATCCACAGTCAAACTGTTCTGGATGAAAGAAGCTTGGGGTAACCAGGAATGGATTTTGATGTGGAAGGATTGTGAGGTCTGTTCAGTTCTGGTACTTAAAACAAATTTCTGGGCTCTGGATGTGTGTCTTTTGCATCAGGCTTTAGTTGGTGGGTCTCAAGGTAAAAACAAAAAACGAAGTATATTCCTCAAGGCTGAAGGTTGCCTATCCCTGATCTGCTCTAGGGATGGCCATGCCAACTACTTTAAGTCAATGAATTGCATCACTCAAGGCTGTACGTTTGAGGACTTTACTCTTGGCTTCTGCCAGCATGTGATCCCTTAGTAAAGTTTAGTTGATTTGGATACGATGACCTCTTCATTTATTTATTCTATTTTTAATCCGCCCAATAACCAGTTAAAAGACTAAATGCCATACAAATACTAAAAAATATAAAATACAATACAATTATTTTAAAGTACACAGTACAATACAACAAACAACACATGAATTGATAAAACAGCTATATTTCAAACCAGATCTCTATAAAATGCCGGGGGGGGGGGGGAGGCATTTGCCTGGCACCAAAAAGATAACAATGTAGGACCTAGGTGAACCTCTTTGGAGGGGGCATTCCAAAAGTGGGGTGCTACGACTGAAAAGCCCTCCCTCTTTAGTAGGGTGACCATATGAAAAGGCGGACAGGGCTCCTATATTTTTAATAGTTGCATAGAATTTCAGCAGGTATCATTTGTATATATGGAGAACCTGGTGAAATTCCCTCTTCATCAGAGCAGTTAAAGGTGCAGGAGCTATACTAGAGTGACCAAATTTAAAAGAGGGCAGGGCACCTGCAGCTTTAACTGCTGTGATGAAGAGGGAATTTCACCAGGTTCCCCATATATACAAATGACACCTGCTGAAATTTCCTTTTCAATACAACTGTTAAAGATACAGGAGCCCTGTCCTCCTTTTCATATGGTCACCCTATCTTTAGTCATCTAGTTTCCCTCGGTGGGAGCACCTGGAGGAGGCCCACCAAAGAAGACCTAAAGCTCTGAGCAGGTACATATGGGAGGAAATATTCCTTTAGACTCCTTCATATGCCAGCTGTGAGGCACAGGAACTGCAGTTCTGCAAACACGCCAGCTGGATGATTTAGGATGGACTTTGACTTCACCTGTCCCTTTCTCTTGTTTCTGGCAGATGTTTAGTTCTATAATATTTGCTGCAGTGGGAATATTGGGCGCTGCATACAACATAGTCGTGGCATCACTTGGTGTGCACAAAGGGCCTAAATGTCTCACTTATGAGGAAAACAACACATGGTCCTATCCATTTAATCATGGGTAAGTTATTTTTGAACTCAGGTGCAGGGCAGCAGAATTGGGGGTGAATAACATTGCTATAAGTTACTGACAATACTAAGGTGTTTGCTGAACATTGTGGACCAATGGGTCACTCCCAATCATCAAACTGTTTCAAAGGTAGATTGTTTTATTTTTTTCCTCTTCCCTCCCCATCCCTTTTTCTTTGTGTGTCATGTCTTTTTAAAGTGGTAAGCAGGCAGGGACTGTGATGACGTAAGCAACTCTGGAAGCCCTTTTGGCGGGGTGTGTGGAATGAAACTACTTTAAATATTTGTTTTATTTATTTATTTACAATATTTATATACCGCCCCCGTTCAAAATTTCTGGCCGGTGTACAAGATAAGATAAAATAAAATAAAAGCAAAATAAAACACCTTAAAATAGATATTAAAAGAAGCAAAATGAAAGGTGAACCGTAGCTGGTCATTAAGGAAAGGCTTCCTGGAACAATGATGTTTTCAGGAGGGGCCAAATTGGGCAGGGCAGGGAATTCCATAGGAAGGAAGCCACCACGCTGAAGGCTCTTCCCTTGGGGGACGCCAAATGATATGCATAGATCTGCCCTGGATTCTATAAGTCTCACACACACATACACACACACACACACTAGAATGTGTGAGAGCAAGGTAAACAACACAGAGTGACACAAGGGATGCTTCCAGATTAGGCTTTTATTGAGCAATGGCCCAGTCTCATTCGTAGACTTTTATGGGGGTCCAGACGTTGTCATTTTCCATAACTCTCCCATTTTCTCCTCCCCCTTTTCCTGTCTTTCCGTTACAAAAGGAAAGATGGAATAGCCACGCAAAATGCCTTTGGATTGTTACCTCTAGGACCCTCTGTCTGGAAGCACTCAGAATGTGGGTAACTTGTTTTTTATATAGACAGAAAGATTCATACACCTTTTTCTTTTTCGCATAGTGATTACCTGGATGACAAAACACTATGGGAGCTTTGCAAGGGACCGGAATCCATCGTGACCTGGAATCTGACTCTCTTCTCCCTGCTGATGATCATGGGTTGCGCACAGGCAGTGCTCTGCCTCTTTCAGGTTATCAACGGACTCTTTGGAGCAATCTGCGGGGACCATAAATGTTGCGAGGTAAGACTGCATGTGTGGCCCACAGAATATACAAGTATTCCTGACACCCCTTTACTATAGAATATAGGAAGCTGCCTTTGGTCCATCTAGCCCAGTATTGTCGACACTCACTGGCAGCGGCACTCCAGGGTTTCAGGCAGGATTCCTTCCCACCCCTACCTGGAGATGCTGAGAATTGAACCTGGGACCGTCTGCATGCAAAGTATGTGTTCTATAATAGGAATATATGTAGGTGTGTTACACTGAGTGACAGCATTGGTCCATCTAGCCCAGTACTGTCAACACTGACTGGCAGCGGCTCTCCAGGGTTTTAGGCAGGAGTTTTTCCAGTCCTATTGGAGATGCTGGAGACTGAGCCTGGGCTCTTCCGCATTCAAATCATGCGCTCTATCCATTCAGCCCTGGTCCTGCCCCATAGTATGGTCCTGGACTATGTTGATTGGCTTACTTTTTTCTTACTGTTTTTCTAATTTACCACTTCTTGAAGGTTTGATACCAAGAAATAGGAAACATCTCCCCATATGTTCTACCCAAACTGCCTTGAAATAGCAAGGAAGAAAAGGACGAATCAACTTCCCTCTAATCCCCAGCATAATATGTGATGCAGCCTTAGTAATGGCATGCAAATAGTATGTCGGGCAGAGCTGTACCGTACTGCCTTGCCTTACTGTACGCAGCAAGTCAGGTTATGCATAATAGCCCACTAGCTGCTCCTTAAACCCCTATTTTTGTTGCCCAACAAGGAATATATCCAAAACCTGTTGGGTCGCAAAATAGAGCCTGTCTGTAATGTTCTGCAGGAGCGTGAGTTTCTCCCCAATCCTTCATAGGCTGGCTGGCTGTTATTTTAATAATGTATTAGTTTTTATATGCTTTAATCCATTTTATGTATTTTATAATATTTTGTATTCCATGTTGTTCCCTGCCTTGATCCAGAGGGAGAGGAGAGTAATAAATAAATATAGTAATAGTAGTAGTAGTGTTGGAAGATGTTACTTGAGAGAGTGCTGCATATTCTTGCCCCAGCATGTCCTGGCTCTTGACTAAGATAATGCTCTGAATTGGGGACAGGGGAGAAATCTCAGAAGAGCAAGTTTGCTCTACACGGTAGCCCTCTGAAGAGATAAGCCACAGCCAGTGTTCCAGCCCAAGTCCCGTCTCTCATCTTCTGTGCCTTGGAGAAGCGCCATGCAATGTAAGATAGGAAGCAGCGACTAGGAGGCTAGAGGGAGAAATGAGTGAAGGGCTTTTTGAATGCAGCAAGCTCCTAGCCGCACTTGAAAAACTTGGCAGCTCATTCCTAGCATGGCCAGGGACCTACTTTACACAAGATAGTCCAGTATTTTGGAGAGGTGGCAGAAGACAGTCCTCTATTTGATGGGCTCTCCAGTCCAAATCTGGTCTAAAGTCAAATAACGTAGGGTGACCATATGGAAGGGAGAGGGGATTTCACCAGGTTCTGCATGCATATAAATGACACCTGCTGAAATTCCCTTTTCTACACAACCGTTAAAGATGCAGGAGTCCTGTCCTCCTATCTATATGGTGTCCCTAAATAACCATCAGAAGACAGAGCAGTGGGGGCCTTGAAGCTGCCCATCAACAGTTAGACTGAGCCCACAGGTTATTATTTCTAAATTTGCCTCTGTATATAGTCAAATGTTATAGTGTCCCTTTTGGCTTCTTTTTTGGCGATGTGTGATTTGGCCACCTCATTCTTCCTAGGAATAAAGGACTTAACGGTGTAGGAGCATAGATGGAGGCTGGCTGAGATATCTTGGCTTTAGATATTAAACAGCACCCCCTCCAAATTAAAGCTCTCTTGATAGCTTCCTCCCAGTCGAGGCTGGTAGCTCCTATGTCAGTGGGGTGGTGAATCTGTTTTAGTTTCAATCAAAACCAGTCAGACCTCTAAAGGAGCTATCCAAGGTGGTGAACCCTATCCACAAACTGGGTTCAGTACCTTGGATAGCTCCTTTAGAGGTCTGACTGGTTCTGACTGAAACCCACAGTGGATTCACCGCTCTACTGACATAGAAGCCACCAGCCTCCACTGCTTCCTCCTGGATTTTTCAAATAAATCTCAACAAAACATCACGATTTTTAAGACTGTCAATCAATATATGAGTGTTCATTTTTATTTTTATTTTCCTCTTTTATTTTAGGGAAACGGAGCGGTTTAAAGCATTTGAAGGCTGCAGAAATCACCACTTACAACATAGAAATAGACTTTCCTCTCAATATCATGGCCTAAGCGGCTTTACCAGATCTAAGATGAAGGGCCTTTCCTCATTGATTCAAAGGAGTCCTGATTGCCTTTTACTTCCTTTTGACTCCTGTTGACATTTCACATCTCCCAATGAATTTAGCAGCGATTTGAGCTGTATTTTTTTGTATAATACTTTTTTTTTTTCTGAAACAAACCTTTGGGGAAAGAGCTGGAAATTGTGCAGGAACTGAGAGCAGGAAATTCTGTACTGTTATGGGGGTGGGGATACCAAACCCAGCAGGGTGAATGCAGCTGAATTTGCCCTGCCCCACATATTCTTAGGAAGTTAAACCCCTTTCTGTTCTTTTACCATGTTTATTTCTCGACTAGGATCCACTCACTCCCTGCCTGACACCTCTCTCCTTCTAGGCTGCTATTGGGCAACCTGTTGATATTATAGATCACTTTTACAGCAGTGGAATAATTAGGGTTGCCAGGTATGCACATAGGCAGAAATAAAACGGTCTGTCTCTCCCCCCCCCCCCATCACTCCATCTCTATGGTGGGTAAAAGAAAAAGAAAAAAGCTCTGTCTATTGATTTCTGTTTCTTACTGTACTTCCAGTGGAGCCCTCAAGTGGCCGTGAAATGGCAGCCGCTTCGAAGGATCTGTCCTGAGGCTGGGGGCATTTCTTTAGGGCAGTTATCCTCAACCTTGTGCCTGCCAGATATTGTCAGATTACAACTCCATGCTGGCTGGGGATGATGGGAGTTGTAGTTCAATACATCTGAAGGGCACCAGGTCACATAAGGCTGCTTTAGGCTGTGAATATGCATACCCATCAGCACCACACATTGACCTGGTTAACACAACACGATAGCCCATTGTGGGTTAATTTTCCCTTGAGGAGCCGCAGTGCATTCCAGCTGCCATTATGAATATGCAAGCCCTGTCCAGGAGTTGCTGCGGCTGGTCGTGTGAACCCAGCTAATGGGGTATTTGAGCGTTACACAATCCTCGCATAACCCACGGCCTGTTTTGGGATTATGCAAGAGTTGTTTAACCCTCAAATAAACAATGGGCAGTTGTGTCATGTGGACTGGCCTATAAATATGACCTGTGCTGGGTCTTGGTTGTCAAGTGGCAAGAGGACAGTCCTTATGATTCCAGAATTCTGGCCTTCCTGAATGGACTGAGGGACCTGGCTGAGGGACTAGCCCAGTCCATCTTTGCATATTCAGAAAGAGCACCAAGATTTACATTCCCTTAAGCCAAAGGAGTCTTCTGTGCTTTTGATTGCTACATGTCAAGAGAGGGTTAGCTGAGACAGCTTTGCCTGGCAACCAGGAGATGAGAAGCCCCACCTGGTACACATATCTATTAAAAGCACAGAAGTTTCTTTGAATTGCTTTGAACTTATGAGAGTTATTGGCCTGTTCTGGCCCTGCTCATGACGGGGTTGGGGGGAACCATCAGCAGATTAATTTCTTTGCCTTTCAAGGCTCAGGAGCAAGGCCAGAGGAAAAACGTTGGCAATCCTGGTGGTCAAGCATCAGGTCTCATGGTTTCTGAGCACACCAGCTAATGCAACTTCAGCTGCCATTTCATTATTGTCCTTGTTTTATTTTATGTGCCTGGAGCTACAAGTCCACACGCCTGTGCCATTTTCCCAAAGATATCTTTGTATATACTAATATCAAGAGCATTGTACTGAGAAAAAGTTCTGTAAGCCATTAAAAGTGTTTTGTTTTCCCTTTTTGTATATGCTTGTTATGTGCTAGATATGTTATGCCCAGGGATTCTTTTGCTGACAGAGACCGATGTTTGAGTTTGAATCCTTGTGAATGCCCATAAATGCTATTCCTGGGCACCAGCCTTCCCCATCTGGTGTGTTCCAGAAGTGTTCAACTGCAATTCCCGTAATTCCCAACCAGCTGATTGGCATAGGTGTGTGCAAGGGGTGTGCAGGGTGTGCCCAGGCACACCCTAATGTCTCAAGCAATAATGTCTCTCTGCCGGAAGCCATATTTCAAAGAAGCCAGGAAGAGTGCCCCTGAAGGCTAGTATCTCCTCATAAGACCCTCCTCCAGACAGTGTCACCACAAAGCCCCACCTATGCTGGGGCTTGACGAGTATCTCCTCCTTCCCTCCCCCCTCACCTGCAATGCCCCTCCCCTGGTCAGGTAATCTGAACAAGCAGTAGGTCATCAGTGTCTATGGTGTTTAATAAATGAATAAAAATAATGTCCTTTATGATTAAGTATTCAATAAATGTTCACCTTTTAAAAAAATAATCCCTGGGTTGTACATCCTAATGAAATGTGCTGTGCATGCCTGTGCTGGTTGGGAATTATGGGAGTTGCAGCCCAGGTTGGGGACAGTTGCAGACACATTTACTTAGAAATATGTCCCATGGGATTGTGATCTTCAGCCTCCAGATCTACCATGGCAACATGTCTTCTGTTCACTTTTAAATACCATCCTTTGTGTGAGATTTTCACAGTTAGGTTATATTCAATGAGCAATCACATGTATGAATGTTTGGAAATCAAACTGATAGTGATCTCAAGTGCTGGTCCTTATGTGGTCAAAACTGCACTACCCACACAGAAGAGGAACATAACAGTTTTAAAATCTCTTCACTCACTGCCAATTAGTTTCTGGGCAAAGTATAAAGTGTTGGTTATCACCTTTAAAGCCCTACATGGTTTGGGTCCAGGCTACCTGCGGGATCGCCTTCTGCCATACAATCCGCCCCGCATACTCAGGTCCTCTGGGAAGAATTTACTCTAGTCAATAAAAACAAGGCTGACAACTCTGCCGCTCCCAGATTATGGAATGACCTGCCGAGAGAGATTCATCAACTTAACAGTTTTCTGGATTTTAAGGAAGCTATAAATACTGATCTCTTCCAGCAGGCAGACTCAGTTGAATTTTAAGATGCCTTTTAATAATGTGCTGCTTTTAATAATGTATTAGTTTTGAATATTTTAATTATGTGTATTTTATGGTGTTTGCATTTGTGTTGTAGCCTGCCTTGATCCAAAGGGAGAGGCGGGTAACAAATAAAATTATTATTATTATTATTATTATTATTATTATTATTATTATTATTATTATTATTAGCTTTGGTGGTGAGTGGGGGGATACCCTGAGATTTGCAGTAGTGCAAAAAAAAAAATCTTTAGGAAAAAAAGACCCTTGGGGTGGGGAGAATACCAGCCCAATCAGTAATGAGCCGCCTCAGTGGGAATGGAATGATGACCGATTTGGAGTGGAGTTGGGAGTGAGGGGACAGAAAACTAGTGGACAGATAGTATGGAATAGAGTGTCTCAAGTCCTGAAATGCAGCACTCTGTGCTGTAACATTTAGTTACAGATCTCAGTTGTAAAACAAATCCCAATATGTTGCTGTTCTAGCATCCTGTCATATTTCCAGTTACTAGGACTCAAGCCCCCCTCGCTTGACCCATACTAGTTAAATCCAGTGACTGGGGGCCTGATATGGGAGATCTGTCCATGGATCTACCAGTATCTGGTTTTGGTTAACAGCAGCTGCAGGGGATTTGGATCAGGACCATGGAGCTCGAGTTAAGAGGTGGGTTCATCCTTCCTCTGTGCACTTTTCCTAATTGAAATCTCACACAAGTTTCAGTTGGTTGCAGGGAGGAGGAACAAGCTACCCATTTTGTTCTTGTCTTTTCCCTCCATGGTTAACAGCAGCTTTGGGAGATGATTTCCACTGAGGAAATAGCACAGGGGTGCCTCTGCTTTTAACTGAGGGGAATGATGGCAGGAACAGCCCATGGGGGATTCCCCATCCACCAGGTTTTCCCCCCCAGGTCCCACTCCCTCTCCTGGCAGGGAAAAGCTCTTATCTCCGAGCAGCCACTGATCAGAGATAAGAGATTTTCCTTGCTGTGCAGTGACAAAGGGAGCCTACATCACATCTAGTTTAGCTCTGCATCAGATGCTAAAATACCTTCATCCAGATCCTCACTCCTAAACATACATCAAAACCAAGAATATTACAGCCAACATTTCCTCTGCTGCAGCCACCATACCATGCCTACCAAGGAAAATGAGTTGGCCAGCCCTGTCACTAGCCCAGGCACACCCTCAACATTAGTTCAGCTTGCTCACCTCAACTAGCTGTTCTAGACTCCACAGTTTTGCTGCCCATAGAAGATTGCCTAGCTGATAATAAACTTGAATGCAAACATATTTATCTCTGTCAGTGGACTGGCAAACATCCCAAGACATTTGGATAACCAGAAGTTCCACGACACCAGCGGTTTGGGTTGCCATGTTAAGACCTTCAGAAAGGTCCTATACTTTTAAGGGTATATCACACTGCACAATTGTATTGTGTTTACATCTGTTTAATTGTCATTGTCTCCTCCACAAAAAATAGGGAATTGTAATTTGATGAAGGTCCTGAGAATTCTCTGTTGGAGATTTCCAGCACCCTGCATAGAACCCTTTCACTCAGAAACATCTTCCCAGATCACCTCCATGCCTCCCTCCCTCCCTTCTTTCCCATAGCTCACCAAAACCCACCTTGTTTGTTTATAGCCTTTCCTCTGACATAACCCCTGGTGAATTATTCACAGGGTTGCTTAGCATTACGTGCAACGTGACCATAGAATCATAGCATCAGAAACAAATAAATACCTCTTTTGGCCTCCTCTCCCTCTGTCATCTCCCCTATTTTGAATTCTAGACACTAAGCTCCTAAGGTTAAGCATCTTACTTCTTTAATTTTACAAAGCAGCGGTGAACAACTTGTGGCCCTCCAGATTTTGTGGCCCTCCAGATTTTTGGCCTACAACTCCCATCAGCCCTACCAAGCACAGACTGATGGGAGTTGTAGGCCAAACCAACTGGAGGGCCACAAGTTGCCCACCCTTGAAATCAAATTATATACACATTAATGATTCTGTTTAAATGCAAATAAGTAATGCAGTTCCCCAGATTCCCTTGGAAGAGGGAGTTACTATTAAACCAGTTGCAATCTGTGGGGTACAGATTATGTTCTAAAGCAGTCTTTCCCCACCTGGCGCCATCCAAATGTTTTGGACTTCAACTCCCATCAGCCTCAGCCAATAAGGCCAAGGGTCAGGAATGTTGGGAGTTGCTGTCCCTAAATCTGGAGTGCACCAGGTTGGAAAAGAGATGCACAGGAATCAGAAAGAAAAGTTCCTTCTTGGGAAGCCACTCCCATCTTTGAAACGGTGTAACAGGATGAGCCACTGCTGGTGGAATCTTCCACTCTTGAAGCTGCAGGAACAGCGGTGTCGTGGAGCTGGAGTTCACAGGGCTGCTGTAGGGTGACCATATGAAAAGGAGGACAGGGCTCCTGTATCTTTAACAGTTGCATAGAAAAGGGAATTTCAGCAGGTGTCATTTGTATATATGGAGAACCTGGTGAAATTCCCTCTTCATCACAACAGTTAAAGGTGCAGGAGCTATACTAGAGTGACCAGATTTAAAAGAGGGGCAGGGCACCTGCAGCTTTAACTATTGTGATGAAGAGGAAATTTCACCAGGTTCCCCATATATACAAATGACACCTGCTGAAATTTCCTTTTCAGTACAACTGTTAAAGATATAGGAGCCCTGTCCTCCTTTTCATATGGTCACCCTAGCTGATGTCCTTTGCCACCCATCTCAGAATTCCCTGTTCCCTCTGAGCATAGTTGCAATTCTCACAGTAGCTGGCAGGAAATGAATTTTCCCAGCAACAATACTGTTCCCTGTTGTAATGCAAAATATTTTTTGGGGGTGGGGGCGGCTTGGTCTTGAATAGGCCATGAAGATCCATTTGCTTTACAAAAGACCTGCTCCTGGTGGAGATAAAATTGCTAGAACTAGTTTGTTGATATGGATCAACACAGCTGCCTGAATTTTCAGATTCTCCTTGGGGGTGTGGCTATGGAGACTGCAATGATGAGCACCTGCACTTCAAGATTACCACTACACCACTGCATAGGAACCCTCCTAGATCATGTTGGGAAGTGAGGGCAAAGGCACAATGCCCGCCTTCATTCCCCACAATTGAGGCAAAAGAGAGGGCAGCAGTCAACAGTGCACTCTGTCAGCTGACAGGTTGCGTTAGAAGATTCCATAAGCCATAAATTCTGACCCACAGCCATATGCTGAGCACTCCCATTCCAAACAGAAAATATGAGCTCTGTAAATATGAGTGCCAGTTTCCTAATACGAACACTTGGCAGTCCTTTATCATGGTTAAGCCACGTCTAATGCAGCAGATTTCTCCCATTTTATCCAAGCAGATAAGGGATAATAAAACTGATAACAATCCTCATTGGGAGCTACAGCGACCTTGCTGACATGAAATTCCTATTTTAGATATTTCTGAGGGAATATTTACTCTTATCTTTCACTGATAAACTGAAGGGTAAAGGGTACCCAGGAATAGAAGGTGGTTGTTTGGATCCTATGGCAAAAGCAATGCTAGGGTCCAGGCTTTTGAAGGCCATTGGGGAAGATGCCCTCAATGGGCCTCCTCCCTCTATAAGTCTGTCTGTTCATCACCACTCTCACCAGCTGCTATTGCTCCTTATCCTCTTTTCTTTCTCATCGTTGCTACTACTTGCTTACTTGACAGGCAAGAGAGCCATTGAGCAACTAGGCAGTGGCATCTATTGCTCCTCCTTTTCACCACCTCTGTAGAGTCAGCAAGAGCAAGAAGCAAGTGAATAATCATTGGTGAACAGGAGGAACAACTCCAGGGGGTTCTTGTCAGTGGGGCCCTGCTGGGGCTGGGGCCCTCAACAGGTGCTCAGCCATGCCTACCATTGATTTCAGCCCTGTGCAATGGTATGTTCTGCACTATCTGAACTAGTATAAAATTATTTCCTGTGCCCACCTGGATTGAGTTTTTCAGTACAAGGCAAATGCATGCCCTGCCCTTGCTTACAATACACATATTCTCCTGTTAAATAGTGATGTGGGTGTGGGTGTTCAGAAGTGGCTGTTACCCAAATGCAAGTTAGTCATGGAGTGGTGAACATGTATTACAACAAATTTGGACAAGAGGAAGAAACTTTAAAGAACAGTGTGCTATGGATCTGGGAGGCAGCCAACTTTCTCTGCTCTGATAGATCCTCTTCTTTACAAGGGTTTGCTTGCGCTTACACGTCAAAAGAGCTGTCCGGTTTCAACAAGCTACAGCATTGCAGCTTGTTGGAAAAGAGAGCTTAATGTTTAGATGCATATTGGGAAGGGAAAGGATAATATTTTGCTTACTGATGAATTCCCAGTGGGGGTGATGAAATATAGATGCTCTTACTCTGTTTAGAATAAAGGGGTTCATCATAGAGTAAGGACATAACAGTCCTGCCAGATGAACCAAACATCCATTAAGACCCTATTTCCCACAGTGGCCAACCAGGGGTCTCCTGGAAGCCCATAAACAGGGCATGGAAGAATGAGCCTTCTTCTGTAGTTGCCACCACCCCTGTAACTGGAATTCAATGGCATATCACCTCTGAACATGGGAGTTTCTATTTAGCTATCATGACCAATAGACATGGATAGACCAATCCTCAATGAATTTGTCTAAAGTCATCTAGGTTAGGGCCATCGCTACGTTGTGGAGCAGAGAATTCCAAAAAGCAGTTAAGCACTGTATGAAGAAGCACCTTCTTTTGTATATCTGGAATGTATGCCTGATTTTTTGTTGTTTTATTAATTATTATTATTATTTTCTCTCTTCTCACTTGTGTTAGTTTTTCTAGATGAACATGATGGGCTTTGCCAAGTCATGCTGTCTTTTACTGATTCAGAAATTTCCTGACTATTGAACATGTTTTAAGTATGACTGTTGTGGGTGTGGATGTATTTTGGTAGGCCCTCCTCCTCCTCCTCTCCTCAAATAGCCTGATGAGGGAGCAAAACTTCCCTCTACCATACTGTTCATAATTTTATACACTCCCATCATGTTACTGCCATCCCACCTTACTCTGCACAAATAGCCCCAAACATTGTAAGCTTTTCTCGTAGGGAAGTAATTCCCGCCCCTTTTCTGTACCTTTATAAGATGGAGCAACCAGAACAGTACACAGTATTCCAAGTTCAGTCATGCAGTGATTTCTAAAGGCATTACAATATTGGCAAGTTTCATTTTTCTATCCCTCACATGATAGTCACCATTTTCACAATTGCTCAAACAGGGAAACAAGGAGCAAAAGTCCATTGCTTTTCACCATTACTCTGGTAAAAGAGGGTTTGTTTAGTGGAAGCTAAAAGGGATACATTATATACTCAGCAGTGGAATGTATAATGCAGCCTGCCCTCTGAGAAGAAAAATACCTAGCAAGCAGTTTGCTGTGACTCTCGAGGACACCTTGAACTGGATCTTGATAAAAAGTCCAAAACATTTACTCTCAGGTAAATAATTGATGTACTTTAGAATAAAAAATGCATAGTATTGCATTGTAAGTCCCAGTGTGTTCAATGGGGTTCTGTAACGAGTTTGTTAGTGAGCAGAAATATGGACTTCACAGAGTTTCAAAATGCTGCTAAGAGACTTGTGTAGCCTAACACAGTGAGTAGATTTTATCAGGCTTTAGCTGACAAGAGCAGGCCTCATTCCCAGGATGGGCCTCTCATAGTTATGTCAGCCTTTTCTCATCAAGTCTTATCTCTGGATGAGCTGGGAGGGTTTCACTCCTAACCAGGCCAATTATTTTTCCAAGCTTAGAACCTGAGAGAGGGACCCCACCCCACCCTGCTCCTTATGAGAGTGGGGACAGATGCAGCCTGTCAGCACCTGAGAGAGAGGCAAGCAGCTCACAGGGAAGCCTATAGTATCCAACGTGCAACCTTCATGCTTCCGCTTCACTTCAGGAAGAACTGCACAACTGGCCTGGAGAATGTGCTTTGGCTCAAAGGGATGGTTTCCATCTATTGTGTGGGGTGGGGGGCAATAGACCCCCCAGCTATGAAAGCTTGATTAGCTGGAAGAAAGTGCTAACTTTCTTTGCATGTATATATCCTGCGTCCATTTCCCATCAATTAACTGTCTAGCATTTGTTCTTGCTTAGAGTGACCATATGAAAAGGAGGACAGGGCTCCTGTACCTTTAACAGTTGCATAGAAAAGGGAATTTCAGCAGGTGTCATTTGTATATAGGGAGAACCTGGTGAAATTCCCTCTTCATCACAACAGTTAAAGGTGCAGGAGCTATACTAGAGTGACCTGATTTAAAGAGGGCAGGGCACTTGCAGCTTTAAGTGTTGTGATGAGGAGGAAATTTCCCTAGGTTCCTCATATATACAAATGACACCTGTAGAAATCTCCTTTTCAATACAACTGTTAAAGATACAGGAGCCGTGTCCTCCTTTTCATATGGTCACCCTATTCTTGCTGCAGACTACAACTCCCATCATGTGATGGCTGGGGATGATTGAAGTTGCAGTCCAACACAACTGGAGGGCACCAGGTTGGGAATGTTGGTGTAAGACAAAACTCAGCTCCATTAAAAGTCTGGTTTCAGGTTTCATTTGCAAATGGTCAGAGACTGTTGTCAAGCTCTGAAATTCAAAGCCAGTAAGCAAGTCTAATTTAGTTGATAGAACAATCAAAATAACTTGGAGGCATTGAAACACTATCAAAAATACACTGTCTGAGCAATAATGTTATATCAGATATGATTGCATATTTATAAGTATTATTGAAACCAAGCTGGAAAGGAAGAAATGTACTGCCCTCTTGTGACTGTAAAACAATCAATGTAAAACTGACTTCATTTTATTTCTGGAGCACATGACTGCATCTTTGGGCACTTTTTAGTTTCTCAAGGTAATATTCCGCCGGTGGGAACATGCCTCCTTGGGAGTGCAGTCGTTCAACCTTCAGTGAACTCTTCTACAGTGGATCCTCCGAAAGAAACAGCAGAAGCTGCTTGGGATGGATCTGATGCAGATTCAGCCCCAAGAGGAGATTGCACCCATGTTTGTTTCCCCAATGGAAACCATTCTATGGGCTATGTCATACGTGGGTTTTGGGGCGGGGGGGGGGGGAGAGAAACAAATCTCTATCAGAAAGGGTTTTTTGGTAAAATGTTTGAACAGCAAATATGTCTTGTGCCCGATACAGAAAGCAGATTGGATCAGGACTAAGGCAGCAATTCTATGGGTTTGGGATGGCATCCTGGGTGCATAGGAGAAATCAGAGGTGGGATCTTGGAGCCAGGATGTGAAGAACTGCCTCCTTCCATATGAACATACCCATAATTTGCAAGCATTATTGGAGGCTCTGTCATACGTCCCACCACCTAGAGAAGCTAGGTTGGTTGGTATTAGAGGCAGAGACTTTTCAGTAGCTGCACCACTGTTGTGGAACTTTCTGCCGAAGGAGAATGGCTTCTTCCTTATTTTTCTTTAGACTGGCAGTAAAGTCTTTTCTGTTCTGCTGGGCATTTCATGTTGAATAATATTCTATTGTTCTTTAATTCTATTGCTACTGTGAAGGAAGGCTAGGGTTCATCCAACCTCACTGCAAGGTAGGCTCTGGACTAATCATCTGATTGCAGACTCCCACCTCCCTATCCCCATACCAGGATCATATTAGCCAGCCTTTCAGAGAACACACACACACACACACAAACCCCAGACTAAGGACTGAAGCAGATTTTATTAAAAACACTAGCATGTAGGGCTTCAGTCAAAGACACACTTAGCATACAGACAAGAGAATGCAGAGGGAGGGGGAAAGAGGGTGGGTGAAGGGAAGACGCTTGAGGTAGTTCAGCAGCAATTAAAACATTAACCACCACCACCCCAATCACTCCTCAAAGGCAACAAGCATTCCCTGGAGCAACCAGGCACTAAAACACAAAAAAAAACTTTCTAAATTCGAGCTGTAACCTGACTCGTCGGGGGGATCGTTACTCATATGCAGTTCCAGGGAAGATGCCCCCTTCCCCGTTGCCCACTCCTTTATGCCTTTTGGGCCAGCTGGTACCATGACCCATTTTAGCCAATCCCATGCCCCATTCGGGCCTCCGGCTCCCCCCTCCTCTTCGGCTGGGGCCCTTCCCACTAGGCCACTTTTCTCTCAGCTGAAACCAGTCAACACCAATTTCTGTTGGCCTTGGGTCGAGCTGATAACTTCCCAGGTGTTGTTTTTTGGGAAGAGAGCTTCGCAAACTTTTTTCCAAGATGGTCCTTGAGAGCTGTTCTCTTTAGCTCCTCTCTCTTTGCCAAGAGTCAAGAACAAGACCGCAGCCATCTTGGCCGGTCTTCTCAGCTACACGTACATTTTATTGTATAGTGTTTGTTTTTTGCTCCCGTTTCTTAGTTTTACAAAAAGGTTTAATATTTTTATTGTACATCTCCTGGGTGGCTGATAGGGAGAGAGTGCAATTAATACATTTAACGAATGAATTAAGTGATCATTTATGTACATATGAAGTTGCCAGGTTTGTTTTTCCAGGACCTGTTTCTCTTCCTTTAACAGCAGCTGGGCATATAGAAGTGAAGGTATTATTTTTCTCCACATCTCCTTGCCAGGAAAAGCTTCAGCTCCTTCTTTTCATTGGCCTTGTATGGACATAATGATAAACTATATTTTATTATTATGTGAACAAGCCTGTGTGAGCTTTGACCCTCTTCTCTCCTCCCCTGGTGTGGCCAAGAGGAGATCCAAAGCTTTCACTTGCATGTTTAATTAACAACAGTTAAGTGTTATTTTCAAATGTTTTGAAGTTGGCTTGTTTTGATAAATCAAAGTTAAGACTAACTAGAGTTTAGGGCTTGGATGTAACACTAAACTGTGATTAGTTAAAAATGGAAACAAAAGCTTCTGATGTCCTATCTAACGTGGCAGATTGGAAGAATGAGCACACAGGTCTAAGGCTCATAGAGGCTGGTCCATATAACAATAAACCATTATTGTTATGACCAAACATAGCCATTGTCAGATGGTTGCTAGGCACCAGAGCGGAGCCAGTAAAAAAAAGAGGTGCTATGTGCCAGATGTCTGAACCAAAGGGGCATCTTCTTCTGTAGTTCAGATTCCTCATCTTATTTCTAGTGGCAATTTACAACTCTGTTCAATGAGATGAGTTCTAATTTCTCTCTCTCCAAACAATGAATGAGTAACATTAAATAAGCAGGCACACAGCCAGGAATTTTAAATCCATTTCTATTTATTTATTTTGAACAATATTAAAGAAATATTTTTTTAAAAAAAACAAAACAAAAAACCAGAACCAAACTCTGGATACAACTGTTTGATCTGATCAATTTTGAAGCACACATTATGTATGCAAATTATTCTACATTGAAAACAAATGCTCACACAAGATGGCATATAGCATAACAAACTGATGTAAATTTTTTTTTAAAAAAGTATTAAAATATTAGCACATAACATGGATGTAGTGTATTAGGAAAAAAGAAACATTTGTTTCATCACCCATTCCCTTACTTGAAACAGTTATTTAATCCCCCGAACTCGTAAAAAAAACAACATTTGTTTTTCCAAAGCAATCTTTTCCAATAGTTACCTTCTAATACAGCAGTTTTCAACCTTCTATTTTCAGGGAACCCTTTCCATACCAATAGGGGCATTTTTGTGGGCACATTTATCACAGGGCACTGGCCAGCCCTACTGGATCTCATTCTCACCCCACATGAGCTGAGAATGAACCCTAGAACAAATTCAATACTCCTCTATTAGAGGGGAAATGTTTTTTATGGGTCTTTATTGTATTACATTTCTATTCCACCTGTCCTCCAAGAATTCATGGTGGCATACATGCTACTTTCCCTCCATTTACCTTCACAACAACCTTGTGAGGCTGAGAAAAAATGACTGGCCCAAGGTCACCCAGTAAGTTTCATGGCTGAGTGGGTATTTGAGCCTGGTCCGACGCTGGCCGTGATGGTATACTGGCTCTCGCTGCCTTGCAGCAAGCAAGCTCTTTTACAAGAAAGCCCATCAACCATTAATTTACATCCTCATTGAGGAACTCTTAATATGCTTCCCAGGAATCACAGGGTTCCCCCTGAACTCAGTTTGAAAACCACTGCTCTAATAGTATTCCCAGATCACAAGTTATCAACACCCCACAACTTGCGTATAATCAGCATTTATGCATGCTGCCATTCAGCATCCCTGATCAACAACGTCTCTGTTCCAGTAGTGTATTTTTTCAATTGTCGAAAGAAGTAGTTTAGTGTAAAAACTGAAATAGATTTCACAAACCGAAGTCATATGTTGACATTTCGTCAAATAATTAACATTAGACTCAATTAGAAAGAACTCTGCTCATGTTTGCATTGCAAGCCTATTTCAAAGCTTTAATTTTTTTTAAAAAAGGGGACTTCGCTAAATAATCAAAGTCCCTGTTCTCAACCACCCCACATTTCTGTGAACATTAGAACAATACCCCAGCCCAGCCCTTCATCTTCATTATCATTTGGTTTATTAATTTAAAAACACGTTCTGGCAGGGTTTTTTTTACAATCGTAGTTCAAGGGGTTTTATTATTATTTATTTATATAGCACCATCAATGTACATGGTGCTGTACATAGTAAAAGAATAAAACAGCAAAACCCTGCCACATAGGCTTACAATCTAATAAAACCATAAGAAAACAATAAGAAAGGGAAGAGAACGCACCAAACAGGCCCAGTGGACAATTTTGTTTTCACCTTTTGTCCTAACTCTGACACATTGTCTTTTTAATCACAGTCACAGGAAATTAGGGGGCTTGTAGAAGCCCCGACATCCACCCCACACCTGATTCTCAACTCTACCTCATCACAGTATAGCTCTAAACTCCCCAGTGAAGATACTCTTTAAATTTTCATCACAATCCAATGCATGCCTACTCCGAAGTAAGTCCCACTGGGTTCAGCAGGACTTACTCCCAGGTAAATATGTTTAAGATAATTGAGCAGAGCTTCCTAATCAAAATTAACTTCAGCTGGTTCAAACTTTACCTTTTGGGGGGGTTTCATTCTCCCCAGGGGCAAGGAACAAGAGAGAAAAAGAGAAAGGAAAGAGTGGTACCATGAGCGATATATGACACTATCACTTTCTTTCACGTTTTCCACATTCTTCTCTTGCCTAGACCTCTGATCCAAAACTCCAGAGGTACTCCAATAAAAGTAAGCATCCCCTACTGACTTCTAAGGAGGCAGCTCTTCTAGGACAAACAGATTCATACATGGAAGTGTCCCTTATGCTCAAATGTATGGGAAATAACTTGATGTATCCTGTCCCATATGCAGATGGATATGGTGGTGCTACATGATGTTGTTTGCAGTGCTCTAGAAATGGCATCACTTACCCTTAGGACTGAATTTTGTTTCCTGGCTAATTTTGGGGATGGTGTCTTATTGCAATATACTCCCCTGCTGCTACATTCCCTGTCGAAATATGGCCAAAATGTGCCTCCCTGCCATCAAAGTCCTTTCTAAGCGACTGCCACCTTACATGGAAGCCATTCTGATTTATGCTGAACTCTAGGACCAGTTCTTCGAAAAGAATAGAGGGAGAATTCTATAGCTATAGCTTGTGCTACTTGAAAAGAATAGATGGTGGACGTTTTAGATGTATAAACTGGCACATAGAATTCTTTCCCCTCCTCCTATGAGCAATTAAGGCTGCAATCCTAAACACACTTGCTTGGGAATAAACCAAATTTAATTCATTAGGGCTTACTTCTGAGTAGGCATGCATAGGATTGCACTGTAAATGCTGGAACTGGCTCTTCAAATGTAAACATATCAATCCAAATCCTCCCTTGGAGTAAACCAACCCTCTTCCATTAATCCCTTCACTAATTTATTTCAGTTATGATCCAAGTATGCTATTCTATAACTACAAACTCCAGCACTGTGAAGTGATCCTATATAATTGTGGCATTGTTTCTGCATCTTGTAAGTGAGCAAAAAAATGAAACAAAACCTAATTTAACTTGAACAACAATGATTTCCATGAGATTTCCATCTGACCCTAAAAACTTCGTTTTTTGAGCATGTAACAAAGAAAGGAAAGGGGAAAAAAGAAGCTAATTCACATAACTAAAAGGTAAAAATGTCTTAGCACTGCCAGCTTTTCATTTTACAGCTGATATCCGTAAATAATGGAAATGCAATAATATTGCTTGAAGACAGTTCTTACTGCTCTCTTAATTATTAATTCTATATGTTAACTGAGCAAAAGAAAAAGGAAGAAGACCTTTAAAACAAAAGGGAAAAATGCCCATTGAAAATAGTTTATGCAGGTGCAATAATCTGCTAAAACAAACTAAACTCACAACTACCTACTTTTCCACGGTTCACCCACGAACCCACCCCACCACCCCTGCCCTATATAAAAATGTATTTTTTTCTGAGTCAAAAATTGAACTTCATTTCTCTTGATCTTTCATCAGCTATGTTTAAAAGTTTTTTTTTGTTTTTTTTAAACTAACCTGGTGCGGTCAGAACAGCTACCTTCATGCAACAATTCTCCCATAAGGTAGTATTGTTGATCAGTGGTGTTTCTCTATGTAGGCAATTCCCCTGATCTGTCCTTCTAATACCTCTAGTATCACTATCTGTATTCCCTGCCCCCGACCAAGTCCTTCCAAGTCCACATTCTAATGACTTCAATCTCCCACCCATTTCACCTGCCTTTTGCTCAACTAGTCTGAAAAGAAGGGGGGAATAACCCAATCCACTGACCAGTACTGAACCTTAAGCATAGCAAAGTCCTATGCCTTTTGCTTGCCTTACATATCATGTATTAAGAGGCCTGTATTAATTATAATGCCTTCCATAAAAGATTTTTTTTCAATATAAAAAAGCTTAAAATTCATAGATTATAAATAATATCAGTTAAAAATACTTAAGGAACTCAGGACGTCATTTGCATTTCAGGGGAAGTGGGGATTTGAAGTCTTTGATGCATTCTCAGTCCCAAATATCAGCTATTGTTAAAACGCCTTATATGGATATGATAGGTATGGATAGGAATACAACAAATATAGTGCCTTGTGTCCCATATGTCAGAAATTACAAGCAATTCGCTAAGAATCTTAGCATCTTCGCCATGCTGACAAAGAGATGTTGGCTTATCACCTACCTGATAAAGTGAAGCTTCTGTTTCTAGCTTTTAAAGTTTCATCAACAAAATACATAATTATTGTTTAAAAAGGTAACAAGGCTTTACAAAATTAATTTCTTCTGCATTCAGTAATGTCAAACTGTGCCACATTGTTGCCCTGAATTTAGAAAATGTGTTTTGCTGAGTATTTGTCACAACTAAAAGTTTATTGCTTTTATATTTCATTGTAAAACTATAGTGTATTTAAAACAAATAAACTGTACTGTTGTTGTTGTTTAAAAAAGTGACCTGTTTGTAATCACATTAAAATGGCATTGATTAGTACCAGCCTGGTCTATTTTACAATATTGTAGTAGTGTAAAACTGTAAGCAGAGCACTTTCAGTTTGGAAATATGTCTTATCTATACAACCATAAAGTAACTGTGGAAAAATGCAAATAGTATTTATTATGCCTTAGCAAGTTTTTTAAAAGAGATCCTGTGGCAGAATTGGAATTCTAAAAAAAGATGCTGTGTGCTCCATACTGCATAAGTTTACTTAAAAACACAATGATTTTTAAAGCTCTGGTTATATAGATAACAAGCATTTGGTACAGTCATCATAAATGCAACTGTAGAACTGCACTCAACTTGATTACATGCAAGGGTTTATGGTTGTTGGAACCAAGCTACCTTCTGCAATCTAAAGTTTCTTGCAGTCAGCATGCTTTTTTTTGGTTAATTAAAATGGTTGTGTGTAACCAATGACCGCAAGTTCCGACATGGTGCATAAAGTAAAAAAAAAAATGCTCTCATGTCCTCAAAACATTTCTATGTAACTAAAGATGAACACTTATAGATGTGTGTAAGTAATTCTACTTCTTAAAAATAGATATATATCTATATATATTTATATATGTATATTTGCATATATTTCATACTTAAGTTATTGTCAGTGAAATCTAGACCAAGATTCATCGACATAAAGTGGGTCTGGCAAAAGTCAGTAATGAATCAGGCTGGTTAGCTGAGGGACTTGTACGTGCTTGGCCTTAATTTCTAGAGGGAAAGGAAATGTTGCATGAGCAGTTACAGCCAGGTGAGAAAGGGCTCGTTTTTGTTGAGGACTGATTCCACATCATTAAGGATGGGAATCAGGTCTTCAGACTCCAATGTCCCAAGGTCAACATTTGTTCCTGGAAGACAGTCAAGGAAGTCGGGGAAACGGGTCTGTTGAGGGTTGATGTTCATGGGAGTCTGCACTACATTATCTCCTGCAAAAGAAGAGAAGAAATTACTGAGGCACGGGCTTCTTCACCAAGAGATTATTTTGCCTATAACACAACACTCATTGTGTGTTAACCACAAACAACCCATGAAGAGAACTTATGGTTTGTTGTTGGGTTGTGAACTTTGGGTTGTTCATGGTTAACAAACCATGGTTTATTATTGTGTTCAGACAACACAATAACCCATCATGTTTCAACAGCAGTCGATGATTCAACGACAACTTATACTCAACCCCTACTCAAACTTTGAGTGTGGCTTATCATATTGTCTAAACCCAGCCTTTCAGTTAACCGCAAGTAGGCTTGGTTGCTCCCCAACCCCATCTCCCAATCTAGACTTCCTGAGGGCTATTAAACTTAAAATTTGATTAGGCTCATTGGCCTGAGGGTATGTGATGCTGTTACACTGTGAAAACTAAGTAGGTCTCATCTTTGTTATGTCAAGAGACTGCCTGGTAGACCTAATTAAAACCACAGTTCACAATCACAACTGCAAGAGGGAGGCTACCCTATGTTGTTATCCCATGTAGATGCAGTTTGCATGTGCATATGAAACCACCTGGGCAGGTCAATCTTGTGGGTCTTTTCCCAAACAACTGGTGTGTGTGTGTGTGAGAGGGAAAGGGAAAGGAACCTCAGTTGATTTTAAGCGTAATAAATAAATTAGTGGACACAGTGACACAACACAATATTCCACACTCAAAGTTTGGGTATGAATTGAGTTTGCATTGTTGAACCGTGGTAGTTGTTGTTGAAACATGGATAATTGTGTTGTCTGGACCCAGCCATGATAACAAATCATGGTTTGTTAACCACAAACAACACACTGTTCACAACCCAACAACAAATCATGGGTTCTCTTCATAGGATGTTTGTGGTTAATAAACCATGGTTTGTTAGTGTAGCTGGGTTCAGACAACATGATTTCCCACATTTCAACAACAACCAATGGTTCAACGACAAACAACAAACAGCCCATACTCAACCCTTGAGTGTGAGTTATTGTGTTGTCTGAACCACATACCACTTTCTCAGTCTTTGCATCTGCAAGAGACCTCACTTGAAAACTTTAGGTGATCTTCATATGCCCTCCTCACATATTTGAACACTTTCATAAGCTGTCCAATGAATATGCACAGGGCAGGGGCAGCATGGTTGTGGCACCAGTAGCGGCTAAAATAAGCCAGCAAAACTCAAGCAACTGAGCCAGAAAGCGAGCTACTGTGGGGGAATCTATGAAAAATTCATGAGTGAAGATTTAATGTGTGTACAGACTTAGGCCTAGCCCCCACTGAAGTGGTATTTCTGTTCCTGGAGTTGTACCACTTCAGGATTCAGTTAAGTCTTACATGACAATGCTCCCCATACAAAAATAAATTATTTCTACAAAGAAAACTATATATCAAGAAGGATTCTAGTCTGGCCTTTCCTCTGACATGCCAGTTTTCTGTGTCCAGTTGTTGTTGTTTTTTGTTTGGAGGAACATTCAGTTGCACAAAACCCATTCCCTGCCCCCAACCCACCTGGTATAACCAGATGGGAGTTTACTACCACACTCCACAGTAAAAAGAGGGTCTTAATTTCACAAGCTGAGATCTCAATGGTTTAAACCAGCCTTCCCCAACCTGGTACCCTCCAGATGTTTTGGACTACAACTCCCAGGATTCCTGGCCATTAGCTACGATGGTTGGGTTGATGGGGGTTGAAGTCCAAAACATCTGGAGGGCACCTGGGTGAGGAAAGCAGATTTAAACAAAGTGGCGTTGAGAGTCAGGAGCAATCTGAAGCCAATTGGGTGGAGTTGAAGAGACCATCTGTGCCCCAATCCAGAGGGGTGGGGGTGGGCGTGCATGTGTGCATTTTGCTGCATATGCGGTTATCCCTTCAGTACTATCTTCAATGGAGCAGGGTGTTCTGCATGTGCAACACTATGCATGTATGGAACTAGCTCCTCCAATGAAGTGAAAGGTGAGATCCTTGTAGGCTGGGGGTGGAAACAGGGCAATGGAACTCCTGTTCTTGCAAGGAGCCACTGGCTCAAAATATGTTTGGTTGATGTCAGAGAAGAATCCCAGAACTTCCAAGTCAGTTCTCCTGTCTTTGAATAAAACTAGCTTTCAGCCAAGGGCAAGAAGCACAGGCAAAAACTAAAAATATCCCACTGCCGTCTTATTAAGTAAGGTGGTCATGAGCTATACATTTTGTAAAGACCATCACATTTCCGATTCCTTGTGGAATGTAACACCTTATCATGAAGGCCACCTTGAACAGCGTGGGGCACCTTCATTAAAGAAAGCATTCCAGAGGCAGGGCCTCAAATCTGTTTCAGAAGTTTTTATCAAGCATTGAATCTGATTCTCTCATATACCAAGCAGATGGAGAAGAGAGCGCCTCTGATCATATGCAGAGTACCTGGGATTATTGAGTCACCAATGCCAGCCCCTGCCTAACAAGTTTATAGCAGTGCTCAAATTACGGAAGGAGGCAGAGGGACCTTGTGCCCCCTTACCTTTTTTGATGGCTCCTTTGGTATAGTTGTTAGAAGATACAATGAACTGTGGGGTTTGGCTAAAATTGCAGGGAATCAAGGGATGGTGCTTATGGATTTCATTATAGGCCCCCCCTTACCTCTTCCCTCATAATTCGAGCACAATATTATAGGAAAGTTTGAACCATAGATTCAAAGGGTACGGATGCAACAGAATAAGCAGTTCAGGTAAGCATAAAAATGACACTGGCTGTCGAGCGGATCACTTATGATTTCATTAAAAATATTTTTAAAAAGGCTTCTTGTTTCCTACCTGTGTCCATCTCATCTACATTGCTGAGGAAGTCTTCAGGTGTAGTTGGTATGCTGTAACATCCTAAGCCTAGGCCACTGTCTGTGCTCTGCTCCCTGGAATGGTATGGCCCACTATGAATTGAGACATGAAGAATCCTCAGTCACAGTTGTGCTTCATCAAGACAAATGTCTCCAGGAAGGCTTTTGTGAGAACGGCTTGAGTCCAAGCATCTAGACCTAAGTGCCCCAAACAGGCCTGGCTGTACTCCGGCAGTTTTGTCGGTACCCCGCGCCAATCAGTTACCGAGCACAGATTGACAATTTGGAAAGTGTGGCTTTGACGTGTTTTTTTTTTTTAAAAAAAAAACCCAACAAATTATTCTAGACCTCTTGGTTACAACTAAGAGGCAGAGAAAGCTCAAAAAAGAAATGAAGTTAGGCATGGGTTAGAGAGGGCCCACAGGGTCCCAGATTTAATCTCTGCAATTTCCAGGGTTTTAAAAAAAAGATTAGGTAGTAGGCAATGAGAAAGTCCCCTTTCTGAGTCCAGAATTGTTAGAGTAGACAATTCTGGACTAGATGGATAAATAGTTGGTAATGGCATAAGGCAGCTTTCTATGTCCCAGTGTGTTGCACTGCTTCCTGGGCATATCTCCCGACCCCTATTTCCTGTCCATCAACTGTGCTGACCCACTTATCCACAACATCCAGGTCCATTCCCTTCCATCTGCCACCCTACTCTTTGCCAAGAATTTCAAATTTCCCACATTGGTTGTGTAGGGCACATAATACCCACAGCCACAACTTTAATTAGGAGATAATGGCATTTATCTTCACGTTGCTGCATCACAATGCCAGATTATGTCAACAAGTAGCCGCATCATTCCATTAGATCAAAATTCACAGGGTCAGTAAAGCAGCACCTGTATATATTAGGACCAATCAAGGTTCACCAGGTAGTGTGCAAGTATTTCTAGTTTCACAGAAGTCTTCCTCAGGCTGAATGCCAGTCGTGTGTTCTATACTCATATCGGTCTGTTCCAAAATTACAAATATTTTTGGCCAGTCTCTGAGCAGTTCCCTACAGACATCTATGAGGTGCAAGTAAGGAACAGTTAAATCAGAATAGGCTATAGCGTGATCAAATGCCTGCTTAATTAAAGTATTCGCATTTTAACAGGCAAAACAGCCTCCTTCCCATCAATTTACAAACTGAAAGGCTAAATGACTTCGCTTGGAAATCACAGGCTCCCTAAGAGGATTTCAAACGTGGCCCAGACTACAGAATATAAAATCGCTGGTGAGCAAACAGTGTACTTGCCTGTTCAGGAAGGGATCCGACCCATTATTTGTAATAGATCTCATGTCTTGTGTCATGTTAGGTGTGCTCACCGCAGTCTGAACCGGGGCCAGGTTCTCAGACTCCATGGGAAGTTGTCTGTACAAATCAGCTTCCTAAAGTAGAAAATGAATACATACTGTCAATGCTGGGGCATGGGCACCCAAGAACACAGGGTGTGCTGGAGGAATGCATCCCACATATGCTCCAATCCTCTGTATTTACAAGGAATGGTCGCTATTTGTCAGAAAGCTGTCCAGAGTAAATCAGTGCTCTATTTTGCCTTGAGGGGCGGAAACATATTTTGCGCCTGCCTTTAACATTTCCTTTTGCTGGTGTTCACACATGCACACTAGAATTCTTCAGCTTTCAACTTCTCCACAAGACTCCAGATGTTAAAGAATGCAAATGCATACATACAGAAACAAAAAGCCAGTGCCTCGCTTCCCAGCCACCTGCAGATCATGTTGCAGAATGTGCAGCTATTCTACAGTATGTACAACCAGATCCATAATGAAGGTATTGAACTGCCCTGTGAGAAGGATCCCAGAAGAGAGAGGGAGGCAGACAAGTCCTGCTCTAGCTAGACTGTCCCCTCCTTTCCCCTACAGGCCATTCTACCATCAGCTACAGAGTGGAACGGATTCTTATGAGTTATTTTTCGTATTGTTGTATAATAGGTTTTTTTTAATGTATTGTTGCTTTACTTGAAATTCCACCTTGGTAGGATTTTATCCTGAAAAGTAGGATGTAACTATAGTAGTAGTAGTAGTAGTTATTATTTTGCTTTTTTTTAAAGGAAACATTTGGCCACTTTACTACCACACAGTATTTGGAAAGCAGTGCAAGGAAGGGCATTGCACAGTATCTGAGTTACATATAGGAAATGTGTAGTAAGAAGAGCCTTCTGCCAAGGGTAATAGTGAGGAAGGATGATGGGAGAGTGTTCTTTTCTCAGAATCTGTTACAAATAGAGTGTAAAATATTGGAGGGTCTGTTCCAAGAGAGAGATGGGATGGATCCAGAAAGCGGGCGCTGCCAGGCTAGGATGGAAGGCTGAGAATTGGGGGGATTGCATGTATGGCTGCATACGTTATTTGATTTGACACATGAATCTATTTAGAATTCAAGCTTTGTAGTAGTTAACCATTCATTACCCTGGAATTATCAACTTGATACCATAGAATATCATCAGCAACTAAAGATACAAAGAAGATGCATAAAGTGCCAGAAGACTATTTTTTGGGTTGGGTTTTTGTTTTTGGTAGCCTGACAGTGACACCTAGTGGGGCAAAAGAGTGATGCAAAGGATGTATTCCCTGAGAAAAACCCCAAAGGGACTTCTGTTCATAAAAAAGTGCAAGGAATTCATATCTCCTGTTAGTCACCTACATAACTGGTAGTGTATTGATCCAGCTATAGGCCATAGCAAAATATTAAATGTATAATACATAAACACAACACAATTCTAAACATACAGCTGTTTACTTTTGCCTTTGAACTTAATCCGAGTTTTGGAATTTCTCCTGCATAAGCCCCACTGAAATTAACCAGAGTGTTATAAGAGTGCTTATTATGCTCTTGTGTGCCTTCCATTTATTTCAGTGGGCTTATGCAGAAGAAATTCTTTGTCAATTATGCCAAATTCTAATGCATAGAAGGGGAAAGTCTCCTACAGCTCCAAGTGGTACAGAAACATAATTTTTGTCTCTTCACCAGATTTTGCAAACATCAATTTGCAAAAGGTAAGGGCTAAAATAATCCAAGTGGTACCGTAAACATTTTATGGAATATTCAAAACGCCTTTGCTGATGACAAAGCAATTTTTACAGGTATTTAGGAAGGTCAAAAGGCAATAATATTTGTGGTGAAGATCCATGAACACAAAAGTTTTCATAATTCTAACCAAAACCTCCAATTCCACATCTGTCAACGCTACTGAAATCCAGGCAGACTAAAGGTGTACGTTTGAAAGTATAACTGAGCATGCAAGTTGAACAGATATCTAAGTTTCTTCACAGATTTAGTTGTATAAATCCCATGAAATATGCACTTGGGTATAATTTTATTGGTTGGTTTACTTTAAAAAAAAAACCATATATCCTGCCTTTAAAAAAAATATCAAGGCAGCTAACAAAATACCAAACAATATACAAACAACTCCATCACCATAATAAAACACAATTAAAGCAGCAGCCCATAAGACCAAAAACAGAATGAAGATCTTTAGAACCAGCATTAACATACCCACAGAAGAGGCATTTCTCAACTAAACCCACAGAAGAGGCTTTCTTAAATAACCAGGTTTGAAGCAAGGTACCTAAAGGCATCTAGGACTGGGGCTCATTAAAACTCAAAGAGAAGAGCATTCTATAAAATGGGAACCACCACTGAAAAGGCTCTGCTACCTGTCATTGCCTGCCCACACATTGGATGGCTAAGAGATCTGGTGCAGGCTCTCAGCTGATGATCTGAACATGGGGGAAGCAGCATATTCAAAAAGGCAATCCTTAAAGTACCTAGGTCCCAAGCCATTTAGGGCTTTAAACCAGTACCTTGATTTGAGCAAACCAAAACTTGTGTAATATGTTCTGAATGCCTCGCTCCATACAACACCCTGGCAACAGGAATTTTGCACTAATTTCAGTTTCTGAACATTGTTTAAGGGTGGCTCCATGCAAAGTGTGATGCAGTTGTCTAATCTAGAGGTAAGCAGGGCATGAACAGTTGTATTGAGGTCTGATTTCATCAGTTAGGTCAGAGTTGGCATACCAGCTGAAGTTGGAAAGAGGCGTTCCTCACCCCTGATGCCACCTACACATCCGGCAGGAGCATCAGGTCAAGGCGTGCCTCCAAGCTTCAAACCAGGTAGCATGCATCTCCATCCAAGACACATGGCATCCTAAACCTGAATTAGCAGTATTTCTGTTTTGTCTGGAAAAAAGAGGCACCAAGCACTAAAAGTGAGGGAGTGCTGTTTTTTCCCCTTTTTTAAAAAAAGTAGTAATAAACATTCTCTTTCTTTATCCTAAATCTTTCAAGGGGACACTGATATGTGCTTCATTTTTCTTGTAAGTAGCAACTAATTATATATTGGGTAACTTATGTTGCCTTTGTACGCATGGCAATTGTACTTTTGGAGGCATGTTGTCCATTGGTGGTGCTATACATGATAACAGACATAGTGCAAGACAGAATTGGGACATGCCATAAGGATCTTGGATGTGTCTGCAGGCCTTCATATTTAGGCTGCTTAACATTTCAAGAGCAAGGTAAGTATCAGACCATTACAGTTTTATTCTTAAATGCTTCCTTCCCAGTACAAAGGCATGGCAAGACAGGTCACTTTTGCTCTGGCCTGCTGCACTCTCCACACCTACTGAAGTTGCAGGAATTATCACAGTACGTACTTGCAATTTAATACCACTGGCTATTTTCTGTTGCCCAGATGAGCTGATCCAATCACTTGTCACTCTGGAAATCTAATGATACTGCTTCTGGAACTGAAATAGGAATCAAGCCTAGTTTAAGAAGCAGAGTACATTTGGCACCCTCCTCTATGACTGTAATATTCACGCCTTGTGCCTTTCAGTCCTCAGTGAAATATGTAAGTTTCTCGATCTTACCAAGACTACATTCCATATCTTCATGAGTGTATGTTTTATTAAAGACAGCGGGGAGTGGGCACGGAAGCATGCTCAGTCCTCATTGGGTTACTCTGGGGTCTCCATAGCCCCCCCCCAACTTTTAAGAATTAAAAAACAAAACAAAAAAACAACACAAAGGTTGGTTGATTTCTGGTTGTTGTTGTTTTGGTATTTCTGCAAACATTGGAGCATCTCTGAATCTCTCTCTCTGTTTGGGACTGTTTTAGCTACATAAAGATCCACACTTGGAGAATGAGTTTGCCATTAGTACACAAGATTCTTCTATTACAAAGAAAATTCTGTTCTGGTCCCTCACTTCTCCTACTGGCTTTCTCAAATGTGGCCTTGACTCAGGTCTTAACTTTATCTTCGTGTGGTAGATACAGGACCCCTGCCAGTGAGCTTGTGTACATGGTGTTTTGTTTTGCTTCGGTTTGGGTTTTTGGAGCTGCCCTCAAATTATTGATTTGGGGCATGTACTGAATTAACCTTGATTCGTCCTCATCTACACTGCCCTGGTTTGACATTGCCCTGTTTAAACAACCTGTGGGGTATCATGCACAAGAAGCACAGGGTGGATGTGCTGCCTGCTTTTACTCAGCAACCATGATCAGCTCCTTCATAGGTTGCTTAGCATGACGTTCAAACCAGGAGTACTGGGTTGTTTAGGAGCTAAGTGTTCCGGGTTCGGACAACATGCCAAGCAACCTAAAAAGGAGCCCATTGTGCATTGCTAAGTAAAAGCAGAAGTAGCGGGTGCACTACAGGCAACGTGTCTGCTCACTCCCACTCATATCTGACAGCCCATGGGTTGTTGTGTCATGCGAACTGGCCGATTATTTACCTTTAGTCATTTGGTTCTGGTAGGTGCTTTCAAAATATGATACTGTATGCAGTCTCCTCAAGACAATACTTTCCAAATGTGTCAGACTAAAACTCCCATTATTCCCAGCCAGCACGGTCAATTGCCATGCTGCCTAGGGATGCTGGGGTTTGTAGTTGGGAGAGACTGCTAAATGGGTCCAATGAACTTCCCTGATGGCCAAAAGCTTACTTGATGGTATTTCAAGACTAGAAGTCTTGCCACTGCAGTCCTATTGGGCAGGGGGTAGGAATGTTAGAGGTCAGTGTGAAGGAAAGGACCCCTGAAGTTTACACCGTTATTTGGCAGGACATTGATAGCTTTCAGTACTGAAGCTCATACTGGCCTACACTTCCCCTTTCCTGTTTTTCTCTCCCTCTTTCCCCCCCTCTTCTTCCTGACTTGCACTTTCTTTCTTTCTTTCTTTCTTTTTTTGCTGTTTGTTTCTAATTAGCTCTTGGGGGAAAGTTGTGGCTTAGGATGTGCGAGACAGGCCATTGTTTATATGACGTAGGTATGTAAACTCTGTAAATGCACTAGTAATTTACAAATTAATAAATGGAATGTAGCATAGCGCTGGGTTACTCAATTACAGCCACGCCCTCTGGTCTGCGAGTCTAAGGCTGCCTCACACATTTGATGATGCTCAGCAATCACTGGCACCCTAGTCTTAGCAGGGATATTCCTTTATGTGCGTTGCTGCATTTGTTTACAGGGTGGGTGGCTAGCTGGCAGCTCAGGTGACTTGAGCAGTGCTAGCAGTGGGAGTTTGTGGCACTCCTGAATGAGAGCCCCAAAGGTCTTCCTTCAGCCTGCCTCTCTGTTCTGAAGACTAGACGCAAAGCCATATGAAGTCACAAACTGAATATGTGGGCACTGTGTAAAGGTTTGAGGCCTACTGAGGCATGGTAATAGTCAGGCCTTAGAGTCCTGGAGTTTCATTTCTCTGGTAAAGGTTTATTCTATGGTGAAGCTTCATTTCTTCAAAGTGGGAACAGTACTTTCTGTTTTAGGGGAAGAGGGTATAAAAGAGTGAGAGAGCCAGCCAGAGCAGAGCCAGAGAAAGACCAGACCACAAGGAAGGAGCAGAAAGATGTAGCATGAAGAAGTCTAGGTGCAGCTTAGAGTAAAGAACCTGCCTTTTCTATCACTCAGCTCTATTGACTAAACACCTTTATTGTAATTTGGCTGCTTTAATTCACTAGTAAACTGTTGTGATTAGCCGCAAGTGTTTGGAGTGTCACTCACTCCATGTCTACAGCCTAAATCCCATATTACTGGGAAGGGCATGGTAAAAAGAGGAAGGTGGGATTCTTAAGGAGGTAAGAAATGCTTAAGGAGTTGCTCAGGGGGTCCAAGACATGGAAGGAACTATGACACATTGATTTGCATGTTTTTATAAGACATCACAAAGGGCATTTCCACGTAGAGGTTTTTAGAGTCATGGGTGCAGTCATATTAGCATACCCAAGACTTGCAAGTTACAGGATTGCCTATGCATATGGTTTCTGTGGCTCTTTTTCTTCCCTGTACTGATGCCTATGTCAAGGCTGGTCCCACTATCAGGCAAAGCGAGGCAGTCACCTCAGGCAGTGGATGCTGGGGTGGGCTGACGAACACTAATGAGATGTTGGAGGATGGAGAGGTGTATGCCATATGGCCTGCCCAGGGCTGCCTAAAGCTAGCCTGCTGTTTTCAGGTGCAGTGCCAGACGCTGTCCTGCCCCCCAAGTCAGAGTTGAAGAAAGACTCAACGGCCAGTCTGGTTGGCTTCCATATGTGAAGCTGGGGGTGCCAACTTGTTCTTTGCCTCAGGTAGCACAATGTCTTGGGGAAAAACAGCCTCCTGGTTAAATATATAATTCATTTTTAAAACTCTTAATTAAATAAATAGCCCAGGGGGCCTGGAGAGTGCCATTGGAGGTGTCTGTAAGCACATTGATCCTCACAGGCACCACATTGGGGACTCCGGAAATAGCATGTTAGTCTAGAACTGGAAAGACCTGGCTTCAGAATTGCCCTAAGTCATCATGAATCCTACTTTGTGTCTTTGGCAAGTCACTACTTCTCACCTTAAGCTACCTCACAGGGTTGCTGTGAGAATAAAATGGGTTGGAGGAGAATCACATATACTGCTCTGAGCTCCGTGGAGAGTGGGTGGGTTAAAAAAAACGAAACACATAAAATAAAATATATTTTTATCCAGAAAATTGTCCCTTCAGATTTTCATTTATTTAAGGCTTATTATTCTCCGCCTTTCTAAAATTGACTACAGGTAGTTCAAAGCTGTAAAATCACCCTTGAAAAAAAGAATGCATATTCATATTTATAAATCCACATAATCCAAGTTTTAAAATATAATTCTTTGGGGGTCCTTTTTTAATTTATTTATTACATTTATATCCCGCCTTTTTTCCTCCAAGGAACCCAAGGCGGCATAAATAATCCTCCTCCTCCTCTCCATGTTATCCTCACAACAACAACCCTGTGAGGTAGGTTGGGCTGAGAGTCTGTGACTGGCCCAAAGTCACCCAGTGGGTTTCCATGGCCGAGTGGGGACTAGAACACGGATCTCCCGACTCCCAGTCCAACACCTTAGCCACTACACCACACTGGCTCTCAGTTTAAATAAGAAACTGCTTCCTTGCCACCACAGCTGAACCTTGTGCTAGAAACTACCATCTCTTCCACTAAACAAGCACACACACAATTTATCCACAAGATAATTTGCTACCCACTTGCACAGGAATATCTCTCAGGATTTGCAACCATAAAAAGAGACTGAGAAGTGTTTGAGGCCTGCGTCTGTGGTGCCAAGCGGCTGACAGTTTTGCGAGCACGCACCACGAAAGACGTCACTTCTCAAGAGCGCACCTGGTCATCTGGCGAAGGGAGTGACTCTTGCAGGCCAATCATGCCACTCTCACAGACATTTACTAGAAATTACTAAAGCCACACAGCCCTTGCATCCTCTTCTCTTCGGTGCTGCTTCTACTGCTGCAAAGGGGAGAGGAGCCAGTGGAAACAAAAAGGGAAGATCAAGGCAGCTGTGCGACATTGCAACAGCGCCCAAATGCCTGCCATTGCAGCAGCACTAGAATGTTTTCTCCTTCAGCAGTTGCCAACATGTGTAAAGGCTTCAAAGGGCTGGAGCATATTGGATTATTTACTGTCTCTGCGCGCGCGCACATACACACACACACCAGACCCTTGACGTAACCAGCTTTTTAACTATACGCCAAATGATTTCAGAAATCTCCCGTCACATTTCATGGATCCCTTCCCAGCAAAAATAGCTCGCTGCGCATGCACAGCTGCTAAATTGCCCCTTTAGAATGTGGGAAGGGTCTAGTTTCAAGTTTCTCCTCGCTTATACTTCCGTCCCATGGGTTCTCTGATGCAGGGCAACAACTGAACGTTCAGACTCTGCTCTGGCATTCCCATTCCTCAAATTGTTCTGTTTCCATGTGTAACACCGCAAGTTTCCTCCTGGAATCCTGAGGCTTCCACCTTTAACTTAAGCTGCAACAAAACAGATTTCTAGCCCCCGTGGCCCCACAGGTGACAACAGTGCTAGCAGAACAGAAAAACAGAAGCAAGTAAAAAGGAGCCCAAATTTATTCAGATTTTCATTTCTTCTGAGTTCTAAAATGATCGAGAGTGACCAAAGATTGACTCAATTTACTTCTTTACATTTAAGGTAAGTGCAGGAGAATAAGAGTACTATTTCTGCTTAAGTGGAAAAAGTACACTTACACTAGTCTAGAAAGGATCATAGTTCACACACACACACAGCCACATCTGTCACTGAAAAGAAATAGAGCTGTGTGTCATCTGCACACTGATGACAATGCACTCCAAACCCCAGAATGACCTCACTCAGTAGGTTCATGTAGATTTTAAGCAGCATGTGGGTAAGATGGGACCTCGAAGCAAAGATGCCACAGAATTGAGCAGAATTCCCCCTGCACCACCTTCTGAAAACATTTGTCCAGGCAAGTTCAGTGGAACCACTGAAAGCAGTCTTGCCCACACCTAACCCTGACACTTCTCTAGAAGGATATCAGGTTGATGGTATTGAAGGCTACAGAGAAGTCAAGGAGAATCAACAGGGTTATACTCCCCCTGTCGCCCCTCATGAGAGTCATAAGAACACAAGAAAAGCCACGCTGGATGAGACTAAAGGTCCATCTCGTCCAGCATTCTGTTCACACAGTGGCCAACCAGTTGCCCAAAGGAAATCCACAAGCCCACAGGAAACTTTCCGGCCTTCTCAGTCTCCCCACCCCCCCGGACATCTCAGCTAGATGGGCAAAACCTCCCGTCTAGCAAAAATGAAGCATGGAAAGAATAGGGAGGCAAAGATTGCCTCTGCACTCTTCCTGCTCTGTATAGGATGCCCGTCAGCCTCTGAGTTTGAAGGCTGATGGGCATCCTGATAGGATTGTGCCTTTAAAGTCCTTTCAAGTGGAGTTTGTACTCTGGGTTTCTCCATAGAAATATTAGCCTAGCCTCTGCATTTTGTTTGCATCTGTCCATCAGAAAGTGTATAGCTCTTTGTATTGTAAGAAGTTAAACTAAAAATAATTCTGTGATATCCCCAACAGATTGCACAAAAATATGATCCACATGGGGGGAAAAATGTTATACTCTAGTTCTTAAAATGTGTGTGAATTGTACACAAATAAGGCACTTCCTTCGAAACAACTCTTAGGGAAGTATCTAATAATGTTGCTTTCTTATCGACATGAAAGATTAACCAGGGAAACTGTTCAAAGCCCAGTTACCATTGTTAGGCCACTTTGGCTGCAATCCTAAATATACTTACAAGGGAGCAAATCCCATGGAACAAAATGAGGCTTAAAGTTCAGAGTAAACATGCATAGGATTTCACTGCACAATTTCAAACCAGTAGAGGTGTGGGGGGGTGGAGAGTAGAAGGGAAAAAAGAAATTACAAATCTGTGTCTGAAATATTAATTGCATTTTAATGTTATTAAACTAAATCAGCTCTCTCAATGCAGAGAGCCCAACCTTCTTGAACCTAGTGCCTTCCAGCTGTGTTGGACTTCAACTCCCATCCAACACAGCCACCATGGCCAGCAGTCAGGAATGCTGGGAAGTGAAGTCCAAAACATCTGGAGAACACCAGGTTGGAGAAAGCTGAAAATAACTTTTCTTGAAGGTGGTTGGGGTTGGAGGAGGGAGCTGATACTGCCCCACCTTCTAAATACGAAGTGGTGTGGTGGAGAGGGGGGAAGAAATACCATCCGTTCACCGGACAACTCGAGAGCTGTGTATTCTTTCGCTGCTGGGTGTGTCACTTCAGGCAGGGCAGCTGCAGCGTCAGAAATTTCTGCAGAGGAAGCCCGCTGTCAGGCAGCCAGCAGCTGCCGTCAGGCTGGAGACCCATCCTCGAGGCGAGAGGCCTGTTGAAAAGAATTCCACTCCCTTTCACCCAAACCCTCTTCACCTCCTTTCTGTTGCCTAGCAGCAAGCACACAAGCTTACTCAGCATTTCTAACCGCGCCCCTTAAACAGGTTGCATTAATACGAGAGAGAGAAAAAGAAAGAAAGAAAAGGCCACAGTGAAGGATTAAGACAGCTAGGAAAACGCTTGGACAATGACACCCCTTCAGGGGGCTGCTGCCCTCTCTACCATACTGCCCAGGCCTCAGTACCGCTCAGATTGCTGACAGGAAGTTCACAGAAGTTCCTGCTGATAAAAAGGCCGTGCGCCAGGGATCGCAACACCATTTCTTTTTTTAAACCACTAGCGGGGGTGGGGGCAAAAGATAATCTCTCTGCTAAAATTAGCAGGCACAACTGCAGTGCTGTAGAACTCGAGGGGTTCAAGCAGCACCATCTTTCAAAAAGCTACTTTAGCTGTGGACTGTTTTTCAGGGGTGCCAAATTGGAGCCATAATTCAGCACACCGCAGGTGCAAAGAGCTACGTGGACCAGGAAGTATGAGATGAAACTTGAGGCTGAGTTACACTGGAAGCAGTCTTGCAGAGCCAATATTTTAATCCTGCCTAGTAGTGCCACAGTAACTCACATCTAAATGCCTCTTCCTGAGAAGGAGGGTTTCCTCTGACAAACCCATTCCCCATCCACATACAAATCCTTGTTATGTTGGACTTTTGTTATAGGCATGCAGCCACACTGGCTTGCAAGATTAAAAATTAAAACGCACACAAGCAAAACTAATGTGTCATAATTTAATGGCTCATCTATCTGGCGTCGTCTCTGGAAGATGCCAGATAGAGATACTCCGCCATTAGCTGTTTGATGCTTATGATATTAAGAATACACCAAGAACTTATGCTTGTGTTCCATATTAAGCAGTTCCCGACCTTTGCCTGTGTGTTCGTTCTAAATAATGTGTGTTAGGTTCAACCTTACATTAATTTTTTGTGAGAAATGTATAATCGTATAATACAAAAATATAAACAAAGCAAACGCCATCACATACCAAAATATAAAATAAAATTGTAAACAATTAAAGTCCATCCATATTTTTTCTTATTACATTGATACCTCACCCACGATGGTCTCTCACCTAGGTATTGCGCAAACCTAGACCTATTTATCTTCAGAAATTATTGCATTACATCTCCTCCCTAGAATCTTTTTTGCCACTCTGGATCACTAAATGTATGTCTCCCATTGTAAGTAATGGGAGAGACTCATTTTTCCCCTTCAACAGATGGAAGGAAAATACAGTAAGTCCGACAGGGCATGGGAAGGAACAGAGCATCCGGCAGGAGCTCTGCTCTGAGAACATAATATCATTAACATAACTAAACATGGCTTGAACCTGGTTTGTCCTCACTAGCATATTTTAAACAATCTGCAGTTCCCCAGGTCTGGACATTACAAGGAACTGTGGTTTGTTTAAAAGTGGATGCAAACACTTCAAAAGAGGAAGAAGAGGAGCACGTCAGCCTGAGGCTCAATGTGGCTCATTCACACAGTAGAACACCATGGTATTCTGCTATGTTTGAACTGAGCCTGCAAAGTATGAGCTAGAGCAACTCTGAAATCAGAGTTTTAAGGGCTATGGTTGCTTTAAGGGTTATGTAAATGAGCTTGGAGAATGGCTTGAAAGGAGAACTTGATACCTGGAGAAATTTTGAATAGCTGGGAGAAATATCAAGGAGAATTAGTTCTGATGTATCTATCGTTCTTGGCTTCTATTTTTTATGACATTTTGATCAGACAAGAAGGAGGTCTGTTTAGACTACAACTTAGGAAAAACTCAAAAGTGAAGAAATGTATGACTATGATACATTTATAATGATTAGCTCTCATATATATGTTTTTAACATATGAGACTGTTTGCCTGAACTCCCCTTATATTACTTATGATCCTATTAAGAGGAACACTCCTGTTCTCAAAACATGTATGAATGGCACAGAAACAAGATACTCCATCTGAATAATGCAACACCATCCAATTGAAGCACCCAACACTGTTAAGTTCAGGCCAATAAATATCATAAAAAATCCATTTTTGTATTCACTTTTACTATTGGCCTTTAAATAGAAACAGATGAAGAGTTTTCAGATGAGAAATGACACGGAACTTCCTCTTATAACTTCACTAGTCATAAACAAAGAAACAAAATGATGGGGGGAAAGGATTTCAAGGCTCAAATTTTGATATACCCTGCTAAGCAACCTGGTGCATCTGACTGAGCATTAATAAACCTCCAGAAACGATATGCCAACTGGTGTCATTGCACAAATAGAAAACATACTTCAGTTTGCTGCCAAGAAATGTGAGACTGTATTACTAAATACAGTATAAACAAATGTTATCCTGGAATAGCCAAAGGAGGTCAGGCACAAATCCCAAAGGCAAAAGGACGCTGTTGGCATGAGAGTTCCCCCTACTCACCCTTTATTTTAGATCTCTTGCATCCTGATCCTATCCATGTTTATGCTAAAGTTCTGTAGAACTTACTTCCAAGTAAGTGAACATAAAATAGCAGCGTAAGGCTGCAATTTTATACACACTTTCCAGAGAGTAAGGATCAAAACAAACATTTTAAATCCAAATCTAGCAGCTATGTCATTTTTACTCTAGAGTATGTGCAGGGCATTCAATCTGGATCTTAAAGATGCCTACTACATCCCCCACTAGGGTCCTGACCGGATGTGGGGAGGGGCTGTATCTACCTGAGAATAAAAACAAAAAAGATGCAGCTGATAGACATGGATTTAAAGTAACATCTTGTTTTGGTCCTAAGCACCAGTAGAGTCCATAGGATTTACTTCTAAACAGACATGTATAAGATTGCCTTGACAGCCCGGTTTTTAAGGTTGAGAGGAAGAGCATTTTGAGGAAGTGATGTGAGCATGTGTGTAACTCTGCTTACAGTGCAATCCTATGCATATCTACTCAGAAGTAAGACATACCAAGTTCAATAGGACTTACTCCCAGGTAAGTGTGTAAAGGATTGCAGTCTTAACTGTGTATGTTGTTAAGCTAGGAATAGCATCCATAAAAAGAAGGACATAGTTCCCACATTGCTCCTCAGAGTCACTGGTTTATTGTGTTCTCTGAGGAAACTGGTTAACATACTGGGCAAAACACAATAATCACTAGGGAATACTTCCTTGCATATGAAAACATCCTCTGCAATTGTTCAAAGTGCTTGCCTTCCTTAAAGCCAGTAAAGGAAGCACCAGGTTTGTTTTGAACAATGTGAGTCAATACAAAAACCGAACCTTAAATCACATTTAAAAGTCCAAAAATGCGTAATGCAAAGACAATGAGAAAAGTCTCCAGCCAGAGTATAATTGTTAATGATGTACATCTTCCGACATTTGCAAGTGTGAAGTGATGGCAAATTACACAGCTGGCCCCAAACTGCTGAAACAGACTTAAGAACAAGCCCTTGGGAGTATTGCAGCTTTTGTCATTGAAAGGATCTTCAAGTGATGGTCGTGTGGGCACCAGCCACCAGTAGGAGCAGAGCCCATGAGGAGATCATTGCCACTGTATTGCCTGTTCATGTGCTTCTTTCCATCATAGGATTCTGCCAGAGATGAGACTTGGAACAAACCTTGGGTCTGTGTGCTCCCTCATTGTGGGGAAAGGTGAGCGCCCAAATCAGGAGATTCTGTGATTATTTGAATGCAAGACTTCTCCTGACTCTACAAATTTCAACCCTCTTAAAAAAAGAAATAAAAAAATATTTAGAGAGCAATCCTATAGCCCTTAAACAATATCTGGGAGTCCTTACGATAGTTTGGATTCCTGGATCTGAGGCCAAAGACAGCACTCCATTCACGGACCAAGGAGTCCAAACACCCCATCCGCACTCCCTCCCCATCGAAAGAAACATGCCGGCTGCCTCTCCAAGCTTGCAAAATTGACTTAGGAGAGGACAAAAAGGAGGAAGTTTTGTGGGCAGGAAGGGGGCTGAGGAAGCAGGGATATGAGCCAACCCCAGCCTCCTTCCCCCCCTCTCCACAGAGCCCTAGTTAGATGGGCAAAACCACCCGTCTAGCAAAAATGCAGCGCAGGAGAAGGACAGAGGCGACAATCACCTCCACGTTCCTCTTGTTCTACATAGGATGCCCATCAGCCTCCAAGTTCGGATAGGACTGCACCTTCCTCTTCAAGGTCAGGGAAGCTCCCATGCTGAAAGAATGATGGGCTCTCCCAGTTGAGGCATCATGCAGCCCACAGCATAATGAGGTGTATCTAAAAATGTAGCCATACCTGGCGCATGAGTTCCTCCTGGCGCATGCGAATCCTCTCTCTTTCCATCTGGATCCTTTGGAGCCTCAGCTTCTGTTGCTGCTGTTGCTGGGAAGTCAGTGCATTTGGCATGTTCAATAAGCCAGCTTGTGGATTTGGGTTAGGGTGACTCTGCTGGGATATAGTTGTACTGGGTGTCATTTGTGGTTGATGCTGGTGATTCATTACTATGGAGCAAACACAATTTAGAAATTATTAAGATAACATTGCATTCACTTATATTTCTTTCTTCATTCATTCATTCAATTTGTTTGCGAGCCTATAGTAATTATTCTCAGGGTGAAAAATAATAATACAAAAAATAATAACACAAATAAAATCCAAATGGAATCCAAAATTCCATACACACATTTTTTTAAAACACATACACACACACACACACATCAGCACAACAGTAAATCAGTCTGTTTAAAATGAGCAGAGGCTAAAATCATAATGAAGGAGCAATACAGAGAACAAAAAAAATGTTCTTAGAGTTAAACACTACCTAACACACACCACAGCAACTCAAATATACAGAGTTTTAAAAGCTTGTGTGAATAAAAAGTGTCTCTGGCATAGGAAGAAGGAGTCAAGTTGATCTCTCAGGGGAGGGCATTCTATAACTGGGCGCAAGGCACTATGAAACGGTCCTTTCTCGTGGGTTCATCCACAGTATTTGAACATGTGGAGGCACTCAATGCAGCGCCTTTGTTGATTATCTCAGGGCACTGGTTAGAAGAGGCAATTCTTCAGGTACTGTGGCTTCAAGCTATGAAGGGCTGTACAGGTTAGAACCACCATTTTCAATTGGTCTAGGAATGGATCAGGAGCCAGTGAAGAATGATGATGTAATGAAGTCCTGGTGTAATATGGTCATAATGCCTGGACCCTATCAGTACTCTTGCTGTCATATTTTATACTAGCTGAATTTTCTGCACTGTCTTCAAAGACAACCCCATGTACAATGCACTGCAGTAATCAAAACAGGTGGTTACTTCAACTCTGCTTTAAGACGACTCACACAAGGCCATCTCTTCAGTTTTGTCCTTTCTCCTGGCAGCATATATAAAGGTGTGTACCTTTGCCCATCCTCTGAAACTCACATTTTGGATGCAGATGTAGGCATTCACAGATAAATGCAAATATATTTACTTTGCATAATTAAGTGTAATTTTTTAAAATAGTGTATGTGTGTGTGTGACTACTCTCAGAGTTGATAGTCTGAAGCATAGAAACTATTTATTGAGAATATGGAATCATGGTTTAACATTAACAAGCCAATTTGCTTTTGAGGTTTTCCGTCTGGCCGTTCAGGCCCAAGGCTCACTATGCCTCATGCAGATCAAGCTAAATCATGGTATCTTTTATCCTTTATTCTCATAAGGTATGCTAGGTTGAGATAGAACCCTTTTATGTATACAGAACTGAGTATATGGAGCTAACCCATTTACTAAAATTTATTTATTTATTTATTTATTTATTTCATTTATATACCGCCCCATAGCTGAAGCTTTCTGGGCGGTTTACAAGAGTTACAAACAGTAAACATTAAAAATATACAAAATTTAATACCATCAAAAACATAAAAACAACAGTATAAAAACAACACTATCCATTTAAAAACAACAGCAGCCTCCCCGCCACACCCACACCCGTGCCCTCCACCCCACTTTGCACATGTTTTCAGAAGCTGTTTGCATTGTGAAACACAAGAAACATAGGGTGGAGGGTGGGGGAAATCTGCAGACTGGGAATGACCTGTAGGAATCTTACTACAAACCATTTAGAAAGCCAAGACTTTATGTTCTGCACCATACAAGCCATTTTAAAACTTATTGAAAGTTTCCGGCAGGATGTCACAATCACCATATACATAAGTAGCTCACTTTTTTAGTTACAAGATTCCAAAAAGTGATTAACTAAATCTGCCACAAAGTGCAAAAAAAATAAAAATCCATGATGCCCAGGAACTCATTACATGGTTTAATTTCAGAGAAATTGAACATATATTGCTCACAGACCTCAACATGGGCATTTTTCTAAGGTCTCTTCTTTAGCCCTCAGCTGCCTGAGCCTGGATAGCCCATACTACAATGGCCTGGTTTGCAGTTAACACTAACTCATGGTGTGAGTTGTTGAATTCTAGGTTGCTTTGATATGTGAATGTGGCTGTACTAACAAACCATGGTTTGTTTACCACAAAGAACCAAAAACCCATGGTTTGTTGTTGGGTTGTGAACTCTGGGTTGTTTCACCATGCTACAGAGGTGGCAGGGGAAAGTGGTGCAACCACCCACCCACCCCGCAAAAAAAAACAAAAAAAAAACCCCAGCCGTTCTACATGCCAGTACTACAGAGCCACAAAGGCATTTGGGATACAGGGAAGGAATGGTTGAAGGAGGAGGAAAACAAACAACGCAGGCATTGAGAAAGCAACGTGCAAATTGTTCTATCATCTGCCAGACAAATCCTGGGAAACCCAACAAACCATGGGTTAGCGTTATCTGCAAACCAGATCACTGTGAAATCAGAGCACAGGTTTAAAGGGGGAGTCAGAAAAATGTCCCCTTTCTACATTGATGGGCCACTGATGGTGGTCTTATCTAGTGGTTAGCAGCATGACAAGCAGCAGTCCACACTCTCTCATGAGCATCAGACAGCTAGGAGCCACTATTTAATTGCCCGCAATGTCTCTGAGTGGTGCCAGTTGGGGGCAGTGTGGGAAATTTAAATGGTGATGCCCAGACCACCATTAAAGAGCGGCCAAGGTCAGGTGTCAGATGGGGCTGCCAGGGTGCATGTTGGTCTGCCTGCTGACATCAAGCCTACCAAAGCAAAAAACAGTGAATGGGTAGAATCCAACTAAAGTCCTATAAAGTCCTGGTTTTGCTTTGACAGCCCAGGTCATGACTAACTTAAGTCCCATTCATTTCAGTGGGTGTACTGTAAGTAGGACTTTGTTGGATTCTACCCAATGTCAACAAGGGGGTCAGGATAGGCAGGGAGAACGTCAGGTTGCAAGAGTTAAGAGGTTTGAGAACAAGAAAGAGAATGAAAATACGGACACTCATACCGACAGGGCACAGGTGGCTATTTATAACGGCAGTGGAGAAAACCTGTCAGTTTTCAGTCTTTTTATTTCAACGCTTATGGTTCACATATCAAAGCAGGTTGAACAATAATAAATTCAGAGAGAGAAAGTTAATCTGAATCCACAGTTCTTTCATAAATATTTTTTTTAAAAAAAGCAAAAGGGATGAAAATCCACACAAGCTTTGTAGCTAGCTGCTGCCAATGCTTCCCTGAGAAATCTCTCTATAGCCATTTGAACAAAGAGTGGCTCTTCCAACCCACCCCCAAAATGGCCTCTGTTTGTTTGGGTTTGGTTGCACTCAGTGGAAATCTGGCCATCTGTGATTACAGTATCCAAATTACATGAATAGCCGAATAGTGTATTTTACAGACTGCTGGTATATTATACCAATTATTTTTCAACAATGTCAGCATTTCTTTAAAGTGTCCTATTTCCTGGCTAGAGTTGCCAATGATATTAGTTACACTAACTGTAGATGTTTCTCTCTGTGTCTAACAAAGATTCAACATGATTTTAGAATTTAGCTGTATCTATTTATATGGAAGTACGGGGGAATACACTTACCGGGGCCTGGGGATCCAGGAATGCCTGGCAGATAACATTACCATGAGGGGGAAACAGAGACAAAATTGTAGATCATGTTTGAAGATAATTATGGGAACTTATTTCTCTGAGTCTATTGCCCAGATCTTGTTAGATTTGCTGGCAACAATTAGAAGCAGTGATAGAGAAGAAATAGTCTCAACAGTGAATTGATAGCCAAACCTCTTCTCTAGAACAGAGGCGGTGCGCTTGTGCAATTAAATTAGGACTTGCAGTTTGAAAGGCAAAAGACATAGATTTTGCTTCCCTATGTGACATGCTCTCTCAAGAACTACCAGTCCCAGAGTTCCTTCTGCCCAGGTAGGAGAAAGGCTCAATTGGTGGAAGGGACAAAACACAACAATCAAGTACGTTGATCATAGGGTCAGTGGGAGCCAGTGGCAGGATTTACAAGCCCAATATATATCTGTGAGTAAATGTCTACTTCACATGCACACACTCCACACACACACTCCACTCCATTCCACTCCACACACACACACACACACACACACACACACACACACACACACACACCATACTGTCATGTCTGACTATAAATACAAACCAAGCAGCCAGCAATGTAAAGAGGTTAAACAAAAGGAATTAAAGGAAGAAAGGGGTTTTCAAAACAGACAAGGCCTTTATGCAGTCTGGCTTACACAATGTGTTAATTAAGACCAACCAAAAAGTTACAGAATAGTCAGCAAGCTTTGTAGAACTCTTCTTCAGGCTGGATGTTATATCCATCAAAAATAGGAAAAAGAGTCTTTGTAGAAGAGCCACAATGTGGACAATGGTGTAATTTCAGAAATACTGCAAATGTAATTTCAGAATTAAAATCGAAACATTTCTTCCACAAATCTTGAGATTGCATGCATGGGATGGGATTATGGTATGTGTGTATGTGTGTGTGGGGGGGGGGGTTATTTGGTGATGCTGGTGGTATTTTAGCTCTACTGCTTTTGGTCATACCCCCTTTTGCCTCTGGCCCAGAGATCTTCTCCAAAATTGCCCTTAGCCCTAGTGCTGAAAGGTTCAAGACACTGTTTTAAAATCATGTCTTGTGTCTCTTGTTGCCTTCAGAAACATGATTGGTCGCAACATGTGGAGCTATTGGGGAGGGGCCATAGCTCAGTGTGATAGAGCACATGCTTCGCATGCAGAAGGTTCCAGGTTCGATTCCTGGCTTCTCCAGGTAGGGCTAGGAAAGAATCCTGCCTGAAACCCTGGAGAGCCGCTGCCAGTCAGTGTTGACAATACTGGGCTAGATGGACCAATGGTTCAACCCAGTATAAGGCAGCTTCCTATGTCCCTGTGTTCCCAACAAGGCAGAGTGCTTTCTTGGTGGCAGCATTCCACATGAGGAACTCCCTCCCCAAGAGGTAGGTCATTGGAAGACCAGTCCTACTTTTCTGGCTGTGAAGCAGCACAGGAATCTGTACGGATTTTAAACCCAAATTCAGATTTACAGAGGCTCAACAATCCCATCTGAGGCAGCTTTTTAGTCTCCTGACCCATGAACAAAGGAAAGAAAAAAAGAAAGTGATCTCACTCGTCACCAGCTAGAATGCGATCTCACTTGGATTCAAACAGTACTGGAACAGCAGGGAACGCATGAAGGAGGAGTCAAGGCAAGAAAATGTGAGCTCAACCCCACACTTAACAACCTTGACCATCACATCCCTGGATTAATATGAGATTTGTGGCCATATGTGTCTGGTTTGTTTTCCTTCTTCCTTGCAAACTGAAGCAGCAGTGTCCATGGTGAAACTTAAGTCAGGGGCTACACTTACTCCCAACTTGACCCCATGCAGGTCCCCTGTGGCTACAATGGGCTTAATATGCTTAATTCAGAAACTGCAGGGCAAGGCAGGGCAGCAATACAATCAGACGCTTGGCAAATTCATATTTTTGGAAGCCAAGGACAGATAATTTGAGACGACTTCTTTTGCAGAAGCCATTTGGGGGGGGAAAGATGCCGCAAGTGTAAGACACCAATCAATACAGGTGCTAACAGTCTAGGGCGCAAGCATCAAACTGACTGCAGCGGTTTCTATTATTTCAAAATCAGCAGAGTCAAGGTACAGTTGAGAGTGAGCCCTCATTTAAAAGGTCCATCTTCTAGTCTAAGTTCATTGCAAACTGGCCAGCATCAAGTGTCATGCAGAGCAGTCTGATGAAAAACATATGTCTACAGAGGTAGGAAGAAAAACACAACCACATTACACTTCTGACTTAGTCACGACATTGTGAAAGGGGAGGGGCTGTCTCCCTCTCTCCTCTCCCTCTTTCTCTTTTTGCTCCTGCCAACAAAGAACTGCCTGTTTCGCTTACTTCCCAGAAACAGCATTAGCCTTCCAACAAGGTCAGCAAAAATACTGCTTTTCAGTTCAGAGCACGCCGTGGTCCAAAAATCTGCAAAGTATTAAACAAAAAACGCTGCACTGCCCTAAGTGCACAGAGAACCTTCTATTCAGGAGTCCTGGGACTGAGAAGAATCACGCTGAAGACTCTCAGCCATGAAGAGCAGATACCTAGAAGGATCTAGGATAAAAAACATCTCTGACTTTGTTGCTTTGGAACCAGGGATAAATATATATAACAACAAACCTATGAAGGTGTGATGCCTGCCACTTGGCTGATCACAAATTAGTTTGGACTGGTGACAGTAACCTATACTGCAGTGCTGCTCCACTCCTGCTGACTATGGAGTCATCCGCAGTGCAACAGGAAGCTAGCAGATCCTTAAGCAATCCTGGAAATGAATAGAAATGCTTATTTCTGGATAGGGGCAGCTCTCTTCTGTGATCTCTGCTGACCAGCTCTGTTCCAGAAATGAGCGTTTCCACTCATTTCCTTTTGCTTAACGATCCACTAAGTTCTTGTTGTGCTAAGGGCGACTTCTATTAGTGCATAGGATATTTACCTGAGTGGTGTTTTTTTAATAAATTGGGGCCAGATTACTATTTGGAGGGAGCAACCCTGTGGCCCTTAAGACAGCGTCTCAGGTGCCATAGGATAGTCACAATTCCTAAACTCCCCCCCCCTCACCTGCATGGAAAGAACCATGCCGGCTGGCCAGAGAGGGAAAAGGGAGGCATTTTGGTGGGGGGAAGCAGGGAGGCCAGAATGTGAGCTATCCACAGGCTTCTCCAGCCTCCTTCCTCCCTTTGTGTTATTCCAGCGAAAAGCCTGTCTAATGAAAATTCAGGGCAGGAGAACAAGGAGCCGAAGTTCATAAGCCTCAGGGGTTTGGGGGCTTATGATCATTGAGGGCGCAACCCATAGGACTAAGTTGGTCAAGAGGCCACAACAAAGACCAGATACGGGTACTCACCATGCAAGAATGTGCCCTAGAGTGGCTCTTCTGCCATGCACCTGCTTCCTGTTTAGGGCAAATTATGGGCAACCTATACAGGTTTCCTCAGAAGTAAGTCTCCCTGTGTTTAGAGCTTACTGCCTAGCATTTTTAAAAAAGGTCTGCAGCCCTAATTACATAGGAGGATTTTATGGGATGATGTGTCGGAGTAAGACTTTGTTTTAGTCTACAATTCTAGGAATAATGTTTGTGCACACTTAAGGTTTTCTCCGGATTGTACTTATTGTGAAACTTTTATTAAAATTCCACATTGTGAAACAAAGTGACTTGGATTCTGAGCCAAGAAAAACCAAATTCTGTAAGATGAAGGCTCCTCTGCCAATTGTCACCCCTAGCTGCCATTCCAGCAGGCTATATGGAGGGAGATAAGATGGGGAACAGGCCCATTCCACCACCCCACCAAAGGAATTATTCCCCCTCCCCCCTTCCCTCCCCATTCCTTTTTCCTCGTGTGTCATATCTTTTCAGACTGTAAACCTGCAGACAAGGACAGTCTTATTCAACTTATTTATACATAAGCCGCTCTGGGTGGTTTTTTGGCTGAGGAGTGGCATGCAAATACTTCGAATAAAATAAAATGAATAAATAAATGTGCGCACATTATGGAAACTTAGAGAGATCAGCTTATATTGCACAATTTCTGCTAGTCAGGGAGAACGACAAAACACACACACAAAACACAGCTATGCAGGATACCCAAGTCCACCCAGGGAAATTCCAACTCAGTCCATTTCCCATCCTGGTTCACTGGCACTGCCAACATGCTTTCAAACCTCTATATTCAGCCTGATGTAGTGGTAAATTTGGAAGTACTCATCATAATACTCTCTATAGTCAGACCCCCAAGGAGCATCCAAAAATGCAGGCAGCTTTGTGGATCCATTTCCCCCCAACCCCCTTCTGTCTGTTGTAGGTCTTTTGTAAAGCTTAACTGCCTATTCAAGACCAAGCCATCCGAAAATACTTTGTATTACAACAGGAATAGCTGCTGTGTATAACGACAATATAAAGTTGCTGTGAAAATCCATTCCACCCTCCCTAACTCCCAGCTATTGGGGCTGGGGGTTATTATTTAACCTGTGTACAACCAGAGATATGTCGGTATACCATCAGAAGATGGGACTCCCAGGTTGGAAGATGGTCAAAATGCTACTGGGGAGGAACAGAGGATAAGTTCAACTAGCCCCAGATGTGATGACGCAGCTAGCTTAAAGCCGAAAGGACGGCTAGCGGCCGACGGTGCTGGTGGTGAACGACGAATCTGATGTTCTAAAGATCAACACACCATAGGAACCTGGAATGTAAGATCTATGAGCCAGGGCAAATCGGATGTGGTTATTGGTGAGAAGTCAAGATTAAATATAGATATATTGGGTGTCAGTGAACTGAAATGGACTGGAATGGGCCACTTCACATCAGATCACCACCAGATCTACTACTGTGGACAAGAGGATCACAGAAGAAATGGAGTAGCCTTCATAATTAATAATAAAGTGGCTAAAGCAGTGCTTGGATACAATCCAAAAAATGATAGAATGATCTCAATTCGAATTCAGGGTAAGCCATTTAACATCACAGTGATCCAAATATATGCCCCAACGACAGATGCTGAAGAAGCAGAAGTAGATCAGTTCTATGAGGATCTGCAGCACCTACTGGATAATACACCAAAAAGAGATGTTATTTTCATTACAGGAGACTGGAACGCTAAGGTGGGTAGTCAGATGACATCTGGAATTACAGGTAAGCATGGTCTAGGAGAACAAAATGAAGCAGGACATAGGCTGATAGAATTTTGCCAGGACAACTCACTGTGCATAACAAACACTCTCTTCCAACAACCTAAAAGACAGCTTTATACATGGACTTCACCAGATTGGTGAAGATTCATCAGATTGACTACATCCTTTGCAGCCAAAGGTGGCAGACATCTATACAGACGGTAAAAACAAGACCTGGAGCTGACTGTAGTTCAGATCACAAACTTCTTATTGCACAATTTAGAATCAAACTAAAGAGAATAGGGAAGACCCACAGATCAGTTAGATATGAGCTCACTAATATTCCTAATGAATATGCAGTGGAAGTGAAGAATAGATTTAAGGGACTAGATTTAGTAGATAGGGTCCCGGAAGAACTATGGACAGAAGTTCGCAACATGGTCCAAGAGGTGGCAACAAAAAACGTCCCAAAGAAAAAGAAAACCAAGAAGGCAAGATGGCTGTCTGCTGAGGCACTGGAAGTAGCCCAAGAAAGAAGGAAAGCAAAAGGCAACAGTGATAGGGGGAGATATGCCCAATTAAATGCAAAATTCCAGACGTTAGCCAGAAGAGATAAGGAATTATTTTTAAACAAGCAATGCGTGGAAGTGGAAGAAGACAATAGAATAGGAAGGACAAGAGACCTCTTCCAGAAAATTAGAAACATCGGAGGTACTGTTAGCGGGTGGTTCATCTGTCCGGCGAGGTGATGTTTTCCCTGTCCTGAACGGGGTTGCACTCCCCCTGAAGGATCGGGTCCGTAGTTTGGGGGTGCTCTTGGATCCAGAACTGTCACTTGAGGCACAGGTGTATTCAGTGGCAAAGAGCACCTTTTATCAGCTTAGGCTGATATACCAGCTGTGCCCTTATCTGGACAGAGATAGCCTAGCTACAGTTCTCCATGCTCTGATAACCTCTCGTTTGGATTACTGCAATGCGTTATATGTGGGGCTGCCTTTGAAAACGGTCCGGAAACTTCAACTGGTACAAAACAGGGCAGCACGTTTACTAACAGGGACTGGTCGACGAGACCACATTACGCCAGTCCTTTTCCAGCTTCATTGGCTGCCAGTCCAGGTCCGGCCCCAATTCAAAGTGCTGGTATTAACATTTAAAGCCCTAAATGGCTTGGGGCCAGGTTATCTGAAGGAACGCCTCCTCCCGTATGTACCTGCCCGGACCCTAAGGTCATCCTCAGGGGTCCTTCTCTGTGAGCCCCTGCCAAAGGAAGTGAGGCAGGTGGCTACCAGGAGGAGGGCCTTCTCTGCTGTGACACCCCGGCTGTGGAATGAGCTCCCTAAGGAGGTTCGCTTGGCACCTACATTATATGCTTTTAGACACCAGGTGAAGACCTTTTTATTCTCCCAGTATTTTAACAGTCTATAAATAAATTTTAACTTGGTGTTTTAAATTTGTAATTTTGCACTGCTACTGTTTTTATCTGGTTGAGCTTTTATATTGTATTTTATATTATGGTTTTATACTGTTGTTTTATACTTTGAATGTTTTTAATTTTTGTGAACCGCCCAGAGAGCTCTGGCTATTGGGCGGTATAGAAGGGTAATAAATAAATAAAATAAATAAATAAATTCCAGGCAAAAATGGGTATGATCAAAAACAAAGATGGCAAGGACCTAACAGAAACAGAAGAGAGCAAGAAAAGGTGGCAAGAATATATGGAAGATCTGTATAGGAAGGATAATAATATTGGGGATAGCTCAGACGGTGTGGTCAGTGAGTTAGAGCCAGACATCCTGAAGAATGAGGTTGAATGGGCCTTAAGAAGCTTTGCTAATAACAAGGCAGCAGGAGATGATGGTATCCCAGCTGAACTGTTTAAAATATTGCAAGATGATGCTGTCAAGGTGATGCATGCCATATGCCAGCAAATTTGGAAAACACAAGAATGGCCATCAGACTGGAAAAAATCAACTTATATCCCCATACCAAAAAAGGGAAACACTAAAGAATGTTCAAACTATCGGACAGTGGCACTTATTTCACATGCCAGCAAGGTAATGCTCAAGATCCTGCAAGGTAGACTCCAGCAATTCATGGAGCGAGAATTGCCAGATGTACAAGCTGGGTTTAGAAAAGGCAGAGGAACTAGAGACCAAATTGCCAATATCCGCTGGATAATGGAGAACGCCAGGGAGTTCCAGAAAAACATCTATTTCTGTTTTATTGACTATTCTAAAGCCTTTGACTGTGTGGATCATAACAAACTGTGGCAAGTTCTTGGTGGTATGGGGATACCAAGTCATCTTGTCTGCCTCCTGAGGAATCTGTATAACGAACAAGTAGCAACGGTAAGAACAGACCACGGAACAACGGACTGGTTTAAGATTGGGAAAGGAGTACGGCAGGGTTGTATACTCTCAACTTACCTATTCAACTTGTATGCAGAACACATCATGCGACGTGCTGGGCTTGACGAATCCAAGGCTGGAGTTAAAATCGCAGGAAGAAACATTAACAAACTCAGATATGCAGATGACACCACTTTGATGGCTGAAAGCGAGGAGGAGCTGAGGAGCCTTATGACGAAGGTGAAAGAAGAAAGTGCAAAAGCTGGGTTGCAGTTAAACCTCAAAAAAAACCAAGATTATGGCAACCAGCTTGATTGATAACTGGCAAATAGAGGGAGAAAACGTGGAGGCAGTGACAGACTTTGTATTTCTGGGCGCAAAGATTACTGCAGACGCTGACTGCAGCCAGGAAATCAGAAAAAGTTTACTTCTTGGGAGGAGAGCAATGACAAATCTTGATAAAATAGTTAAGAGCAGAGACACCACACTGACAACAAAGGTCCGCATAATTAAAGCAATGGTATTCCCCATAGTAACCCATGGCTGCGAGAGCTGGACCATAAGGAAAGCTGAGCGAAGGAAGATAGATGCTTTTGAACTGTGGTGTTGGAGGAAAATTCTGAGAGTGCCTTGGACTGCAAGAAGATCAAACCAGTCCATACTCCAGGAAATAAAGCCAGACTGCTCACTTGAGGGAATGGTATTAAAGGCAAAACTGAAGTACTTTGGCCACATAATGAGAAGACAGGATACCCTGGAGAAGAGGCTGATGCTAGGGAAAGTGGAAGGGAAGAGGGGCCGACCAAGGGCAAGATGGATGGATGATATTCTGGAGGTGACAGACTTGACCTTGGGGGAGCTAGGGGTGGCAACGGCCGACAGAAAGCTCTGGCGTGGGCTGGTCCATGAAGTCACGAAGAGTCGGAAGCGACTGAATGAATAAACAACAACATGTATGGGACCCCATTTTGAATGAGTTATGCAAGGGTTGAACAATGCTTTGTTTTAGGGGTTATATGAGGGTTGTTTAAACCATGACATGAGAACCCCAAAGCAGGGGGTTAAATATGCAATGTGGCACCCGCAGGTGCTGCTATTTGTCATGGTTTAAATAACCCACGATAAGCCCACAGCCTGTTGTCTGAACCCGGTCTCTGCGAGGACTGCAAGTAACCTCCAAGGAAACAGGAAAGTTTGAGGGGATGGCAGATGACATTCTTCTCCCTAATAATCAAAAGGTCTTGGCGCTTCAACTCTCCAGTCCTGCCTCCACTACACCAGTGCTTTTCAGCCTTAATGTACATCTCTAAAACCAAGGTTTTTAGGATGCCAAATGTCTTCCCCAGCAGCAGTTTTAGTGCTTGTGAAGTCCACCTGCAGAATGCATACAGCCCTGCCAGAAGCAAGCATGATTCAACATGTCCAAATACCTGCAAGATGGCACAAGCAAATGAGCCAAGCCACAAGGAGAAGACAACAATTCCTTTGTAAACATAACTATGGAAGTCAGTTAGGGCTGGTTTAGAAGTTACAGACCTTACTACCTCAAACTCATTTAGACCTTGCTACCCCAAATTAGTGCCACCAATTAGCTACTGCCCATAGAAGCGGTCATGTTTTATTTCCTCATTTAATCAAGGTAGATCAGAATTTACTGATAAGTGTCTAAACGATTTGCAGTAATTTGTCCAAAGTTTTCTGAATCCCAATTTTTTAACAAGTACAATTGCAAGTAAAAATAAGTATATTATCTGCTATGGCTACCTTCTCCTAATCAGTTCTCTTTCAGCCACTATGACTTCCCTCATCTGTAAACCAGGGGTATTAATTGTTGCCTTGGACCAAATCTTTGTGGACCTCCACTGGTCAGCTTTAGAAGTTTAAGACAGAATCTCTGATCTGTAATAACTCAGGTGTAAATCTGTATTTGTAGGTACAGGTTTCTCAGTATATTGCTCATGGGGTACAACACACTGGCTCCACTCCTCTGAGATACCATTTTGTAGCCAACTCCAGGCAGGGATCTAGTAAAAACCATGGTAGATCCTGCACGTCTGAAATCGGTCTTCCTCTGTCGTATACTATGTACTGATCTAATTATGCATATATTGGCTAGTACTGGTTAGGAATTTATGAATTTATGAATTTATGAATTTCCAAAAAAGAAGAAGAAAGGAGCGAGGACAAAAGTGATCATCCATTTGAATAAAATTTGCATATATTAATTTAGATGTATAGATATAAATTTATAGATATATTAATTTATATGTATAGTCTCTCTTCATAGGAAACAAAGCCCTATGAAGAGAGACTGAAAGAACTGGGCATGTTTAGCCTGGAGAAGAGAAGATTGAGGGGAGACATGATAGCACTCTTCAAATACTTAAAAGGTTGTCACACAGAGGAGGGCCAGGATCTCTTCTCGATCCTCCCAGCGTGCAGGACACGGAATAATAGACTCAAGTTAAAGGAAGCCAGATTCCAGCTGGACATCAGGAAAAACTTCCTGACTGTTAGAGCAGTGCGACAATGGAATCAGTTACCTAGGGAGGTTGTGGGCTCTCCCACACTAGAGGCCTTCAAGAGGCAGCTGGACAACCATCTGTCGGGGATGCTTTAGGGTGGATTCCTGCATTGAGCAGGGGGTTGGACTTGATGGCCTTGTAGGACCCTTCCAACTCTGCTATTCTATGATTCTATGCCAATTTACAAATAATTATTGTAAAGAGAGGATACACGGCCACCCTAGTCCTGGCATATTCTTAGTGACAGTTCTGACATGCATAGTCTCCATGTGATTCATTGAATGATGCTCAGGGTTGAAGCACATTTAAATTGATCAAACTTCTATTGAGCCCATAGGGGTTATTCCCCTCCATACTTGCATAGTTAATCCCTTCTGTACTCATCACAACCTCATAAGATAGGGTTAGAGTGTGAGGCAAAGACTCAAGGTCACTCAGTCATGTTCATAACTTCATGGGGATGTGAACTCAGGACTTTCTCCTCCAGCTACATCTCTAGGCACTATACCCCACTGAATCTCACAAGTGTGTTACTGCTTTTGTGCAGAGAAGCACCAGATTCAGGAATGCCTAAACCAGACTGTGAAGCAAAATCTATTAAGGATGCAAATGTATGCATGTTTACACAGCGGGGGAAAGTCCTTCAGCTTCTAGCATTCCCCAGCTAGAAGGACTTTTCCCTTCTAAACATGCTTAGGATTACACATTTAGACAGGTCTTTCATCAGCTGGGTAGATTTGTACAAGATGGGCAGAAGTGGTTTGTGTTGTCTTATAAATTTATACTTTCTTCACAAGAAAAAATCACTGACTTGTATGATTCATATCAATCCCATCTGGCACCACCTGTCAGTTCATTTCAGGGTATCCAGTGATTCAACACAGCTTGAATCAGGAAGAGCTTTCGTGGCACAGGTGGAGCACAGATATAGCCAAGGCAGGGCCAGGGGGGATAACCTGTGCCCTCTCACAATTTCAGCTGGGTTGCAGCAAATGCCAGCTTTAGCCAAGATAACATGGCTCTCTTTATCTCAGGGAGTTCTACATGACTAATGCATCCAAATCTGGACATCAGCACCTCTGCGTCACATCCCCTATGTTACAGCAGGATGTGGAAAGTATGGTTCATCCGTTTATTGTTGTTACAGAGGTTTACACTATGTTTTATTTGTAGGATTTCCTGATAGCTTGGGGGGTAGGGAGGGGGGAAGTAAAAACATGGAAATATCCATGGAGCCAAGTCTGGGATTGCTTGTCATGGCCCGGTTAATCAAGATGGGTATTTTCCAGGCAGAGCAAAGGGGTTCTAACAACAGTTTCTATTTGGCCTGCCCCTCTTTCCTCCCTGCCTCCATGACCCATGAAAATTTAACATAAACATCTGTGTGTGTGTGTGTGTGTGTGTGTGTGTGCGCCTCATCAAAAGATCTGAGAATCATACCTAAGAGCAAGCATACACAATACCAGAATATCAAGTAATTACTTTAATACATATGTCTAATTATGAAAAACATTAATAAAATATAACTCTATCAGCAATCACTGCCTATTACATTCTTTAAGATCACAATTATGTTGCCAGCTTCGCTAATTTGCATACACCAGCATATCAGGACTTGATTAATCAGAAATATTATGTGCACACACACACACTTGCCCAGAGGGGAAAAGAGATTGCCGTTTGTCTGTGTACATAGCAATATTTTGCAATTTAGTACTCATTCATCATTCACAAATCATGCACATCTAATTGCTATCATTTACTGGGGGGAATAGTTATACATGAATAGCAGTGTGTGTGGCCACTTGAAATGCAACTGCATGTAGGCAGATTTGTGTAGTGATATATTTATGTGAAGCACCTCAATGTGTGGCAGCTTCCCCCAATGATTTTTGGCAATTTTCACCAAATCAATGAAACATTTTTTTAAAGAAAAAGAGGGGGGGAGGAAAGAAACTGCAGTTTGTGCTGGCAGAGTGAAATTGCTAAAACCACATGGGGAGCCGTCTCCATTGTATCTCTTTTCTCTTTACCTACGTGTGTGGTGTGGGTGGGTGTATCTATAGGCATACATACATGCAACATTATATATAATCCTCCACTGAAGATAACATTCCATATGTCTGATAATGTGGGCTATAGTCTATGAAACCGTGTGCTACAAGAAATCTGTTAGTTCTGAAGGTGCCACAAGCCCCTCTTCTTTGTTAGGGGAGCTGGCCAACTGCGGCTCCTGCTATGCAGGTGAATTTCAAGTCGCCACCCTCCTCTTATTTATGCAAGAGAACTGGGCTACTTCTAGGCCACAAAGGCAAGCAAAGGAACAGCGGCGAACAACACCAGTTTCACCCTGCAGGTGGAATCCGCCAGAGGAGAAAATAGTGTAATGAGGGAAAGTGTCCGAGTGTCAGAGAACTGGTGAAGTACGTCTGGGACACACAGGCAGGACTCTATTCAAATGGCAGTTCGTTCTGCTTTTCCTTGACACTTCTAGCCTGGCACCCAGCTCCAACCACAGACGAGCTTTTCCACTTTCCTCCCATCAATCGCATCACAGCAATGATTGCCCAGGCCCTACAGCCAGTCTGGCAGGCCAGCAGTGCAGACTGCCAAGTAGGGAGGTCACACAGGCATTCCTTTTCGGCTTGAAAGCAGTGTGTGTGTGTGTGTGTTGCTTCTTATGTTCTTGCTGAACTGCCAACTGGGAGGAAAGGCAAAGTAGCATCAACAGGAATGATTTGGTGCCAGCAAGACCTCTGGGAAAGGAGCCTGAGAGGTACAAACAGATCAAAAGGTACGGGGGCATTGTCCACTTTTGTCTTGGGTATCCCAATCCAGATTCTTTGGGTTGGTATTAGGGATTCTAGAGCTGGACCTTTAAGAGTTGCAAAGAAGGAGAAAATTCCACTAACATCTCCTGACTTTGCAATACTTTGATGGGAGGAAAGCAGTACTGATGAAGATCACTCTTTTGCACAAGACCTTAAAAGACTGTTAGAGCAGTACGGCAATGGAATCAGTTACTTAGGGAGGTTGTGGGCTCTCCCACACTAGAGGCATTCAAGAGGCAGCTGGACAACCATCTGTCAGATATGCTTTAGGGTGGATTCCTGCATTGAGCAGGGGAGTTGGACTCAATGACCTTGTAGGCCCCTTCCAACTCTGCTATTCTATGATTCTATGATTCTATGGGACCTCTCTCAAGGCCTTTCCTCTAGTGTTGCCCTGGTATTACAAAGCTGTCTCTAATACCAGGGAATTCCAGTTTATTTTAGTCACACTCTTTACCTGGCTGTTTTGCAATCATGCCATAGTAACACTGCCAAGTTTGTAACCAACCTTTATAGTGATGCCTTTAACAGCTACTCAGTCAGGAACCACAATAATATCAGTAACTCTGCGATTTTAAAAGTAATGATGGATTAATATAATGATGCATAATGGAATTAATCCCACTCAACCTAACAACACTCTGAAAAGGAGAGCAAGCGAGGTAGGTAGGCAAGGAAGACCTCACAGCATGTTCCACCCTATGCACAAAGCAATTACTACCAATTACCTTGTGAGAAGGATTCCAGGAGCATGAAGGAGGCAGGTGAAGACCACCTAAAAACTTTGTCCAGCTGAACTGTCCCCATATTGTCCATCTACCATCAAATGCCATGTGGGAAGGATTCTGTTGACTTATGGTTTGACATTTTATAGTGATTTTATTGATGTATTTTGGTGTCACTTGTAAAATGCCTCGGAAGGATTTGTAGTGATGGCCACCCATTTGGATGACTTTAAAAGAGGGTTGGATAAATTCCTGGAGGAGAGGGCTGTCAGTTGCTACTAGTCTTAATGGCTATGTGCTACCTCCAGTATCAGAGGCAGAAATCCTATATACACCAGTTGTATGGGCGGGAGGGTTCTGTTGCACTCCTGTCCTGTTTGTGGGTTTCTTGGGGGCAACTGGTTGACCACTGTGTGAACAGAGTGCTGGACTAGATGGACCCTTGATCGGATCTAGCACCTAGCATGGCTCTTATGTTCTTACCTCAAAAGGCAGGTTATAAATAATGGTGATGACGAAGATGAAGTTGATGCAAGTCCCAAAGCAATACTTTACAATCCCATTCAACACTTATTCATCAGTCCTGGGGAAGGAGCTAATATAGTGATTAGGCCACACTATCAGAAAGGAAACTAAAACCTCAAAACCAACAGAAGGGGGGGGGAGCTCACATCGGAGAGATGAAAAAAAGCTGGAAGAAAAACTAGAGGCCTAGCTCACCTGGTGCATGGACCAAGAGAATTTGCTTCATGATGCTACTGCTGCAAGAACAGGAGTGAGATCCACCCTTTTGGGAACATCTACAAGAACTGAAGCGATGGAACCTACTGCCGAAGATTTCTATGATCTAACTCTAGAATGTTGCCAAAATACACTGTGACGGGACAGGTTTTCCTTATGTGTGAGTCTGCACAGAGACCACTAAGAACTTAGAAACCATCAGCCAGTGAAGGACGAGTTCTTTATATTTTACTGTTTGTTTCTCTGTCGACTCTTAAAAGCTTGAACATGCAGATTGTTTGCATCACCACCACACATCACATAAGGAGAGGCGCTATCGATGAAAGAACTGAGCTATACTGAGAGCACTCTGTTAAAGCCAACACCTACAGCTTTTGACAATTAAGAGAGCAGCTGGTATAGATCATGGAGCACACTGGAGATGAAATACAGCGCAGAAGTAAACAGCCATATATAGCGCAGATCACATGTTAACAAATGTTTCAAGATAAGGTTCAGGTTTGCCCTTTCTAGAGATTTTGGAGAATCCTTTTAGGGCCTGTGTGGCTTGGAGAGGGTGAAGGAGAAAGAAGTTTTCACTTGGGGGAAAGGGTTAAAAACCCCTCCCTAAATGCCAAGGTCCAATCCAAATTCCCCTTCTGCAATGGCTGTTGGCTAACATTTAAAGAGACGGAAGATCTGATCACATATTTCATCTAGTTTGGCCTTCATTTTCAAAGGAATAAAAAGAAAGGAGACTTCCTGGTGCACAGGGAAAGATTTATTAAACCCAACACATTTTGGAATAAATCCTTCTTTGGGGGCATGGAACACATAAATATAAAACTTAATGATAAAATGTTACACACTCTCTTAGTATAAACAACCAGGAACAGAACAACCAAATTGTTTATCATTTGGAAAGTTCCCATTGAAATACTAAAATATAAACCTCCTTGTAGTCTAGGAATCTATTTCTTCTGTATAACCATATTAGGAAAAATAAGCAATCCAGTCCCAGCCTAAGACAGTTCCAGTACCAATATGGATTGTACAGTATATGTGTACCCTAAGAAGACATTCTTGCCATAAGCACTAGAGGTACTGTATATACACCATGAAGAAATGATAGAATTAGCACACAACAGTAGAGATTCTCAGAGTTATTGAGCTAGGAAAAATGGCCAAGACCTACGGATGTTTAGCTCATATACATGTGCCATGAATCACAGCCACAAAAACAACGGGGGAAGCTGAATAGGCCCATTTAAGAACGGCTGTGAATTTCAATTAATTTTTGCCTCAGACCTATCTGGGATGTACTATTGTTTGGGGACATTGTTGCTAATAAAACATTTACAAGTACTTTTGTGTACTACCCTGGAAATGAAGATGAAGGGGTGATATAAACCAAAACCAGGCAAGCCATACAGGAAGAGCCAAAATTTCCATCTCATCATCGGAAACAATACAAGATAAACACACACGCACACACACACAAACGTTTGTAATTGGAAGTGCAGGCCAGGACACAGACCTGGAAAAAATGTAGCCTCCACCTTGTCCATGGCACATCTTCAAAAGAATTTTTTAATGGTGCTGAAACATCCTAGGGCAACAGACAGAGGTGTTGCCTGCTTTTGCTAAAAGGTTTTGAACCGACTAATGCCAGAAGGGTGGTTTTGACTCCTCTTATCCAGTTTCCACTCTGTTTGTGTTGTCTGGTGGGATGTTGGCACAAGAGGCCTGGCTTCGGAGCTCAAACACTTTTCCAAAAACCTGCTTGCTTAAAAATGCCTCATATGAACTCAACAAAAACGGATTTTACAGCTGGATAGGACCAAAAAACAAGGGACACGGCCTTCCTCCTTTGTCTATGAAATGGAAACTTACTACCATGGAACTACATGTTTTGATTCCCTGGAAACGATTGTTTGTAAATTAGGAGCCACGACACAGCTCAGTGATAGGTTCCACGTTCAATCCCCGGCATCTCTAGATGATGCTGGCAAAGACTGTCTGCAACCTAGCGAACCACTGCCAATCAGTGTCAACAGTACTGAACTAGATGGACCAATGGTTTGACTCAGGCCTTAGCTAGACCTAAGGATTATCCCAGGCAAATGGAGGGGTCCCTGCCTGCTCCCGGGATATAGGCCTAGTCTAGCCATGGCCTCAGTATAAGGCAGCTTCCTATATTTGGAAATGCATGCTCCTGTCCCTTCCTCCCCAGCATGAATTCCCTCTTCCCTTCCTTTGTCACATTTAACCATAGTTTAGTATCAGCATCTGTACAGGTGTTAACCACAGTTAATATTAATCAGCACCCGTCTTAATCACATTTTGAAGACCCACTTCAGAACCTGGTTAAAAGGTTACTTGAAACTAGAACTCCTAAAAGAAAGATGTGCAGCACAATCCTATGCATGCCTACTCAGAAGTAGTTCTAACTGAATTCAGTGGGACTTCGCTCAAGTAAGTGCATATAGAAATGCAGCTGAAGTTCTGAAATAAGGACAAATTATGCCTTTGTTCATAGAATCATAGAGTTGGAAGGGTCCTTGGAAGTCACCCAGTCCAATGCCCTACTCAACAGGATACAGCATCCTTGATGTTCTTTGCTTAAATACCTCTACTGAAGGAGACCCCATCACCATATTCACCTGGGGTGAAACACAACAGGTAATCCTTCTGAGGAAGCATTCAAGGTCAGGCTTCCCATGCACTTGGCAGGCAGTCTGGAATGACAGTATCTAACCTGATCAAGCCTTCTTAATGACCCTGAGGAAAATGAGATCCAACATGGGACTGTGCATGCACCCAACCAGAGCCCTGTGTAAATTGCAGCCCAGATCATCTCAATCCTAGTAGCAGAGGTGCTGAATACTCCTTTGTTAAAAAGGTAGCAATCTTGCATTCCTTTTCAAATGATGAACACTCCTCCTGATTTGTTTAGCTTGGTTAGCTTTGTTTCATAAAACCTGAAGCATCTTGCATTCCACATGCGAAAAACCTTGATGTCCAATCTCCAAGGTAAAGCTATGTGTTACATTAATTGCATAACTGAGGGTAAGTGGGGTATTTTACTCTAGAGTAAGTGCAGAAGCCCTGATTCAGATCAGAACCACTGCACACCAGGAGGAGAGGATTAAATCTTCTGTCCCATCATTCCCCCGCCCCCTGCACAAAAGCTAAAGAAAAAAAATGTTAGTCCTACTTAGAGTATACCCATTGAAATGAATGGGACATGTTATCATGGCTAATTTATGTTCCATTTATTTCAGTGGGTCTATTTTAAGTGGGACTAGTGTTGGATACTAACTTTTTTCTCTTTTTTTAACCACCCCTCCCCCTTAATGGGGGGATTATGAGAAAAAATGAGTAGTAAAGGGAAAATGTTTGAGCGTTCTCAATCCAAATAGAGGCAGTATGCACTTACTCTACATAATCATAATAATAATAATAAGAAGAAGAAGAAGAAGCAGCAGCAGCTACATGCTACTCAATGAACATAATGTGTAGTTTGACCCTCAGATGGCCTTCACGCTACCATCCATGCAGAAGAAAAGTGGATTACAAATGTCTTAAATAAATACATATTTCAATATGGCCAAATGTCAAGGATGCAAAGATACTGTATGTATATTTTGGGGGCTGTTTTACCAATTCTCTCTCTCTTTCTTCTACTGGAGGTTTGTCAACTTAAGCATGTTTGAGAGACTACTTTAAACTTTTGTATAAACCTCTGTGTCATTATTAGTGTTAAGTGGTTATGTGGTAGCAGAGAATAACCAGTTTTTAACAACATGTTACTCACCCTGATCCTCAGGATATTGCAGGAAACAAGCTCACAATTACCATTTAGTATGACTCACTAAATTGTCCCCTAGCCATTGGAGTTTACTTGGGTCTCTTCTTTATATTTAATTCTCATGACACATCTGTTACTGTCCAGTGACTCACAAAGCAACCCACCCACCACCTTTTATGCTTCAAATATCCGATGCTGTGACAGTTGTCAAAAGAAAGGGAAAAAAGGAGAAGAGGGCTTTCCTTTGCTTAATTTAATAGAACATCCACAGCATTTAGCGTAGATTATATGTGGGCACAAATCACACTGCTTCAATCCTGTTAAAGGTTAACTGTTGCAAACTTGTGAGTTTATCCACAGGATGCACTGGAAGAATACCAAGTGAGCTGCACATGAATATGTAAACCAGCCATTCACCAGTTAAAATGGTTTCCGTAGCAAACAGTGTACTCATTTCAGTCCAAAATTCAGACATTCATTCATTACATTTCTATACCGCCCAATAGCCAAAGCTCTCTGGGCGGTTCACAAAAATTAAAATGCAACATGATCAAACATAATATAAAACCTTTAACATACAAAAATGTAAAGCTGTTTGAAACAATTGACAATAAACTACCAGGACACCAATTAACTACCAACCCCAACTCCCCCGTTATTGTACTATGTTGGTGATCCTGAAACCAAGGAAGACATCCATAGGGAGGCATGGACAGCCATTAAGGGAGGTTCTGACCCCCCTCCCATTGTGAGCCTTAGCCCAAAAGTCAGAATACTCTAGCTCAACTTGTGGTCCTCCAGATGTTTTTGGCTACAACTCCCATCATACTCACCATTGGCCAAGCTGGTTAGGGTTGATGGATGTTGTAGACCAAAACATCTGGGAGGGGCACAAGCTGCCCACCCTTGCATTAATTCATGGATCACGAGAGGTTATGCATCCCTCCCCTGTCATGCTGATTGTCAATAAAAAAGTTCAAAGGGGCAGCTATTTATTATATGGAAACTTGTTGCTTCCAGAGACTCTCTTTCTCCTTCTAACCATCCTGTTACTCACCAAGGTTGGGTTGTGACATCGCCATTGATCGCTGTGTTACAGGGGTCGAAGTGGCTGAAGGATGATGGCTCATGTGATTCAAGGTCTGGGTCATGGTCTTTCGAGGATCTTGCCATGTTGTAATTTTCTCTATATGGCTGCAGAACAGAAAGATGGAAATTTTAGGGAGAGGGAAAGTAAGGATATTTCTGCCCTAAATATGACCAATCATTGCATATTACCCACCACTCTAATTTTGCTTTGTCTTACAACATGAATATTATTAAATATCCTGGATCTCTGAATCTCTTTATTTGTTTACTTTGCTACTTGTCCCATCACAGACCTGATTTTGTTAAGAATAAGAAAAGATGTCAATAACAGCATTAACTACTACAGTGTCCCCAACATGGTGCCACCAGATGTTTCGAACTATAATCCCCATCAGCCCCAGGCAGCATGGCCAATGACGGGAGTTGATAGAGCATCTGGAGGGTGTCAGGTAGGAGAAGTCTGATCTACTAGGTTCTCCTCAATATATTTCCAACCATAGTGAGCATGTACAGCCACAATCAAGACAGCAGTACTTGTGTGCATGATGCTAGGAAAGTGAGCCACATCCAAGATGGCAGCAAACATGGCACACAGAACCATCTTGAATATAGTTGCATAGGCTCTGTGTGGCTCCTGAGGTTAGTTACTTAGCTGTCCCTATATTATCAGGTTTTTGAAGACAAAGATAGGAGTAGGAAAGATTTTGGAGGATTGTTAGAGACCAAAGTTCTCAAGAGATGTGGGGATACTTGAATCCTGAAAAACTAAGGACCATAGTCATCAAATAACATTAACCCTTATTAAATCTATGGTTATTCATACTAGAGTCCAATGTTTCTTCTTCCATTTCAGATCATCACCCTTTTTCTCTTTCTCTTCCTTTTCTTTAGAACATCCTGCCTCCAGATACATCTTCCTTGGTCCTGGCTTTTCAACTATATGCCTTTGTCTTTCTCCCCCATGTCACGGATCTACTGTCGTAGCACTATTCTCCTCATATGTAGTCTTCTTTCTCCCTAATATTATATAGATTTAGTTTGCAATGCTGGAGATGGCAAGTGGCATCTTAAAAAAAATTTTGCACTGAGCTTTTGAAAATGCCTTATAAATGCTAACTAATGAGTAGTAGTAGTAGTAGTAGTATAAGTATATAAAAAGAGATAAGACTCTGATGTAACTTTTACAAGTCATTGGAAACTCAGATTCACCTTTACCTTATATTTTCAAACTCTGCAGCTCAAGGTTACTTTCACTTAAATGCCCTTCCTTCCAGCTACTGAGTCACTTCAAAATTTCTCTCAATCTAATTCTTTCCCCTTTCCATTGTTTGTCTTTCCTGCATCCCACAGCATTTATTTTCTCTTTCTCCCCCCCCCCTTTCTTTCGTCACTCACAGTATTCTTCTAGCCATCACTATTTTGAAAAATATCACGGATTATTAGGAAAGGGATTGAAAATAAAAGTGCTAATATTGTAATGCCTTAGTACAAATCCGTTGAGCAAATCGCATGGGAAATACTGTGTACAGTTTTTGTCACCGGTTCTCAAAAAGAATATTGTAGAGGTGGGGAAAAGGTGTAGAAAAGGGCAACAGAAATGATCGAGGGGCTGGAACTTTCATGTGAGGAAACATTACAACATTTGGGTATCTTTAGTTTAGAAAAATGGTGAGTAAGGCGGGGGATGACAGAGGTGTACAGAATCATGCATGGTGTGTGGAAAGTGGATAGGGAGACATTTTTCTCCCTTTCTCATAACACTAGAAGCTGGGTTCATCCACTGAAGCTGAATAGTCACAGACAAAAGGAAACTGTTCATTGTATAGTACATAGTTAATGTGTGGAATTCACTGCCACAAGTTGTGGTATTCTTCACTAGTTCAGATGGCTTTAAAAAGGGATTAGACAAAATCAATGGTTATTAGTCATAGTGGCTATATGCTACCTCCAGTATCAGAGTCAATACTCCTTTGTATTCCAGTTATTGAGGAACATGGGTTGGGTGGGTCTATGGCACTCTTGTTCTGCTCAAGGGCTTCACATGGGCATATGGTTGGCCACTACAGGAAATAGGCCACTGAACTAAACAGGCCTTTGGTCTGATTCAGCAGTGCTTTTCTTATATCCTTCCATGATTTTCCCCCTCCTTTCTAACAGTGTCAGATTGAACCTAAACGCTTGAGAAACTTCATTTGATATTTCTCTCCTACTCTAAAACGTTGAATGATTGTCAATATATTAAAATGCTGTAATAGTAGACTATTTTTCCAGACGTGCCATTATCCGAGTTCCATTTGAAATAAGTATCCAGCATAGTATCTGACAATGCTGTTTAAAACCCTAGTGTTCTGACACAATAAAAACCAAAACATCCTCCATATAAGAAGTGTGCACCTGATTTGTGCACCCTACACCCAGTTGGATTGTTTAAATTCTATAATTTCAATAGCATAATTCTATTAACTTCTTTGGAATGAAGAAGTCTGGACTAAACGGGAAACATGCTTCCCACATGTCAATGATACTTTCTTTTAACTGAAAGTGACTTTAAATGCACTCAACTATTGTTAATTCAAATTGACAAGGATTACAAACTTATAAACTATGATTCTTGATTGTATGAAAAATCTGGGGTACTGGACCACTGCTAGAGTTAATGATCTCCCACTTCTAGAGTTAATGTTGTGCTACTGTAAATCAATACTTGCACAACACAACTAGCTCTTACTAGCTAACAAATAAACTAGCTAGCAAATAATAGGGAAATGTTGCAATAATAGGGAAATGTGGCAATTTGCCGCCAAAATTCAGAGCACAAGAGCAAAAACATTGAAACCCACCGCCCCGGCAGTATTTTGAATTTTATGGTTATGTCCAATGGCTGAAAAAAATCTGAACTGAAAATAATAGAATTAATAATTTGAGGGACTGAAAAAGTAAAGACAAGTTTCCCCATAAATTCCATTCATCAAGGGCTAAGGCTTACAAAACGGCCTCTATTCTGCAGCAGTTTCACCTGCAATGTTAATCGAATTAAAGTCCCATTAATTTCAATGGGTCTACTCTAAGTAGGACTCATCGGTTATAACCCAATCTTTTTCAATATTATAAATTTTATTATAAATATTATAAATTTCAGGCAGCAGTTAAGTAAATATACTATCATTTCTCCAATATGTAAAGATAAAAATGGGTGATACAGGGTGCGAAACACTTGCAATTTTAGCATGGTAATTTCAGAACATTAAAGCGCCAACTAGTTTGTGATTTGTCGCAATTTGTACATCATCAAAGTCACTTTGGAAAAGCTGTTTGAAATCCAGCTTGAACACCTGCATTTAGAAATCAGCTTTGTCGTCTCAGAGTGGATAGAGATCCTAAACACAGCCAAACCTTTTACTGGATACAATCTTAACTCCACCTATAGACAAAGTCCAAAGTAATGGATGCTTCCAAGAAATGATAGAGCGGACAAATGTAATTGTTTATTTTAAAAACACTGCCTCTTAAAAAGCACCGATTGTTTTTGGAAATGCGTCCATTTTCCCTCCTGCTGTTGGCATGCTATAAATGCCACAGGATCAAATGATATCTGCTCTTTTGGGAAACACATTTGTCACAACACTCCCTTCTGTAAGGTTTGCTTTCTTGTTCACCAAATTAGAATGAAAGGAACTGCAAAGCCTGTTTCCACCCCACCTCCATTATTGTTTTGCCATCCAATGCTCCACCCCTTCATGTAATTTGCACATACCCACTGGAGATGCCCTGCCCTAGAGGGATTTAAAGGGCGAGTACTGCCATCTGCTTCCTGTCCTTTCTTAGCTATCAACTCAATAACAAGACATCCCCCCCCAAAAAGGAAGCAAAACAATATGGAAGTCTCAAAGCTGAGCTCACACAAAAAGATGGGGCGGGGGCATGAAACTTGTTGAGATGCATTTCTGGTTGTTGCAATGTGAGATAAGCTTGGGGTGGAAAAATAAGGAAAAGAGGGTTGGATGTTTGACCAGACATTGGTCTAAAATAGTCAAATCATGATTAAAAATTAACTTCATTGCAGCAAAGAAGATAATTTAATCATCAGTAGGTTTGATATTTCGGCTAACTACAAAAGCAACATTAGTTAACTTTTACTGTGGAAACAATGACACTAGGTGGTTAAAATGGAATGCATTAACTTAAAAGTCTAGGCAAAGTTTCTATAAATGTGAATGATTCCTGAATAGTTCTGTTGGCTTTTACCTTGGAACACCTGGAACAGCCAATAGTTGTAATTAAAGGAAAAGAAAAGAAGATGAGCCATGCTGGATCAGACCAAGGGCCCATCTAGTCCAGCATTCTGTTCACACAGTGGCCAACCGGCTGTTGACGGGAGACCTACAAGCGAGACATGACTGCAACAACATCTTTCCGCCCATATTCCTAAGAAACTGGTGTAAGGCATACTGCCTCTGTTACTGGAGGTAGCATATAGGCACCAGAACTAGTAGCCACTGATAGACTTATCCTCCTTGAATTTGTCCAATTCCTTTTTAAAGCCATCCAAATTGGTGGCCATCACCGCATCTAGTGGTAGAAAATTCCCTAGTCTAACTATGTGCTGTGTGAAGAAGTACTTCCTTTTATCTGACCTGAATCACCCACCAATCTGCTTCATGGGATGACCCCGGGTTCTAGTATTTTGAGAGAGGGAGAAAAATGTCTCCCTATCCATATTCTCCATACCATGCATAATTTTGTACAGCTCTACCATCATCATCATCATCATCATCATCATCATTATTATTATTATTATTATTATTTATTGCATTTTTATACCACCCAATAGCCAAAGCTCCCTGGGCGGTTCACAAAAACGAAAACAATTCAAAGTGTAAAACAAACAGTATAAAAACATGATATAAAATACACATTAAAACGAATTAAAACATACCATACATGATTAAAACATCCTGAAAACATCCTGAAAACAATGTCTCCCCTTCGCCTCCTTTTTCCAAACTAAACATTCCAGCTGTTGTAGAGGAGCTACAACTCATAGAACTCATAGAGGAGTTGCTCCAGCCCCTTTGATCATTTTAGTTGCTATTTTCTGAAACTAAAATGGAAATGCAGCAAAGGAACAGCAACTATTAAAGAAAACAAAAGTCCATTTTTAAAGGCACTTGTCCAGGCAGAAAGGCAGACCCAATTCTTCAAGTACCTTCAGCATTGGGGAAGGGCTTCACGGCATATTTGACTGCAGTCAAATAATGAGCCAGCCTTTCCAATTATTTGCCCTCCAGATATGTTGGATTACAAATGCCAGCATTCCTGATCACCAGCTATGTTGGCTGAGGTTTGTGGGAGCTGTAGTCCAACACAACTGGAGGGAATCAGGTTGGGGGCAACAGGTTGGGGAAGGTTATAATAGGCCTCCAAACAGCAATAGTTGACTGGCCAGTTAACTGGCATGCCAACCCTCAAGAGAATATCACCCAATTGTTATATTATTCTCCTGATCTAATTCAAGGTATCTGTGTTAAAGTCCTATATGGTATGGGACCAGGCTACCTGAAAGACCACTTTGTCCCATACGAGATTGCCTGGTCCTTAAAATTCTGCTGGAGAAGCCCTTTTTTTGAGACCGCCACCATCAGAGGCATGTTTGGTGGTGACATGAAGAAGGGCCTTTTCAGTGGCTCCCAGGCTGTGGAACTCCCTCCCAAGAGACGTTAGGTTGGATCCCTCAGCGGTAAAGACCACTTTATTCCAGAAGGCCTGTCTCCCCAGATGTAGCCCAACCATCTCGCCTCTATCCTACACTGGCTCTCTACCGGTGCATGAATATCTGGTGCAGCTATAGGGCTTATGAGTATCTCAGCTTCCAAATTAAACCCTTCCCCACACCCAACTCTACACAAAACACACACATTTCTAGCCTTCAGTGCTGCAGTGAAAGATCTGAATGTGCACATGGAATGGTTCTTAAGTCTCATGCACAGGCAACATTTGATCTCTCCCTGCTTGATTAGTCAACACAATGACTCATAGCTAGGTACATAAACTACCTCCACTGAAAAGGCCCTGTAAGATGAATGAAACTTCTATCTGTAGCATTTGAGCTGTGGTGCCTCTGCCCACATGTGAGTCTTCACTTGCTCTTGCAGCCAATCAGTGGCCGTGCTTGCATCAACACAGCCCTCCCTTCCAAGAGATTTCCACAGTCCCCTGCATAACATATCACCACAGCATCTACCAGCACTGCAGCGTCTACCAGGTTTTCAGACTTTATGGAACAGAGATTATAAATACAACAAGTGAAGCAATAGAATATATGCAACGTATCTTGAAAAAGTAATCAAGTTATGTAGGGCACATGGATCTCAAACTTTGCAGCTTCATTTAAAGAGAGAGAGAGAGGGAAAAGAGAGGAATGCTTTACGTAAGCATTAGATGTTCAAACTGCCATAAGCCGGAAGCTTAAGGTGCCCTGGATTGCCCTTCTGGTGCCATCTCTGCAATAGAAAAGCATTGAATTCCATTCAAGAACATGGAGGCAGAATCTTTGGGGAGGGAGGGTTTGACTCTGACAGTTCCGGGGTTTCAAGGGAAAGCTGCAGTTAGCAAACACTGCTTAACTTCATTAAGTGTGGAAAGCTACATATTTATTTTTGAATACTAGGACTGGTTTAAAATTAGCACTTGCATTTCAGCTATCCCCAGGGGGGAAATGTCTAAGGCTTTTTATAGGCCAAGAAGGCTGCAGCAAGTATGAAAACAGAGAGAGATTTCATTTTTATATTTTGATTCAAGGCGGTTATTTAGTATCCATGTATTACCCCCACCCACCCAGACATTTAGAATATTTGTCTCTAGGCTTTTATGGCTAAATAAAGCATTCTGTTTGATCCAGCAGAGGTGATTTTTGGTTCTAGAGAGGTTATTTTTTTGGCAATTCTTCCTTCCCCGTAGCCCTTCCCCAAATCAGCTTCCAAGAGTTGTGACACCCTTCGTAACAGCATATACATGTTGGCCCACTACTTTATTATCCAGCCCAACAAGAATTTGGAAAGAGCCACTGTGAAAATGACAAATATTTGATCTCTAGAGGGAACAGGTCTCATTAGTGTCTCAACTAGGCAAACATTTGTGAGTTCAAACAGCCTAAATAAATCCTTTTAAGAAATGTCAGGCAAAAAGAAGAATCTGACAATGTATGGCAAACCTTAAAAATAAAGATAAAGTCTTCACATAAGCTTATGATGAGCACAAAGCAGGTACATCCTGAAATTTGGTTCAGGTACATCTTGCAGTTTGGTCCATGTGAGTAATCCTCAAGTGTTGTGTCAGTAGGTCATGTAATCCTCTCTGGAGGTATGTTAGACTGTAAGCTTTTGTTAAAAAAAAGTATCCCATGTTAAGAGTACCCTATGTTAATTTTTTTCTGAATACACCACAACTATTTAACCTGAAATATTTGAGGGGGAGAAATTAAAGCACACTTAATGTGATTTAAATGTTAGATTGTGTAGAATTTTTAAACTGGAATATTTGTAAAAATTTAAAGAAAATACATGCACTTCCCTTACATTTTTTAAATGTAAAAGTAGAAAACAAAGATACTGAAAACTGTTAAACTAGTAACCCAAAGAACTGTACGTGATGTGCTGACAACTTTGAAACATCCAAGCTTGCCTAATACTAATTTGCAATCAGCATCCATTCACTGCTACTAACGAACTTATGAAATGGAAGATTTTCCATGGGAAAATAAAGCACTGGATACATTTCCACCTCACATCACTGTCTCCATCACACCTGAGGGGAGCAGGCAGGATTAGGGGTTCAGCACCTCACAGCTATGTCCACCAAAAAAACTAGAATCATGGGGGGGGGGAGCTATTGTTGCCACCTGCCCAAGCAACTACTGCAACAAGAACTTGCCTCAGTCTGCCTAATGGTTGGGCCGGCCCTGGATTTCATGTTTAGGCCACGTTGTAAGGCTAATGTCAAAACCAGATTCACTCTAGGCAATTGTGAATGTTTTCAGGCCAATCTGTAAATTCCCCTTGCTGGGTTCACTTTCCTTTTGGAATATTCATTTCCCACTTCAAAAGGTCGGATGCCCTCTAGCATTTTGAACTCATGACACAGATTATATTTTAAAACTGTGACTAGGTAGGTTCTAATCCCTCACTTCCACTGCATCCTCGCCAAGAAAGGGAGAGAAAGAATCAGGTTGTTGTTTTTTCCTTCAGTCAGCAGGCTGGGGCATGAAAAGAGTTGTCTCCTTTCTCCACCAATACCAGCTGTAATGATCCATCTATCTACACCGGTTTCTATTTCGTGACTTAATTTTATTCAAGCTCACTAAAGTAGAGGAAAACATACTAGTCACCGAAAACATTAAAAAAGAAAGAAAAGAAATGCAGGGATTTGCAAACCTCCCATTTTGTTTAATAGGGCATTATAAACGTACGTTATCGTAATGGCTATCACCAGAGTTCCTTTATCAGCTCTGTGTGTCCCGGGAAGAGAGGATGGATTTTGTGGCTGCCATACATCAAAGAAAGCCCAGTTTAGAGCAAGTGGGAAGTTGATGACTCAGCGGCTCTCATTTACTGCTCTTCACACAGTGACAGTTTACATTGTCCTGCAGAATACCCTGTGGACCATTTCCACCTCTGCAGAGCCATTATTAAACATTGGGACATCTGTTTACAGAAAACTATTGCCCAAGTTTGCTTGTCTTCTCAAAAAGAGGTTTCCCCTCCCTTGCAATACTTTCACCCACAGAAATGTCAACAAAAAGCTTTTCTTTTTTAATGTTTTATTTCTTAGCTGGAGATAGATAGATAGATATCTGTATTTTATGATGCTGGCTTTGTATTTCTATCAGGTTGGTTTTGTTTTGAAGGGTTTTTAGATTTTGGTTGCATTTCATTGTATTATGGATTCATTTAAAAATAGTTGTATAAGGCCAAGAAAACCTTTTTTTTACAGGCGTCTTATAAATGCATCTTTTAAATTGCATACTGTGGCATGCAGACGATCATTTGCATGTAATTAAATGCAACACCTCTGAAGTTGTCCTTGACAGAGGGGTGGAAGTATGTGACTGAAAGAGCACTCTCTCTGGGGGCTTCCAGATTGGGGCGACAGGTCCCTTAGTGCTAACAGTGAAGAGCCTTCAGCATGGTAGCCCCCCTCCTGCGGAATTCCCGGCCTCTGGAGGTCAGGCAGGTGCCAACTTTGTATTCTTTTCAGTGTCTCCTGAAAACGTTGTTATTCCAGGAAGCCTTTCCTTAATGACCAGCCACAGTTCACTGTACATTTTGCTTCTTTTAAAATCTATTTTAAAGTGTTTTATTCTGTTTTTATTTTATTTTATCTTGTACACCGCTCCTAATTTTTGAATGGGGAGTGGTATATAAATATTGTAAATAAATAAATAAAAATAATTAACAGTGAAAAGGCAATGTGAGGCTATTCTGACTTTTCTTCCATAACAGATTTTTTTCTAGAAAGGAAAAAGATGGAAGAAGCAGTGGGAACACATGGGAGGGTTACCAATTTAAGACCCACAGTAAAATTCTCTATATGAAGTAGTGCAATTGCACAATAAAAACAACTAGTGTACACAGGCATACTGCCTCTGACAGTGGAGGTAGCATATAGCTATCAGGAATAGTAGCCACTGATAGATTTATCCTCCTTAAATTTGTCCAATGACCCCTTTTAAAGCCATCCAAATTGGCGGCCATTACCACGTCTTGTGGTATCGAATTCCTTAGTTTAACTATGCGCTGTGTGAAGAAGTGTTGACAGATATTCATATTGACCAAGAAGGTTCACAGCAGAGTTGTGAGAGAGGCAAGTGATCAAGCTGAGGGCAGGGAAGAGGTGCCATCTTCTGGAATGGTTTCTCCAAAAACAGCCTTCGCCAATCTGGCACTCTCCAGATGTATTGGAATACAAACTCTATCATACCCAGCCAGCAGAGCCAATTGCCTTGCTGGCTGGAGATGACATGAGGTTGCCGACCGAGGCATTTGGAGGGCTCAAGGTTGAGAAAGTCTGCCCTAGAAGATAATATTTTAAATACTTTTTTGACGCACCCCAGAAACTAGACAATGGCCTAGTTCAGACAACACGCTAAACCATGCTGCAGCATGGTTTAGCGTGTTGTCTGAACCAGGCCATTGATACGTAGATAACATGGGTTGCACATGCCACTGGCACCCAGCCTCTCACTCTCAAAATTCTCTGCTTTGTTAACAAAACAACACTAGATGCATGCGGGCCCCTTTGATGGGTTTGGGGGGCGGGGCTTCTCTTTCCTTAAGACCTTACCACTGTGATAGAAGACAAAGATAAGAAGGGAACTGGTATTGCTTTTCTTGTACACGATGTCAGTTTTGCAAGGCAAGCTCAAGCCTGCTCGGATATTATGCCCTGCAGCCCTTGTGGCCACACCCTTGGCTGAAAGGCATCCAAACTCACTCACCTCAAGAGCTAATCTATGCCTGTTCACCTGCCTCCCAGGGAAGGAAAATGTTGGAACAACCCACTCCAGTATCTCAAGAAGGGACAAGCCATTTTGCATATGCGGCTACATTAGAATTCTATTAACAATCATAGATTTCTGGAAAACATTTAAGAGTATGCTTGCTCGCTCGCTCTATTTGGCATTTTATTCTGACAACACCTCAGAGAAGCATATCATTTATATCTACATACTGCAGAAGACTGGAGGCATATATACATTATCTGGGACATGGAGACTATCAGCAAAGGGCCCTACCTATGTCAATGGGTTTACCTTGCAGTAGCAGTGGAAAGCAGTGAGTTGCCATTTAAATTTCCCACAATGCCCTGGGGTGACATTATATTGGAGCACTGTGGGAAATTAAAATGACAGCTCACTGACCCAGACGCCAGGGTAGGTCTCAATGCAGGTGGACCCTGCCTCAGAATTGGAGTCCTGGTAGCTGCCCAAGAGTGCTGATGTCAGGCTTGATTATGCCAGTAAAACTGTCATTGCTATACAAGTTTAACTGGCACGGCTTCCTCCACAGAATCCTGGGAATTGTAGTTTGGCAAGGCTTTTGTTAGAATTCTGCTAGAGATCCCAAATCCCTAGCTCTCCTCAAAGAACTACAGTCCCCAAGATTCACTGGGAATAAATATTAAACCTATTTAAAGCTATGGTGCAGATATGCCCTGAGGAAGAGATGTCCATGGCTAATTAGTGTTGACAATGCAGTTAAGTAGTAAAAGAGCACCAGTCTTTTAAACTGATATAAAGTGTCAGATGGATCCACAAATGCTGTTTGCTTGTTCATTTACTAATTTATAGTGGTGTCAAGTGCATTACAGTTGATGTTTTTGATAGCAGGTCCTGTTAATACATTCCGGGTTTCAAGGTTTACCAAACCTCAGGTGGGGTGGTTCATGTTAATAGAATCCTGCTGTTTCTCCACCTGAAAGAAAACAGCAATACTTGGAGGGAAACAGAAAATCCATTTTAACGTGACTGTTCTCAGTTCAAATCATTGCACATTTTTGTTCTTTAATTTCCACATTTCAGCTGTTTGCAATGTCCACTTCAGGAAAATGTAAACATTTTACGCACATATACCCATGTGCATCCGCACATACACATGTCTGAAAACTAAAAGGAAGCATACTGGTTAAGTTACAGCATCTTTGAACTTTATGATAGATTTCATGCAGCTGCTCTATCCATTTTGAAAATTGCACAAATGCTCTGGTCTAAAATGAGTGAAAAAACAGTTTATTATATTTGTATCTATTCTTTCCTCCAAAATGTACAGATCAGCATGTATGAAGACCCTCTGCTATTCAGCCACATAAACTACATCTCCAAACTTTTGGGTCCTGTGGGCACATTTGGCAATTTGAAAAAATGTCCTGGGAGACCACATAAATTGATTGCTATAGCAGAGTGGGTGGGGAATCAAAAAATATTAGGCGTGCCCACTTATCTGGGTTTGCACAACACGGCAACCCCTGAGTGGGGTCTGGATATGCAAAAAAGCAGCTGCATGTGCCACAGTGAACTGTTGTATTGTATGAACCAGCCCCCCCCCCTCTCTGGTCCCCCTTTCCATCTTCCTCCACCTCCCCTGCTCAGCTTGCATGCTCTCTCTCTCTCTGCAATTTCTCAGTAAGGAGGACTTTTCCCCCCTATACAAGAGAATGGAGGAATCACATCATTCACTTGTAGAGGGGGTGGGGAAACAGTTCCGTGGTTGCTTCAGCCTGGCCTTGTGGGTGTGGTGACGCTCACGGGCTTTGCATTGGAGACCTATGATGTAGAAGAATTACATATGGAGCCTGCAGATTTCTCTGGGCTTGCACAATGTTTTCACACACATTGTGATGTGAAAACCAAACAAAAAAATAGAGATCTAAGAACAGAGCATAACAGGAGCAGCAGTATTTTGATGAGCAGCGAGGTGTGGCAAGACAACAAACAACTTTTGTCAAACCCTGAGAGACATGGAAAATTAAGGATTCTGTCCAAATAAATGAAAAGTATATTTATTATTAGATTAAATAATGAAAAACCCACCTTGGCCAGTATCAGCACTGCCATTCTGCTTATGCTATTGATGTACTACAAATGTGATTTATAACGCTATGCCAACAGTATAAGATGGCATGACAGGTTTCCCAGAAAGCCCATCATACCAGCTTATGTTATTGATACACTGGTACAGGTTGTTTACACTAGTGGTACATCAATGGCCTCAGCCGAGCAGTAGGGTTGGGTGCTGCCTCCTTTCTCCAAACAGTGTATATTTTGACCCAAAGTTTGAACAGATGAAGTTTTGGAACAGCCGTAATTATAGTTCACATTATCAACGCTAATGACATGTTAGGTGCCTGTCACAGATTGGGAACAGGCAATACCTGTTTGATGCTTATAACAGCCACAAAGCTGCTATTTTAAAAACTTCCTCATACAGCTCAGAATTAACTCTTCAGCTAGCTTTGCTCCACTTTAAGAGCTTGGGGTTAATTTGGTTTGATCAGTTACATATGTGTTTAAATGCCTTCTGCTGAATGGCCTTTTCTTTAAAACATCATCAACAGCAACAAAAGCATGTTATCATCATGTTAGAAATTTGGAGCAGTCTTGCAAAAGGAGCATTCCAGAAAAGTTGCTAGTTCAAAAAGAACCTACATTAGCTATTTGTGGCACACAAATGTAAGTTGTGAACATGACAAAGGTGATTGGAAATATGTATCATACATATATACTCATCAGAATCACATTGGGTGTAGCTCCCCACTGAGTGTACATTTCTGGAAAACCATGCTTTGTTGCTCTATAATATCTGAAATTGATCTTAGAGATGTCTCTGTGAGACAATAAAACAATCCCACCCCACCCCAGCTACAACGCTGAAATAAGGTTCAGTGTTGTAGCAAGACAACACCACTCCAATAAATTCACAAATAGGCTGCAATCTAGTTCACTGTTGGGAGCAGCCCAAGACATTTTGCTGCCTACGGTAAAGTACAAGATGGCAACCCACCTCTCTCCATGCCATATACAGAGAGCAGCATCCAGTGACGTCAATCCATGCGCCCACAAGGCCCACCACTAGCACAACAGAGAGTTAGTGCTTCCTAAAGCAATCCCAGAAACAAGAAGGAAGGAATGATTCAAAACCATCTTTAGGTTTCCTAACTCAACAGCTCACAACTACCAGAGCTCTTCAATATCCCTAATTTCAAAAGCTTGGTATAGCAGTCTTAATCTTCAAGGGGCACTTTGGGTGAAAGTTATGGGCTGGTTGAACTTGTATCCTTGATATTTATTTATGTATGCATTTCTTTGTGGCTTTTGCATACTGCCTTTATCACATCTATTTTAAGATGGTTTTCAAAAATGAAATACCAAATAATATAACAAGCAATATGATAAAACAAGCAGCAGGTAAAAGCATAGATACTAGTAGGAGAGTTTAAATAAAGGGACTGTGTGAATAGGTTTTGCCGGGCAACTAAAAGGACAGCCAAGTTGATGCCAGACATGCATTTCTGGGGAAGGAATCCCATTACCAGGTTCTCTTCTGCAATTCATGATCTACAATTCTATGATCTCTCAGAGATCTGTAGCTACTTCCTCCAACATTACCACGAGACTGTTAACAAAGAGAAGAACCGGTTCCGCACAAACTTTACCAAGTGATTAAGTTCTAAATATAGTTTTTAAAAGCAGTTATGAAACGCCCATATAAGTAAGCTGTTAAAATAGTGCTTTTAAACACATGGCAAAGTTAACATATTTGAAAGGCTCTCGACATGGGCAACTTCCCAAAGATAAGAGAAAAAAACAGCATTGCTGTATGCTGCTTTGAATGCACAGCCTTACGGTGATTTGCCTTCTCCAATCTAGTGCCCTCCAGAGGTGTTGGACTATAACTCCTACCACCGGGCTGGGAATGATTGGCGGTGTAGTCCAACACATCTGGAGGACACCAGGTTGGGGAAGGTTGTTTGAGAAAAAGAACATCAACCTGCCAGTGTGTTAAGATAGTCAGAGGAGGTACTTCTCTGTGTTCCATCTATAGGAGACATGTATTCTGTAAGTCCGAACGAGGGCCTTTGCTATGATGGTTCTGCTGGATGAATAGTTTTATTCCTCTTAATGTTATTGTATTTTTCTTTAAAATGTTTGATGCTCTTTTAGCATTTAGCAATACTTAAGGTGACCATATGGAATGGAGGTCAGGTGTCATTTAATTCCCTCTTCATCACAACAGTTAAAGCAGCAGGAGCCCTGCCCTCTTTTGTATCTGGTCACACCAGTATAGCTCCTGTTAAAGATATAGGAGTCATGTCCTCCTTTTCATATGGTCACTCTAGCAATACTGCAGGAGCAGACCTCTGCTTACCCAATGGAACTGCCCCTTGTTCTCCTCTCCTCTACAGCCCCTTCCCACAACACAGACACACTCCCCTTTGGAACAGTTTTGAGGGGTGCATAGAGGGAAAGAAAATCCGTTCTGCCAGTGGTTTCAATTCCACTGGCAGTTGGCCAGCATTGTATCCAACCCATTGGACTGATTTAAATTTGGGAGTGGAGAGGGATGAAGTTGCAGTTCATATATTCTTCTAAGCAAACAAATGAATAAATAAATGGTGTTGGCAACAGTGTGGGATGGTTGGTGTAAAAATTAAAATCCACGAGAAAGTAGGAATAAAAAACAAGAAAAATAATGTATGCTCTTCATTTAATCTGACCAGGGAAACCATTCTGATTTCTTTCACAATTATAGTTTTTAACAGCTGTTGAAACCAGCCTGAGGCTTAGGGTGGGTGGATGGGTGGGGGCTCCACATTAGCTCAGAACGCTTTCCCTGACCAGATCAAATTAAGCCTATCACTCTTCAGAACAGTCACTTCTTCCCCAGTGCTCACAGGGATATTTTATATCCTACACCTGTCTTGTTTAAATCCTCAGGCTCTGGTCTGCATGTTCATTATTGTCGTCATCATCTTAATCCAAGCAGGGCCAAGACTGTATTATGTTCATTTAAAAATATTTATATTGTAAAATAGCTGTGGTGGTGGTGGGTGGTGACGATGATAGTGGTGTACTACCAAGTCTTTCTGGGGATCAAAATCTTCATCAGCTGCTTTCTTTTCAACTATCAAAACACAGAGTATCTCAGGGCGCCCAATCCACCAGGAAAGTCTTTAATGAAGGGGCCAATGAAATAAACAGCCGTGATGCAAGATCACCTTCTCCCATAAGAATTGGTCCAGACAGTAAGATTTGCATCCAATGCCCCCTGCCTAGGTTCCTTCAGACGGTAGCAAAAGCAACCAAGAGTCTTGTGGCACCTTAAAGAGTTACGAATTTATATCTGGCATAGTAAAGTTGGCACCACAAGACAACTCTTGGGTTTTTTTGCTGCAACAGTCTAACATGGCTACCCTGTGGAAATCCAGAGATTAGACAGCTGGTGGCAGGACAGAGAGGCCTTCACTGGGGGTACCTGTGCCATGACACAGACTCTTTACAACAGGCCTGTCCGCGGATACTCCCTGCTCAAGCTATGCGCCACTACTTTATGAGCCTGAGGTGAGGGACAAATACCACCTTTCTACAAACTATGTGGAGAAAGGGGTTAAACAGGAATAATTTCAGGAATAAAATAATGTGCTGTGAATTATTTGTGCTGATGGTGAATTAATGTCAGAACGGGTGTTATATGTATATAACTGCAGATGATAAATGCAAAGGAGACATGTGGGGGTTTTGTGGTAGTAAAACAAACTGAATAAAAAATTATTTCAATGTTCACAAACTTTGTTTCATTATAAAACTTTTTAGACCCTTGTTAAAACCTCTCATCCAATCCTTTCTCTCTTCTCATACATGCTTTCCTTTCTCTCACACTTTCACTCTTGAACTTTCTTTATTATCAGGATTGTTTAACCTACACCAGACTATCTGCACACTACACTCAAAAGACAACCCTCTTTACCCTGATCTTCTAATTCTCCCTGGAACCAAAGTACTTTAAAAACACACACCCTTCTTTATCACTTCAGTCATTCCCTTATATATCCTCCTCCCCTCCCCAAGATATTCAATCTCCACCCACTCAGGTCAACATTCTAACCACAATAGACTTACAAATTAGGGAACTGACTTGTGGGGTGTAGCCACAGTACCCATTTCAGAAATGGCCTTGCCAGGCAAACTTGGGAGGTGCCTACATTACTATGGTTTATATGTGAAGTAAAGACCCTTCTTAACTTGAGCACCATTGTTTGGCAGAAAGGCAGGATACAAATAAAATAAATTCTGTTCCCCATGGATCGTAATGGTTAGAGATTATGGCCTGCCATTTTTATTAGTTTTGATCATCTTAATGTTGATTGGATCATTTATGTATGCATTGCTATTAATGGCCATTTTCTTGCTTATTTATTTGACTGTTGCTTGCTTGCACATTGTTGGCTTTCTGCTACATTTTTAGGGTTATTTTTGAATGTCCTTTTTTTTGGCATGGATTTCTATTGTGTTACTTCTCTTGAGATGCTTTCCGGATTAAAAAGTGGGAAAACAGCATACAGTAGGGCTTGTGCAGGAACACCTGATAGCATCGCAGAACGGGCAGCTACTCTGGAGAGCCCTGCTGACCCTAGCTCTTCTGCTGCAGCAAATGTCACAGCGGAGCACCCACTCACAGCAGCCCCCCCCCCCCCAGCAAGAGAGTGCATTATTGGTAGGGCTGGCCCTGAGATAGACCACAGAATATTTCATTTTGGTAACAGAGGATTTAGACTACAATATGGAACAAATAAAATATGGAGGTAAGGAGAGGCCAAGATAGGTATCGAAGGTTCAGGTAAGAAGACGTGTTTCAGAAAGACAGTATTCAGGTACAATGAAATCAAGAATAAAATAAATGGTGTCAACACAGCTTGCTTTAAGGATTTCCAAATCAGAGCATATGCAGGCTCTTTTTAAAATGAAAACACTAGTTTACGTAACTTGACAACATTCAAGAAACGGTTTAGTGGAGAAAGGAATCACTCTCAAAACTGGATGAACTTCTTTTAGACTATAAATGCGCAGAAGAGCAAAAGAATGTGATAGAAAGTGCCCAAAGTATTGGAGATATATGTGCTTCATATTATTGCTTCATATTATTGCTTCATATTATTAATTTTTCTCTGTCCTCTGGCTCATTTCCTTCTGCTTTTAAACATGCTACAGTCTCTCCCATTCTCAAGAAACCTACTCTTGATAGGCTATCTCTGTCTAACTACCAACCTGTCTCTTTGTTGCCGTTTGTTTCAAAGATCCTGGAGCGTGTGGTCTACTCTCGCTGTCTTGACTTTCTTACTAGTAACTCTGCTCTAGATCCTTTTCAATCCAGATTACGTCCTTTGCATTCCACTGAAACAGCCCTTACTAAGATCACCAATGATCTTCTTACTGCCAAGTCTAAAGGCCTTTATTCCATTCTTATTCTCCTTGATCTAACTGCAGCCTTTGACACGGTTGATCATGATCTTCTCTTAGATTCCCTTCATGACCTTGGACTTCGTGGCTCTGTCTATAACTGGTTTGCCTCCTATCTAACGGGTCGCTCTTTCAGCGTGTTGGCTAATGGCAGCTCATCTTCCTCTTGTCCCCTTTCAGTAGGGTTTCCGCAAGGCTCGGTGCTTGGCCCGTTGCTGTTTTCTTTATACATGTTGCCCTTAGGTAAGCTTATTCAATCTCATGGCCTCCAATATCATCTGTATGCCGATGATACACAATTATATCTTTCATCTCCGGAACTTTCTCCTGATGTTCACGATCGTATCTCGGCATGTCTCTCAGATATATCAGCCTGGCTGCTTCATTGTCGTCTGAAACTTAACATGGCAAAGACTGAATTGCTTGTTTTTCCGCCTAAACCTTCTCCTCATCTTTCATTCTCTCTCACTGTCAATGATGTTACGCTTACTCCGGTCAAGGAAGCTCGTAGTCTTGGCTTCATATTTGACTCATTGCTCTCCTTTATTCCTCATATTGAGGCAGTAGCTAAATCCTGACGTTTTTTCCTGTATAATATTGCCAGGATTCGATCATTTCTGTCTGTCTCTTCTGCCAAGACGCTTGTTCATGCACTGGTTATTTCTCGGTTGGACTACTGCAACCTTCTTCTCTCTGGCCTTCCTTCTTCTCACATCAGTCCGTTGGTTTCTGTCCACCACTCTGCCGCTAAGATCATCTTCCTGGCTCACCGCTCTGACCATGTTACTCCACTTCTGAAATCTCTTCATTGGCTTCCAATTCACTTCAGAATCCAATATAAACTTCTCCTGTCGACCTTCAAAGCTTTTCACGGTCTAGCTCCTTCCTATCTCTCCTCTCTCATCTCACACTATTGCCCCGCTCGTCCTCTTTGCTCCTCTGATGCCATGTTTCTCGCCCGCCCAAGGGTCTCTACTTCCCTTGCTCGGCTTCGCCCATTTTCTTCTGCTGCCCCTTACGCCTGGAACGCTCTTCCAGAACATTTGAGATCCACAAGTTCAATCGCAGCTTTTAAAGCTCAGCTAAAAACTTTTCTTTTTCCTAAAGCTTTTAAAACTTGATGTTGTTTGGACTTTACACTGTTAGTTTTACCCTACCCTGTGCCTGTTTACCCTACCCAGTGCCTATTTGCATTCTCTTCCCCTCCTTATTGCTTTACTATGATTTTATTAGATTGTAAGCCTATGCGGCAGGGTCTTGCGATTTACTGTTTTACTCTGTACAGCACCATGTACATTGATGGTGCTATATAAATAAATAAATAAATAAATAATAATAGTGAATGCTGGTCAGGCCATATTCATTGTCAGGCAAAAGAATCTTAATGACTGCTTGATGTCCCTTAATGGCCCAAGATCTCCCCCCCCCCCATTGGAATTAATGGTTCAGGTGTGCAGAGAATGCCTGGAATGTAAGAGCCATTTTGGAGAAGATGACTCATTCCTTCTCTCTCCCCGCCCCCTTCCCAGCCAAGAGCAAGTCTGGATATCCATGTCTGAAGAAAACAATAGCAAGTTCAGGGACAAGTGAGGCAAGAAATTGTAGTTGGAGAATGAGGCCTTAGCTAGACCTAAGGTTTATCCCGGGATCATCCTTGTTCATGTAAATAACACAGGATATCCCAGGAGCAGGCAGGGATGACCCCCAAGATAAACCTTAGGTCTAGTTAAGGCCTAAGAGAGTTGGCTGAAACCAGGTGGGGGTGCAAGATCTAATGATTTGCTGGTTGATGGAGTACTATGCTGTCTGCTTCCACTTATGCTTAGTATTTGTGTTAATAAACCCAAATATTACAAAATACCATAAATCTCTAGAGATTTCTTCCAAAGCAGGAGTGAGGATTTCTTGTTGTTGTTGTTGTTGTTGTTGAGAGCTATATTCGTTGAGGTAATCTGTATGTGTTGTGTTGAGGGGTAAAATCAAGAGTGGGTGGAGCCAGAACTAAAAGTGGTCAAGGCCATTGCTTCTTTCTTTGCCACCCCTTCACCTTTTTCTCTCTGCCACTCCTTCCCCCTTTCTCTTTGCCACCTCTTCCCCCTTTTTCTTTCTCCGTCATCCCCCCTTCTCTCTCTGCCACCCATTCACCTCTTTCTCTCTTCCCTCCTTCCCCATTCTTCTCTCTTCCACCCCTTTCTCTCTCTCTCTCTCTGCCACCCCATTCACCTCTTTCTCTCTTCCCTCCTTCCCCCATTCTTCTCTCTCTTCTACCCCTTCCCCCTTTCTCTCTCTCTGCACCCCCTTCCTCTCCATCACCCCTTCCCCCTCTCTTCCTCCCTATACAGCAGGCTGGGGGAGGAGGGTGAAATCATTCTTGCCAGGGCTTTTACACTTGCAGAGGGCTTTTGAAATTAAAGTTAAGATGAAGGGTACTTGCAGCCCAAGGGCTGCAGATTGTCCACCCGGTTATACTGTCCACTGCCCCTGGAATTTCACGCTGTGAGCCTTAGCATGCGCTCATAAAGACTTGACAACACCAGGCAGGGCAGTGTAGCAGAAAGAGTGATGGGTTCAAATCTCTGCTCAGCTCATCTGGAGACTTTGGACCTGTCACCATCTCAATCTAATCTGCTCCTGCCTTGAGCTCTTAGGAAGAAGGTGAAGATAGCAAATGTGATAATAAACACATATATACACCAACATAGCTACCTTACCATGGTTCATATTCCCAGCTGCTGCAAGGCACTGTGGGTGGCTTGAGTCAATGCCTTTGAACAACTGATGGGAACCAAGTCCCAAGCACTGGGGGGGGACGGGACCCACCAGCTGCTAGATCTTATTGTTTGCTAACTTTAGCCGACTATTTCCCAGTACTAATCACTCACAGTGCAAGCTAAAAATTCCCAAAATACGACCTGCTGTGCAGTTGTGGCATCTGTTCTACTGAGTTCCGTGAAGTGATCATATTCACCAATAGATTACTCATGTGTTACGTCCTCTGTATGGGTGTTTTCTCTGTGTGTGTGTAATAGCAAGAGGGGGCTCCCAAACATTTGTGACCAGCCACACCTGCACAGCAGCCATTTTGTAGCCACATTCGTGACAGTTTTTAAAAATTCCAAATGCACTTAAGAGGGCCCAAACGCCACGGATGCCTGCTCTAGGATATTTCTAATAACTTAAGTACAAGCGGCACCTGCAACCAAGTGTTGGGGGCATATGTTCCATCCAAACAGGAATGTTTCAATTCAGAATTCCACCCAGCCATTCCCCCAACCAAGGCATTCTAAGCAGAGCATTCCTCATTAGGATGCAGGGCGGTGGTGGCAGCATTTTTTATCCCCTAAGTGTTCCCTCTCCCACAAGATCATTTGCACTTCTCCAAACCCAAGCATGCTTCCTGTTTCTTAATGGTGCCAGTTTCAGTCCATTTCTGTTGGCACTCCTAACCCACGTTCACCATTAGAAGGAATGAGTGAAATCAGTACAATATTGGCATGTTCAGGGGCATATAAGTGTCGTAGCAATTTGGCTACTGGTACAAAAACTGAAGTTTTGTTTATTGTATGACCATTTGACGAAAACAGCATTTTAAAAGCTCCAACGAATTAGGGACTTTTTAAACATACAGCAACACAACCGTTCATGTCCTGTTTCTACTACCAGTAGAAAGAAAGACCTTTTGCAAGTCTGCCTTTATTACAGTATCTCAACCTGCATTTTTGCAAAATCCAACACAAAGCACTTGGTTTTTCAAGGAGAGGCATCTCCCTGTGTGCCAAGTGAATAGAACATGGATCGTAACCGCATTAACTACAGCTTGTTGTAACATCCAAATCCAGAAAAGCTGTAGTCTTTAACTATATGTAGTGCAAACAAGCCTATTTCAAACCATTGTTTGTGAAGCTGGCTTGTTTTCAGCAATCATAGTTAAGATTAGCCACATTTTAGGGTTCAGAGATAATGCTAATCCAGCCTTTCCCAACCTGGTGTCCAGATGTATTGGACTACAACTCCCATCATCCCCAGTTAGCTGAGCGACGGTTGTGCTAAATCGTGATGAATCTAAAACAGATGTTTCTGATCATGGCTGCGCAGGAGGAAGAGAGAAAGGGGGAATGCAAGTCCACGGCTCACTGCAGCTTAACACTAAACTATGGCTCAGAGCAGAGGTGGCCCTTCAGATATTTCGGCCTAGAACTCCCAGCAGTCCTATCCAGCATAGCCAATGGTGAGGGATCATGGAAGCTGTAGGTCAAAACATCTGGAGGGCCATAAGTTGCCAACCCCTGGTTTAGAGTTATGTGCGAAATGGGCCTATGTCATAATTCCGATTTAATTAGTTGTGTCACAAACCAACCCACTCAATAAATCATTTATTATCCTGAAGCTTGAAAGTGCTTAAGCATCTATTATTTTACAAATCATTAAAATTGTCGCTTTTCTGAAAGAATTGCTCTTTTTCCCGAATTATTCAACAGCATCTGCAACTGAGAAGAGAACCTTTTTTAAAGACTGTCTAGCTAAGGTTTCATTGTTAGTATATGCCGATGACTTAAAAAACATTAAACAAGTTATACAAATGGAAACAAAACATTCTTTGAGTTCTATTGATAACTTAACCTTTAGGAGTTTGGATGAAATCCCAATTTTTGAGCGTTGGAGGAGGAAAAGGGTATAGAATGACACTCTATAGCATTGTAGTGGGACGGGGTGTGGGGAGGAGATAAATGCACACAGTACAGGTGTTTAGTGCATTTCTTTGGCCAGCTAATTTTGCATAATACACGTTGCGTAATACATTATTGTTATTAGGGCTGTCACTCGTTTAAACATATCTGCATCAATTGATTTCGTCAATTAAAATTCACGTGATCTGTCTGCATAAATTGCATAAATCTGCAAGAAATCCAGCCTGTTTGGCCAGACTTCCAATGCTGTTTTAGATCCTTTTAATCTGGTTTTAGCTACTGTTAAGGTATTTTGATTGATTGATTTATACCTTCAGGTGTTTCGAATATTCATATGCCAGCTTCACTGTTTGTTTTTTTAAACAGTGAGATGGGATAGATAGAATTTTTTTAAATAAAATATTAATCTGCACACGAATAAAACAATTGTTCTAAAAGAGGGAGAGAGTACTACAGCAGGGCCCACCAGTACTGCCCTGCTGGCCATTGCAATTTCCCCACCATGCCCAGGAAGGCCTAATGCAGTGTTGCTTTGCAGCATGGTAGGGAAATTAAAACGCTGGACAGCTTCTCAAAAACAGGTTGCTAACATGTAAGCCCACAGGTGGGGAAGTGAGCATGCAAGCAGTTGGGTGGGAAAGCCTGGAGGGTTAAGCACCCTTCAAACTCTATTGAGGGCATCCTCTAACTTGGTGCCTCCGATCAAGCTAAATGCAGGCCAGCAGCCATCTCCTGCAGACTGCCAAGGGTTCGGTTAACCTCCTAGCTTTGCTGTCTGCCTGGAACTGGGAAAACAGAAGAAGATGTTTTGGTCAAGCTCTTGACATGACACAGGACACGTCTGGTGGTCTAAAGGCTGTCATGGCCTTTTGGAGAGGGACAACAAGACCAACTCAGGAGGAATCCATGATGTGGTTTCGGCAAGTGTGCAAAGCACAGCTCAGACTTTCCTATAACAAAATCCCTTTTTCCTCCCCGTTCTAGTCAGAGTTTCCATATGTCAACAACAATGGATTTTCAGGAATTAACTTCTCTGACAAATAGTTTTGCTTCCGTAGAACATCAGCAAGACGGCTCCAAGCCCTTGTGCAAAACAGGTCTCAGTCCCACAACATCTCTTCTTCTCCAGCAAGCCATTTTCATACAGCCCCAGATTTCAGGATGATTAAGGGTCAAGTGAAACGTTACTTTGAAGACAAAGCTAGCAGCTATGCCTTTTTCCCCCTGCTCTGGATAAGTGCCCTAACATGGGAGGGGGTAGACGGTTTAATGATTGTGAACCGCCCAGAGAGCTTGCTATTGGGTGGTATAGAAATGAAATAAATAAATGAAATAAGGTGATCTTTTTCGGCAATGCAAATTGCAGGTGCAACAGCCTGATAGAAACCAAGCGTTAAAATACCAGTATCCTCCCAACCCCATGCTAGGGTTCCAGTCTGGATTGGATCCCCTGCACTTACTTTTAAATAATAGGAGGAAAGGATGTAACTACAAGCAATGTTTTTAAAGTAAGATGTAATTTGCCTATAATCCACACACACACGGTGCAATTTTCTGGGGATCTACTCTGCATCTCTCTGTAATAGAATTTTTTTTAAAAAAATCTAACTGTGGTGGCCTTTTATAGGCACAGTTGCCAGCAATCCAATTTTAAAAGAGCTGGACATTTAAAAACAACCAAGAACATCCCAGTTGTAAATTTTGCCTCCCCTCCTAGGTATAAATTTTGCAACATGTCAACCTTTCACAATTCATTTTATTTGTTTTTTAAATTTTTGTATACTTTTAATGTTTACTATTTTTAATTGTTGTAAACCGCCTAGAGAGCTTCGGCTGTGGGGCAGTATATAAATGTAATAAAATAAATAAATAAATAAATAAGCGACATGTAATCCGCCTTCCAAAATATAAACATTCTTTTTACAAGGTGGCATACAAAATATATTATTTTCAAACATCAAACTTTGCATTTTAAAAAATAAACTAGAAACAGCATTATAAAACATTTCATTTCAAGCCAGCAAACCCAAACAAAAGCTCTAAACCCCATAGAAATAGCCATCAAACAACATACAGAAACTTCCTGTCTTAATGGGGCAACCACTGAAAAGGCTTCACTTCTTGTACCCACCAGCCTAATTACCCCTACTGACAGGCATACAGGCCCCTCCCATTGGTTTAGTGTCTTTTTCTGATGCATCAGGAGGTGGATGCAGGCTATTCCTCTCTATTCAGCCCTGGTTAGGCCTCATCTAGAGTATTGCGTCTAGTTCTGGGCACCACACTTCAAGAAGGACACAGACAAGCTGGAGCATGTTCAGAGGAGGGCAACCAGGATGATCAGGGGTCTGGAAACAAAGCCCTATGAAGAGAGACTGAAACAACTGGGCATGTTTAGCCTGGAGAAGAGAAGACTGAGGGGAGATCTGATAGCACTCTTCAAATACTTAAAAGGTTGTCACACAGAGGAGGGCCAGGATCTCTTCTCGATCATCCCAGAGTGCAGGACACAGAATAACGGGCTCATGTTACAAGAAGCCAGATTCTGGCTGGACATCAGGAAAAACTTCCTGACTGTTAGAGCAGTACGACAATGGAACCAGTTACCTAGGGAGGTTGTGGGCTCTCCCACACTAGAGGCATCCAAGAGGCAGCTGGACAACCATCTGTCAGGTGTGTTTTAGGATGGATTCCTGCATTGAGCAGGGGGTTGGACTCGATGGCCTAATAGGCCCCTTCCAACTCTACTATTCTATGATTCTATTGAATACAGTAGGCATTCAGTATCAAGGATTCAGGTTGCAGCCCTATGCATTGCTGCTGGGAGTAACTTTCAACTGAAAGTAGTGTGATTTATGACCAAGTAAGCACAGATAGGATCAGGCACAATCCTAAGTACTCTTTCTTGGGCTAATGGGACTAATTCCCAATGGAAGAATCATGATGCCTGTTGTTGAAGGAGAAAGGTACAAAGTAGTCAATGACTTATTCTTGGACTACAACGTCTACCTTCCCCTGCGATAAGCTGATTAATTCCCATAGGGAGGAAAGAAAGAAAAAGAGGCAGTACAAACAACCAGACTAATCTGTAAAGTTCAGAATGTTAGACTTTCACAATCTGAAAACTACTGTGTATCCAGGAAATCCTGCCAGACAGTCACTGTTTGCAAACGGCTGGGAAATGTGGTCGTTTGCCATCAAAAACAGATGAAAGGCAGGCTCTGGTTAAAAGACCAAGCCTTTGCCCAAATGAAACCTTTCCAAAATAAAGAGAACGTCTGCTGGCTGCTAGCTGACCTCAACTGAAGGAGGGCAGCAAATCCGTGCCAATGCCGAGCCTTACCTAATTCAGGCATGTGAAGAAAGAGCCTGGAGCTGAAGCGAGACTTAATGTTAAAGATACAAGGAAGTATTGCCAGTTTTGACACGGTGGTTGTGAGTGACCCAACCCTAAATTGCCTCCTTCTAAAATGAAGCTGCTTTTTGTTCTTACAAGCAAAGGGAAAACAAAAATTAGGGAGGAAATAGTGCCGAGGATGATTATCCTGTCTAGCTCGGCTCAAGGTTCCCAGGGGAGCCACTCTGAAGCAGTGGCGAGGCAGAGTCAAGTCTAATGAAGCAGAGTCCAGATCGGTCAGGGGTGATTTAAGGTGGATTCCTGCATTGAGCAGGGGGTTGGACTCGATGGCCTTATAGGTCTGTTCCAACTCTACTATTCTATGATTCTATGGTTATGTAAAAAAGAAGGGCAGGGCCCTGGACAGATCTATGGTGGCTGGAATGCACTCAGGAAGAGCTTCTGTCTCAGCAGCACGCAGAAGACTTCTGAAGCCTGGCAGGTCTGGACCTGCTGTTAACTCCACCCCTCTGTCTACTTTTTGAAGGGTCACTGTCCAATTTTGCAGTCACCAGCTCTTACGGGTGTGGAGGTGGTGAGGACTGCATTGGAGAGATGGTTGGCATCTAAAGCTATGTCCATCCTCTCCCCATCTGCGTTTGGACCTGAAAGACCCTGTAAATGTGTGGGTGCATGGAATTTAAGTTGTAAGCAAACACAATTTGTGAAATTACTGATCACAGGGCATCGGCCTTTGCTTCCAATTTCCGGGCTTTGTGAATGAGACAGCCTTAACTATGATCTTAGTCTGGTAGATTTTGTGATCACTGAATTGTTATGAACACTAACGAACTGAGTAACTACCGTGCAAAGTGCAACAATTCTACAAAGTAGTCTGTTCTTTTTCTAAAGGGCCATCCGCCTTTGTCAGTCAAGAGTAAGATTACAGAGAGTCTCTTTCTTCAGCTGTTCGCTTTACCATGACCTGGAACATACATAATTTCTGTGCCCTGAAGGCTGTGACCTACACTAGAGATGAAGTCGCGTGAACTTATATTACAAATACATTCCACACTGGCAGTTTTATATTATGCCCTTTTTCTTGTTTGCTCCTTTAAAACTGTAGATTCACTGTAGAACAATAACTGACATTCTATTCCAATAATGCATATGTTAGTAGACTAAATATCTATATAATAAAATTAACCATTTTTATTTTAAAAAAATCTATCCATGTGGCATCTTTGGGCAAAATTAAGGCATTTTATCAAATACAAAGACTTGTTGACAATAAGTCAATGGAACAACTAAATCTACACTCAAATGTTCAGTTCTACTCCAGTCTTGTTGTGCACTGCTTTAAATATTTGCCCCAGTGGAGACTGGGGGCTCTGATGTCAGCAGGGTGGTGACATCAGAGCTACCAGTCTCCACTGATTTGGACACACCATTTCCCCCCCAGGTAGAACACTACTTCCTGTTTGATAACTCAGAATAATAAAGAGGTTGAAAACAGCAGCAGTGCTGAATGAAAATCCTCTCTGGGTCAATTTCTTCCTTCTGCAGATGCAACAGTGGACCTAGTACTGGAGTCTCCAATATGGTGCCTGTAGACACCACTGTGCCCACGGACACCTCTCTTGCCTCAATGTCCGTCCTGTTTTTTTATTTAAAAAAACCCAACCTACCTACTCATGCCTACCATCTTCTAACTTCATTTTATGCAACTGACAAACTTGTGCCACACTACAACTAACTAGACTGAAGGCAAGTCTACACGTTGTGTGTTTGCTAGAAGAAACAGCAATGGTAAAGTGTGGGCATAATACATTCATGTACATACATGTATTAAACATATATAAAAATGTGGGTACACACGTGGACTACGTCCACACTTTACATCACTGCTACAGGAAACACAGGCACAAAATTAGTATTCCTGCAGCAACTGTAGTGTAGAGTTGCCCTAGTGTGAAGAAGTAGTTTGACAAACTTCAGTCCAACAGTTATCCAAAGCACAAGCTTATTTGGTGCTGTAAGCACAAAACATGAATGATCTTATAAAATGGCTTATAAAATGACCCAACTACTCCATCCAACCTTTGTATCCAGGACACTTATTCTCTAGAACTGCTTCCCTCAACCTTGTGCCCTCCAGATGGTTTTTAATTCCAAATCCCATCATCCCTGATCATGGGCTATGCTGGATGGGGCTGATGGGAATTATAGTCCAAAACATCTGGAGGTCACGGGGTTAGAGAAGTCTGCTTTAGCACCAGCATTATACAAGGTTTCAAAACAGAAAGCTTTTCGAAGAGGAAAGATTGAGATTTCCCTGCCTTCCTCCTTCCCTGTTATTACCTTAAAGGCAATTGTATTCATTTGCTTCACTAACAGCAGCTGTTAAGGTGCTCCTTGAGTATCATGACCCCACACTGCATTTCAGTGGAGGTATGTTTGTTGAAGACGATGAAGCAGACCACATACAAATGTTAGCTAGAGATGTGTAAACTCTCAAATGCTAAACTGATAAGACAGTTTACTTGGATCTTGAACAACAATTTGTTTGAAGTGGGCAAGAAGAGTCCTTCCCATGTGGAGCCTTATCCGATGCATAATTTACTCATAAAGTCAAGGGCTTAGGACCGGTCTACCTGAAGGAGTGCCTTTCTCCCGTAAGTTCTTGCCCAATTGCTAAGATCATCTTCTGAGACTGTTCTCTGGGTGCTGGTGCTCACAGTGGTTGATGCGGGCAGCTAGCATCCATCTATGGAGCGTAGGGGCCCATCCACCTATGGAATACCCTTCCCAGGGAGATTCACCCAGCACCATCACTGTATACATTTCTATGACACATTAAGACCTTTCTCTTCCAGCAGGCATAAACTTTTAATCTGTTACTCTGTTTATTAATTTCACCACTGGCCGTTAAATGTTTTAATATTCTATCATTTTGATATTTTCATTGTAAGTATTGTTTTGGTTGTCATTGAATTGTTGCTTTTGTTGTTTTATGACTACTAACCACCCCTAGTTGGGTATATAAATAAATGAAATGAAATTAAAATTTTAAAATTCCACTCAATGCAGTTGGAATTGCCTCCAAAGGAACATGTGTATATCAAAGGATTGTTACTGCAGACTTTTTACTGTAGACTAGGTCACATGTGGAATAGCACATGGTAATATTCTTATTCAATTCTATGTCCACAGCGAATGTGTCCCATGAATGTCCAAACAATGTTGCCTATCCTGAAGTGTCATGCTCCAAGCAGAAGGATCTGGCAAAAACAGAGGAGAACATTAAGGCAAAAGAGGGCCTCTGTGTACTACAACAAGACAAAAAGCAGGGCTGAAATGCGGTGATGTTCACTTTCCCCAGTCAGAACCCACAGTGCTAAGGTAAAACTTTGACCAGGTTCAGACTCACGCGGAGGCCTGTTGTGGGCTACTTAACCACAATAAGCCACAGCGCCCATGGGCACCAAGTTGCATGTGCCACCCCAGCTTAGGGGTTGTCGTGCTGTGAGAACCCAGCGAGCATAACCCTAAAATAGACCCTGTTTTCTGCAAGGATTGTTGAACCCACGCTCGCCGGGTTCATATCACATGACAAGTCCCGAGTGGGGGTTGCATATGCAGCTCATCATGGGTTAAATAATCCACAATGAGAGTGGCTTGTCATGCAAACAGCCCTATTCTGATATAATGAGACTTATTCCTAAACAAAATTTGAGGAAGTTTATAAGCTAAAGAGATAGGTTTAAATTTTAGATTCATTAACTGAAGTCTACTGGTGAAACAATTTATAATCCCAGGTGGTGTTTCACCTGCTATTCTGGCTAAAGGTCTAATACATCTATAACTAACAATTTGGCATGTTAGGTATATACACCTAACAATTTGGCATGTTAATTCAAAATTATTTTCCATTCCATACCCTCATCTAAGGTCCCGCTGACCGACAGCTTTTGCTGTCTTCAGCTCTTTGAGAGACTTTTCCCCAGCCCCCTTTTTTATTGGCCCTTGCTTCCCTCAGTTCTTGCTTCTTGTGTTTCTCTTTATATCAGTCTTTTCTCTGCTCCACCTATTCTTTTATCTCATCAGATCCCTTCTACTCGGGCCATTGCCTGTTCTGCCACCTTTCCTTCAGACACTCTGACTCCTATCCTGGATCCTCTTCCTAGCCCTCAGCCCCTTCTTTCCCAGTATCTCTGCTTCTATTCCCCCTTTCTGCCAGAGGTGTACAGCCAATCCTTCCCCAAAGGCCCTGTATTTTCTGCCCCATTCAAACTGACTTCTTGTTTCCCTCACAGAATCTGAACTGTCAACATTCCATCAGTCATACTGACCGTTCAGCACTTTTATGGCCATTCTGTGCTATTACAGGCGCTTAGCCAATGACAGAGCAAGGGAGTTGCTGAAAGGCAAGCAAGCAAGCTCCAAAGGGGTCTCCTGTCCTTGCTGTGGCCAAGGCAGCCAAGGTGTATCAAATTTCTGAAATGGAACTACATCAGGCACTACAACTGTATCTCTTTTTCACACACTCACTGCTTTTATGCATTTCTTTTATTTATTACTGGAGAACTTAAGGACACAAGAAACACTTTGCCTTGTTAGGAACATAGGAAGCTGCCTTATACTGAATCAGACCATTGGTCCATCTAGGCCAGTACTGCTGGCACTGACTGGCAGCGTCTCTCCAGGGTTTCAGGCAGGAGTTCTTCGAGCCCTACCTGGAGATGCTGGGAATTAAAACTGGGGCCTTCTGCATGCAAAGCAGATGCTCTACCACTGAGCCACAGTCCCTCCTCAAAGATAAATGTGTTAAGTAAGTACTGGGAAAACATTTGGAGGAACAGGAGGCTACTGCATACTACCATTGGGTTACTTTTATTTTCTCATTGTTTGGTACCTTTAGAAACATTACTGTCAGTAACAGCCATTGTCACTTGGGCTGCTTTACAGCATCCTGTTTTTCCTAGGAAAATGAATCAGACATCTGTGTTTCACAGAGATAAAAAGAGAGAAGCCTGATAACAATATTGTTATAATAGCAGCCATCCTGATACAAAAAGGAAACATATATGAGACAACATCCTTAGCAAGCGAGTCTTGGGTGAGTTTTGCTTTACTAGAACGACCCAGATATATACAAAACACATTGATCTGTTATAAAAAAACTGATAAAATGACAATCCTGTAGGAATTCTATGATATTCTGTTTCAGTGGTGTGTCCTTTAATGGTATCTACACACTGCAAGCTTCCTCTGAATTAGTTCCATCAACACAGCAGAGTTCAACTTGCATAAACACAACATTATTGACATGAGCAGTCTAACGTGGGAGCAACATACTCGCACTAGATCGCTGCCCAGCCCCTTTAGTGAACTGGAAAACTGCAAGCTATGATTTTTCCATTCACGAAATAGAAAGGAATGAGCTCATGTGAACTGGTCACATCACAATGCTCATACAAGTACACTGCTCGGCCCAATGGCACAGCAAAGCTTTCTTTTAGATCCTGGACATAATTGCCTTACACCAGAGCTGGTGAACCTCTGGCTTGCGGGCCGGATGCAGATCCCTGGGGTTCTTCATCTGGCCCACAAGTTTCTTTTCCTGTTATCTCTGGACAGAGATAAGGAATTTGAAGGTAATTAACCTTGATATTCCCTGCAAAGAACTGAGCTGTGCTTTGCAGCCATGAGAACTGTTGCATGGAATAGAGGAGCGCACACACACAAACACGCACGCATACTGAGATTTTGTCTAACGTTTGTAATTCTATCCTCCTGCCTTCCACCTCCATTCCATGCTCTACAACTTCTTAAATGCGCTGAAATCACAGCACCATCATGATTACAGAAATAAAACGGCGTTTGCATCTGCTGCCCTGACAAATTTGCCTGGGAATAAGCACAGTTTTGTTGCTGAAAGGGATAATATATTTTAAAGTAAAAAATAAAATGAGCATCTGTAACTACATTCATGCCAGCTTAGCCGGCCCCTGACTATAAAATGTTTTTTTAAAAAAAATAAGGAGAAAGGATGCTGCAGCAAACAGCTTCAGCCACAGCAGGCCCTGGCAAGCCCATGCCTGCCCAAGTGCTGATGTTGCTGCGCCCCCCCTCCCCGGTCATCTGCCATGCTCTGGGACAATCATTTGGAGGTGGGGTGGACTGCGTGCCCTGGACTTTGGCCTGTGGCCTGCTGCTCCATTACCTTGGACATTTTGCATCATCAGAATGACTCGGGGATTTTGATAGAAGAAGAAACAGGAAAATCAGTATCAAGACTTAAGAAGTACTGTATGAGAATGATATAGAACAGGAATAAAATATGCCAAAATGTGTTCAAATGCATGTTTTACCATAAGCCAGAGCTGTGAAAAGTCCTGCTCCAAAAGAAAAACAAATTACAACTGAAAAATATTGAGCCCACATTTGGGTCTTCCCACTATTTTTCACAAACATTTATAATTTGCTCTCCAACAAAAAGTTATTGAAAGATGAGTAAAATAAAGACTGTGAACACACACAAAAATAGGTATCTGTGTGTGCAGTTGTTGCGTGGCTCTTATAAGCTAAATGGGTCTATCTATAGGCAAGCACACATCCTTTCGCTTAGTAAAAGCATACCTGCTTGCCTTGTGCTGGTAACACTGCTGTAGTTATTATGGAGGTATAAAAACGCTTGGAAAAGGCACTGTGATTTGAGGTACACATATTAACCAAAATATATTTTATTGATGAATCTCTCCCTATGCCAAATATTTAAAATGACACGCTCGGTCTGAACATATCCCCAACTTGGAATGGGCAGCAAACTCACTGGAGGAACTTTTTGTTTTCCTAATGCATTTGCTTCACCTATCAAACACACTTGAGCCAGGTCCGTACTGTGCGAAGAGCCTCTTAATCTTCAAGCCTTCATGTTATGACTCAAACATTCACTCTCATTTTCAATGCACGTTACTCATACATACAAGATTTAGCAGTTGCAAAAAGAGTGGGGTGGGTGGAGAAATAGCTTTTCTATCCCGTTTCAGTTCAAGCATTATTTTAATTTGTTTTATGAGAATGCAAATCATTTATCTTAGCTCCAGCAGAATCCGTCACTCAAGCCGATTTGCTGTAATGACAGCAGTCTGGTCTTTGTACATCAGAGTTATTATTATTATTATTTATTTATATAGCACCATCAATGTACATGGTGCTGTACAGATAACACAGTAAATAGCAAGACCCTGCCGCATAGGCTTACAATCTAATAAGTTGTAGTAAACAATAAGGAGGGAAGGAGAATGCAAACAGGCACAACTGGAGGAATTTTTCAAGATCTCCTTTCCTCCCTCACCCCCCAACACACAAACACACACAGCATCCAAGCTTTCAGGAGCACTCACAGATTATAATGCGCCAAGAGCTAGTGGCCTGCCATTAAACTCTCCACATTCCTGGACTTCTGTTTCAACATGCTGTTGGCACATATCCAGCACCGCTCTCCACCATTCCTCCACAATGATACGATGATTGCAGGGAACCTGGCAAACAGAAACTTTATACATAATGCAACGTCTAATTTACTTGCACATTTTAACCAGTTGATTTCCAGTTCCTAGCAGAGCGCTGCGGGTCCTAACGCACATCACAGGGCCTTGTGAACTCTTGGGGCAGTACAGCACGTAGACAGGGTAGATGCCATGGCAGCTCATGCCAACCCAAGTCTCTAGAAAGCAGGGGGACAGAGATTTAACCCACACCATGGACAGATGGGATGTGGGAGCAGCCTGTGCTTTTGTCCAAAACCTACCTCTTTGCCAGCTGTTTTTCCCCCCCCTTCCTGATGGCAGGAAGGTACTGGCAGAAAAATGTTTGGGAAGAAGCGATTTCAGGCAAGAAAACCTGCCCATACTTTCTCTCCCCACCCACCACCTCCACATTTTTGGCAGTGATCCAATTCTGATATGCGGGTCTTCTGCAGCCAGATCCACCTTAATCCGCAGAAGTGTGAGATGTGTTCCAGTAAAATGCAAGCACTTCTTTTCCTAGACCACCCCCTGTGGAAAGCCAGCAGCAGCACCCACACCAGTTCTGAATTGGTCCCTGTTAGCTCTGGGGACAGGCTGGGCCCTAAGGCTGCCCTCCCCATGCCCAAGTTGGGGAGATGAAAGCGAACTATTCAAGTGGCGGATTGGGAGGAGTGGCAGACTGTGGCCACTCCAGCCCCCACCTTCCCACCCACTGCCACCTCTTGCCTTGGTGCTCCACCGCCACTTGCTTGCCATTGTGTTGTGCTAGGGGAGGGGGCTGCCACCTACTTGCCCACCCGCTCATCTATTTACCACAGCCCACTTGCATTCAGCTTCCTTGCCTCAGTACAGAGCAGTGACACTGCATCCCCTTTCTGGTCAGGTGGGACTGGAATTTGCTCACCTCACCTTGGCATGCTGCTGGTGTTAATTTGCATTAAAATACACATTTTCCTGAAAGGCACTTAGGGTCTGAATTTGGACACAGTGAAATTCAACCTTCGACCCTTGAAGCGTCTGCCAGGGCGAGAACTAAGGTAGAATGTCAGGATGAGAACTGAGATTGATAGTTCAGACCAGAAGGTCTGAACATACAACACCGATTCTGGCCTGCTTGCACTGGTATGTTTCCAATCCCCATTCAAGGCGCTGGTATTAAAGCCTTACACAGCTCAGGACTGCAATACTCATTGAACTGCCTCTCCCAGTATGAACCTACACATGGGCTACGATTGTCATTGGAAGCCCTCCTCCAAGCACCTCCTTCTCCATGGTCCCCCCCCCCCCCCGGTTAGTATGGATTGCTCTCCCCAGTGAGGTTCTGCCTGGGGGTTGGACTCAATGGCCTTTTAGGCCCCTTCCTACTCTACTATTCTATGATTCTATGAACACTGTCATTGCCAGGCTAAGACTTTCTTCTACCTCCAGGCATTTGAACTTATGTGATAAGGTTTTTAACAGGTTTTTTATTAGTGATGGTTTAAAATTGTTTTATATTTGTGTATATAAATGATTTTACATTATGTTGTTATATTGTATTTTTAGGGTTTTAACCTTTGTAAACCACCCAGAGAGCTTTGGCTATTGGAGTTATGGAAATGCAATAAATAAAATGACATGAATGGAGCCTCGAGCCAGACAAAACCAAAAGCCCTGCTCCTGCCTTTGGAAGGAAAGCTGGGTGATGAGTGCCTACCATCCAGTCAAGCATGGATCTTCCCTTTTTGGTTCTCTCAGAGGCTTGCCTGCAGGGTCAACCAAAAAAGCTCTCCCTCACCCCGCACTCACAGGGACCAAATGCATATAAGACAAGTGTCAGGTTGCGCTACTCAGGGGTAACCAATGCTACATAGATGCACAGCACCACCGGGATGGGGAGGGAACGGCCACCTCACTTGTATGCAACCCACCGCATGATGCTCAAAGGTATTGCACTTCGGTGCATCCTAGGGAAGTCTCAGCATTTTCTTCTTGATGTAACAGAGATATTACTTAGGGTCCATTTCACGTAATAGATCCATGCACGACCAATGGTGCAGTGGGCGCCAGGGCTCACAGCGAGGCAATGTGGCACATTTTTTTGACAGGGACATATCTGTCATCTGTCTCAGACTTCCCTGTTTCTTCTGAGCTTTGCTGCAAACCTCACCATAGCTGGAGGCGGTGGGCTGGAGATAAATTTTCCCAGCAACAATATATTGTTCCCCGTTGTTAGGCTAAGTTTTGGAGGTGGTTTGGTCTTGAATGGGCCATTAAGACTCATCAGCTTTACAAAAGACCTGTTCCTGATGGAGATGAAACTACTAGAACTGATCTGTGGGAGATGGATCAACACAGCTGACTAAATTTTGGGATGCTCCTGGCCAGTGGGGCTTTAAATGGGACCATCTGTATTGCAAGATTGTGAGCTTAGCCCTGGTTTGAGTAGTTCATTAAACCTACAGAGTTGCCTGAGGTCCAGTACATCTGCTGCATTGCTATGACTGGGATGTGTCAACAGGAATGGGCTGTGAGAGGCCACCCTTCAACATACCATTCTCACATTACATTTTAAAGATGGCAATGATGCAGGCCTGAAGTGTCATTCAAACATCACATTGCCTTACTCATTTTCAGAAAGGAAAAGCAGCCATAAAATGGCCATGGACACCTAGTTTCCTATCGAAAGCGTGTGCGGCATCAAACATGAATGAGAAGCGCATGATTTACAAAGCTCCCAGGATCACTTTGACCGTTCCCATGTTATATAGCTATGTCTGCAGCCATTTTATGGGTATTTTTTTTTCTACACATGACTTTGGGGAGGGAGTGTAGCTCAGCGGCAGAGCACATGCTTTGCATGAAGAAGGCCCCAGGTTCAAATTCCTGGTAGGGCTACGAAAGAATCTTGCACGAAATACTGGAAAGCTGCTGCCAGTCAATATCAACAATACTGGGCTAGATGGACCAATGGTCGGACTCGGAATAAGGCAGTTTCCTAGGTTTCCCTAACATGGAATTGGAGAGATGAAATGTCGGAATTACAGAGAAAATAAAATTACTCTTCAACCAGCATGACAGGGAAATCAGAAATGCCCCCTTGAAGCCCCTCAATTTGAGGTGACACTTTCCCTCTAGCCCCCACCAACATCAAGATACAGAGATCTCCAAGGCTGTCCTGATTTCTTGAAACACAGACTTGGAGACGCGCATTGTTTAATCTATTTACCATTGAAAGCCCTCTGACCAGGGATCTCTGAAGGGTCAGAGCATACTCTGGAATCCCTATCTCTCCTTGTGGTGCTTATCAAGGAACAGAATGCAATGTTTTGTACCGGTCATAGGCTGCCAAAATATGGCATTGTTTATGTAAGAATGAGTTTCTGTTATGGAACATGTATGGGACTTGTGATCAGTCACAGGAGGGAGGAGGGGAAAGTATGACTTCATCAGAGCAACTTGGATGAAGTATAAATGTATGCTGATGTGGCTAATGGTTAGAGAGTCTCTGCTGTCGATCTGTACGAGATATGGGGCTTTTCTCCTGTATGAACAGTAAATAAAGAGTCTCTGTTTCTGGACCGGTTGTGAAGCCGTCCCTTCCCTACCAGGTTAGGGGAATTTCCCTAACAAGCACATAATTAAGTTATGGACTTCTCAATCATCCCAGAGTGCAGGACACGGAATAATGGGCTCAAGTTCCAGGAAGCCAGATTCCGGCTGGACATCAGGAAAAACTTTCTGACTGTTACAGCAGTACGACAATGGAACCAGTTACCTAGGGAGGTTGTGGGCTCTCCCACACTAGAGGCATTCACGAGGCACCTGGACAACCATCTGTCAGGGATGCTTTAGGGTGGATTCCTGCACTGAGCCGGGGGTTGGACACAAAGTTATGCATTGGCTAGGTAATTTTCCCACCTAGTACTGCAGGCTGGATGGTACTGCAGGCTTCCAACCCGGACACATTTAAAATGAATTAAAATGAATTAATGCACTGTAAAAACCAAAATAACCCAGAGATGCGCACAAATAATGTTCCCTTAGTATGCATGCCAAGTTTTAGGTATCTAGGGCCTCAGCTAGATACCTAGCATGACGGAGGGGTGAGGATCTCATGATATTATGATCGCGAGTTCGTCCCTCTCTGTTTACAAGCAGCGCGTGACGTCCAGGAAAAAAGAGGACGTCGCGCCTGCCATATTATTTTTTTACGAAGGAGCGCATGAGTGCCGAACTGGGAGTTTTTTTTTTTAAAAAAAATTCCCCACTCCCCACCCCACCCCCGATGGCCACAGAGCTCCTGAGGAGCTCTGTGCCATGTGTGCGGTTCCCGGTTCCTTGCAGTTACTTGCAAGGAGCCAGGACAAACCGCGACACACACCCACATGTTCTGCGGTCTCAGGATCATCCCGAGACTGTGGAAAAAGCATGCTTAAAGGGTAGGGCGAGATCCCAGGGCAAGAGAGTGATCATCCCTCCATGCTCCCAGGATTCCCTGTGTGTCATATGGATGCACAGAGACGATCCCGTGGATTGCCCCGGGATATTGCCCCGTCTAGCTATGGCCTAGGTTTCACAGTCTCGGTGCTATAGCCCTGACAAACACACATCTTCCCTTATTGTTATAGAATGATATTTTTTCTTCCAGATACATGTGGGGGAAGCAAACACACCTGCTGTTTTGTGGATTCTGCTAAGTATTGTGAGACAGTCCCACACATTCTGTGGGGCAAACTCTAAAGTTACTCTATTTAGGGACCTTAAATACAACTCTTGCCCTTCAGATCTCCTTTGCTAAGCCCTGACCCCTCACTTGAGCTGCAGGAGCAACTGTGGAACAACATGTATTCCGCAAGAGTTAAAACCAATTGTTCCCTAACTTGCTGTAGCATACTTAATGGGGCTGGATGCCTTATGAATATTTTCTTAAACAGAAGAACTTTCTATGAAAGGAAAAAGACTCATAAGCCAGTTTCAGCCTGGTTGCCTATGATTGCCTGGTTGCATCCTCCCTCTGAAATAAAAGCACATGATTGTTTCCATTCCACTAGTGCAAAGCTTCTACCTCTTGTTGAAACCCCATTTTCACCCCTGTGCAAGAGTCAGATCCAATTCTTTGAGTCTGCTTGTGCAAATAATTGCACAAGCTGTAACATAACACTAGTAGTTCCATTAGCATAACATCCAGCAGGACACACAACCGACAGCAGAAGACCTCATCTCTTGTACTTTTTCTGCTAACATTACTTTGGATAGAACCATACCTATTCTCATTCTGACATAACATTTTCAGAGATCTTCATAAATGCCCCGGCTCAAAGGGAGTGCTTATGTGTCTTCCAAAATTAACATGATAAGCACAATTACATTTTGAAGACTGGCTTCTCTAAAAAGAAGTTACAGGCCAAGCAAAGAGGTACAGAACTGAACTCAGTGTATGTACGTGTAAAAAAGATAAAGAGGGGGAATTGTAAACACTATAAAACTTTCTCCAGTTTGGGGTTTTTTTTAAGCACAATCCTTTTATAATTCACATTAATCCCATTTTGTACCAGGAAGTTCTCCAGCAGAGCTTTTAGCCGTACTTTCATAAGATTGTGGGTATGATAAATGGAATTTTGAGGCCTATGTAAGTAATTTAACAGGCAGTATATTTTATTATTCAATTTTGTTATTTTTCCAGTGCTTTTTTTAAATAAATAAATAAACAGCAACCAAGGCGGGAGGAGGGGAATTAAATGACAGGGCGAACAAAGGCCCCCAGCAGATAATTTTAGAAAGTACACTGCTTAATAATCCAGCTCTACACATTTGGACTGGCATATTTGCCTACAGTTTTATCAGCATGCTGCTGCGATGCTAATGCAATATTTTTCTTTGAGACATTGGAGTTGATACTTGCTATCTGCTTATTTACTTGGCAGAGCCAGTGCTAGAATCGGGCCAATACAACCTCAGTTTGCCTAGTTTTGAAAAGTAAAATCTCTTCCTGATAAGTGAGAGTATTCGCAAGTCAAAGGTCAGAAACCCGCTTAACATGCAATGTCTTAAAATGTACCACATATCCTGACTGCGGATATACATTTAAAGCAAAGAACAATAAGCACTATTCCTCAGGGCATAAGGCAGCGGTTATCTTATTGTACACTATATTCCCACTGATTTAGATGCAACAGACTCTCTGGTTCCGATGACGTCAACAGTGCTTGAGTTTACAATTCTCCAAGAAGGCCTTGGTGTAAAAGATCAGAATAATTTTTAAACGAAGATTCTCAGACTTAACTCTTAGCATTCTGAAGAGGTTCAGATAAGCTGCTGCTAAAAACTGGAGAACATTGACAATGACTCTTGGGCTTTACAGATGGCTGTTTTAAAAGGGACCGTTGGTGGGGTGGGGGATTAAACTGGAACAGTGCTCTCCATTTTGAAAACTTGCTAGCAAAAGATGCTTGTTAATTATTACCCTCAAAATACCAGGAACCCCAAATGAGACCATATTTTGCTAGGGAAACTGTGGATTCATTGTGAGCCAAACACCACTGAACTAAGTAAGCAATAAGCAGTCAGAACTGTTAAGAGATTGGACTCCATTTGGCAACCAATTTATTAGGCCTGGGAAGACAGTATTGCGTGGCAACATTACATTCTGCAAGGTTGGCAATCTGCAAACTTTTATCACAGCGATCAGTATTTAAATTCATTCTCCCTTTAAAAGAAAACAAAATTTAAAAGCAAGTGAAAATCCAATGCTTTGCACTGGAATTAGAGACAGCTTGGATGCAGATGGGAGAAATGTTCTCGTAATAAAAGCTCTACACTGCAGTGCTTGCTTCCCCACCCCCTGAATGGAATCATAATCTATCACACAGACAAACTAAAGCAGCATTTCAACATGCATGCACAAGTTTACAGTGCAATCCTATATATGTCTACTCACAAGTATGCACCATTGAGTTCAGTGGGGTTTACTCCTAGGTAAGTGATGACTGTAGCCTAACAAGCTTGATCCTTGTGAATAGTAGTTGTGGTGGTGGCCTTTTGTAAGTTGTTCTAAAGCCAAAGATCTGTAAAATGTCTCTCTACTCAGTCTGCAATCTGCAGAGCCTTGATTTGTCCCATTACCTAGGTAAAATTCTTGATTGAAAAGTTGGACAGAGCTGGCCTCACGAGCTGTAAATGAGCTTACAGCATTGCATAGTCAATGCAGTGGCTTGAACTGTAAGGCGTTGTCTGAGAATATATTTAAAGGTCAACATTTTCAAGCAAACGGGACTAGAATCCAGTGTGGGAGTTCTGTACAAAAGATCTTTTTTCTTTCCAGTACTAACTGTTTCTGACATTTTATTTATCCTCTTGCCTCTTTCCTTGAGAGAAAGTTCCACTTAGCACAGTGGAACTTACTTCCGACACAGGATCACGCTGCATTCACTTAACCTTGGATGAATCCACTCTGGGTGTCAGTCAAAACTCTAAAGGAGCTACCCAAGGTACGATAACTCCTTCAGAGTTCTGACTGAAACCAAGAGCAGATTCACCACCCCACTGACAGTGGAGCCGCCAACCTCCACTGCATAGTAATGATGGTATCAGGCAGAACACTGGGGCAGACATCCAGGGACCCACTCAGAAGAATGAGCAGGAGGGCCTCCAAATGCAGCCAAGCTAGCTTGTCACATTTTGAAGTAAGTAAATTAAGACACATTACTGTGAAAAGAAAGCCCCACTTAACAAGATCATTTACGTCCAGAATCTAAAATTACAAAAGTGTGTCAACTAATGCCCGATTGACACCCATTCAAGGCCTCCTGCCTCACCAACTTTGTGAAGCAACACCACAGTCTCAGCTGCAGCCTAACACAAACTGAGTTTGTAGGAAATCGTAATGAATTTTCTGGCATTAACACCTTGGAAAGAAGCAAAACCAGTGCTGAGAAAGTTGCCTATCCAATGAATAGAGTCTCACATTCAATGGGGGATCATCTTCTGGGAACCCTGGGGACACATCAATGCCAGCTCCAGATTTCTGAGGGCTCCTGGCAGGAAATTCAGTGGGACCCTCCCTCAGTAAGTGTACCTTTTCACCAGCATTGCCACCAGTTTCTATCACTCCTCATCCTCTTTCTCATCACTGCTTGTTTTAAGTTTAAGCTGCTGTTGTTAACATATTAAGCCCTAAACAACGTGGGACTACTTTTCCTTAGGGATCCCCTCACCCAGTGCAGGTACCAGATTTTTGAAGGGCTTTGAGGAATACACCCTCCATGGCCCCCCTCCCTCAGTGAGTCTATTTTTGCACTGCCATTGTCATCAGCTGATGTTGCTCCTCCATTTATTATTATGGCAACCCTGAATGGGTTTTAGCCAGTTACAAGTCATATATAAAATCGAATATATAACATCCTCTTCCGCATTAGTGCTACCACACTTGCTTGCTTGACAGGCAAAGAACCAAAGAGCAAGTAGGCAGTGGTGTCTACTGCTCCTCCTTCTCACCACCATTGTTGTCTCAGCCACAGGGGAAAGCAAGTGAACAATGATGAAGTGGAGCAACTCCTGGGGGGGGCTCTTGTCAGTGGGCCTCTTCTGGGGTGTAGGCCTCTTCTTGGCACGTTTCCCAACCATGCCTACCCTTGACACCATTGTCACCAGCTCTTGGGCATACAGTACACACACTTTGCATATTACAGTACACACACTTTGTAAACCGCCCAGAGAGCTTCGGCTATAGGGCGGTATATAAATGTAATAAATAAATAAATATAATCTCAGCTTCATAGGCCTGGAGTTGTTTAATATATTTGCCATTGTGTGCTGGTCGGGGTTTTTTGTTGATTAGAACTCGGCAATTTTTGTACCTATTCCCAATTTCACACGTTCATGTTCTAAAACAGCTCTATCAAAATTACGGTACCAACACTCTGTTGATCAAGAGAACAGTTACTTACCTATTTATTGTGGGGGAGAACGAAAATAATTGCAAAACAACATTATAAATTAAAATAAGGGCTTACTTAAGAGTAGGGGGAACCACCTTACTGCAAGGTTATAATCATACTGCAATAATTGAAATGCCATCCAATATACATAACATTCCACTTACTATTTTTAGAGAGAGTCTGGGCTTATTGCTGAAAGATAATGATTAAAATAACATTTCTGAAGAAGATGAAAGCAGGATCTGACCTGGGCTCTAACACTACACAAGGCTTCAGAAAGAATTGCTCATGGTCACGTTGAAGAGCTTTCACAATTCTTTGTTCAAAGTCCCATCTGTCCTTTCCATTTTTTACTCTCCTATTACCTTTCCTTACGCATTTCAAGCACCAACACGGAGTAAATATAATCCCTCCTGAGAATTATTTTACTGGGCCCAGACATTGGCATAACATTTGATCAAAGTTTTGATTTTTTTTTTTAAGAAATCATTGTCTCTTTCTATAAAAGCTATTAAAAAAAACAAGGAGGGGAAAAGAGAAAGAAATTAATCAATGCCACAAGTCTGTACATTTAAATTCCGCCTGTATGACATTTCCTTCTACTTTAATTGCTTCCATACAATTTGTATCTGCTAGTCACGCTAGGCCCCAGAGTGCTCCATACGGCTTTGCTACAAAGAAGCTCTTGTCCTATAATAACCTCAATAATCAAAGTGAAGGAATTGTGGGTAAGGCAGAGCAGCCAGGGTGAAATAAATAGGTTTTCAATTGCATCCAAAGCACATTTCAAACAGGGAGCAACTCCAGACTAACTGCTGGTTCTTCCATCAAGAGAGAGAGACTGGGGGGGGGGGGGGAGGAGAGAAACCTGGCTAGGAACAAGCTGGCACACAGTTCCTCTATGTGTACCAGTTTGTTGTTAGCCTTCTCTACCTGGTGTGGTCCAGAATTATTGGACTGCTCCCATTATTCCCAGCCAGCTATGTTGGCTGGAAATGATAGAATCTGTAGTTCAACACATCTGGAGAGTACCACAGAGGGGGGAGGTTGTTCATATGTTCTGACGCAGCTGGAGATGAAACCAGCTTATCATCCATAGGATGTCATGCCAATTTCAGTTAAAGCAAGACAGTTTGGAGATATTTAAAGAAAGACTTGCATTCCCTTCAGATGGAAATCTTTTTAATGAGTTTATAAGCTGGCAATAAAGTCAACATACTACAGGCTATAAAAACAAACTGGCAGTTCTTACTCAAAACCATTTGTCTATTATTTCCTTCTTTACTACATTATTCAAGCACATGTCTTCTGAACTTGATCCCAAAAGACAAGTTAGGTGGAGTGGGGCGCTGCTTGTGAGCAAAACAAGTATCCCACTCCCCTTCCCCCCACAAATATTTGAAGGTAAGGAGGTGAGCCATTCCCACCTCTCTTCGTATAAACCCTAAGGCCAGATCACTAGAAGATCAAGCACAATTGAACCTGGGACCTTTTGTAGGCAAAGCATGTAATATATCAATGTCGGACAAACTTATATGAACGGTGTCTCCAAAAGTACAAGGTTACAAGCTAGGTCCTGTTACATCCACAGCCTGGAAGCTACCACTATCAGGAAGAATGTCTTGTAAGAAAGTCTGCTATTTTGTCTTATGAATCACAGTATGCTTCTTGTGTTCTAGATTTTCTTATTTATCATTCACACCTAAACAAAAGTTCTCATGTCAATCTCTTTCTGAGGACACCCAGAAAGATTTCATATTCATAATTGTAACCCGATCCAAGTTCAACAGGCAAGACAGGCTAGAAATTTGAATGAACACATACATACTGTGAATTAATTTCATTCATTACATACTTGTCTGTCCTAATTTCAACTAATGTTACCATTTCAGTATTAAATGCAAGCTTCTAAGAAAGGCTCCTGAAAGTTCAAAAACATTTACATGTTTGTTTAAAAAACCTGACCTTAATTATCTAGTCATCCCACTTACTTGTAGTTTTCTCAAGTGAATAAAATTCATTGTAAAACTATCTGCTCTGAACTCCTGCTGAGGAATTTTATATTTTAATGGAATTAAGCATTGTTACCGGGGATGGTGGGGGTGGCTTTTCATTTCACTCTAAAATTGTAATTATGTTTTAAGGCCTCACACTTGGCAGACCTCGTTTTTCATATACAAAACAGACATTGTTAACTAGCCCATTGGAAATAAGCGTCAGTAAATGCGATCTATCATTTTAACTCCGGCAGCTCAAGGGAATCAGTTTACAACACACTAACTTAGAACTGCCTGCTCTGCTTTTTTCAGGCGCTCTCAAGCCAAGACCCGAAATAGATACCTATCAGTCAACAAGATGTCAAACAGGTCTCCCAAATGGGCTTTCTTAGAACTCCAGAAATTGTTTCTTAACTTCAATTCACTTTTGCTGGAATAGGATAGCCACCTTAATTAAAAACTTAATTGTCCCTCTACCTAGCATCCCACTGGTTTTAGTAAAATTTTCAAATAAAATCAAATCAAAAAAACATACTTGGGTTGGGCTAAAATTAAAGTGAGTAGGAAAAGTGAAATATTATGAGTCCAAGTTCTGGGGGCGGAGAAAGTATCTTAAATGACCCCAAATGAGTTAAAAGCTTACATTTAATTAAAAAAAATACTCCTTTATTTTGCAGCAATGACAGTTAAGAGCAGGCACACATAACCAGGCATTAATAACATTCACTTTTGTTCACATCTACAAGAGGTTTTCAGCATGTGTTAAATGTACTTGCTTGTTTATTTTTAGAGAAAGCCAGTAACCTAATGCATCTGGGTCTACCATTTTTAAATTGTAGATGCCAGACAGAATCTAGACATCCTATTGAATTATGAAGAGTAATTACCAGCATTTTATATTATTTTACATTAAATTGGGAGCGATCATCAAATCTTTCTCATCTACTTTTTCAAAAGGGAACTTAAACGGTATCTAATACCGACCGAAACTGGATAAGTGTTTTTCCATGATTAAGAGGGCAGCATCAGTTTGGTGGATCTCTGGTAGTGAGAGGAATGGGGAGAGACACACACACAGTTAATTAATAGATTAGGTGGTGTTTCTTAATGGGTCACTGAGCAAGCTCAGACCCAATAAGAGACACCATCTAGTTTCCTATTAGTTAGTTAACTCATAGCCAACTCACTCGCCTCATCCAACTAACATTGCTAGGTTAGTAACGGAAAACTGTGGGGGGGAGAAGAGTCACAATAAGAGAAGTGGGAATGTACTATGATACTGTGCAAACAGAGTAGCAAATAACCATAAGTAATGACTAGGAATTAAAGTAAAATGGGCTGGCCGGCCTTATTTAGAAAACATGGGAAGACTTGCAGAGGCTTTAACTCAGTGCCTCCCCTCCACCAATCCATTTGAATTGGGTGATCCAAGACTCTGTTCCCAAAATTCCATCCCACTCACTTAAAGATCATCACATTAAGAACATAAGAAAAGCCATTCTGGATCATGCCAACGGTCCATCTGGTCCAACACTCTGTCCACAAGTGACCAACCAGCTGTCGACGAGGGAGCCACAAGCATGATATGGTGCAACAGCACCCTCCCATCTGTGTTCCCCAGCAACTGCTGTATATAGTCTTACTGTCTCTGATACTGGATTCCAGTGTGACCAAGAAACAGTATCCAGGATCAGACCCAGCATCAACATGCAGCATCCTCTTCAAGGGTCACCACTGACTTCTGCCTTAGGCAATCCTTTAAACAATTTTTTTTGCAGCAGGCAGGTAGGCTTGGGAGCAACCATTTTAATTTCCCACCACACACTGCTCTGGCAGCGAGCCTGTGGGATGCCAAGAAAGGGGTCCTTGGACACCATGTTGGAGACTCCAGGGCTAGGAAGAAAGAATGGAGAGTCATTGGAACGTGCAAGCCCCAAGTTCATTCATAAAGGCCGAGTCAAATCTATGCATCAAACAGAAATGTGAACCATTTTGAAGAGAGACATGCAACTAAAAAGAATACTTCCGGAACAAGTTTCATGTAACATAATATATTTCAATGCTTCCCCCCACCCCACCCCCAGAACTTCATTAACTACTGATACCCATTCAGCCTCAAGTTATAACTGCAATATATGCTAATCCATCATTTTTCATAAGTGGATATAATTAGCTATCAAATTGCTACCTACAATCATGATCGCCACCATTCAACCCGTTGTTAAACACAAGGCAAGTTAAGTTAATCATCACCCAGAATCAATTATTACTCAAGTGTAAGCGAAAAGTAAATACAAAGAACAATTGCTTTACTATATGAGGTACCAATTATATCTGCCCAAACGTGTTCTTTGCAAGTACAGATTTTCAAGGTTCTCAGGCATAATTGGATATTGGGATACGTTCTGCTCAATATCATTGCAACACATCCAAGTACCACTACTTGGGTTTAGTAAGATGCCGTGGGAAAGGAAAAGAATCTCACTTCACTGAGCATGACTCAGGATCAGATCACACCTCTGTAATAATCATTGTCAGTTTAGACTGAAATACGCACAAAGATCCTAAGCACTTCATTAATCCTTAAAAACGGCTTTTCAAACCATCCCAATATTATTATCCCTATATTGTAGATTATGGGTTGAGGTTGAGAGAACATGCAACAAGGCCACCTAACGAGTGCTGCGTGGATAATATCAATTATGCAGCAGACGGTACAGTTTTAAGGCTTTCAACTGAACGCTGCAGTCCCATGCACATTTACTTGTAAGTAAGCCCACTGGACACAGTAGGACTTAATTATACATAGATTTAACATGTACACCAGCATGACTTAAAATATTTTGACATTTCCCATAAGTAACAGATTGAAAGTCTACAAAAAGGTAGTAACTACTTCTGGTGCTACGTGGACAAAATGTTGGGCAGAAGAGTTAGAAGCCACGTTACCGAGAGGCTGAAAGTCCCACCGAATTTTATAAGACGAAAATGTGCAATTGTGGGCATCTCTACCATAAAACCCAAGCTATGTCTTCTTGCATGCTCTGTAGCTTCATTAACATTATTCTTTAACACAGACAATAGTAAAAAAAAAGGGGGGGGAAGACTTACAAAGAATAATCACATTTGACAAGAACTTCTTTCAAATTTGTCCAAGTTTGGCCACTTCAAGGTAACCCTCAACAGCGTTATTTACAGTGCAATCCTATGCATGCCTACTCAGAAGCAAGCCCAATTGAACATAATGGTGCTTACGTTTGAGTAAACATGCACAAAATCATGCCAGACATGTTTTCAGATTTGCAATTGAAGCAAGGAAACAAGAGAAGCCCATTAAAATCATACAGCTGCTCACAAGTTATATCCTTCTCTGCATTATCACCACTGCCCCAAGTTAAAACAAACTGGACAACATGCCTTCAGGAAACTGAGCTAAGCTGAATTAGTGTCTGCTCTATTCTATTATTCTTGACCACTCCTGCTGAAGCTACATGTTTATACAAGCCTTGAATGCAACCAAGGCAATGTACTCCTTCTAGCTTGCAAGATATATCAAGATGACCTTTAAACACCAATATAAAATGGCAGAAGCAGTTAGAACTACCAGAAAATCAGCTTTTCGGGAAAAGTACTTAGAACTACCAGAAAGTCAACTTTTCTTTAACATACAACAACAAAGAGTTCAAGGACCTCAGGAATACTTTTTTTTTTTAAGACAACTCAACAGTGTACAAACTTTAAATCTAGACTATGGTTTCTGTGGTGATCCCAGGTTAAAAGCAATACAAAACATAGAATAATTCCTGGAAAACCATAGGAGTTAGGAATACACTATTCTTACGGTTCAAAGTAGACCTATTGATCCAACAGTCATGTGCAATGGGACTTCTCTATACCCTCCTTCCCCGTGCTGATCCCTCTGTGCCCCCCCATTTCTGCCCAGAGGATCTAGAAATCCCCCAGAGCAGATCTGGGGAGCGTGGTGTATAGCGCGCTACAGAGGGCAAGCGGGAAGGGGAAATCAACTCCACCAGTGGTTTGCCTTCCACTGGTGGAATAAACCATTGGATACAACCCTATATATAAAAGTTATACAAAGCTTGCTTATTTATTTATTTATTTATTACATTTCTATACCACCCAATAGCTGGAGCTCTCTGGGCGGTTCACAAAAATTAAAAACATTCGAAGGATAAAACAACAGTATAAAACCATAGTACAAAGCTCCGTGTTTTTAGCCTGTTCTTAAAGGTAATAAGTATTCTAAAGTAGAAATAAATGAACAGTTCAGAAATACACTACACATTGTACCAACTGTATGTCTATATATATATATATATATATATATATATATATATATTAATATATATTAAAGTCTTATTAGGGCACAACCCTATGCATGCTTAGATAGAAAAACATACAAGTCCCAGCATTCCCTTCGAGTTAAAGGACCTTTTTCTGTCAAAAAATGCATACGATTGTGCCCTTAATGTGCTTAACTTTAGACATCATGTGTTCTACTGACCCTGTTCAGATGATGCGCTAAGCCACGGTGGTTAAGCATTTGGGGCTAAACATTATGGCTTAGCATGTTGTGTGAACCATTCCTAACCATGGGGGCTATATAACCACAGTTTAAACATACTCACTAACCATTTGCAGCAAAAGGGTTAGCAGCCTAACCATGGCTTAGCGTGTTGGTTGAACAGTCCCACTATATGACAATAACATAGGCAAATTCCTCAGTACTACAATCTCTCTCTCTCTGAGCAAGTGCTGAAATAGGTATTGGGCACCACGTCTGTAAACAGCCTGGTCCCATATTGTGAATAAAGACTGCTTTGGATCAGTTGGTTGATTTCCCCCTCTCCCCGCCCTTTTTTTTTTCAGGCAAGTACTAAATACACCTTGTGTGTGTAGGTTGGCTAGTATTTCTGTATTCAGGAATTTCGGTATCCTGAAAATCACAGCTTCCTTTCTCCCTGCCCCCCTTTTTTAAAATGACATTTCTAGCCTCTAAGACTGTGAAAGCAGCCTTGTACAGCTATTTAGTCTCAGCTAAAGTGGATAGTACAGTCTCAGAAGCCACAGGACGAACCAAGCAGGATGTCCAGTGATGGGGGTTCTGTGATTTGTATAACTGTGCATCACTTCCCATGACTAGCAAAAGCAGAATAAATTAATGAGAAATATTTGGTTAATTTGCATAAGATCCAGGTTTTGGAAGCCACCTTTTCTTAATGCACTCTGGTTCACCATGGTACTGAAGATATATATATATATATAGCTAGGCATACACAGCTCCAAATCTAGGCCTTGCTTCTACCAGTATTAAAAGCATGCCACTCTTGTGAACCACCAGTGGCTGTGGAGTACGGCCTGATAGAAATACTTGGCCACAAGAGTTCTCAAATTCTGACAGCTTTCTCAATTCAGGAAAACAAAGACTGAGCCTCCCAAGTACAGCCAAAGGCCGGCTCCAGACTTTACACTGGCACACACTATTGCAAATCTGGGCGCCATACCAGAGTCTGCATTCACAGGAGCAACATAGCATGCAAGTTGCTAAGTCACAAATTGCAGCTGCCAACATTTCCATAACCATGGAATTGGCATTGTCTGATTGTCTGAAATACACAAGCAGCTCAGGGTCACATGTTAAGCTGCCCTGTGAATTCAGACAGAGCGACAGTTCCCAAGTATGCAGCAGCAACCTTGACATCTGAACACAGTTCAACACAAAACAAGCACACAACTTGATTTCTACAGGTTACAGAAATCCTGTTCAGACAACGCGCTAAACCACAGTGGTTAAGCATTTTGAACTAAACATTATGGCTTAGCGTGTGATATGAACCATAACTAAGCATGTTGTGTGAATCATTCCTAACAATGGTGGCTACATAACCATGGTTTAAACACGCCCACTAACCATTTACTGCAAAAGGGGTAGCACCCTAACCATGGCTTAGCATGTTGTCTTAACAGGCCCAGTATTTTATAGGATCCTAGAATCATAGAGTTGGAAGGTCATCAAATCCAACCCCCTGCTCAATGCAGGAAACTACATTAAAGCATACCTGGCAGATGGCTGCATCTCCATAGCTCCTGACGAAGGACAGTACGTCCGAAATGTTGAGCAGAGCATTTTTGGATTTAAATAATACAACAATTTTTAACATGATCATCGAGCACCAGAGCCTATCTCTTCATAGTTTCCATGCCATTTGGTGCCATTCTTCCCTACATAGACAAGCCTGCATCTTAAATGCCTCCTAGATGGTGTGGGTTAGGATCAGTGTTGAGTTGACCATTAGTCCACGTTGAGTTGACCCATTCATCCCCTGCCCTCTCTCCCTGCTCCATCCTCCTGCTAGTATCCCATCAGCCATTGCTGCAGAAAATATATCGAGCCAGCTGGATTAGAGCGGCAGCCACTGTTTGACTGCTCATGCCTTATGACCCTGTCGCTGATATAATAACCAACGGTGGACAAGGAAATAACCAATGGTGGCCTCCACACAACACGATAACCAATGGTGGTTCAAATAGCCAACTCAGCACAGTGATGGTTATTTGTGTTGGTTATTTTGGTCAAACAGCCAACAGTTGGTTAAAAAAACTCCATCCATCCAACACAATAATCTATGGGCTGTGTTCAGATAACACTTTTGTCAATGGCGAGTTGATGAGCCAACTCACAGTTGGGGTTTTGGGGGGTACTCCCCAGACAACATGTTCCCACTCCCCCGTGGAGTGGTTGAGGCTCGCATGGAGTGGATTGCTATGCAACCTGGCATTTGACTGACAGGCCGCCTGGCCCTTTCTCCACCCTCCCTCAGTCCTCTAGGTGCTATCCCAGGAGCCACTGCGAGTTGTGCCAGCTGCAGCAGAGCAGCCGGCACTGTTTTGGCCACTCTTGCCTGGGAACTCTGTAGCCAGGCGAAAAAAATCAACTCAACGGGTGGAAAACTCTACTGGCTCGGTTTGGACAACACAAAAATACTGAGTTGATGTGTTATGAAATACCAGACCAGAACTGTTGTTTTTGTAAATGGATACTGATATTTTTATACTGTTTTTATGTTTTTGATGGTTTTTAAATGTTGTATACTTTTTAATGTTTACTGTTTTAACTTTTGTGAACTGCCCAGAGAGCTTTGGCTGTGCGGTGGTATATAAATGTAATAAATAAATAATAAAAATAATCAGTTGTGTGACGAGTCAACTCTGCAGCTGGTTGTGTCTCTGTTGGGTTTTCTGCTGAAAAAGTCATCTGTGGGGTGGTTTTTGCCCGACAGATGAAACAAATACCAACCGGTGACCGCTCAACTGACAGTTGAGTACTAAAACCATCGATGGATATTGTATCATCTGAACCGAGCCAAGGCAGGTTAAATAACCAACTGTCAACTATTTAAACCACCATTGATTATCATGTAGTCTGAACCCAGTCAGTGTGCCAGTGAGTTATTCTCCTAGGGCAGAGGCGACAAACCATTTTCAGCCCTAGAGCTGAATTAAGTTTTAGAGAAGCTTTCAAGGCTTGGGTTAGGCGGGGTGAAAGGGGTGGAGCTAAAAATACCAACATATTTTAACTTAAAGCTCTTAGTGCTGGTAGTTAAGCCTTATGAGAGGCATTTCAAGCTTTTAGATTGGGGGGAAAGTCTGCACAAAAGCTGGAACCCACCAATCAGTGCTTGGTGGTGGCCTGAAGAATCCCAGAAGGTTGGACACGAACCCCAGCCCTGCTCTCCTTAATTGCTTGTGGAAATATTCTGGGTTGCCACAGTATCTATGCAAATTATTTAGTTTTAATAAAGCTTCTCAGTTCTTCAGGCTTCTCTCTCCAGGAGTATCCACCCTCCAGCTGTTCAAAGGGGGCTATATGGGATATCAAGCTCCCAGCACTTCAAGTTGCACATTATAGGATTATGCCAGATAATCCAAACTTTATGACAGCCTTGAGTTCCTCCACGTTCTCACCAGACAATAGTGTTTTAGAATGTAAAGGACTGTTCAAGGGTTTTAAACATATTACACATGCACGTCTTTAGCAAAGTACAACCAATTCCAATGGGGACGTGGATCTGATAAACAGACGTGGTTATGTCCTCATTCTCTTTTCCATCCTCCACTTTTAAAGGATGGTGTTTCATTACAGTGTGGGGTGGTCTTGGGGCTACTTAAGTTTCTTACAGTCATCGCCAAAAAATCTCCACAGGAACCAACATTCAAAACTGTAATTTCTATAAATCACAGCTGATCCTTGATAAACAAAGCTAAGTAAGACTTATTGTTAATACAGATTTCCAGCTCCACTTTCATTTATTTGCAAGTAGAAATATACACCATTTGAGAGCTAACCACAACATAAATGTAAATACACATTGCTTTATAAGTGTCTAGAATACATATATTTTTAAAAGCCAATGACCTGGATCCAGACGAAGGCTAGAATCTGGTACACACAGACCTAGGAGTAGAGTGACCATATGAAAAGGAGGACAGGGCTCCTGTATCTTTAACAGTTGCATAGAAAAGGGAATTTCAGCAGGTGTCATTTGTATATATGGTGAACCTGGTGAAATTCCCTCTTCACCACAACATTTAAAGCTGCAGGAGCTATACTAGAGTGACCAGATTTAAAAGAGGGCAGGGCACAAACAGAATAAAACAATTTAAAATACATTTAAAAGAAGCAAAATGAAAGGTGAACTGGTGCTGGTCATTAAGGAAAGGCTTCCTGGAATAATGACATATTCAGGAGGCATCGAAAGGAATACAAAGTTGGCACCTGCCTGACCTCCAGAGGCAGGGAATTCCATAGGAGGGAACAATGATGCGAACCATATCTAAGATTTACTGAATACAATAAGTATGCATAGGATTCCGCTACACATCTGGAGCCAACCCAGTGCATTTGCCCCAACCTTTTCGAACATTCATTTACTTTCTCACTAACTTTGTAATACAACAATTCAGTTCTGGATTGTTCATGAGGCTCTTCAGTTGGTGTTAGTTTCCAATGGTTCCACTAATATTTGTCCCACATAGCAAATTTACTATGGTATAAGCTTCTGCAGACTAGTGTCCACTTCATCAGATACATGAAGCATTATCCTCAGTTGGCAAGTATCTATCCACACAGGTATAGAGAAAAAAGTTGTTAAGAACAGTCTAATGGTGGCTGTGCTTATTTTGCACAAGCATAAACTTCAATTGAATTTTCATAGTCTGTACTTTTTGGCTGTCATTGCCATTTGACTTCACTGTTGACAACTTTTTTCTTATGCAGACACACATGTCCCTGCCAATCCATAATAACACTTCAAACATCCACAAAAGCATAAGCCGTAATTAATGTGTTAAGTCTTTAAAGGTACCACAGTAGCCATCCCAGATAGCTTTGCAACAAGGTTGATGAATTCTGCCTTTGAAGAAAGACAGTTAATTTTTTGTTCTAAACAGCCCTAGAAATGTTTGTTGAAAGATGCTAACATCCTTCAAAAAATAAACAAATTATTCAATCCTATGCATGTTTACCCTGAAGTAAGTCCCACTTACTGACAGGTAAGTTAAGACTTACTCATAGGTAAATGGGCACAAGACTGCAACCTTAGCTAACTATTTCTGTTCAATTAGACACAATTGTACCTGGACTCTGTCTTTCAAGCACCCAATGCAGCTGTGAAGGACCAGGTGCGGCTGTTGCTTGGAGCCAAACCAGACATGACATGAAATGCATCTTTGCAATGAATGTGCATGTTTTTCTAATGCAAATAACAGCCTCTGGGGGGCAGGGTGAGAAAACTACTGAGATCACAGTAAGTGGCGGAGGGGAAATCTAACCTTTTTCTCCCTTGGTGAAAATCAAAGCAGTGACTGCTTGAAACATCCAAAACCACTGACATCACATGTCACACACCCATGTACACATTCACCACATGCAACAAGCTACATTCAAGCTGCAAGTTACTCTTTATACAGAACTATCTTATATGTAGAAAACGGCCCAAAGTTGGAAAGGCTGTAGGGAACAGGAGCCATTTTGAGCTATGAGGAGGCAAATGGAAGACGATGACATAGAGTTGTGGTTGACTACAGGAAGGCTCTTATCCAGAGAAGTGGTTGACCTACCTCTAGTGAGGCCTCCACAGTTTAAGTCGGACTCCTCAACTTATGTGCTCTTTGGAGTGGTTAGGCAAGATCTTGCTTTGAACCCACCCATCCTCCTTGTCAATCTGTGAAACTATCCCCACCTCAAATCAAGCCTTTCAAAGTCAGCTTCTAGAGAACCATGCAGCAGCCAAAGACATTGTAATGCAGCAGGCATATAGACTGGTCAGCTGAAGAAAGGGTAGTTTAATTGTCTGGTATTGCTTATTTCTTTGATGGTTCTGTTTTTAATTTAATTGTTCTTATGCTACGAATTAATATTTTGTTTAAATTGGGATTTTGTTGTTAGCCACCCTGAGCACCCTTCTTTGGCAAAAAGGCAGGATACACAAACAAACAAACAGCCACGCAAAATGCCTTTCAAATTGCCCGAGATGACCACCCTCCCTCCAATTTCCCCATAAGCCATTTACCCCACAGGTCTGTCTCCATTATGTTATTATTTTCTAAGTGGGGAAAAAACCCAACCCTGTGAGAATGGACATCCCCATTTTTTGGTCTACTTAAAGTGACCAGATGTTTCCTGCATTCTTGCTCTTCATCACAGCAGAGATTTACTCATTGCCTTATTCTGCCATTTGAATACCGTATTTCTTCAATTCTAAGACACACTTTTTTTCCCATATAAACATCTCTAAAAACAGGGTGCATCTTAGAATCGCGGGTGTGTCTTAGGGTTTTTTTTTCTGTTGGTGGTACTGAAATTAGTGTGTGTCTTACAATCGATGGCGTCTTACAATTGAAGAAATACGGTACATCGATTTACCAGCCTGTTAGTTGCAAGGACATTGCAACACGCTTTAGACAAGGGCTTAAGCCCTGGCCCTAAACACGAGTGGAGCAGTCCTATCTTACCACAGGGTGGGGGAAGATTCCATGGCGGAGCAACAACCACATGTTGTACCCTGCTGGCAGAACATCTACACCAGTGGAGCTTTCAGCAGGAGTACCAGAAGATCTCTGGTGGTATGGGGTCGCCCCACTGATGAGTCTCTGTCAGCAGAGCAGCACATACAGCACATTCCTATGGCCCTTCAGCCAGTCATCGACTGGTGATAGGATGGCATCCTAACTGGAAGTAAATTTGACTGAAGTCACTGAAAGTACTTTTGAGCAACTTAAGCAGCATCCATGCTTAGTCCCTTTTGCATTTTGTCCAAATCCCTTCTAGTTCCCTTTCCCCTCAACACAGCATAATGATGTGCTGTGTGTAAACATGTGCATCCCATATTTACTTATCTGAATTTATAAACCAACTCTTTGGACTTTGTAAGCCTTGAAGGCAAGGCAGAATGTCCCTTCTGAAAATTCTTTTTGCTTCACACATATACACATGGATTTGTTCAGCCCCTCCTCCATCCATTTTCCCACCATACCTTCATACTCCCTCTAGTTTCTTTGGGAACATATATTTTAGAACCTACTACCTCTTATTCCAGACGATTAATCTGGAATAACTAAAAAAACTTGTCCTGTATTCAGAATCACTCTTTTCGACTTGTCTAAATTCAAACACACACAAGAGTCTTTTCTAAAGGGGTTAAATTTCAACAGGCTGTGGAAGCAGTGTTTAATCTGTCCCAGGGATCACCTCCGGGATTTAGCCCCTGAAGCATACACCAAGTATGCTCATGGCCCTCCAAATGGCCTACAAATCCCATAATCTCTAGTCTGCCTAGCCAAGGGTGAGGGATCATGGGAGTGGTAGGCCAAAACATCTGGAGGGCTACAAGTTGCCCATCCCTGATCTACTCCTAGTCCTCACACATCTGGAAACATGGCAGGGAGATCTTCTAAACTACAGGGCATAGTTTGTAAGTACATCACACGTGCAGGGCCAGCAAAAGGGCTTCGAATCCTCTGGCAGCTGCTGGAGCCAGTCCACCATCCTCTGGCAGCTGCTAGACACCTGTCCATGTCCCCAGGTTCAGGTTCACCAAGTAGCAACAGTCTCCCGTTGTGTTCCTAAAATATTCCAGAGACACACCTGTACTACATTAGAGTATTGTGGAACATCAAAATGGCAGGTGGCTCACGGACAGTCATAGAGCTGCAAAATTTCCAGAACTTTGGAATGGAAAACAAGTGGGGTTTTTCTGGGGGAGGGGTTCAGAAAAAAATGGAAATTTGGGGGAGAAGTTAAAAAATAAGCAATACTTTTTTTCCTTTTCTCTTTTTAGTGTTCTTTATGGATCTATCATCACTTTGTTGCTTTAGGACAGCCTATTTTGGGCTTCAGACTGAGGCACTAATGGCAATGATTGGGAATGTTGGTCACTGTAGTCTAAACTTATATTATGTATAACTTGGTTTGTTCATGAAATTATCATTATATTAAAAAAAAAAATTTAAGTAAACTGAGTAATTACTGTCTGAATGAACTATACTTTTAAATTTAGTTGCCAAACATCATAATTTTAAGAGCAAGCTAAGTTATATGCCATGTTTTAGGTTCCTATTTTATGTCTGACCAGAGGGAACTTCAGCAAATAGTCCCTGAAAGATTTGATTTATCCTAGGAGCCAAAAGCAGCTGGAAAAACTGAAGGCAGAGGAAGACTAGCGTACAACATCAGTTCCTGTTGAAAGGAAGTTCATGAAACTTCCTAAACCTGTTCCTGCTTGTAGGGTGGAGCTTAGGGAAATCTGATCTGGAGGAAAAGCTATTGAGATCATAGAAGCATAGAATACTAGAGTTGGAAGGGACTTCTATTAATGCATCCCAAAATAGCATTTGCTTTTTTTTTGCAGCCACATCACAATGTTGGCTCATATTCAGCTTGTGATTTACAACAATTCCAAGATCCTTCAAACTTGTAGTACCGCTGAGCCAAGCATCCCCCATCTTGTAACTGTGCATTTGGTTTCTTTTTCCTAGATGTAGAACTTAGCATTTATCCCTATTAAATTTCATTCTGTTGTTTTCAGCCCAGTTGGGGTACATTGTTTAGCTGGGAAATACTCTGCTTAGGAAAGCAACCATATTTTGAAAAATCTTTAAGCAATCTCAACTTATTATTTGAAGAGTGACCATTTCTTCAATTTTGGAAATAACTTTTGTGAATGGACCTTTTTAAAATTTTATTTTGAAAGACTGGCCCCGTTCAGACAACACCATTAACCATGCCGTTAACCCTTTTGTGGTTACATGGTTAACAATGTCGTCTGACACGTATTTTCCCTAATCAGCTTCCCTAACCATGTTGTGCAACATGGTTAGTGGCACAAACCACGGTTAAAAGTGTTGTCTGACACGTGTACGTGGTTAAGGGCCAAAGACAGAGCTTCCAGTACAGAGCGGCCTAACTAGGCAAGGCCGCTCTAGCCGGCAGGCTCCATTGCTGCTGTGCCCTGCCACTTGACTGATACGCTCACTGTGGCCACCATTTTATGCTTTCACTTTAGTTTTTTGGAGCGATATTTGGTCTTCATAGTGGAGTGTGATTACTGTATAACTCCCAATACAAAGCAGCCATTTCTCCTACCTCGTTGAAGCACCATTACACCCTTCAGGTTCCGATTACTGCAGCGGTGCTGCTAGATGACGCGGCTCGCGCTTGCATTTCGGAAGGCTTCCGCCTCCCCTCTGACGACTGTAGAGGTATAGCTGGCATTGAAATTGACGACCCTCTCAAAATGGCCGACAGAATCACTCACTAAATGGGCCGATGCATGTAAGTAATTGCTACTTACATTGCTGCCTGCACTAAAATGGTGGGCACATCTGCCAGATCTCCTAATGCAAGGGCTGCTGGGATACAAGCTGGATCATTTGGAGGACTCAGGTGATCAACTAACCAGTTTGTGGGTAGCGTGTGGTTAAGGAATCCTTAGCCACAAAAGGGTTAAATGTGTCGTCTGCTGGCATTCCGCATGTGGTTAGCATTAACCACAGCTGAACATGGTTAAAGCTAACCACAAAGCTCTGAGTGTGGTCTGAACAGGGCCACTGTCTGTAGTGGTAGTGAAAATCCTATGCCTATGCAATAGGAACTACTCAAGTTTCTTTTAGGTAGAGGGAGTTTATTAACTTGCAGCAGTTAAAAGGTTTTACAGCTGAGAAAGCCTTTCCTAGTGGTAGGGTCTAACTGAGAAATTTATTAAAAATTGTGGCAGTGAGTTCTATAGACTCAAGCCTCAGTTAATTAAAAAGAAACATAGGTAGGATAATCTACATGCTGTTCTATTACATCTGGTGGCAGTAGTGGGATAACCTACAGAGATTTTTCACATGTGGATTTTAAATTAGAACTACATGAATTGATTGTTACAGCATCTTACTAGAACAAGCCCGGTAACATAGGACTCCGTAGATAGAACAAAACCCAAATTATCAGGACTGTACATTTTTTTTCCATATTATGATATGGTAACTCTACTCACACATTAGGAAACTGAGCATGACTTAAAGCAACCCTAAATGTCTATCAGTAAAAGATACAATAGATCAGTAATTTGAATAAGGAATGGGAGAAATAACTATGCTGGGTATCTTACAGAGAGGATTAAAAAAAATTCCCCATGGCTTCATTATTTCCAGACATTTTGCACCTCTAGTCTTTCTGTAAATGACTCCTTACTACATTGTTTTTAGAACCCATTTAGAAAGCGTAAACACTGGGTAACAATACATAAACACATTGTCTTAAATTCCTGAAGAAAGTATTTCATAATCCAAAGCTGTTCAATTTTTCCAATGGGGGGATGGGAGCAAAAACAGTCTTTCGGGTGGAGGGGAAGTGTTCTCTCCCCTGGATTTTTTCATGTTTTTTTCCCTCAGGCCTTCATATCTCTAGGTGGTCATTGCAGATTGTGGCAATGCTTTTGCTCACCTCTGTGTACCTGTCCATGCTGGAGGAAGGCCACTAGAAGACACTTTGGTGGGTGGGGGAGGCTCACTCCTGGAATAAGCATGCCTGAGTGCCTCTCATTTTAAGGAATACTCTCTGTGAGAGAAACTAAAAGGTGGATAGGAAGAGTTAATTTGAGTCAGGGTCTAGGAGACTTCTTTTCTATGGGAAGTTCAAAGTTTCAAAGATGTAAGGGAAAGGGGCGGATCATGTCACTATCCTTACTCACATGTACTACAGAGGTAAGTAAGATATTATAAAAACTTTTTAATATACTGATAAGTTACACTAGTTCCCAGAATCCAGGTATACTTCCACTGTAAAGCTGTATACTATATCGTTAAAAAAGCACGGACAAGTACTCAAAAAACATTTAAAAAACACTTAAAGACCAAACGCATTTCGACCCAACAGAGGTCTTCTTCAGTGGTCACATGAACTATATATGCACATGAAAAAACTAAGAATTATTTTCAAATTGCCATTGCCTGAAAGTCAAGAAAAACATAGAATAAGCAACATTCATATCCGTGCTAAAGCCTCTTGCCCATAAACATATCCTGAATTTTTCATGTGCATATATAGTTTGTGACCACTGAAGAAGACCTCTGTTGGGTCAAAATGCATATGGTCTTTAAGTGTTTTTTAAATGGCTTTTGAGTACTTGTCAGTGCTTTTTTAATGATATAGTATACAGCTTTACAGTGGAAGTATACCTGGATTCTGGGAACTAGTGTAACTTATCAGTATATTAAAAAGTTTTTTATAATATCTCACTTACCTCTGTAGTACATGTGAGTACGGATAGCGACACGATCCGCCCCTTTCCCTCACTTCACTGCCTTGATTTTAAGGGGCCTGGATAGGCTTCTCTTTGCTTATCCAAAGTTTCAATGTCAGAGACAGCCAATGTGGTGTACTGGTTAGAATGTAAGACTTGGACCAAGGGAGATCTATGTTCAAATTCCTATTCAGCCACAAAGCTCATTGGGTGACTTTGGACTACTCCTCTTCTCAACCTAACCCACCTCACAGGGTTGTTGTTCAGAAAAACTGGGTGGTGGCAGAACTACATAGGCCATCTTGTGCTCCTTGAAAGAAAGACAGGATATAAATGTAAATAAGTAATAAATATAACCTACCCCTGGAAAAAATCACCAAGGAAAGGCACTTCACGCAAGCCAAAATGTTTTATGCAGGCAACATCTTGAATCTCTTCTGGAGTTTGCTACACGTGACAAACGCACACACTTGCACCGTTTTGTTCTCTGTATTCTTAGCAAACACACACGTGCATTCTCTCAACAGTGCGGAACTACGCATGGGAATTCTTTCATTTCCTTGACCAAAGCAAATTTCGTCCAAGGACAATTTTGTCTCGTGTGAAACAGGACTGAGTCATCGCCGCCCGTTCAAAAGGAAGGGCTTTCTTCCAGATTAGAGGGCACGACCTGCAAACAAGGCAACTCTCTTTTTAAATGTCGGGCGCTCAGGAATGTCAATGTCAGCCGGGCCTACCGCGGAGCCGCGCTCTGCCCGCTTTGGGTTGCTTCCCAGCGCCCCCAGCTTCAACACGCGCCCCACAAGCGTGGCCCCCGCTCACCCCGCCGCCTCCGCCGCCCACTTACTTGAGGAAGTATCTCTGGCCCGTGTGCGTGAGCGCCATCTCCCAGCCCGGAGGTAGCGGCAGCTCGTCGGTCACGTCGTAGGATTGCTGGCGGAGGTGGGCATGCTGCTGAGCCGCACTCGGGGTCGCTCCGGTCCCGGCGCCCAACTGCAGAGATGCGGGCGAGGAGTGTGAGCGGACGTGGTGGACGCCGACGGCGGCGTTGCTGAGCCGGGGCGGGTGGCTGCCCGAGTCGGTGCTGGACTGCCGGGAATGAGATCCCGAGTCGGGCTCCTTGAAGAAGGATTCGGGCAGGATCTTTTTCCTCCACGAGCTGGGCTTGGGGTTCATGACCGAGTTGAAGAGGGCCTCGAGGTCGGTGTCCAGATCCTGGGTGACATGGATCACTTGCTGTCCCGGCGGGGGAGGGACGGAAGCAGGGTTCATTTTCGCACCTCGCGCCGCAAAACTTTCTTGCAAGAAGCCCTCGCAGCCCCGGGAGGTGGGAGGGGAGAAATGAATCAGGAGCGAATCAAAGCGGGCAGGCCAGGATTTCACCCTCTGAAAACTGTCTTGCGGGCTTCCAACCGCCCTCCCTCAAAATAATGATTTAGGAGCAAGTGTCCAAAAAGATACAGAGCAGCCCTCCTCCCAGAGCAGAGCCCGACAGCGGCAACTCAAAACAAACTCTTCGATCCAGTTCCCCAAAGCAAAACTTTTCCGAAACGTGTTTCCCCCCTCTCTTTTTTTCTTCTTTTTCTTTCCTCTTCCCCAAAGGCCCCGGCGGCTCAGGCAGCAAATCCACGGCAGACGTCCCCTCCCTCCCCAAACTGTATCTTTATCTCGGCAGGATCTTCAAGAACAGATGAAGCACGTCCAAGTCAGGCCCCGAAGGAAAGTTGTGCAACTTTTTTTTCCCTCCCTTTCTCTCCCTACAACAACTTCCAGAGATTTGCTATAACTCACCCTAAGCTTGCAGCTCCTTTAAAGGACGAAGGAGAAAGATCTCTAGCCGCGGCTGTCACGGGAGGAAGGGAGGGCTCAGTCTCACTGCCCCGAATTCCAATGGGGGCCTGAGGCTCGAGTTAAGGAGCCGGAGCCGGGGCAAACGTTCTGATTTAGAACGTTGAAAGATAGGCGAACGTTCTGATTTAGAACACTGGAACTTCCAAGGACTCCGGCAGCGTTCACTTCCAGGCCTGACCGACTGTTCCTCCCTCCCCCGGGTGCTCGCGCAGAGGGCGGCCGGGCTCCAAAGTTTTGTTTTTTTAATCTGTCAGCCTTCCTTAAAGGATGAGCCAAGACGTGGTGCTTGTGGGGGAGAGAGGGTGTTTCGCCCTTCCTTTTACATACCCATCCTGTAGATCTTGAAGCGCTGGGCACTTTCCGCCGTGATGGTAGTGGCGGCGGCTCCTCTAGAACTATCCCAAACAAAGTTACCCAAAACTCTCAGAGTTTGGGCGGCGCAGAAAGTTTGGCAGCTGCATTATTCATGAGCTCAGCGTCTGGGACCAGCCCGATTACACGGTACACCCACACACACTGTGAGTCCTCCTCCCACGGTTCAGTGGCGAGCCGGACCCTGCTGGATTCTTTTTTTTTTTTTTTCAGCTAGGCAAGAGGAGCCTCCTGGGGGTGGGTTTAGGGAGTTTTACGGGAATCTGGGACGGAAATCCAGCAGGGTTATGACTAACAAGTCAGGCAAAGAGCAAGCGTGCCGCCGCTTCCTCCGGCCGCTCCCTTCGGGGCTCTCCCTAATAAGGAATCCTACAGCCAGAGTACGGCAGAAATCCCACATTCCCTCCTGATCCCAGGCGCCTTTATCAGACTGGCCCCATAGACCAATCTAAATAACTCCCTGGAGCCATGTCCCGATTTTTAATCAGCGACTTAAACGACTTTCGATCAGCAGTTCAATGGGGGGGGGGGTTTCAAATGCAAAAGGGGTTGAACACACTGCGCCGGGGGGAGGCAGTCAGAAGGGCTTGCATCGTTATCGGCATTTAGAAAACCCCACCCACCCCTTTATGTGAAAGGAACGATACTCTCATGCTAAATCGGTCGATTACCATGCAGGTTCCCAAGGGAGCTCGGCAAGTGAGCGGGAGAGACCTGTCGTGGGTGGCTTTAGCCTCTCTTTCCCCCATCCTGTTGGCCTCCAGACGTTTTCGAGGACAACTCTCGGCATTCCTGACCATCGGCTGATGAAACTTTGGGGCTAAAACATCTGGTTAGAGAGGGGGGGGGTTGGTTCATCGATATTCTTTTCTTTTTCTTGCCATTGCAAAAAATACTGTCATGTTTAATCAGTTAAGGGAGCAATCCTATAAACCCCTAGACATAGGATAGTGGGGATTCCTTCCTCCCTCCCTTTTTGTATCAGCTCGCAGCCGGTCAGGGGCGGTGCTTGGGACGGGGACGGGGCAAGCACCTCCCCAAACAAGGCGCACACCTCCCCCCCCCCTCTCTCTCTCTCTCTCTCTCACACACACACACACACACACACACACACACTGTTGGACTCCTGTCATTGATTGAAGGAAAGGCACTTTTCACACATGCAAATACATTCAGATATCATCATCTCTGTAGCTCTTCTACGGTTCAGATGCATCTTTTGAGCCAACAAAGGCTATACATTTTGCAGTTACTGACATACTCTCCAAGATGCCAACAGACCAATAGCAATCAACTGAGGGGAAAGGTGAAACATCTAATATGCAGGAGAGATTAATTAATTAATTAATAATCACAAATTAATAGTTTTCAAAATTAAAATTAATCTCCCCTTCTGAGGTGTAGGTGTAAAGTAACCTTTCCCCTATTTCTTTCAGAAAGAATATGTTTAGAATGGAAGTTTTAATACAAAATATACCATTACTTTTCTTTAAGAGATCTTAACATTTGGGACACATCTTGCCCAACTAGAAATATATTTTGTCCGCTCTGCGTCTTCCCCCTCCCCCTGCATTTTTTTTCTGGTGCTGCCACTGCAGTTGGTGCAGAAAGTACCACACCAGCTGACCTCCAAGGTTGACCTCAGAGAGGGTGAAAAGGTAGGGTAACCATATGAAAAGGAGGACAGGGCTCCTGTATCTTTAACAGTTGCATAGAAAAGGGAATTTCAGCAGGTGTCATTTGTATATATGGAGAACCTGGTGAAATTCCTTCTTCATCAGCACAGTTAAAGCTGCAGGAGCTATACTAGAGTGACCAGATTTAAAAGAGGGCAGGGCACCTGCAGCTTTAACTGTTGTGATGAAGAGGGAATTTCACCAGGTTCTCCATATATACAAATGACACCTGCTGAAATTCCCTTTTCAATACAACTGTTAAAGATACAGGAGCCCTGTCCTCCTTTTCATATGGTCACCCTAGAAAAGGGGGTGTTCCAGTGGAAGGGAAAGGGAGGACACCAGGATACAAACTATTTTGAGCCTGTTCCAGCCTCTTTCCCCTCTGAAACACCATCACTAGATGTTCAAAATAGCCTGTCGAGCAAAAAACACAACCATCGAAGGACTGGAAGGCAAGATTGCCTCCGCCACTCCTCCTGCCCTGCTGGTTTCAACCCGTCAGGGCATTGGATACATGGAAGCCTTTGTTCGGAGGCTTCCATCTCATGAGAGAACAACCTGTAGGATTGTGCCCCAAATGAATCTATGAAAACACTTTTAATCGACAAAGACACTTTTGATCAATCAGCCAGCAGGGTTTGTTTATTTGTTTAATGTATATAAATGTTTATCAGAACATTGCAGGTTTTTAGAAGAGGCATTCTCCTTTTACACACAGGAGGAATGCCTCTTCAAAATTGGTGCTTCCTGCTAAGACCCGGGTGTGAATTATCTAAAAATAAATAAAACCTGCTTCTTGATTCAGATATACTGTTTTTAGTGGTGACAAAATATGAAGTTCTCAACCTTATTGACAAAATTAAAGCAAATAAATCAGCAGGCCCAGATGGTATCCATCAAAGAATTCAAATATAAAATTGCGGACCTCCTCACAAAAATGTACAACATGTCCCTAAGCTCAAGCTCTGAACCAGAGGACTGGAAGATGGCCAATGTTAAACCAATTTTCAAAAAGGGATCCAAGGGGGATCCGGGAAATTACAGACCAGTTAACTTGACATCTGTTCCAGGTAAATTGGTTGAAAGCATTATTTAAAGACAAAATTACTAAGCATATAGAAGAGCAGGTCCTGCTGAAGAAAAATCAACATGGCTTCCGCAAAGGCAAGTCCTGTCTCACGAATCTACTAGAATTCTTTGAGAGTGTCAACAAACATGTAGACGGGTGATCCAGTGGACATTTTTTATTTGATTTCCAAAACGCTTTTGATAAAGTCCCCCACCAAAGACTCCCAAATAAACTTAGTAGACATGGAATAAGAGGAGAGGTCCTTTTATGGATCCAGTAACTGGTTAAAGAACAGAAAGCAGAGAGTAGGAAAAAATGGTCAATTCTCCCAATGGAGGGAAGTAAATAGTGGAATCCCACAGGGATTGGTATTGGGACCAATTCTTTTCAACTTGTTCATAAATGATCTGGAATTAGGAGTGAGCAGTGAAGGGGCCAAGCTTGCCTACGACACCAAATTATTTAAGGTTGTTAAAACACAAAGGGTTTGTGAAGAGGTCCAAAGGGATCTCTCCAAGCTGGGAGAGTGGGCATCCAAATGCAAAATCTGGTTCAATGTAAGCAAGTGTAAGGTGACGCATATTGGGGCAAAAAACAACAACTTCAAGTATAACCTAATGGGATCTGAGCTGGTGGTGACTGAACAAGAAAGAGATCTTGGGATTGTGGTGGGCAGCTCGATGAAAATGTGCACCCAGTGTGCAGCTGCTGTAAAGAAGGCAAAGCCCATGTTAGGCATTATAAGAAAAGGAATTGAGAATAAAGCGGCCAGTATCATACTGCCCTTATACAAATCTATGGTGCCACCACTCTAAGAATACTGTGTACTATTCTGGTCATGAAACCTAAAAAAAGATATTACCGTATAGAGCTGGAAAAAGTGCAGAAAAAGGCAACTAAAATGATTAAGGGGCTGGAGCATCTCCCCTATGAGAGAAGGTTACATCAATTGGGATTGTTTAGTTTGAAAAAAAGGCGGCTAAGAGGAGACATGATAGAGGTGTACAAAATTATGCATGGTGTGGAGAATGTGGACAGGGAAACATTTTTCTCCCTCTCTCAAAATACTAGAACCCGGGGTCATCCCATGAAGCTGATTGGTGGGAGATCCAGGACAAATAAAAGGAAGTACTTATCACACAGTGCATAGTTAAATTATGGAACTCACTACTACAGCATGTAATGATGGCCACCAATTTTGATGGCTTAAAAGGGGGGTTGGATAAATTCCTTGAGGTGAAGGCTATCAATGGCTACTAGCCCTGATGGTTGTGTGCTATCTCCAGTATTTGAGGCAGTAAGCCAGTGTGCACCAGTTGCTGGGGAACATGGGTGGGAGGGTGCTGTTGCACCATGTCCTGCTTGTTCATCCCTGGTCAATGGCTGGTTGGCCACTGTGTGAACAGAGCCTTGGACTTGATAGACCCTTGGTCTAATCCAGAATGGTACTTCTTATATTCTTACCCATATGCACATTTATTTGATTAATGGATTAATCAACCAAAACATACAAGATTCATATGGCAACATCTTTTAAATCGGGCTCCAGCCCTAGTACATCCTCTCTACAGTTTTTATGGCTATGCCTCTCAATTGCTAAAGGGGGGCTGCTGATGTAATGGCAAGTCATATCATTGGGGGGTGGGGAACAATGTTGTTAGGGTAACAGGATAATTTTTGTCTTCCTGCTGCAGATTTCCAATTCTTACAGGGTGAGGGGAGGTCTGGATAAAGCATGTTAACAGCACCAGTTGAACTTAGTACTAAATTTCTAGGCTTGTACACAGAGAGCTAGCTACTTCCACCCCAAAGACAGCTGCATCTTGGTGCAAGTAAGCAAACCCTTTTAAAAGAGTATCTCCACCATCACATTGGGACTCATTTGGGACTTTCTAGCCCACCAGGATTCATCTTTCCTGTTCCTTTTATATACACACATACACACACTCCCAGGAAGAGCTAAATGAGAAATAGGTGTAGCAAACAGGTGCAGAACCTTATGCCCAGGGGTCAAATCTCCTAGATTCCCCATATGACCATGCCCCTTTCTCCCAACCATCAATAAATGGTCAGTTTCCTGGCTTTTGTGCAACAGATTGAGATGCCTTTCCTGAGGTTTAGTTATTAGCAGTAAGAGCTTCAAACTAAAATATGCTGGGGTTTTGGCCCTGTGCCTTTTGCCTTTGACCCCACCTCACAGCTGGAATGTGGGCCCTGAGAGTGTTGCCAAAATGGAAATTCAGCCCTCTGGATGAAAAGTTCCAATACCTCTGGTGTAGTGGATAGGGCAGTTTTCCCCAACCTGATGCCCTTCATTAGCCATGATGGTTGACAATGGTGGCAGTTGTAGTCCAACACACCTGGAGAATGTCAGGTTGGGGAATGCTGGGATAAAGCATACTTTATCCCAGCATTGTTGTTGTGAGGATAAAAATGGAGAGGAGGGCCATTGGGATTCCTTGCAAAAAGAAAAAAAGGCAAGATATAAATGTAATAAATTCTCAATGGTAACATTTTAGACATAACTCAGTGTTGAGAGGAAACAGCCACTTGAGGGAACGTGGAATCTTTTGTACATCAAAGTGGGAGTGTGGTTTCAGTGTGATCAGTTTGAGAGACACCCAGTTTTGGAAATTATTTAGGCTGAAGATAGAACTCGGCCTTCCTCAATTTATAGCCCTCCAAAACGTCTGGATTTTAATTCCTATTAGTTCCAACCACTTGGCGAATGATCAGGAATGAAGGGAGGAGTAACTCATAACATCTGGAGGTCACCAAGTTGGGCAAGATGATAGCACTCAGCACACTAAAATATGCCACAGACCCTTGCCTCTCCATTACTTTCTCTGTGATGGGAATCTTTGCTCCTATTGAGAGCTGGTGTAGTGGTTACTGTTGGACTGGGATATAGGAAACCTGGGTTCAAGTCCCCATTCAGCCATGAAGTTCACTGGGTGGCTGTTGGGTGAACTTAAGTTACTCATTTGTGAACTGAAGTCCCTCCATATTTGAGGCACTAGATTTTTTTATTACTACTTTATATGCCCCTTGAGCCCTGCCACTGGGTCAGGGTGCCTGGAATATTATTATTATTATTATTATTATTATTATTATTATTATTATTATTATTAGTAGTAGTAGTAGTAGTAGTAGTAGTAGTATCCCGCCTTTTGCCCAATGCTGGGCCTCAAGGCGGCTTTACAAAGTTTAAAACATACATGGGGCGGGGGGAGAGAAACAAAACCATAAACTTTTAAAATACACAACAAAATTATAAGATATTAACATAGATGGAGGGCCAGATTATTCTCCAAAGGCCTGCTGGAACAAAAAAGTTTTATCCTGCCTCCGAAAGCCCATCAATGAGGGAGCCAGCCTAGCTTCCCCGGGAAGAGAGTACCAGAGCACTGGAGCAGCCACCAAGAAGGCCCTCTCCCATGAGGCCTGGCATCATAATCATCATCATCTTATATGTCTTCTAATATATGGTGCTTAATCCTTTCTAATTTTTCAGTGTTTCAGAACTGTTCCACCTGCATTAATTGTTTTTATTTAGAAAGTTTATATCCTGCCTTTTGCTTGCGTGATTCCCCAGCCAATTTACAATAGATTGCAATCACACACATCCCTTAGTCCCCTGGCTGACAGATGGGGCCTGAGTGTTACTTCCTTCAGCTCTGCAGTCTCAGGGCAATTAGCAGTTGGAGCCATATTCTTTTGGGCAGTGGGATGACATGTGGGGAGCAAGCTTTCTGCAGCTGCTCCTTCTCTGGTGGATGGATGTGGCCAGGCTAGCCTTGCCCTTGCCATGCTGTTCTCCTTGGGAAACAGGGAATGCATCCTCTCAAAGCCCCTTGGTCTCCTTGCCAATGGCAGAGACACATATTTTTCTTCATCTTTGTAGTCTCGGCAACTTTCTAGTAACTCTAGTGAATTTTGGAAGCACTTGTGAATTACTGCATGTATGTTCTGTGTTATTTAAACTGTCTTGAAATAGAAACAAAGCATATGCTAGGAACTGGTTTCAAATCTCTTTCCCCAAATCTATGAGGGTAGTTGGGGTCCTCCATTGAGTGCAAGGCTCTTGGCACATTAGAGTTCTCTTCTCTCCTAGATGTATGACAGTTTCTCCTGACTGCAGATAGGATTTTATTGAGACGCAGAAGATTGAAAGCAGTAGCAGTTTCAGTTGAAAGCCCATGCTATATGCCAGAAATATATATAAATAGCAAGGAAGCAAACATTTGCTGACACATGCCCTTTGGGAAGTATCCTGCTCGGTGTGTTTTTTTAATATTGTTTATTGTGAAAATAATGATTATTGATGTTACTTTAAGCCACCTTGGAAGGATCTGTATCCCCAAAGGTGGGATATAAATAACTATAATAAATACATGCATACATAATAATTGTAAATACTATGACCACAGTCTATCCTCTCCCATGTACCAAGAAGACCCTCATAAGGCATTACTGAACCCTTTTCTCCTTCTCTGTGTTGGTCTTTAGTCAAGTGCAATGTAATGCACCCATAACCATTATAGTAAATTATGAGGCCAATATGGCTGCTGTAGAGAAAAAGATGGTGAACCCACTAAGAACTAAGGCGATCTTCCAGCTCGTTAAACATTTATTAACTTATTCTTAGAACTTATACAAATACTCAGTTCAGAAATTAAACTCAATTTATACTCCAGAATTGCATCTGATTCTCATCAAGCCAATATGCACAGGCAGCAATTCTAGGAATACATTTCCTAATGAATAATCCCCATTGAACACAGTTGAATTTACTTTCAAGTAAACATACATAGGATTGTGTTGTTTATCTACACTAACCAATTTGGGTTGTATCCAATGGTGTCATTCTGTTAGTTTCTACAGCTTGCAGAAATCCGATTTTCATCCTTGCACAGGTGTCAATCTGCTACTTTGGTTCTGCCCACATACATCATTGCACAAGCCATTGCACTATTCATTATGACTTTAGACTAGGTGCGGCTTGTGCTAGTTGTTCTGCAACTAGCTGTGCAACTGCTAGTGGATCACCACCAGCTCTTGTAATTTTTCTGGTATTGTAATATTGGATTCAACTCCTTTTATTAAAATTAAACTCTTGAAAAGAGTTTCATATAAGGTTTAGATTGGCCTTCCTAGGCTAGAGTCCTCAATTTAACCAAAGAGGCAATTGAGAGATAGCTAGGATATATTTGACTTATAGAGGGTTAAACTTTTTTCTCTGGGGCGGGAGGGGTTGGACTAATGTCATGACACTGTAGGACATGCTACTTTTAACCCTTTCCCCTTGTAGTCCTTCCTTGACTTAAACCCCACCCCAATAACTGTCATTAATGGATGAAAAAATAGTTAGCTGATACTGATCTCCCACATCATGTCCAGTTGCCCCAAATCAAACAATTAGAGAGAGTTCAAGAGGACGTGAAACCGTTAAGAGGTAAATGGGCGGGGTCCACTTGGGTTGCTTGGGAATGCAACCCAAAGTGGGTGGTAAACTCTATCCAAGGCTAAATACTGGCTCAACAAGTACCATAAAGGAAAGTTAAACAGAATTTTACACCAAATTATATACAGATTTAACAGAAATATTGTTTTTTATAATTTTCTTTAACCTGCTTTGATTTATACATTTTTTTCTACTTATAAGCAGTCTGAACTGCGTCGCCCATGCATTTGTATGATTATTGTATATAAAAGTAGCAATTCTCACCATTGCAATACCATATTCAAACAGGGAACTGAGAGAGCTCTGGCTATTGGGCGGTATAGAAATGTAATTAATAAATAATAAATTAATTAATTAATAAAAAGTCTGTTATCTAAGGGCATCTATACAAGACAGCTCACATGTAGAAAGAAATATCTTGTGCGAACCAAAAATTGTTACTTATTTTGATATAACAATTTTTGGCTTAAGTTGCTTTCCTCCACCCCCCCCCCCACCCCCCAGCCCCTTTTACACAATAGCAGTTAGGCATGAATAATGTCCCCTCCATATCACTGAGTAGCAGCTTGCCCAACAAAGTTATAGTAATTGCAAGAAATAAGACTGATAAAATATTACTGTATGTGTTCTTTTATTCTTACAGATCAGAGAAAGATAAGAAAGGAAAATGTTTGGTCACTATACCAATGATCAGTGCTTTCTAATATGCAAAAGGCAGCTGTATGTAAGAACAGAAAAGCTCATATGATCAACTAATTTATTTATGCCTGCTTAAAGTTTGTCAATTATTCTACCTTACATCTGGCAGTATTTTAGCACCAACCAAATTCAGCCTGTAAACATTGTGTAATGATCCTGGCCTAGGAAAGTGTTTTGACTGGTCCAAATGCATTGTTGTTCTACGATACCGATTTCTGTAATTCCATAAGTTTACTGAGAGGACAAGCATTATTTGATGTTGCGCACTATTCGTTTACAGTGATTTGTTTTCATTTCTCCTAAAGCTTGTTCCAGTTGCTGAATCAGGTGGAGCAAGGTAGAAGGATCAGTTTGTAATATTTTGGTAGTTTGATTTCCGTTCTGGTTAAGGTGTAGCTTCAGAGTCACTGCTGGCTTAATTTGTTGCCTCAGACTTCTGCTGGCAAGCTATTTAAAAGGTGAGGTGAGAAAAAAGTTAATAATAACAGCAGGTTGAAATGAAAAAACAAAACTGCCCTAAACCATATCGCCATTTGTTGGCTTATAACTAAATTCAGTTGAGGTAAGGGTGCAAACCGGCACATTGATTTAAAAAGAAAGCTCTCCCCTCACCTGGCCAAACACAGTTGCCACAACTTCATAATTGGCTCTATGCTGGTATGTAGCCTATTACAGGAAGATCTTGGAGGAGTGGGGAGAGAGAAAATTTGAGGGAAATAACACTCTGTTTCAAGAAGGAGGAGAAGTCACAGACACCTGTGCAGGCTTGGACTGCCTGGGACTTGAAGGCTTTGACTCTTGGGAGATTCCGCCCCCCCCCCCCCAATAGCTGAGCACTCAGGTTTACAGTGTGTGTGCACTTATCATGCCAAACAATTTAATTGCTGGTTTTTATTATGAGATTAGCCTGCATATTTCACCTTTTATTGATCCTGTTAAAGCCAATCATATTTCTTAGTTTTTTTTTAACATTTTAATTAAGCTACATTTTCAATTGCTTACTAAATACTCTCTGAATTTTTAAAATGTTTAGCAACAATGTATTGTTTCAAAATAAATGTTGTAATTTGAATAAAATGTCAATACATTTGTCCACGAAAAAAAGTAGACTATTGTTGTACTGGCTGAACTAATTACTTATACAGTGATGGGAAACTTACAAGAGGATTCCTTTAATATGAAACCAGTTTTGAAGCACATAGCAGCTTCATTGTGTTAGTAAATCATTGAATAGCTACACATAGCACTTTCTCATGTCCTATCATGAACAATCATATGCAAAGCAACATAGAATAATTCTACTGCTGCTTCTATGAATTAAAAACGTTGTAACTTGTTTGCCAATTTGTGTGTGCTATGACAAACTAAGACAAATATGTGAATATCTACTAAGGATTTGCACCCTTACCTGCACATCTAGTCTCCATTCAAGACTGTGATAACTAGGAAGTTTCGGTGCTAGTTCACTCAGAATACTTCTGATCTCCTTCCTGTTGTCAAGATATAGCTGAAGTAATAAGGTATTCAGTTCTTCAGAGAATCCTAGTACAAGTATAGAGTCTTGGAAATCTATCTCAGATATCTAAAAAGCAACAGTAAGAATACTGTGTGAGTTCTTGATTACGTCTATTGTTTTACTTGCTCCCAAGCTCTGTGTTAAACATCACAGTTTTCTACAGTGAAATATGCTTGATCTGAAGAAATAAGAAAATGACATTTTTCATAGCATGCAGCACACCAGTTGCACTCATGCCCCGCTTGTGAATTCCTGGTTGAAAGCTGGTTGACCACTGTGTGAATGGAGTGCCGGACTAGATGGACCCTTGGTCTGATCCAGCATAGCTCCCCTTGTGTTCTTATTAGGTTAACATTCACACCTGCTTTTAAAGCCACAAGATAAGAAGCTGGTAAAAAAAAAAGGGCGGGGGAGCAACACTTCATGGTAAACACACTAAAACATAGGATTTTGTGCTAATTTTTCTGGATGAAATACAACATCACAGAAGTTAAACTCTGCTCATGCAACAGGACTTTTTCCTTCTCTCCCACCCCGCAGCTTCCTGTGCCACCCAAAAATCTGCTCCATAGATTCCCCCAATCCTTTGAAGCAGATTTTGAGGGCATGCAGGGGGGAGGGGGAATCAATCCTTCCTGTTCCTCTGAAAGAAGCTGTTCTGTCAGCATGAGAACTTAATTGGATTCCAAAGTGCTTTAATCTGAAACACCACACCTTTGTAGATTTTATCTGAAACATCACATCTTTCTAATTCTAAAAAAAAGTCTCAAGGATCTACCCATCTCACTACATAGAACATTCTGTGTTATACTTACCAGCAGTTTTGAGCTCTCAGTGAGAAGATACGTTAATCCCTCTACTCCATGCTGAATTGTCTCACTACTAACATTAAGTTTTCCTGGAAAATGAAAAAAAGAAGAAACACCAAAAAGGTAAAACACATGGATTTTTTGCCTAGGGGACCAATCTATTATGATATACAAGCTAATAATCTCTAATTAAAATAGGCTCAGTTTGCAAACCTAAGTACACTTACTAGGATGTAACTCCTGCTGATCTATGCTTATGCTTGAACTTTTTATATATACATATATTTAACAATATGTAAATTGTTAACTGGAAAGTAGGAGAAAGAGACCTCTAACTTGGAAATCTAGCCCTAACTCCTGCCAACTTTTCAAGATCTATCAGAAAATGGCCCCATTCACACACAACGCTAGCAAATCGTAGGTTAATTAAGTTCATTTATTTATTGCATTTTTATACCACCCAATAGCCGAAGATCCCTGGGCGGTTCACAAAAAAGTTAACTTTGGATTATTTAACCCATGAAGTTTGGATTTGCACATCACAGACCAATCTCCAATTGGGCCAACCAAAAGTTATGTATTCAGAATGGCAGTGGCATGCAACCTCTGCAAATCATGGGTTAATTAATACACAACTTGCTGCTGTTATGTGTGAACAGGGTCAAAATGAAAATAAGCAGCATTAATTCCTAAAAATGGATAAGAGTCATTCAGAAAAGAGATGCAGATTGGGGATAGCATGATGAATTGAGTGAATCAGGACTACGCAAAGGGAACATCAGGGCCTTCTCCAGCTGGACTGCCCCACCCCACGGGAGATGAGAGGGGAAGCAGAGCTATTCTACCAACGCTACTGACATTCCACTTAATTTTCCCCCTCTTCATTCCCCATTCCTTTTTCCTTGTGTGTCGTGTCTTTTTAGATTGTAAGCCAGCAGGCTTTTTCTGAATACAAAGATTGCCAACTTAGAACCAATTCCAAACCTGCTGAACCAGCGCCAATGAAAGCTTAATTAATTTCAACTCAGCTTACACAAATGGAGCAGTAGTTATTTCAACTTGTTGCTTTGTAATAATTAGAAGAGACTAACATTTTGACAATAAGTATACACACTTATGCCCCCTTATTATATTTCGGGATCAGAATCCAAACAGTTTTGTTCTGCCTCTGAAGCTTCCTTTGCTCCTTCGTCCACATAATAACAAACTAGATGAGTAGAAATAGAATTCAAGAGTAGGAGATAAGTGAAACAGGCATGCATTAAAATGATTAACTTTCCAAACTGCCTCTATCCTTTCAGCACATTACAAGTTTGCACTTGCTTCAAAGGAATTTAAAGAATTTGTTTTGATGCTCCATAACATACAGAACACTTAGCCGACCTTGTATTTAAGCACTAGCCTGGCAGCCATAGGTGACCAGAAATTGCATGCAGACAAGCGAGTAGGCTAGCAGAGGAAGGCTGAAGTGCACTATCCCTACTCTGTACCCAGCATTAGAAACGGAGGCTGCTGGAGGAAGGAAGCCCCCTCAATATACCATGCATAAAAATGCAGGTCTCCGACCCTCCTCCACCAGCCTTGCAGGCTAGTAATTTTTGGGGACTAATTTACAAGGCTGCGTTAGGCCTGGTTCAGTCTGATAAATCATGTCTTTTCCAACTGAGAACAAACTATATCCTCATAGTGGCCCTCCATAGCCTTCCTCTCATACTTTCCCTCCTTGCTCATTTTTGGCACTGATATCCTAACTTTTTTATCCAGTTTTGGCATAGCTTTTCCCCCATCTGCCATCCAAACCAGGACGTCGTACTTTAAGTCTTGTTTACAAACTAGAATATGAAATTACCTTTGGCCTGGGAATAAATCTCATTCCTAGTTCAATAAACCATAGTTTATTGGATCAACATAATTACATCTGAATCAGGCCTATGCCTACAGCAAGGTATCGATTCAGCCAGTATTATCATTCCTCTTACTGCTGCAAGTTCCTTAAAAGGTACTGTCCTTCAGCCATACTCTTAGTCTTACTTGCTGCTCCTTCATAGATTTTTGGGTTTGTGCCTTTTCTTAAGAACTCCATAGCAATACGACCAAATTCATTGACAACTGAAAAAAGAAAGAAGAATTTTCAGAACCTAGTGATTATATTATGGCTTGGTCAAAGAAAACACTCTCTTGGAAGTAGTCCAATATAATAAATATCTCAATCCAGTATAGATTGTGAACCAATGGCCTGGTTTGCATGTAACAACAACCCAGAGTATGCGTTGTAGTTAAATAGAAGGTTACTACTGAATCATGAGTTGTCATGTGTGAACACTGTACTGTGGTTTAACTACGGCTTGCTAACCATGAACAACCCAGTAACAGAACCCATAGTTTGTTGTTGGGTTGTGAACTCTGGGTTGTAATGCTAATCCATGGTTTATTGCCCTATCCAGGGTTTCCCTGGCAGATGATCGAACAAACCATGGTTTGCTCTTTCAGTCCCTGGGTTATTTGTTTCCCTCCGCCTGTGCCCATTCCCTTCCTGTATCCCAACTGCCTTTGCAGCACTGACATGTAAAGAGGCTGTGTTTTTTTAATGCTCTTGCCCACTACGTCTGTAGCTTAGTAAAACAACCCATGAACATCCCATGATTCTATGTTTACATATAACCTAAACCCATGGTTTAACAAAATCATAATTCACAATCCAAGAACAAACCATGGGTTCTCTTCGTTCATGGTTAACAACCCATAGTTCTGAGTTTGCATGTAACAACAACTCAAAATTCAAGAAACTATTAATTAAACCATCATTTGTCATGATGTGTAAATAAGATCATAGTGGTAGTGGGCAGGACTAACAAAATATTATGGAGGGCCAGAAAAACATTTAATCGACATCTGCCATGGAGTTCAGTATCTCATAATAATTTCAAGAGTTTCAGCAACACACATACATTTTCATCACTGGATTTATGGTAGGAAAATTCTGGCAACTGACATCATAAAAAACAATACTGCTAAGATCCCTGCAATATTATGACAATTCTTAAAATTTCAGAGGCTTTAAAAAAAGAGAAAAGGCAGTAAATCTCAAATGTGCTGAAGAGAATGCACAACATTTATTATTATTTTTATTATTAAACCTCAGCAAAAATGGTCTTTAGCACTTTTTGAGGTTTGCCTCTGGGATTTTTTGTGGTGTGGGTATCTAAAACTGCTGCTGCTTTCAAAAATAAAGAAAAAAAAATCAAAGCAACAAGAAAGCCATTTCTTTGGGATTTGCTTGTTTAAAGAGAAACACCCTCAAATACCATATAGAGACCACAGCCCTGTAATCCATTTGAATTAATCCAGAATGATTGGGTCTGTACTGTTACGTGTGTGTGTGTGTGTGTGTGTGTGTGTGTTGAGACTCCTCACATTTCTCAAAGGTGAATGAAAGGAGTAAGAAAATCCATTTACCACCTTGATTGAGAGTACAGTATTCACTGAGAAACCAAAATGAATTTTATTAAATACATAATCATGGTACTGTAGGAAAATAATGTGCAAATGGTATCAGTTTGGCATAAACACTCTTGCTTGCAATACTGACTAAACTTATTAACCATGAAGGATTGATTCTTTTCAGTTACAATCCTACACACACTTACCTGGGAGGAAGACCCACTAAACTCAACGGGACTTTGAGATTTCATTATATTAAACCACATTTATACTATTAATAAATAAAGCATATACAAATATACTATTAATAAATGAGACTAAGTTCTGAATAGTACTGACTCTCAGCTTAACCTACAACACAGGGTTATGAGGATAAAATGGTGAGGGGGGCCATGTAAGGGTCCTTGCAGAGGAAGAAAAGGCAGGAAATAAATGATAACATCATCATCTAGACATGCAAAGGTTTGCACTGCTAGACGGCAATCCTAAACACGCTGGATTGGATATCGACTTGCTTTGAGTAGACCCATTGGGGCAAGTTAGTCATGCCTAACATAAATCCCATTGGTTTCAGAGTGGATCGACTCTGAACAAATCTCGACCCAACCCCCTGACTAGGGAGGAAGCCTCTCTGAAAGCAGCGAGATTTACTTCCGAGTAACCATGCGTTAGGCTTTTTGTGTAGTAAGGGACTGCCTGGCGAGACCCCGGGGACAGAGTGGGGGAGCACGGCATAGCCTTTTAGGAACCCCCCGCGAGCCCAGGGTCAAGGAACACATGCAGACGCGGCTGCCTGTGTGAAGGGGCCGCTGCCTAGCGCCACTCGAGCTCCCTCCGCAGGCCCGGGCGAGGCCAGCGGCCCACCCGCTCGTACCTGAGCTCTCCACCTTGGGAAGGAAGCCCAGGTGCTCCTTGTGCTCCTCCGAAAGCACCAGCAACATCTTCTTCACTCAGCGCCCCCCGCCGACCGAAAACGACGCTTCCCGGCTTCGCTGCGCCGCAGGCAGAACCTCCCCTCGGCCAAACCGGAGTCACAGCGACAGCGGCCCGGCGGAGAAGCCGCTCCCGAGCCCAACGTTCCCGCGCTCATTCTTTCCCAGTGGGAAGACGAGGCGTTTAGTGTGGGACCACCGGGCCTGATTCATTCACTGTTTAGCTACACATCCTCCGTGCTTGATCTTTGGGCTCTGGATGCTCGTAATGAAGTGCAAGTTTGCAACGACGGAGAAATAGTAGCTCGCGATAAAGCCACAGCACGGATTAGTGCACTTTTGCAACGGCAGAGAAATTGTTAGGTCAGACGTGGGCAGGAAGGTATATCGGGATCTACTGGTAGACCTCTGGCAGTAGATCACCAAGGATTTCTGACTCCCAACTGTTTAACAGTAGCACTAACCAAATCACTGCCCTCTCACTGAAAAATATACTGCTGCAATGAAGGAAGCTTGGGGTAAGCAGGAGTGGGTTTTTGTGTGCAAGGACTGCGAGCTTCATTCAGTTCTCAAAACAAATTCCTGGGGTCAGAATTCCTTGTGTCTTTTGCCCCAGGCTCTGGTTGGCGAATCACAGGATTCTAGTAAAACGCAAAGTAGATCCAGCAGGTTTGCAGTCTGCCCATTCCTGACCTAAGCTATTTCATCCGTTGCACTCCTCAGCTAGTTTTTAGAATCAGGAGCTGAGGGTAGCAAAACTGGAAAAGACACCAAATTGTAATAAGGAAGAGGCTGCCTCAGTTTATGTGCAGAGTGCAGGGTTTTTTTTAGGTAAAAATCTGCTGTCTGAAGCTTAATTAAGGAGATTTGCTGGGGAGCGGCATGCAATGCTCTGCTTTGGGCAGTAAAATGTGTTGGGCCAGCCCGGGCGATAACTACGTCCTGTTGAATTTCTTTTGAAAATGAATTAAAAATTAACTCTAATCACACAGCAAACGATGGACTTGTAACTTATCCCCCCCCCGCCCCCACTGTTTAGCGCCTGATTCATTGGGGAAATATCCACACTAAGGTCAGTCCTATCACTGCAATGATAATTGGGTGGTGCGAATGGGGAAATGTCTGAACCAACTCACGTAATTATCATTTCTAGTTCTTGGATTGGTTGAAAAGACAGAAAAAAAACCAATTTAAAAAGAAACTATGCAGCAGTCTTCAAAGTCTTGTTCTTTGCCACATGCCTTAAGAATATAGGGCTAACTATGTGTATCAAAATAAATACAATGTGGAGCAGGTTGAGAAATTTCTGCTTCCCTGTTCCCTTCAAAACAAAATAATGTTTATTTACAATACTTACCTTTTATATTCAGCCAGCCGTGTCCATAAAGGTTTGTGGGAGACAGCAGCCATCAAACCATGTCACTATTATTTTAAGCAGCCCCTAAAATTACCTCTGCTCACTATAAATACTATAGTAAAAAGCAAAAGATTGAGGATCTTTTAACACTTTCAACATTTGAATGGGTGGTATATAGACACCACTCTTGAATGGATAATTACATGAATATGTGGTCTGTCTTTGTTGAAATTTAGTATAATTCATAGAAAGCTGTACACACACACATACTTCATATGCAAGTATTGGAAGTGATATATTCAAATCTATGTAGCTATATTCTTTTTCCTTTATATGGTTTTGTTTAAATTTCACAGTGCAGAAATTAATTAAAACATACATCGGTAGCAGGGTTGTTATTGCCTGTGCCATTGGAGCTCATGGAGAAAAGGAGGCACATACTGTAGTGTGGTACCCTTGTGTGTGCTGTGGTGCAGGGAGGTGTCCTGGGAGCATGTCCCCATCATAAGGAGTCCATTGGCTCCTGCCATGTCTGTGTGTCATGTTGGTGTCACCACCAACACAGCCCCTAATTGCTGGGCATCAGTTGTGTTTCCATGGATGTGGGAGCCTTGGCAGCTCTTTTGGGGTTGCTTTCTGATATTCTGAGTGTTATCTTTTCACCTCCACTCCTGCTCTGAGAGGTTATAGGATACAGCACCCATTGTGTCAATGCAGCACCAGGGTATCCCACCCCCAGAATAATTGCTTTATCAAATTGCTCTGACAAGAGGATATTTGAAGTAATTAAACACTCTCTTTCCACACCTTCAGACTTATAGCAGGTCTATAAATTAGCATGAAAAGATAATCCAAATAAGATATCCTGATAAATGTATGGTGAAGAGGAAGGACAGAAATCCAGACAAATGGCTGAAGGGTTTATTATATTTATATCTTGCCTCCCCCCCTGCAAATACTACAGGCATCATGAAACATATTTTGTAAGTCTACAGATGACTTTTTAAATTTTTTATTTTATTTACAATATTTCTATATTGCTCATTCAAAGATTTTGGAATGATGAACAACAGATAGAATAAAAGAAAACACTATATTTAAAATTACTATTTTTAAAACAACAGAGTTCTGATAAAACCTGTGTTCTGGTAAAACCCAGGCTGGTCGCTCAAGAAAAGCTTCCTGAACAACAATGTTTTCAGGAGGTGCCAGAAGCAACACAATGTTGGTGCCTGCCTGATGTTCGGCAGGTAATTCTATGGGAAGGGGGCTACCACACTGAAGGCTCTCAGGTGGACTCCAATCAGGCCATGTGGAACCACCAGGAACATGCCCTCAAATGCTCTCAGCGACCGGGCAGGTTGGTGAGAGATAAGGCTCTCTTTCAGGTATCCTGATCCCAAGTTGTTTAGGGCTTTGTACACTAGTGCTAGAAACTTAAACCTGGCCTAGCAGCAAATAGGCAGCCAGTGCAGTTCTCTTAGCAAAAGAGTTGCATGCTGAGCTTGTCTCGGCCTGAGTTAGGAACAATGTTATAGTGGAATACAGGCAGCTGCAATTTGCAAGCCAAACAGCTTCAGGGTTTCCTAGGGGTCTCCAAGCTTTCACCTTGGGTTTCAATGGGTTCAATCCAACATTACAGAAGCAGATATCCGCTCATGCAATGGTAGTTTCCTTACCCCTCCTCCCTCCTATAACCCCTGCACCCCAAATCTACTCCAAACTGTCTCAAACCTCTAGAGCAAATTTGTGGAGGTAGCTCTTGGTGCGTGTGTGATTTGATCTGCCAGCAATGTCCATTCTGCTGATGGAAAGACACCATTAGATACAACCAAATTGAGGTATAGAGATACTCTAGTTCTCCTAAGAAGACACCACATGGGCTTATTCACACGCAAAAACAACACATCTCTATCCACACTGGATTAACTGGAAATATCCCTCAGTATCCAAAGGGCCTCAAGAAGAAGTTCAACTGCCAACTCTAACCATCACTTCCATTTGAAAACCTTTCCCTCTCTCAGCCCCTGCAGTGAGTTTGAAACCAGAAGAAATGGTGAGGAATCAGGTTTGATGCTGAACTTATACAGTTGTCCTATAGGCTGTTTATTAAACGTATAAATGCCTGTCTAAAGGGCAGTTTTCTTGTTTCTTAGAGTAAGCCTCTATGGGCAACTTCTGCAGGTTTCTCATAGAGATGGGTATCAAGGAAGCAGGCTCCAATACACATGAAAACAATTGCTGTCTGACCCTGATAAGGGCGTAATCTTCAAGTCAACAGTTCAGCTACCTAATTTCCTCTGTTTGTTTTACTGGGTGTCAGAATGTTGGGATCTGCTAGAAATAGGACAGGTAACTGATTACCTGCCTGTGATGCTTTGGGGCACGTACTAGACTATCAGAGAAGAGTATAAGAGATTGAGCTGAGGCCTAACCAATATGGCTTCAGTCCAGGGGAAAATTGCATGCCAACCTGGAGAATTTGGGGTTCAAGGAACAGCCTCAGCAAATGCCAGCTCCATGGACTGAAGGAATGTGTGAGTTTGCTTTTTAATTTTATTCTGTGTCCATTTTCTATCAATAAACTGTCATTCCTTTCACAAGTGGCCTAATTTCATTTGAGTAATCCAAAGAACCTACTTTGACTGGGTTCTGAATAGATTAGGCCTCCAGAATAACACAGCCCCTTCTCCTTAGATGGACCTTTATGTTAATTAGCATGCTGATTGCTTACAGGATCTGACAGCTTACCATGCCATACAGTAAGACCCCCAAAATATCCAGTTGCAGATCTTGTATTACCTTTTGAAAATGTCTGACATTAATAAAACTTAAAATATCTTTCTTAAACCTCTCAGTGGAAATAGAGCTGAGGATTCTCAGCAAATGTGTACGCGTAGCATAATATCCAAATACATCTTTTCTTTCCAAGGCAGATTGTGTCCCGGGTCTGATCAGTACACAGGTTTGCATATGCTTTTTTTAGCCAGGGTTCTTGCGATGCCCAGTTGTTGGAGCCATGGCTTCTCTTTAAATGCACTGCAATAAAAGATTTAGATATGATGTCATAAATCAAGCAGAGATTTAGTATATCGTTTTAAATAGATATAAATGCAACGGCAACAACAACAATAAAAGGAAACATCAATGTGTAATACTACTGTAGTTCAATTATGCATTCTCAGGACATTGCATAGGGTGGAATCCAATAAAGGTTTTCCGCTGACGGGGCTGCTTCCAATGGAGCCCCACACATGCCCTCAAAATTTGCTACAGAGGGTTGAGGGAACCCTCCGGAGCAGATTTGTGGGGGGTGGGGTGGATGCAGGGGGCCACAAAGGGAAGAGGGACATGGATTTCAGTCAGATTATCAGTATTATTACTAGTATTTATATAGCACCATCAGTGTACATAGAGCTTTACAGAGTAACACACGCAAAAAACAGGTCTCTGCTGTGAGAAGGTTACAGTCTGAATTTACACCAGTGGAAGAGAGAGATAGCAGAAGGAAAGGAGGAAGAAAGATGAAGAGTAACAAGGGATGAATGTGAGCAGGAGATAAGCACTGAGCAGCTAAGGAAGGACTCCTATGCATGTTTAGACAGAAAAAAGGCCTACAACACCGCCCATAGCCGAAGCTCTCTCAGCAGTTTACATAAGATTGTAGGCCTTTTTTCTGTCTAAACATGCATAAGATTGCGTCTTAAACCAGACTTACCCAATAAGGAGCCCTCCAGAGGTGTTGGACTACAACCCCCATCATGCCTAGCCAGCATTGTAGCACAACCCATCTGAAGGACACCAAGTTGGGGAAGGCTAGGTTAAACCAAAGGTTTACCTGTTATTGTTTTAAAACATTAACAACAAACTGGGCTTGTATGTTCCAAAGCATACAGAAAGTGTTTGGGCATAGCCTTCTCCATGATATGCTTGTGTCCTAGGTGTAGCATTCTCCCCATAGGGAAGTGTTCCAACGTGCAGTCCTTCACTTGCAGACTGAGATGGCCCAGCCCAGGAACAGTTTTACCATATAATGAGCTGTTCATCTAGACCAGGGTTAGGCAATATGTTGCCCCCTGTATGTTGTTGTACTGCAACTCCCATCAGCCAACATAGACGATGGTGAAGGATGATGGAAGCTGCAGTACAACATCTCCAAGGCCACAAATTGCCCACCCCAGTCTAGACCAAGACAAACATTATGGCCAGGTGGTGATTGCTCATCAAGGGGGGGGGACTGGTTTTTATTTATTTATTTATATACACACACACACACACACACACACATATATATGTACATACACACACACACGGCAACCATAAGGTCTGCTCCAGTTCTGTATGTCATAAAATAAATTAAGAAAAAATTGCTACACTAGGGCAGCACATAATATTGACTGTTTGCATCAGGGCCAAAAATGCCTAAGATTGTTTTGCTGTAGAAATCTCTACCCATTTATGCTAAGACAAAACAATCTGAGTGTCTAGGAATGCCACAAAGCATTTCCCTCTGGCCCCATCCCCCTGCCCCAGTCATGGGGATCCCTGGGCTGGGGTGGAAGATCCACCAGTGAAGAGAGCAGCTCTTAGAATGACCAGTGTGGAGGTTTGGCTAAATTAGCTAACAAACCAGAATCTCAAATGACTTTCATTCTAGTTTGTTTTTAATTAATTTTGGTTACAACAAACCACAGTTCCAAGAGACATAGCAAGGAACTTGGGTTTGTTCTAAAGTGACAGCCTTGCTGTGTCTTGTTCCCAATCACCCTAAACTGCTTCATGTGAAGCAGATCAATTTCCTCTCTATATGTTGCCTATGCTTATTACCCAATTCTTTACTTATTTCATTTCATTTCACTCTTCTACAATTTAGCAGTTGTCAGCTTATTCAGCAGTTTCCTGCTATTTCCCACAGTCTCACCAGTTTCAAGGGATGATCCTTTGCGTTAAGATATTTCTCTTCAGCCACTTACCAGATTTAAGCACTGAGGTCGATCTTGTATGGTATTGAAATCACTATTACCACACGGTGGCAGTGTCTACTCATCAGTGACAGTGTTTTCAATCAGCCTTTCCCAACCTGGTCCCCTCCAAGTGTTTTGGACTTCAACTCCCATCAGCCTGAGCCGTGATCAATAGTAAAGAATGCTGGGAGGTGTAGTCCAAAACATCAGGAGGATACCAGGCTGGAGAAGGCCGCTTTACATATTTCCAGCATCTACTTATAGGAGTTCCTCCAAATGATAGTTACAACTGGCAAATTATATAACTAATATAAAGGATTTCGTTATGGGTTTTGTACTTCTCTTGTGCATTCACACGCAATTAAAACCAAAATCTTTAAGAAAGTAGGGAGGTCATTTATTCTAATTTTTCCCTTAGAAAGTAGAAGCATCATTAAGAGGAGAGATGGCCCCACTTTTGAAGGCAACAATTTAAAAAGGAAATAATTCTAAGAAGTGCCGTTAGTTGCTGCCTTCTGGCTTGGCATATGTTTCTGAATGAATTGGCAACCTTTGTTAAGAAACAAAGAGAAACATACCTGGCTATGGCTAGGCAGTAGATGGCATTTTCCCTTGGTGTTCTACCACTGTGTTCTGAAAAAGACTCCAGAGAAGGATTTAGCAGAAATTTTGCATTGGGTATGGAATAATAATATGCTGGCTTGAGGACAGAATTAGGTGGTAGAGGAACTCTTACTAAACACATACTTTGGTCCATATATTCTTCATTGTTACAGTTCACCTTCTTCTTTCTCGTGTTCTTTTTTTGTTGGCATCTGTCTATGTTAGCTCTCCTGTTAGCATCTAACACTGGAGGTAATTTGACAGTTGTCCCTTTGAGATACCTCTTTGAAACTGTCAAATGACATATACCCTGCCCGTGTTGGAACTGTTTATTCAAGTCTGGCAGCCGGCAGCCTCTGCTGTCTGCATCTTGGACTGTGGTAGAATAAAAACCTTTGGAAGTCATTTTTGGTTTTGTGAAACCATCGACAAGGACAAGATCCCCGACTCGTGTTCTAAAGACTGCTGTCTGGTTGCGTCGCTTCATCATACGGATGTTACTTTGAGCCTTCAGAAGCCACAGCTTTAATTTAAGGTAGATTTTCATGGAGAGGGAGAAATTAGGGTAGGAAACCACCGACCATATCTTGGTGACCAAATACAGCACACAGTCCTTACGTCTGTGTTGGATACATAACTGCAGTGGAGTTTGCCCTGTTGAGTTTGGGCACTGGAGGCATAAGACACTGTAATTAACAAAGGCTTTCAGCATCATGAGCTGGCCTGCTTCAGCAGCTGCATGGACAGGACATTTCTTGACATCCGGATGGTCATTTTCATGACACCACTCACGATAGGGATGTATGCCAACTGGTTCAGTGGGCCTTGCCCCCTGTTTCAGGAGCCATGCCAAAAGCTGAAGGTGCCCAAAAAAGGCTGCCATATAGAGCGCTACCCTCTTTTGATATCTGAAAGAAAGCATGTGCAAAATAAACCAGCTCAGAAAAGCAAACAAGGTCATATAAAAAACAACAACCCAACAACCTAATTTTAAAAGTTAAGATTTTGAGTTACTGTACTTGAGTACTGGATCTTCCTTTGACAGATAGCATTGGACCTTGGGTTTGTTTCCTAAGAGACATCCAGTCAGGAATTCTTTCCATCCATCCCAAACATCCAAACGAAGAGTTGTGCCTGCCAAAGAGAGTTCTGATCATTTGACTCCATTCCTAGCATTGTTTGGTATTCCCTCCATGCACTTCTGAACCACTCAGCATTCACATGCAGGGTAGCTAAAAAGCATATCTATCACAACCCTTTACAAGAGGTAATTTTGAGTGTGCAGCCTTAGGATTCTTCCAGGTGGAGGGTTCCTAGCAGTGCACCACTAATCAATGGACTTACAATGTAAAGTACATGCCGTTTCCATGGACTGCCCACACTGTTGGGGAGAATCACCACTATATGCCCCAACCTTAGTAAGCAGAGATGTAGCCCTCCCTTTGCTGCTCCCTCCCACCACGTTTCTTGCACTGAGGTGGATTTTGTCTTTTTGCTTCTTATCCTGAATTGCACAATTTTGGAAGTCCGAAGGTTGGCTGTTGCGCTTTTACTCCTGTGTAAGTGCATGTTGCGCTGATTTGGATCAGGACTATGATATTCTGGAAATGGAAGATTAAACCTTTCCCCCACATGAGTTTTTCCCGACATTCCCCTCTGTGGGATGGAGGGGTTTTAAATAAATAAAAAAATAAAAAGTATCCATTCTAGTTGTTTTCTTTCCTTCAACCCTCCAAGGTTGTGGTAATACAGTTTCAAGGGGGAAAACTGGTGGTGGGCTACATGAGCATGAACAGGAGTAAAAGCACAGCAGCGAATTTTTGGACTTTCGAAATTGCTCTAATGCGCAATTCTGGAGAAGAAGAAACAGCAGCAGCAGCAACACCTCTGTACAAACATTAATAGTTGCCTCACTCACACACAAACGCTACCCTTTATTTTCTTGGTAAAACAGGAACATGTGTTTGTGGGAGGGACGGAAGAAAGAGCAGCAGCTGGAGGCTGCAATTGTCTTCCTGGGCAAGGGAGAAATGCGGACGTCTGGCCAGCCTGAAGCCAAGTATATACATCCCCACAGCCACACCAGGAGCTTCTGATATTAGGTGGCCTCACTACTGGGTTTTTGGAGATTGTGCTGCACCAGGAAATAACACTTTCCCCCCAGTGTGAAAAAATATGGGAGAAGGGGGGGCACAGGACCACACTGGCCAAGTGCAGGAGATTTACTGCATCTTATGTGGCCAGTCCAAAAAAAGACAAACAGAGAGCACCTTAAAAACCCATATTTAGAAGAGCCCTAAATCTGTGACTTGACTTATTTTGCATTTCTCCAAGACAGACATGACAACAGTAGTGTACTGTCAAAAATGTTTACCTTTGAATCCTTTTCCGTTTTTGTTGTGGGGTGGGGTGGCATGGGGTGGGCTCTCAATAATTCCTCAAGCAGACTTAAGTTCCCTTCTACAAAGTGGTGATGTGGATTTTTTTTTTTTTTTTTACAATGCAAATTGCATCAGCAGTATCTCTGAACAATAGCTGAAATACCTGCTAAATGTATCCTTCAGAAAGTTAAACTTTACTTGCTTTTTATCAGCTGCATTTGTCTTAAATGTTTTGAAATATTCAGATGTTAGGGCTGAAGTCTTGGAACAGTCTAATAATATAGCAAAATATGGTGCCATCCAACACAAAAGCCATTTCATATTTTGGAGCATTTACTTTGAGTAATTTTTTAAACCATTTTCTATGCATACTACTCAGAGGTAAGTGTCACTGCATTCAAGGTGGATATAGGATTGAAGCCTTAAATTCAGATTCTTCTAAAAAGGACTGGAGGTCTATGTTACCAGTAAGAGTAGATAAAATGTGCAAACAGTCTTATACCTATATCTAACTGATAATCACTCAAGGTATTGCAGTCATACATCTCCCTGCCCTCTGGAGTCCTGAGACAATAAATACTGTTTGGGAAGCCACACTTCAGGGTTACGAGGGTTTTTAGCTGGGAAACCTTTGATGCAAGAAGATAAATTCTTCCCATTATGGGCACTTTTTCATGAGTGACTGCATTGTATACAAAGAAAATTGGTTTGTCTTCTTCCTGAAAAGAAAACCCAAAAATGACATTGGCACAGCAGTGGTAATATCAGTATAAAATTATACTTATATAATCGATGTGGAGTTTTGGCTTTACATATGTGGGCATCTATAGAACAATAAGCTATATGGAATATTACAAAATAAAGAAAAAATTTGTCTCATCGTTTGTAAAGTTGTTATAGTGGTTTTAAATGTATGTGCATTTTGCATGTTTTTGTGGTTTTTAATTTTTGTATATTGTTTTTAAGTGTTATCTTATGTGAACCACCCAGAGAACTTCAGCTATGGGGCGGTATACTAATGCAATAAATAAATAAATAATTTAACCTTATCCTTTCAAACAGATTCTAACATCTTTAAAAGTTCCTTACAAACGAATACATAGGTAAGCATTTAATTCTCATCGTCTTAACACAGCTTTCCTAGACCCAGTGCCCTAGAGGTGTTCAGACAACCCCCATCATCCTCACCAAGCATCATCACTGGGCCAGCATCTTAGGAGTGATGGGAGTTGTAGTCCAAAGGATCTGGACAGTGGCAGAATGGAGAAGGCTGACTTAATACCTTATTGCTGTAATTATCTGAAAATTACCCAACATCCCATTTGCAGGTGAGATGCTTTTGAGGAGTGCTAAGTGATACTAGCACAAGACCTATAATTTAGACAGGACAGGAACACAGGAGGCACAGCGAATTTTTGGGCTAGCAAGGCAGGCTTGTTTTTGGTTGTTTTTTTTAATAAATCATACTGTACCTTAACAACACATTTAATTGTGGAAGAAACCGATATGCCTACATCAGCAAGTATCCAGCTGTCCTTTAACACTGCTCCTGCATACATCAACTCCAAATATCTCCTGCCTTGCTTGTCTTCAGAGAGTGGAACGTGAAAATAATCCTTAAGGGGGAAAAATATTATTTTAGAAATAGCAGTGAAAATGCTAAGCTGCCTTTCAACAGGCCTGTTCAGACAACCCACTAAGTCATGGTTAGATTGCCAACCCTTTTGCTGCAAGTGGTTAGTGAGCATGTTTAAACCGTGATTATGTAGCCACCATGGTTAGGAATGGTTTACACGACAATGCTAAGCCATAATGTTTAGCTCAAAACGCTTAACCATTATGGTTTAGCATGTTGTCTGAAGAGAATGTTTATTTCTTTAAAGCTATGACCATTCTTCACCAGAATAGTTGGCATCTCTACCCCAACACAGAACATCATATGACTTTCCTTAGGCTTCAAGATGCACAAAATAAGACGCTTATTAATGTGTTTAGCCCAAGGCAAGTGGCAGATCAGCATTACATTCCACCTTTTTTTCAGAATTGGAGATCAGCCATTGCTCCTCTTTCCCAAAATACATTGCTAGTTGTAATCTGATATCTTTGTGATGTTTGAACCTGGACACTATAGGTTAAGCATGGGCTAATTAACCTATAATTAGATGAGTTGACTCGATCGGAGGTTGCATATGCAAAATTGCAGCAGAACACACCACAGCAAATCATGGGTTAATTAATAGGGCCAGTTTAGACAATATTGAGCTAGATGGACCAGTTGTCTCGCCAGTATAAATGAGTTTATGTTCCTAACCATCATGTTCGCAATCACTGTCCCTTGTTAAAGCAGATTGGAAATTGACGCTGATATGTTTTTTAAAAGAAGTACAGATAGGAAATAAGAAACCTAATCTGTTGAATTAAAAAGGCATCCAGCCCAACTGTAACCTGATATAAGATGATAATATACATTTAAACAAGACGCTTAAAGTAAAATCACTGTGTTTCAGTTAAAATTGAGCTTATTTATAAAAAATCTTCAGCATACATGAAAGATTTTCCTTTGTGATTTCCCTTCATTTTGACAATGGATATTATCTGATTCAGTTTTTCCCATGTACTGAAAAACAAGATTATAGAGAATGAAGAAATTTTGCTACGAGTTCAAGATCATACCTTTATCATCAGCTTTACATCTTTCACTGTATTCTCTGATGAAATGTCGAAAGATTCACAAAGTCCTTCAAAGGCGACAAAAATCCTCATTTTGAAAAATGCTGTTCAAAACTCCTCAAACGTCTTTCTGAGCTATCAAGCCATATGTTATGCAAATCTTATATCCATACTGGAGGTCAAAGAAAAGCAATTCTGAGGATACTGTAAGTATCCAACCTTAATGCGCACATTTTTCTTCCACAGCAAGAGGCAGCCTGGTAAATCCTTGCTGAAGCAGGCAGCAAAGAGAGCCTGGGAAACAATGAGCGGAATTTGTTTCCTAGGCTGAGTTGAATAGGAAAAATGTCCCCTTCTCCAACTAACAAACATAATTAAACCAGCAAACCACGTATTGATCAAGGCAAGTGTGAACAAGCTTTCAGCATGTGCATGCATGTTCCAAGCCAAACACACCAGTTGTGTTTGCTCAACAGGCACTTATCAAACCACAGAGAGCCATGAAAGAAATCAGTGTGATGTTTATTTTATTGCTTATGGCAGTCTTTAAACTTTCTGTAAATAAAACTAATCTCAGCGCTCATGTTACCATAACAACTTTATAAGCCTGTTAACATGGTCAGGTCCACCAGTTTAGACAGAGCCAAAGTGTGCTTTTTGCAAAACACACATAGGCCAATAGCTTGAGAGTGTTGATATTTGATAGGAGAATGGGATATAAAAGATACCTAATAACTATTTAATATCACTGCATCGTTTCATATACACTTTCAATTTGGGAGAGGTAATGATTTCCTGTGTCTTGAACCAGCAACAGTCTAGTGGCACCTTAAAGACTATTGTGGTAGGGTGACCATATGAAAAGGAGGACAGTGCTCATGTATCTTTAACAGTTGAACAGAAAAGGGAATTTCAGTAGGTGTTATTCGTATGCATGCAGCACCTGGTGAAATTCCCTCTTCATCACAACAGTTAAAGCTGCAGGAGCCCTGCCCTCTTTTGTATCTGGTCACACTAGCTATACTCATGCAGCTTGAACTGTTGTGATGAAGAGGGAATTTCACCAGGTGCTGCATGCATACAAATGTCACCGGCTGAAATTTCCTTTGGAATACAACTGTTAAAGATACAAGAGCCCTGTCCTCCTTTTCATATGGTCACCCTAGGAATAATAATAATAATAATTTCTTTTCCACCTCTCCCTCTGGATTGAGGCAGGGAACATTAAATACAATACATAAAACTAGTTAAAAGAGCATATAAAACCAATACAATATTAAAATAACAATCAACATCTTAAAATTCTTAGGTTTAAATTTCATCTGGGAAGGCCTGCTGGAAGAGACTAGTTTTTATGGTTGTCTTAAACTCAGAGAGAGCATTAAGCCAACGAATCTCCTCCGGCAGGCCATTCCATAGTGGGGGGTTGGCAGAAGAAAAGGTCCTCTGGGTAATACTTGTCAGCCTAATTGTGAATCTGGCCCTCAGGCTGAAAGAGATTTGGAGCCCTGCCTTTAAACTACTAGGATGTTATACATTCTCCTAAGTCTCGTCAACATCATTTGATACAGTTAGTTTTCATTTACTGTACTAGGTCATTGAGTATTACAACCTTCAAATAATCAGATGACTGCATAAAATGGGAGCCTGCTGCTGCAGAAAAGGGCTGTTGCATGATGATTTATCCCCACTGTGTGTGGGTCCTCCGGAAGGGGTACATTGAACCCACCCTCTTCCATAACCTCCATAATTACGAGAGTCCACCAGTAAGTGCAGGCAGCCTTTATTCGTAAGTCTTTGCCTCCAGTTGCAGCACTGAGGCAAAGCAAGCATACAGACTTCCAATTCCCCTAGTTTTCTGGCTTTAAGATGCCAATTACACTTTCCTCCCCCAGTTTTCTGGCTTTAAGATGCAAAAAAGTCCAAGTCTTCCCTTTTGAAGTACTGGCCTTTCAGTTGTCAACCTTTCACAGTTTGCTTTCACAAGAGGCTGTCCATCCCTAGGAAAGTAGCTGTCCAGACCAAGCAACAGGTTGGGTCCTTCAGATGTCTCTGTGGAAGATGCTAAGCCCTGAGGTCTTCCTGGGGCTACCAACTGGGAATACTGAAGTCTCCCAGCAAAGGAAATCCTGAGGGGTGGCTGCAGGTAAAGCACTCCTCCACCATCCACTTTGGCAGAGAATGCCTGTCTGTCTGTCCCCTCACAAGCCACTCTCACCCACCTGTCCTCCCTTCTTTTGCTCGCCCCACCACCTTCTCCTTCCCAGAGCTTTATAGCAGGATCTTGATTTATTTTTCATTATTGCATTTATAGCCGACCTTTTTTTCCTCCAAGGAACCCAAGGCAACATACATAATCCTCCTCCTCTTCTCCATTTTATCCTCACTGCAACAACCCTGTGAAGTAGGTTGGGCTGAGAGTCTGTGACTGGCCCAAAGTCATACAGTTGGTTTCCATGGCCAAGCGGGGACTAGAACCCGGATCTCCCAACTCCCAGTCCAACACTTTAGCCACTACACCACACTGGCTCTTGATGAGGCCCAGCTGTTGCTGCTGAGGCTTCACTCTCCCTGATCAGCCTGAGCAATCCCCAGGCATGGCTCCCTTTTAACTTTACATGCAGGCCCATCTGCCTGCTGTATCTCTGCCTGTCAGTTTTCAGCAAGAGATGGATGACTTGGTCAGGTGAGTTCTGGCAGACTTGTTACACCCATGTATCTTTTTTCTTTCCTGGAAAAGCATGCTCCTGCCAGTCGGTCAAAATGTTATTTGGTGGGCCAATGGGAGCCCTATGCTGAAAGATGGCATGCCAGGAGTCATCACTGCATGCCCTCTTTCCCTGGAGAATTGCTGGGATGGGGGCAGGGTTAAAGCAGTGACCAGCCAAGAAAGAGATCTTGGGGTTGTGGTGGACAGCTAGATGAAAATGTCAACCCAGGGTGCAGCTGCTGTAAAAAAACCAGAGAAGTAAACTTCATGTTCGGCAGAATTAGAAAAGGAACTGAAAATAAAACTACCAATATCATACTCGCCTTCTACAAATCTATGGTACCACCACACTTAAAATACCGTGTACAGTTCTGGTCAGTGCACCTAAAAAACAGATATGGCGGAGCTGGACAAAGTGCAGAAAAGAGCCACTAAAACAATCAAGAGGCTGGAGCATCTTCCCTATGAGGGAAGGTTATTACAGCTGGGATTGTTTAGATTGGAAAAAGACATGATAGAGGTGCACAGAATTATGCATGGTGTGGAAAACATAGATTGGGAGACATTTTTCTCCCTCATTGAAAATACTAGAACCCAGGGTCATCCCATGAAGCGAATTGGTGGGAGATTCAGGACAGATAAAAGAAAGCACAGCCCACATAGTTAAACTATGGAATTCCCAGCCACAAGATGTAGTGATGGCTTGAAATTTGGACGGCTTGAAAAAAGGGGTTAGATATATTCCTGGAGGAGAAGGCTATGAATGGCTACTAGTCCTGATGTCTATGTGCTACCTCTTGTAACATGGGTAGTATGCCTATGTACACCAGTTGCTGAGGGACATCAATGGGAGGGTACTGTTACACTTGTGTCCTGCTTATGGGTTTCCTGTGGGTAGTTGGTGGCCACTGTGTGAACATAGTGCTGAACTAGATGGTCCCTTGGTCTAAACCAGCATGGCTTGTACATTCTTAAGATCCTCCGCATCTCAGTGATCTTCAACAGCATCACTGCAATGGGTTGGAGGCTTTAACTGTATCCCCATCCCACCAATACTACTCAATATTGATGGGATGGGGGAGGCTAAAGCTTTCTCTCTGCACCTCTGGAACCTGCAGGAGGATTTGAGCTGTGTGTAAACTGTACGTGTGTGCACATATGTGCCACATGCAGGTGTGCAGCCCCCACCTACCTATCCAATACATCCCTCAACCTGAGGGAAGTTTCTTATCCGTGCTCCAAAATATTTACTTTCTTAATATATAGCAGCCTTCCCCAACCTGGTGACCTCCAGATGTGTGGGGCTGCAATTCCCCATACCTGCTAGTTGGGGATTATGAAAGATGTAGTCCCTCACATTTCAAAGGCACCAGAATGGGAAGGCTACTCTACATTTTCAGTTGCACCTGTTTCCACTCCTAATTTTCTGGATTCTAAACTTTAGCTTGTTCTCTTGCTACTGCTGCACTCATCAGCATTTCCATCCCCATGTTACCACTTTCCCCAGCATCCATTCCTCTTTGCTCCTACAACTGCTCTATCAGTAATCTCCTCCCCTACACTTGACCTAGCTTAATTTCTAGAAGTTGCTTGTGGCTTAAGACACCGTTTTTCAGCTGGAAGCAGGGCTTCCTAATCCCATATACCTTGAGAGACAAGCAGGATGGTGATTTCCTTGACAAAACACTCTGCACATGCTCAAAAAGCCAGTATTATTGGTTTATATTAAAATACTGCATATAATAAATAATTATACTGCATATACTAATAAGATCCTGAGGATTAAATAATAAAAATAAATAAATCCATATCACTGTGTTCCAGGATTAAACTTCTGGCATCGAAAAAGAGGCTTCGGAGGCAGCTCACCTTAAGCTTAACAGCCTCCCTTTCGTCCCTTCTCCCTGTGCCGCCGCCGCCTCCCTACAGCCGCGTCCTTCTCCCAGGGCCCGCCCCTGGGTAGCCGCGCCTTCCCTCTAGCTCCGCCCATCCCCAGCAGCCATCACGTGCGGGAAGCCGTGCTCAAACAGCGCCCACCCCGCGAGTGGCGGCGGAGCGGGCCAATCCACACCGCCCGCTTCGTCCTCTCCGCCTATGCGAACGCGGCGAGGGTGGGCGGGATTTCCGCAGCTCCTGGGCTGGCTCGCTGACGGGCCGGGAGAGGTCTTGGTTATGGATTCCGCCTGAGGTGGGCTTTAGTCCTTCTGGCTCTTGGCTCCCTTTCAGGTAAGAGGCGGTGAGCCTTCCCGGCCTGGCGCTTTGTGGCTGGGGACCGGCGAAGGCGGGCGACTTCAGGACTCCTCTCATGGGCTGGGGGGGGGGTTCCCTTGAGCCCGTTGTTGGGGGAGCCAACGGATCGGTTGCCTTTAACGGCGTGACCTTGTTGCCGCTTTCCCTCCTCCCACCCGCGTCACTCTCCTCGCTGAACCATCTGGAGGGTGGGGGTCACTGCAAAACGCGGGCTGTGCGCACGTCTGAATAGGCTGAAGGGATGGGTCAGCGTTGCCAGCCCGCGTATCGAGAAGTGTTTGAGTTGGCCACTCTCGCTTCACCTTTCTTTTGCTTTCGTCTCTTTCTTGGCCTCGTTTCCCGTTTTCTTGCGGTTGACGTCGAAACCCGCGAGTAACAATCACGAGTTTCACGACGCTGCTCGACACAGCAGCATTTCCAAAGATCCTCTGATACGCAACCCTTAAATCACTTCCTCGGGATTGCCGAGCTTTCGCAGCGTGTAGGTGGTGGTCTTCTCTTCCTTGTTGTTGTTGCTGTTGCTAAAGGGTCCCGCACGCGGCTGCTGGTGTGGTGCTGGCTGGGTTTGTGATGTAAGGAATGCTTGTCATGACTTGACTTCGTTTTCAGACCTTTTATTGGGTTTAACAGATGCGGGATATTAGGTGTGGACGCACTTCATATATCGTGTCAAGCGGTGGCAAATGAGGCTCGCAGCTGCTCCTGCAATGCTTAGCTGTGTGCAGGCCCGTTGGCTGCCGAGTTCCGTGCTTGCGCTTTCGTCATGCCAAACGGAGAGCAAGTTAAAAATTTAGGGTAAAATCCAACCTCAGCCTTACTTAAAGTAGTTCAATTGGACTGAATGGGACTTGAGTTAATCATGGCTAGCTTACCCTTAATGTAGTTTATTTGTGGCTCCTCGTTTCTTCCCACCCTACATAGCTATTCACGTGTAAAGTTCATTTGTTCTCAGCATTATGGTAGGTACCCAAGAATCTCACACATATGGCTTGATTTCTGGTGCCTGTGACCTGAATCGGTTGTGTGTGCACACACCCAAGGTTAGGGTCTATGAAGTGTGGCTTCAGAGCTGTAAAGTGGTCTACATGAGGCTGCACTTGGTGCCTTTAGGAAGTGCTGGCTGGTGTAAATTGCATCCTAATAAGGAGGTTGAATTGTACTGTAGTGCAGCTGTCCTCAACTTGGTGCTCTAGGGATGTATTGGACTGCAACTCCCATAATTCCCAGCCAGCATAGCCAGTGGCATAGTGTTTGTACTGCCATCCTGTTGTCTGTCAGGCATGACTGAAACTACTAGTTTTGACCTATAGCTTCCTAAATAGCTTGAGGTCAGCTATTACGGAGTGCTTTCTCCTATGTGTTTTTTCAAGAGTAACTGAGAATGTCCTCTTAACAGTACTATTTTATGTACAGTTTGGCAGCAAGGGTATTTAGACTAGTATTTTAGGTGACTGCTCTGGAAGTATCAAATTTCCTCTTTGGAAATTTGGTAAAACCTGAGCCTGTGTATCTTGGCTGAGTCTCCAAGCTTTTTCTGGTCAGGCGCATTTGAAGTGGATAGGGTTATAGCTAAACCAATACATTAGGGTGGTTACTTTTTTTTTTTTTTTTTAAAAAAAGATGCTTAGTTATACTGGGATAACTTGAGTCCTTATTCTGATGTTTATCCTGAGCCTGTGAGATGGGCTTGGTTATTAGGTTCTAATCCTTACTTGGGAGCAGTATCATTGGATTCAGTGGACTAACTTCTGACTAGACAAACATAGGATTGCATTGTGTATGACAAATTTCACCTTGCAATTTTGTTGTTAGAGCCCCATAACCCTTTAACATGCTTTATAAGAGGGTAACTTCTTGTACCGACTACATTGTTACATTACCAGCATAGATGCATGTTACACCAAAATATTGGCCATTCTTTTCTGGGGTGATGAGTTCATTAATTCATTTATTATATGTCTATAACACCCAACAGCCAAATCTCTCTAGGTGGTTCACAGTATGATTAAACACAATCCAAACCCTTTAATGTTCAGAAATTTAAAAATGTTTAAAAACAAGCTAAAACCAATTGACAATAAAACTACCAGGGCCTTCCATTGCTAAGAATCCCACCACCTGATCACTGAAAAAATGTCTACAGACTCTTGTTTTCATGGCATAGTAGATATTATATGTATAGTAGATTTCTCTCTACAACTAGACATTTGTTTTATACTGGAGCCACATCCTAAAAATGTCATTTGGCTATACAATTTTTCTTGGAAATGTTTTTTTAAAATATTTATTATTATTGATTTATAAGTTGCCTAATATTTACTAAGTGCTCTACAAAGGTTACAAACAAGACCTGAATCCCTGCCCTCAGGCTTACAGTAAAATACGTGACAGAAAAGGGAAAAAAGGATAGGGCGGGAAGGGAAATTAGCAAATTTAGAGTACCTGTTCTTAAAAGTTATAATAGTTCTTATAATGATTAGCTTGAATTTAAACACTTCACCTAGGGGAAGAACCAAAACATAGTTGTGCTCTCTGCTGAACTGGTGAAGTAGACTATGCTATCTTAGCTCTTCTGCTGCACATTCCAAATTATAGTAGTTTAATAAGATTTAAACAACAGTAACACTGAATTCACTAGACTCTGAAAGCATTGAAGAAATCAAGCACAGAGTGTTTTTGATTTGCAGTGTCCTACAATTAAATACTTGAAGGTAATAAAAGCACCCATCACAATAAGAATGTAATCAGAATTTAAATCACTTACTTCCTAGATGAGTTTCCAAGCAATTTCAAATTCTAGGCTGTATTTCTATACACATAGAAAAAACTATATAAATTGTTACTCAGTAAAGGAAGGAAGGGTGCTGAGAGACACTGACATTGACCCATTATGTTACAAACAGATGTAGACTGTTGTAGGTATTTATTATTTCACATGATCAGCATGACTAACATTTTTTAAATGTATCTTAGAGTGCAAAAGTCAAGAACTCTTCATTTAAGTTCATTTAATGAAGAACTCTTCCTTCATAAAGAGCCAACATTTTACTTGGTTTTCCCAAGTTTAAGTGGTTGTCAAATTAAGCTTCTGCCTTTGAATACCGTATTTCTTCGATTGTAAGACGCCATCGATTGTAAGACGCACACTAATTTCAGTACCACCAACAGGAAAAAAAAACACCTAAGACACACCTGCGATTCTAAGACGCACCCCATTTTTACAGATATTTATATGGGAAAGAAAGTGCATCTTAGAATCGAAGAAATAGGGTAAGTGTTCTCCCTAAACATAGTGGAGTTATTTTCCTAAACAAGGTGATATTGTTTTGTACTATATGGCTATAGCATGTGGATGGATGTTGCTCGTTAAGTATTGCTGGAATATTGACCAAACCAAGGGGGAATTCCTCCCAACCGTGATCTGAATATTTTCGCACAGGCTCACGGATCTGTGCGAACATATCAACATATCAGGAGTATTATCACTGGTAGGGGAGTTCCAATGTGGGAAAACTATCAGTGGCAGGCAATGAAGGATAAGACAGAAATTGAGAAAAACAAAGGTCAGAGCCAATTATGTAGCCAATGAGATACACAAGAAGAGGAAACATTCTGTGACTGCAATCAGGTATTTAGAGGCTAGATAGTACTTCTGTCGTTGAATCAGGTACCATCGTGAAGCAGGGAATTGGGACATGTTCCTCAGAACAAGGATTCAAGACCAATAGGGCTCCAGGTGACATTCCCTTCTCTTGAGCAATCCACACTACTGCTTTGTTACCTGCTTCCTAGGCAGCTTGAAGCAACTTAGCCTGAATCAGGAGGGTGTGGTGCAGGGGCAGGATTTTTGACTTACCATAACATCACTTGAATAGCAAGTGGCTAGAGGTTGTTCCCTTGCAGGAGTATGTAAGGTATCAGAGATATTGGCAATCATTGCCTCTTGATTGAGAACCTCCATATCTAAGCCCCAAGCAATCTGAAGACTTGTATACTCCTCTGTGTTCAAGGTCAATGATTTCTTGATAATAACAACATTTAGCACTTACGTAATGCTTTTTGTGTGTAAAAAGCACATCACATACATTATCTGCCTGTGCAATACACAAATGGACTTGTAAGGGAAGATAGTCTTATCCCCAAATTTAAGATAGTTAATGACTTATTGAAGGCCACCCAGTGAATTCATGCGTGCTAAAAGACAAACTGGGAACTTGCTCACAATACTCCTACCTAGTGTGATATACCTCTGCAGGCTGTCGGGTCTGGCAGCATCTAAGTAAAACATACAAATGTTTTTTTAAACTGTTGGGTTTTTTTCTTTTTTAGCTAAGATCATTATAGTTCAATGTTGCAAATCACTGTTCAGGGAGTAGTTGCTCTTTCCTTGCTTTTGCCTGTGCTACTTCCACTTTCCCCCTCATCTTCCTCCTATTATTGCTAATTACCTTTCTACTGCTAGATGCCTGGTAGTAGAGGGGAAAGAGATATACGCACAACAGCCACAGCGCTGCACTGTGTTGCTCTCAGTGACACGGTTCGGATGATCAAATTTTGGGTTGTCAGTATATGCATACACTTTGTGCACCAGCATCAGCCCCTTTGGCTCCACTTTGCAAGCAGGAAAAAAAGCCAGCAAGCAACAGTTAACCATAGCTTCCTGTTATGTCTGGACTGGGAAACTATTTAATGGCCTCCAAACAAGCAAGGATCTGAAGCCATGGTTTAAAGTTGGCTTGTTATACTGTTTTTGATGCCAGGTGAAGACCTTTTTATTTTCCCAGTATTTTAACAGTTTATCATCTTAGTCTTTTAACGTTGTTGTTTTAAATCAACTTAATACTCTGAGTTTAAAAAAGCCATAAAGACTTATCTTTTCTGGCAGGCCTACCCAGATGAATTTTAAGATGTTGGATTGTTATTTTAATATTGTATCAGTTGTATATGTTTTTTAATCAGTTTCATGCATTTTATTATATTTTTGAATTTAATGTTTTTCCCTGCCTCAATGCAGAGGGAGAGGCCAGTAAGAAATCATCCATCATCATCATCATCTTCATCTGTATTTTAAATCTGTATAAATCTCTGAATTGCTGCTTAGATTTATCCTGGTTGTACTTTTATATTGTGTTTTTATACTGTGGTTTTTTTTTATACCTTCAGTTATACTTGCTGGTTTTAATTTTTGTGAACTGCCCAGAGAGCTTTGGCTATTGGGCGGTGTAGAAATTTAATAAAATAAATAAATAAAAAGAATAAATAAAAAGAAATTCTACTGTATTGAATAGGACTTTCTCCCTATACATGTGGTTAGGATTACAGTCAAAGATGTTTTAAGCATGATAAATAAATACCTCATTTTGGAAATGTTTTCATTATACAGATAGACATGGTAGGTAATTGTGGGTTAATTAACTCAATATTAGCCACAGCGTGTGCAGACTGTATGCCGCCACTGTTTTGAATATGCAACCTCCAATCAACAGCAGGAATTGCGGCCAGTCATGTGAACTTGGCCATTCTGGGTTTATTGAAGGTTAAACAATCCACAACGAACTACCAGTTAAGGGATAAGTGTGGGTTATTTAATCCTTCATTAATCCAGGATTGCTGGGTTCACATGATATGCCACACATCCAATCACCCCCGATGGGAGGTTGCATCAGGGCTGATTAATTTACCCACAATAAGCTGCCGTGTCATGTGAACCAGCCTATTTATTTTTTAAGAAGCTAGGCTTCTTAAGTCTGCCCAGGGAATGGCAAAAAGATGTGGGTGGTGGTCTTACTTTCCTGGTAAGAGCTTTTTATCAGTTATTTAGCAAACATCTTTGAGAGCAGGTTCATTCATCTGGTTAGAGTAAGCTGATATTTCAGTTGCCGTGAGCATATCCTAATGCAATTTGTAGTGCACAGGCTTGGTCTGATCTAGTTTCAGAAGAGGCCTGTCTGATGAGTAAGTATCAGAGCTGCCTGGCCTTCTATATGGGGCACGCATATTATAGTTGTATTCTTTGCTTTGCCTTAGGGAAAGGTGTATAGAGAAGCAGGAAGTTGTCACACCCCTATATTACGAGGCTGGGAGAAATAATGCCCCTAGTTTTACAAGATTGCACAGTGTTCCTTCCTCTGAGACATATAAGAACTTCCTTTGTGTGGTAAAATTAGGTGTGATGGAGTTTTATATTCCAATGGTGGATGGCCAAAGGCAAAAATGGTGGAGCCAAAAATACCAGTATATTTTAGCTTAAAGAACATAAGACCATGCTGGATCAGACCAAGGGTCCATCTAGTCCAGTACTCTGTTCACACAATAAAACTCTTCTGCCAGTAACTAAGCCTTAAGAGAGATGTTTCAAGCTTTTGAAAAGTGGGGAGAAAGAGAGAGATGCACAAAAGCCAGGGAAGAGCATGGCCATCTGTAGAACCACAGACTGCCAGATTTGGCCCCTGGGCCTGAGGTTCTGCACCCCTGCTCTTAGTATAGACAGTCTCCAAAAATGGTACAGGAGCTAGCCACATCACTTTATAGCATACTAGTCTACAAGTTTTGTTTAGTTTTCATTAAAAATCTAATGTAAAATTTAAATTAGGTAGGGAACCTGGTGAACACTAATACAGGTACCCTAAAGCACATATACTCCCCTGGTTTGCCTCTGCATGTTTTTACCTCCATTTCATAAGTGCGGCAAGCGTTCCTCTGTTTTACGATAGTTGCTATACTGGTGAAATCTCTTTTCACTTGTTTGTTCTGCTGCTGCTATTGCGCCTGCCCTGCCCCGCGTCTTCTCCTTCCCCCTCCAGTTCATTGGTTCTTGTCATTGATGGACATTGTGATCAAGTGGCAGCCTTCCCTTCTTACTCATTGGAGTGCCAACTTTGTGTTCCTTTTGGTGCCTCCTGAAAACATCATTGTTCCAGGAAGATTCTACATGTCAACTGTCTTTTGTATAGAAATGAATTGTTCTGCGATTCAAGCTCATCTGACTTGTGGTTTTCCTTCTCATGTGCTTCCTCAAGTTTCAGAACCTTCTGAGGCTTAGCAGTTTTATGGGACTTCATATATTTATTTATTTATAATATAAAGTGGAATAATTAAGTTAATGACTTTGCTTGTGTTAAGCATTAGATGGTACTGTCTAGCAACATTTTCCCTTACATTACTGTCACTGGACTAGGGGGACGACTTAAAGATTCAGAAAACTAATCTATAGAAGAATGTGAAAAGAAGGGCAGGAGGTGGGTCGTGTTTTGGGACTCCTTTCAGAATATCATTTAAGCTGTTCCAGAGTCAACAGGGGTTTTAAAAAGGTAACATTTGATAGTAGTTGTCTGTCAAAGTGAAGAAGCTACTCCTACTTTTAACTGAGAAATTTGCCACAGTATAAGAAGAACTAGGGTGATTGGATGACTGAGCATTTGACTTGCGGGTAAGTGATGATTACTTCAGGATGAGAATATCCATTAAGGATGTCATCCTATGCATATTTAGACAGAAATAAGTCCTACAGCTCCCAGGATCCCCCAGCCAGCCATGCAGACTGGGGATCGCTGGGAGTTGTAGGATTTATTTTTTGTCTAAGCTTTTATAGGGTTGCACTCTAAGCTGCTGCTAGTTAGTAAGCTTAAGGGGGGATGAAATTTGGAAAGATAAGCTAAGTTTAGATGGACCAATTCATTCCAATCCAGGCAGGTTCCGATACTCATGATGACGACTGGGATTGTGGCCTTGGTAGCCATGGGCAATAATTTCCTCAGGAGTGCAAACGTGGGAGTAAAGATGTCCACCCAACATTTGGATTAATTGTAGCTTAAACTCCTGTAGCTTACAACCAACCAGTGCTTGTCTATATAGCTGCTTTTATTCCAGTGTTCTGCCCTGTCTATGTGATTAAAAACTCCCCAAGGGCAAGTTCAGTCTTCTGAGATGGAGTTTTTTTTTCCCTACAGTCAGTATAGCTGGACTGCCAGTGTGTGACCAGAATAAGAAGCTTCAACAGATGGGAAAGACTGATTCCTTGCTTTCAAAATCCAGGGGGTGGAGAAAGGGAAAAGAATCAAATATTGATCGCTCAAATGTATGTATAATGTGTGCTTTGGACACTGTAGCCCTGTGGGTAGACAATGCAACTGTAGATGTCTGGCCTGCAGCTTGCTTTTGAAACCTCTTGAAAAAAGTTAATGAATGAGAGCCAAAAAAAAAAAACCCAAAAAAGAGGGAGGGGGGGAGTCAGTATTGCTATTACCTGCTTTCAGTAAGACTGAATAGTCATAACTATTAATTATTAAAATCTACTAAAACTCCCCAATTGGCATCTCTTATTATGTGGCTAGCTGGGCAGTATTGGGTGAAGAGACCATTGCAGTGTTACAGAATTCTTTTTAAAATCAGGAGAAGGTGATTATTTCGCCATGGTTCCTCCCGCCCCCCCCCCCCCCCATAATTAGATGGAAGTGTATTTTCGTTCAGAGAGGGTTTTTCCTAAAACACCAAATGCACACCTGTGGCTCTTCACCAGAAGAAGAGCAGTAGTGGTGGGCAAGTTGTTGTCTTCTGGAAGCTGTGAAAAGGTGGGGGACCCCATATCTTTACTTTTTGGAGTTTTGCTGGAGTCTTGGGGACTGGGGGAAAGGATGACACTGACAAGTGTCAGTTCAACACTTAAAAGTGAGAGAATTACATTACCAAATGGAAGATACTGTCCCCTCCCATTTTTGGTGCACTTACTATGTTAGTCTCGCTTCACCCCACCCCACTTTCAGGGTTTTTGAACTGTGCTACTGAGTCCTTTTCTCTTACAATTTTCTCTCCCCCACCCTGTGTGCACGAATTAGTCTATATGCAGCCTTATCTTGTCAATTTCCTTGTATGTGAGGCTTCAGTTGCATACAAGCACATTGATGAAGCAAGAATACACATACTGGACAGGCAAAAGTGCAGTCTTGTGCATTTGTGAAAGAATGGGAAAATAACAATAAAATTGCAAACACATTTGCATGATTCCCGAAGCACACACCCACACACCCAAAAGGTGACAAACAATTGAAGAAGGGAGCTGGCCGGGACAAGGAGACAAGATGAATTCTGCTGCAAAGGCACCTGGGATATGTGCTAGAGCTGGCTGGAGGACTGAAGGGGAAGGAAGGGGAGAACAAGCCATAGCACAGCCAATTGCCTGTCCAGGGTACCATAGGTTGTTCAGCAAACAACCAAACTACTGTGGCTTATTTGTAAGGTGCCTTAATGTGAACTGCGAACTCACCCTCTACATCAGCCACACTCCAGTTAGGCAAGAGTATTTGGATGTAGTCCCTGAATAGTGCTAAATTTACTATTGGCTTGCATGTGACTGCCTCTGTGCATGGCACCAGTGGCTGGAAGTTAGTGCAAGACACAGTTGCCACACTGTGTATAGTCATGAGAATTGAAATGGAGTTCATTCATGATTTCGACCTCAAAATGTTTTGTAAACTAAAATTTAGGATGGACCATCTATCCCATTGCAGTTTGTCTCTCAGACGTTTTCAGCTTTGCTGTTTGCTGCAGGCCGACCAGCTTTAGTTCAGTTCCGCAGTGATTTGTGGTAATGTGGACAGTGTACAAATCTTAGGTAGTGAAGCAGATGGTAGCAGAGCACTGCAATTTCTTGAAGCTTCAGTGATTCTATTACCATGAGTAGATTTCTTTTAATAAAGCAATATTCAGAAGACTGAAGCCATTAGTCTATATGAAAGCAGAAGGGTGGTGAAGTGTATATCATTTGACTGTTAAGTGCCATGATAAACTTAGTTTACAAGCCAGTTTGCATAGAGAGCAGTTGGCTTGCCTATCTGCAAAAGCTGGTTTGTTATAACTTCTTTAGGAATCCTAAGCAAAAGAAACACACACACACCTTGCAGGAGTTGAAATTCTAAATGATTGATTATTGCATCTTAATAAAATGAAATATTTATTTCAACATATTTTTGGCTGACTCTCTTTTTATGGCCTTGTTTCTATATTTTATGGCCTTGTTTCTACTCACTGTGAAGCTCATTCTTATCAAAACATTCAGCTTTTTCCCTGTGTTGTCATTTGGCTTGGTATTTGCATTAATTGAAAAGGAGAGAATGGTGCTACTCTGTGTGCAGTTTATTTAATTATTTATTTATTAGATGTTTATACTGCCCAATTGAAAAATGCCCTTGGAATGGTTTACAATAATAAAACAAAACAACAACGATAACAATAAAGCAACAAAAATAATAACACAATATATATAGCATTTAAAACATTGAGGAGCAAGCAGTAAAATTAATAATCAAGCCACAGTTTAAAGATTAAATGTCTGCTTAAAAAGGAAGGTGTTACCCTAAATACAATGAAGATGCCAGGTGGATCTCCCTCAGTAGGACATTCCACAGACAGGAGGGTCACGACAGATAAGGCTTTTTCCTTGGTAGCCACCCATCACACCATTGTCCTTGTACCCACCCTTAATGTGATGGAGCAATCCTATGTGGATCCACAGGTCAGGTAGTGTGTGGAATGAGAGCGAGGAGGATGCGGAATGTGGCAGCTCACACTCCCTGAGCATTTCATCAACACAAATCTATGTGCCTGACATATTGTTGTAAATAAGACTTTAACAGAAGGGCTTCAAATAATAATTAGCCAGAAAGGTAATTTTGCTCTATTTGCCTTCCATAGGACGAGGTTAAATTTTAATAAGTCTGTGTTGCAATGCTTCTTATGAATTCATTGCAACACTACCACATGTGAATGATTCAATGTACACAATCCCACTGCTATGTCTGCATGTGAAGGATTAGGGGTCCTTATGGTCTCATTAATAACACTGCAATAAATGTACTTGCTTTGCTTATCCCTACATTTCTGCTGCTGTCGTCCAATTCTTAAATATCCCAATAGCTGGATATAAGTATTAGCAGGGGTGCAGAACTCCTGGCCTGTGGGCCTAATATGGCACAAAGGGCACCCTAATTTGGCTTGTGCGACCTCTTGGGATTCCTTCAGGGGGCAGCGCTTAGGCTCAAAGCCCCACCCCCTTGGAGGAAGCCCCTCGGAGGGCATACCACTTTTGGCTCTGACTGGAGATAGTGGAAGGGATGTCCCATGGCAAGGATTAGCACTCACCCACATGTGGGGAACAGCAGCTGCCTTTCCCAATGTGTGGGTGAGTCCGGCCGCCTCTCATCCCTGCTGTTACCTCCGATCTTGGGACTCACTCTAGGCATAAGACAAACAGATTGATAAAATAAATATATTTATTTAAAACTTGATTTACATTGTAATAGATTGCATTTTGTAACTAGCTGTGCTCAAGCCACTTTATGCACTGTGGTGGCTATATATATCTATTACATCAGGGTGGGAATTCATGTTGCATGTCCTAACTTCCTTTTGTTTTTTTCTTGCAGGAATTTAATTAAAATGCTGCTGTCAATAGGAATGTTAATGCTGTCTGCCACTCAGATTTACACCATTCTCACAGTTCAGCTGTTTGCTTTCTTAAACCTGTTGCCTGTGGAGGCAGACATCTTAGCAGTAAGTGTTGTAAAAAAACTTGTGCCTGTGTATAAAATATTCCTAAAGAAATGGGATTGTCAAAGGGAATTCAACAAAGAGACCTGGTTCGCACAATCACTGCAGCCTACCATGGCTTATTTAAGGCACAGTGGGTTGTAGTGCCTATGCCAACCAGGTTGCTGATTTATGCCCCTGTCGCAGCTTCATATGTCATCTGAACCCAGCAAGGGTGGCTTTTTGGTTGGTTAACAAACCATCTCACAGCTCAATAATAATAATAATAATAATAATAATAATAATAATAATAATAATAATATTTCTTACCCGCCACTCCCTTTGGATCGAGGCGGGGAACAACATTAGTACAGGAATCAATACATCTTAAAAATTATTGATTTTACATTGATCTGGATAGGCCTGCGGGAAAAGGCTAGTCTTTAAAGCTGCCTTAAAATCACAGAGAGAGTTAATTTTACGAATCTCCCCCGGCAGGCCATTCCACAATCCGGGGGTGACAGAAGAAAAGGTCCTCTGGGAAACTGATGTCAGCCTAGTCTTGGCTGACTGAAGTAAGTTCTCCCCAGAGGACCTGAGTGTGTGGGGTGGACTGTATGGGAGAAGGCGATCCCGCAGGTAACCTGGACCCAAACCATTTAGGGCTTTAAAGGTAATGACCAACACTTTGTACTTTGCCCGGAAACTAATTAGCAACCAGTGGAGTGATTTTAATGTTGGGGTTCTGAGTTGTTTGTTAACGACCCCAAAAAGCCACTCTCACTGGGTTCAGATGTCACAAGAAGCCACACCTGGCAAGGGTAATTGGAGAAATGAGCTGACCTGTCACACATGGGTTTGGTTAACAAGCCACTGTGGCTTATTAACCACCCTTGTGTCATACAAACAGGGCCAGAATTTTGTGGCACTGTAAAGACTAACAAATATATTTATTCTGGCATAAGCTTTTGTGGACACTGTCCACTTCATCAATTACATCTTTAAGGGCCCTCAACACTCTCCATTGTTTGCTGCCACAGACTAACATGGCTACCCCTCTGGAAATCGTCAAAGGAAATTGGCGCTCAACCCTTTAAAATTAACTGCATACAAATATCATTTCCTAAGCTTTTTTAAAAACAACAACAACTCAGCTGGCTTTTAGGCAGCAAACCGGGATGGCAATTAATCTTAGGCATGTTTTAATTACCATGGATGATTGCCCATTTATGGTGGAAAGGCGGGGTATAAATTAAATAAATAATACATAAATTAGGCAACAGTTAATTTCCTTCCCTGTACAAAAAGTCTACTCTAGGTTCTCCTTTCACCTCCTGGTCTCTGATGCACCCTGTATTAATGGCAAGGTTTCATTGCCACAAATGCATTACAATGTAAGATCTCAACTGTTTCTAGTTTTATTTCTCCAGATTGTGGGTTTTCTCCCCTGCAAAATCTTGAAAGCATCATACATAATTTTAATCTCACTTGACTGGATTATAAATCACTCTTCATTTCCTATGGTCAGAAGCAGTGGAAAGAACACATGGAACAAATGACTCCGGATTGCACAACTTTACATCTGTTCCATAATTCTTACATGTGTAGATTCTGAACTTCATAAAAAAGGAAACATTTTACAACTTTTCTGAATTTAAAAATTGATGGGCTGAGGAGATGTAAACATCTGTCCTAAGAATGAAAAACAAAACACACTTTGCCTGTCTGATGCATTTCAAAATTTTAAAATCAGAAGTGTCTTGGTTTTACTTCCTAACAGTTTCCAGCAGGGTAGCTGTGTTGGTCTGTTGCAGTAAAACCAACTAAGGGTAAAATCTTATACCTGACAGAAAAAAGTCCTATAACTCTTGGGAAAAAAATCCTACAATATGCCAGGAGTTGTAGGACTTTTTCCTGTCTGAACATGCATAGGATTGTGTCCTTAGACTCTTATGGCACCTTAAAAACACTTACAATTGTACTATGGCATAAGCTTTTGTGGACTAATCTTTAATGTGCCAGAGATTTTTCCCCCTACCTGGGTTCACTTTTTCTCCCCCCAGTGGAAGCAGACTTTATGGTGAAATTTTAGAAGGAATGAAAGTATTTTCTAACAGTTGTATAGAAGTGTGCTGATCACAAGGTACCATTTCCTACTTGGATTAGGAAAACAAAGGGGAGAAACTTGAGGGTTTAAATATAGATGAGCCGTGTAAAAGTTGAAACTGAAATGAATTGGTAGGTGCATAAAGGTGCTGGGCTTGGTCTGTTTGGTCCTTTGAGCATAAGGTGGGGCATACAATAGAACTTTCTTGACTTCAGGAGGAAGAGTCTAAAGTGTAGCTTTCAGGAATTGAATATTGTTGAACTCAGGAGTGTGCTATAATTTATCAGTTGTGTACAAATGGTTTTATGAGCCCCTTGTCAACTAGCACGTAATATATGGTTTCATATTTCTTTTGCATTTAGTTTAATTTTGAAAATGCAACACAGACATTTGATGACCTGCCAGCAAGGTTTGGCTACAGGCTGCCAACAGAAGGCTTGAAGGTAAGAAGCAGCAGCAACTAACAGAATGGGAATAAATACCAATTTAATTTGGCACTTTGTGAAGGCTTAATGTAAATCTTTTTCTTTCATGAAGGTATTAAATACATAGAGATGGTTCAGACTAAATCCGCTGAAAGAAATTTAGTCACCACTGTGGTTGGGGAAAGCTAGACAGAATTTCTGTCAAGCTCACAACTTCTAAGGTATAAAGCCCCTATCAGGGCAGGGTGGTAGTGGAGGTGGTATCTCTAGGTTATAGTTTACCTGTGTTTTGATTCCATATGATTTCTCTTAAAATAGATTCACATATTTAGAATTTCCTGGGTGGATTAGGAAAGCAATCTGTTGCCCCAGCTGGAGATCTTTTTTAAATTCTCACCCTCACACTTTCTTCATGCGTTGTATCTCATATTTGTGCCTTGTATGGGAATCCATCTTCAAAAAGCACTTCTGTAAAACTGGAGAAGTGTAGTAAGTCCTCTGACACCCCTTAAAAGCTGTAATCTACAAAGAGGGATAAGGGCTGATCCACTTGATCCAGATTTTTTTGAAAACTCATATGCACAGTGGAGTGCAGACAAATGTCTTTCCATAATGTGTTCATTGGACAGTATGTGCTGATGTCAGTATATCCAATTGCAATGATCATATGTCAAAAAACAGTATAAAAATTGGGCAGTATTTGGATATATGGCATGTAGGCATTGACATTTGTGCTTCATAAGCATATGGCATTCTAGAAGCATGAAATTGCTTAAGAGCCCTTGAATTACTCCAGAAGTCCAGAATCAGCTTAATACATGCAGACCTCTTTGCATTTGCACCACTACCATCAGGTCTATAAACACATTCTAATCTGTAGAAGTGTGAATCCTTGCAGGCAATACAATAATGTTCTTGCTAGGCTGCAGGCAGCTTGAAAGCCATGTTTTTCAGCTATATTCAAAAACTCTTATTTAGTATTGCAGAACAGATCTATATGTTCAGGAAAGCAGTTGGTACAGCCCTTTTTGAGACCATCCATGGTTTCTCCATATAGGAAATTGGGAGCAGGTTTAGGCTAAGAAGGTTAGGCTAGAATCCATCTCCCTGATGTGCTGGTTTTTCCACATCAGTCACATTTTGATGAGGCTTCCCTATCCACAGATCACTTTCCCCTATTCAGTTATTAAATAAATAAAATAAAGTATTATTTCCCACTTGCATTCTAAGGGGTGCATGTCTAGGAGGGCTGTGCCACATATTTTTTCTGAATGAGTAATTGGTTCCAAGACTAAATTCATTGAGTTCACCATTTGACAAAGGGATCATAGCGGAATAACGGTATTATGCAATATGAAGAACACAAGGCAGGGACATAGAGGTCAGCTTCACAAGAAAAAAACTATGCCTTGTTGGGGCCCTGTGGGACCAAGCCTACTGTCTTGAGACTGTTCACTGCCTCTGTGTTGTTCAATTTACAAAACAATCCAGCAATGCCCCTTTCCTGGATTGTTTGCTGCAACATCCAATCATGGCAATCTGGGTTGTTGAGAAGGAAATAATCCCTCCGGTATCAGAGGCAGTAAGCCAGTATACACTACGTTGTTGGGGAACATGGGTGGGAGGGTGCTGTTGCACCATGTCCTACTTATGGTTCCCTGGTCGACAGCTGGTTGGCCTCTGTGTGAACAGAGTGCTGGACTAGATGGACCCTTGGTTTGATCTTGCATGGCTCTTCTTATGTTCTTAACTCATGGTTTGTTGTTGGATTAAACCCCTGGGTTGTTTCTTCCTCAACAACCTAGAACACTGGGTTCGGACATTGCAGCAAACAACACAGGAAAAAGGCATTCCTGGGTTGTCTTGTAAATTGGAAACAAAGTGGTGAGTAGTTGTGAGTGTGACCAAATCTGTCAGATCTAGGATGATTGGTCCCATCAAACCTGGGATCTGAAAAGAGTTGGAGTAATGAGGTGGCACACAAGAGCTCTTCTAACCTTAAATTGCTTTATTGATTACACCAATAGCATATATAGAGTTTGTACTTCAAATCACAGGTATCCTATACAAATGGAGTTTGGTACCTATCCAATCATACCACTCACTGCAATAGGAGGCCAGCAATACTCATGGAGACTTTGCTTCAGAAGTTGCTTCAGAAGGTTTCATGATGCACACCTTCCTGATGTTATGAGTACTCCAATTTGGAATATTCTGAGACCTACTCTTATATCGATTAGCCCAACATCACTGCATTATTTCCCAGATGGTTTGGCCATTGACCCATATCCATTAATCCAGAGTCACTGTATTGCCTCACAGATGTTTAGCTTTCAACTCCCAATCAACAGACTGTCTTACTGCTGAGGGTGCACTGTTCTGGAGTGAGCTGGCCTATTTGTTATTCCACAGGATGTTACAATTGCTACTTTGAGCTGTTGTCCTACAGGATGCTGTAACTGTTGACACTGCAATTGCTGATCTCCGACTGTAAAGGCCTTTTCATCCAGTTTTCAGAAGTGCTTATGACATGATTTTGGAGATCACCAATGCGATGCTTAGTCTCACATGAGACAATGTGCTTGTTTGTGGTCCTGACAATCTGTGGGTTAAACAACCATAGGTGGTTGTTACATGCAAACTGGGTAAGAGGGAAGAAAAGATAGAAAAAGATGAGCCTTTTCAGTCCAAACTATCCCCCTTGCCAAGCTTTACTAAAGAAGGTTTTCTTTGTGTTATGTCTGTATCATCTTCAACCTCTTCCTTTCCTTCAAAATATCCTTTATTTTTTTTAAAAAAATAATAATCCCCAGTTTGCTTCCTGTATACTTCCATGTATTGGCTCTTGACCTTGTATTTCCTATTCCTTCTTCAAGGATATCTAATTTAAAGCTCCCTCCAGTTATGTGTTTCCTATTATCCAAGAAAGTGGTTTGCTAGTTGGAGAAAGAGTACCAACAGAAACCTAGATATAAATTTATTTTTTTATTTTATTACATTTATATACCACCCCATAGCTGAAGCTCTCTGGACGGTTTACAAAAGTTAAAAACAATGAACATTAAAAACAGATATACAAAAATTTAAAATCATCAAAGGCATAAAAACAATATCTATTTAAAAACAATATTGATTTAAAACCTTTATAAAGGGAATGAGGAATGCTTACTCTTTACAGCTAAGTTAATATAGAACTATCCAGACTTCTCTGGATAAGCATGACTCAAACTAGAATTATATCAAGAATTTCCAGTTGCAAGAGAGTATCGGAAAGACTTTGGGTCAAGTGAACAAAGATCAGTACTACAAGGAAAATGGCACTCAAGGAGGCTGTATGTGATGTATCAGAGACTCTAATGAAGGAAGCTTTAATGGCTGGTATTGAGTTATATTTGACACCTATATGAAGTTGCCATATTGAGTTGGACCATTGGTCTGTCTGTCCAGTACTATATTCTTACTATCAAGAGCTCTTCAAAACCTCAGATGGGGATCTTTCCCGATTTTGTTTCCTTTTAAGTTTGGATGTTTGGGATTGAGCCAGGGATGAACCTTCTGCTTCGCCACAGAGCTGTGGGACTTCCCCATTTATTTCTCCTCTTCACAACCCTTTTCTCCAATAAATACATTTGAGGAGTTGTCCTAATACAACTGATTAATTCTGGCAAACAATAGGTTTCTGGGCAAGGAACCGAGTTTAGCCCAATCTAAAATGAATGTGTCTCTTTCTATTGACGCCACAAGTTTTACGGCTTATGCTGCAATCCCAAGCACACCAGTTTGGGAGTAAGCTCCCCTGAACTTAGTGCAATTGAATCCTGAGAAAACCTGCATGTGTTTGGCCTTTTAGTAAATGATTGCACTTCTTCTCATAATACATCTGATATGCAACTATTTCTCAATACTGAGGCTTGGATAAGCTATCATTTACTGCGGCAGCATGAACTTTAAAACAACCATGTTTGAAGATTCTGCCTGAAAAGAACCTTAGCATAAATAATCAGGCTGTAACAGACCATATATTAATGCATGCTTGAAGTTCTTACCTTGTTTATAGTTCTGCATTCATTTCACAAAAGTTGTAAACTTGAAATGGCCCAACATCCCTGATACTTCTTCTGCCTTGATTGCCTGAGGCAGAAACCTTGCAATGACTCCCATACTCTGGCAGTAACGTCTTGAGCATTCAAACCGTGCTCTGCAAGGTTTACAGTCTGCTACCAAAGGAAGTGTGGGGTATTCTCTGTTAGTCGAATATAAAAGGCTTCTGCAGTTTGGGGGCTCTCTTTAGTTTGGCACTCTCTGGTGATGCAGCCTTGTCCAGGAGAAGTGAGTGAGTTGTCCCTTGAGGTTTTGGGCTGATTTTTAACAGTTGAAATAAGTTGAAGGATGCTTTCCTTGCCTTAATGCCTTCATCCTGCCACATCCTGGATACTTACAAAATGCTTTTGTAGAGGCCCTTAGGCTATTGGATTTGGTAGGATAATCACAACTTTTAAGCCAATTATACTGAGTAAAATAAATTCCCTTAGCATATTTATATGGATAAACAATTCTGTATATTGCCATTAAATTAAAAGTTCTTAGTCGTGGTTGCTGGTTTGAGTGCAAACTGTTGTAGAGAAGTAGGAAATAATAATGATAATAATTGATAATAATGGCAGATATTATTTGATTTGTGCTCTGCTTTTCCACCAAAAAAAAAGAAGCACTCAAGACAGCCAAAATAGCAGTCAAAATGGGCTGTGTTGCTGCAGTCTTAGTGCAGAGAACATGTAGTCAAGGTGCTCAAGACTAGGGTGAGGACAGGGGGCAAAGATGCAGGTTGCAGTATTGGACCTACTTTGTAAATGCCATCAAAGGCAGTATAACTTGTTCTGAGAATAAGTGGTTTGGGTAGTCTCTGTGCCAAGACTACCCACAACATTGATCTCCCTTGGATGTCTGCAGCTCCTACAGTTGAATTGCCACAAAATTTAATGCAAAAACTTCCAGAACTTGATTATGTTTATAATATCTGGCATAAGCAAGTCACAGTACTATATACTGTTACATATTTGTACTGTAATGCATTTTGAAAAAATCTTGGTTTCTCTGGATATTGGCTCCCATGCCTTCTAATGTAATTGCAGCAAGCTTCAGCAGTCAGTATCTCAAGGTTAAATATTTAACACATGCTAGTTGCAAATACCAACTCGTGCCACTATTACTGCTGTGATGTGAATGATAAATGTTAGTCTTGGCAACATTTTTCAAGCCTCAGCTGCTGAGAATCTTGTACAGTGCTTTTCTGTTAGTGATGCTTTTTTTTTAAAGCTACAACTTCAAATTTTAGGAGCTATGCTAAATGAGTCTAAAATGCAATTTATGACAGGAATAGTATTCTATGTCTAATGGTCAGGAAGGTGGTGGAAAGTATGGCAAGGAAGTAATTGGGAGTAGTTTGGGCAGAAGGGAAGTGACTTCTGTGGGGGTGGTATTGAATCCAATTTCATTTCAAAATGAGAGCAACTGACAACCAATTGCTATTGGTTTAATACTTGTTTTATATATCTATATAATTAGTACCAGCATTTATTCAGCTTTGCAAGCCCTGCTATTAAGTAGGGGAATGGTTTGAAAAGAAATAGGTAATGCCATTGATGTAGCACTAGTGTTACCATCCTTTAGTTTATGCCAATAGCATAAATTGGCATGACGGTTTCCCCTTGAAAACACTGTCAGCTTATGTTTTGGTGTATTGCTAGAGGTTGCTTTTGCTAGTGGTTCGTCAGTTGTTTAAGCAGAATGTCGATGTTCGATACTGCCCAAGTTGTATATCACATCCATATTGCATTAATCAAATAGCAGGACTTCTGAATGTCCAGTAGGTTGGATATAAAGTATGTAACTTTATAAGAACACCTTGCTCTATCATGAAATTGTTAGGCATCTGGAAGACATTTTCCTTTTTTTGCAAATGGGAATTTTAGGACATCATCTGAGATGCTTGTCCACCACAGAGACTGCTTATGGAAGCAAGTGCTCTGATGTAAGAACTTATTAGTATAGGCAGACTTTCCACTTTGTTTTTGTTTTTTTTGTTTAAAGATTTTTTTATTGTGAATATCAGCAAACAGAATAGAAAATACATCATGAAAACGGAAAAAACCCATACATTGTATATAGAATTGTCATAATTTCCATCGTATGTACCGTTCCCCTCCAAAAGGGAGAATTATACAAAGGTTACAAGAAAAGCAGACCAGATATCCATATATTTATCCTCTTGTAAGTTGTGTCTATATAACACTCATTCAAAAGTTGATAATGTTATTATGTCCTCAATCCATTGCATTTATGGGAGGTGTGAATTTGTCTTTCCAATGTGATAATATAAGTCTTTTGGCTCTCATAAGGGCTCTGAAGATCCATCTGCACTGACCATGTGTTAACTTCCAAGAAGCCAGTAGGTAATTTAGGAGGAGATTGACATTATTCCATATTATAGATTGTTTCAGTACAAAGTTCATCCTTATTATAACCTCTTCCCAAAAGGGGGCAACTACTGGGCATTGCCAAAACATATGAGTTAAAGAAGCATTAGATGCTTCTAATGCATGCACTCGTTTAAGTGAATATGGAAACTGAGTTATGGAAGAGAATCCAGTACATATAGGAATCGGGGCAGATGTCTCTGTCTTACAAATAATTACAAATAATTGGCACTGGCTTAGAGCCAGACTTGGTTGCATTCTTTCAAAACTACTGAACAAAACACTGATAATTACACGACTTGTTTACCATTTGTTCTGAATTCAACACTTACAATTCCATATATACTGATCCACAAAAGCTACCCACCTTCAAATCAATAATATAAAGATTATTTAATCTGTACATAAGCCTCCATGGAGTAGGTTTTATTACTCCAACTGTATATACCGAAGGTTAGGTACACTTATTTTGAGAAATAACTTTTACCTATTTAATGCATTTTTATTTTGCACTTCAGCCAAAACGTCCCCAAAAAGCTTATGCACAATCTAAAAGACAAGACACAAAAGGGAAAAGTGATGGGGAGAGAAGAGAAAAAAGCAAATTCAAGCACCAATTTTTAAAGTTAAATGGTTCTTAAACTGACCGTCTGGAAACAGTTGGGAGAGAAGAGCAGTCTTATCTGTGTTAAGCAACCTTGATCATTATTGAATATTTAATCTGATCGCTATCAATATTGTAGTTGAGCAGAGATCCCTTAGAGAGACAAAATCCTAAATAATTTGAGGAATTAATGCAAATTTTAAAGGTTTGCTTAGGCAAGGATGTGTACAAAATGCAAGATGATTAAAATGAATGTTACTCAGTACCTACCATGTTTAATATTAATGTCATCCCCTACAATTATGCTACTGAAAGTACCTGAAACGTGCAATTACTGAAATTCTGCTTTTAAAACTGTAAAGGTGGCAGGCTTCACTCCAATAAAACACTTTAAGATACATTTAACTTGAACCTTTAGCTTTCATGAGACTGTGTCTATCTTAAAACTAAGTACACACTTAAGTGCTTTGTTGGATTAATGCCCAGGTGAAGTAGAGCTGGAAAAATAACTCATTTATACTTCAGAAGTTGTCATTACAAGTTACATTGTACTTTGGTATTTGATGACTATTTTAGTCTGGATGGGAAGCTTATTTGAATAATGGTTTCTTCCTTTCCTCATGTCAGAGGCTGATACAATGACGCTATATATATGCCACAATAACTTACTGCTTAGATGACTTCAGTAGATGATCTCTGCTTAGATAAAACTTCTGTCATGCTTTTAATCTTAGAGGTAGAACATCCATCTCGAAAGGTAGCTAAGAAAAACAAAAAAGTAAAATAACTTAAACAGATATAAGTAAAATGTGGCTTGGCTTTTGCAATCCAAATTATACATCAACTGAAAATGATTTCATTATCAAGTGAACAAGCAACAAATATTTTTCACCTATATGGAATAAGTAGGGTAGAATTGGCCAGCTTCCCTGCCTTTCTACAGCCTGTATATCCTAGCTGATAGGAATTCAAGTAGCTGATGTCTAAAGCGTGAGGTTGCTTGATTCACAATGGATGAACCAATAGCAATAGTTCTGCAGCTAATTGGGGGTTGACCTATTTTTTGAATTAGCCCTTATGAAAATATCTTTCCAAATTCCATGTTGTGCATTAGAAATCTTGTAGCCTATATCCTAAAAACCTGATGTACCCCATGAAAACAGAAGGAATGCTCCTTCTCTTCCATTATATATAGTATGGGATATTTCTCATAGAAAAGTGGTAAGTAACTTGAGGAAGGACCATCCCAACAACTTATACCAGCAATATTTTAGACGGAGTAACTTCATGAAAAGTTCCACAACTGATTGGTGTTGCAAGGGCATTTTCCTCACTTATATGGGAACGAATGAGGGAGAATATCCTATCAGTTGAGGAGAATAAGCCAAAGCCCCCCTCCCCCCAAATCTGGAACCAAGTACAAGGTTGGAGTATTGGCCACTAGAGGTCAGTATAAGAACTCCTATAAAACGAGACCAATATAGAAATTTTGAGTGAAGCAATGTGTTTGGGTAGCTTCTGTGTACACCCATAGCTTTCTTTAGCAAGGCTGAGATTGTGTAGATTCCAAACAGTAGAATAACTATTTAATGAGCTTTTTAGCCTCTCTTAAACTTGGGTTAGAGAGTTGCTATTCGCATTTGCTTTAAAAATATTATATTTGTAGTAGACAAATGTAGAATGCAGGTCCTGAAGTGCCGTTATGACAAGTCATTAAAGTCAGAGATGATAGTGCAGTGGCATATACATGGTGATGTGCAGGGAATACTGTAGAGCAAGGGATTTCAGGCAGGAGGACTCCTGAAAGATTTCCTGCCTCTTTAGCAGCTCATTGGCTGTGAATGATAAAGCGGCAAGCGCTCCTGTTAACCCAGCAGCTTAACGAAAGATTAAAATAAAATTGTGCACTTTGTGTTAATAACACAAAAATTGGTATATACAGAGTATCTATGAGGCTCAAATTAAAACAGGCATTTCAAAAATTCCCGAACTTGAAGATGGACATGAAATCTTTGGAATAGACCTGTCAATATATTGTGTTTGTTGGGAAAGCTTTGGAATAAACCTGTAGTCATCCAAAGGGGCTAAAATACATTTGAAACTAATGTTCTTCCAACTCTAGCTGAGAACTACTTATGTCTTTGTCTTGTCTAATGGAGAAAAAAATCTCCCTTAGTTGGAATATAAATGTAATAAATAAATTCAAAAGCTTGCATAGTTCTGCACTGTCAGAAGTTAATAAACAGCCAGACGTTATATTTTGTAGCTTGGGCCACTGTCAAATACATTCTGCAGAGGAAGGAAGTTCTATTACTAAGTTTCCTTTTTACATAATTGCTGTGCAGGAATGCAAATGTATATTCAGATGCTCCTGTTTTTTCTTTAAAACAGAGAAGAATTCAAAATCATGAATCTCTCACTGGCAGCCTGACATAATCGCTACAGATATATGTATGGTCAGCCCCCAATTTGATAAAAATGCAAATTACTTTTACTGTCTAATTTTTGTAGCATGCTTTGGAATTCAAAACCAAGAACCTTCTACTGATTCTGCCATTTTATGCCTAAGAACTAATGAAACACTTTTCATTCCCCCCCCCCCCCCAGGGTTTTCTAGTAAATTCAAAACCTGAGAATGCATGTGAACCCATAACCCCTCCACCTCTGAGGGACAACTCCTCCCATGAATTCATTGTATTAATCAGAAGACTTGATTGCAACTTTGATATAAAGGTAAGTGATGTTTTGTTTGCGTAGTCTCTGAAAATATAGACCCTGTTTACAAAAACACAGCATGGTTAATAAGGCACAATGGCTTGTTAACTACCCTGCATGTGCCCACTGTGTGCTGTTGGGGGGGGGGGATTAGGGTAATCATCCTCAGCAGTAGGGCCTCTTATGACTTGAGAACCTGGCCAACGCGACGTGTTGCCATGAATAACAAGCCATCCAGGACCCTACAACAGGCAATGGGTTCTGGGTCATTTACTACACACAGCAACAAGCCACCCTGAGTGAGTTTACACAACATGGTAAGCCACACTGCTGAAGGTAGTTATACAAATCCTCCCAACATTGTGGAGGACTGTGTGGGGGATCATCCCCTCCCTGCTCAACTTCGGTTTTGCATCACTGATGTAGACGTTGCCTTCTCTTAACCAGACCAGCCTTGCAATTGCAGATGCAAAATTCAAACATTGGAGTAATCTAGAAATTTAAATAATTGAAATAAATGCACTTTATTAGTTGCTGAATGGGACTTTAATTAGAAGAGGACTGGTCCCAATTTATGAAAACTTACTTTAATGACAGACATTTCTTTCAGAAACTTTTTAACTTTGTGTAGCATTGTCCTTTCTGCTTCTTGGCACTGAATCCCATTAATGTCATGGTATGGTATTCATTACTTAATATGTTTCTGCTTCCCATACTCCTTGTGAACCGCCCAGAGAGCTTCGGCTATTGGGCGGTATAGAAATGCAATAAATAAATTAAATAAATAAATAAAAATTGTTTTTTAAAAGTGAACCACTTTGAAGCTGGAACAGTCTTGGAATAAATCTACACTAGTAGCTAAAGAATAAATAGCATACGTTTTTATGGTAAGAGGTTTGGAAGCCTTCAGATTGCTTTGTTAGATGGAATGAATTATTCCATTAGAGCAATTTTACAATCTTCTTCCAGAGTGACATTAGGAAGGCAAAACATCATAGTCATATCAGAGTCTGGAAGACAGGGCATCGGTGGGGAAGTAAGTTATAGATTATGGGGCATGCCTGCACAATTGGTGACCCAGCAAACTGAATGAAGGCAAACAACCTTGTATGTTAACCTATCACAGTCTCAGGCCTCATCTACACCAAGCAGGATATTCTACTATGAAAGCGGTATATAAAAGGCAGGAGCCACACTTTATAATGCTACTGAAGTGCACTGACAACTGTTGGGGTCCATGGCACATCTACACCAAGCAAGGATATAACACTAGGAAAGTGGTATGAAAATTACTATGTTTGCATGTGACCGATTATTTGGGCACGAAATCTTGTTTATTTTGGAAGTATTAAACATAGCTGGTTCTCACAGAATGCTAAACCATGGCTTAGCATTACATGCATAAGATGCAATGAGCCTGCATTGCTGGAAGAAGGATTTTGACAGAATTTAGTTCCACTTTCTACAAAAGCTGGCTTGTAAAGTATGAACTGCAGGTTGTAGTTTAAAACAAGCTCTGGTCAGTTTCTTAAATGGGTCAACTTCAAACCATGGGTTATTTTGATTTATTTTAAGCCACAATCTCTTGTTTGCACATAACGACACACCACCTTTCAGAGGAAATTAAACTAAACTCTGCCAAAGTCATCCTCACCTTGCAGGAGTAGCACTAAATGGGTTTAGCTTTGTATGTAAAGCAGCCTAGTAGACTGAATCCAAAGGTTCCTTGGGTGGTAGAAGGGAACCTTTGAATCATTTGTTGTGTTCTGTATAGTCACTACATGAATAGCCTGTTACGTTTCTGGTTATATTCAGATAGGCTAATCTTAAAATTCACTCAGACCTTCTGTTGTACAAACCTGAAAAAAAAGAGAACAGATTTCACAGAAATTTCACAGCTGAATGCAGTAATAAAGGCTAGAGCTCTTTTCCTTTAGTCTGCTGCTGCAGTAGGAAAGTGAGCTTAGGCAACAAATGACAAGCTTTTTCTATGCAGTATCCAGAACTATATAACCTATGCAGCCCTCAAAGGATTTGGATACTTGTAGCAACAAAAGCTGCAGGAATGCAAATGCAGGTTTCCTTTAGGAGAGATAATTGCTGTGACCTTGGACAATGGTGACACAAACTGCAGTGTGGTTAACCTACTGTAACAGAAGAGGCACCAATGTAGGACAGATTCTAAGGATGGATCTAGTTAGACACCACATGCTTAAAAGCTGTTGACTTTACAGGGCACAGTTACAAACAGAATTGAGTTATTTATGCTTGAGAGATGCCTGCTGAACCCCGGGCAGGTCGTAAATTATCTGCTAATAGGATATGTAACAGGAGATTGGGGAGGACCTAGCACTTGGGTATTAAGATGTCTGCTGAAGTGGTGAGTCTGCTAACTAAAACAATAGTTTGGGTGATGACTGCATTTGCTTCTGGTTCTTGAATGGAAAGTCTGTATGATTTTTAGAGGCAGTGCACAATTCTGCATAGTATTGTTTTAGATCTCTTTGAATCTCTTGATGGGAAATATTGGCAGCTGTTCAGAAAACACATTTGGGGAAGATAATTGCCAGATGTACAAGCTGGGTTTAGAAAAGGCAGAGGAACTAGAGACCAAATTGCCAATATCCGCTGGATAATGGAGAAAGCCAGGGAGTTCCAGAAAAACATCTATTTCTGTTTTATTGACTATTCTAAAGCCTTTGACTGTGTGAATCATAACAAACTGTGGCAAGTTCTTGGTGGTATGGGGATACCAAGTCATCTTGTCTGCCTCCTGAGGAATCTGTATAACGAACAAGTAGCAACGGTAAGAACAGACCACGGAACAACGGACTGGTTTAAGATTGGGAAAGGAGTACGGCAGGGTTGTATACTCTCACCTTACCTATTCAACTTGTATGCAGAACACATCATGTGACGTGCTGGGCTTGACGAATCCAAGGCTGGAGTTAAAATCGCAGGAAGAAACATTAACAATCTCAGATATGCAGATGACACCACTTTGATGGCTGAAAGCGAGGAGGAGCTGAGGAGCCTTATGACGAAGGTGAAAGAAGAAAATGCAAAAGCTGGGTTGCAGTTAAACCTCAAAAAAACCAAGATTATGGCAACCAGCTTGATTGATAAGTGGCAAATAGAGGGAGAAAACGTGGAGGCAGTGACAGACTTTGTATTTCTGGGCGCAAAGATTACTGCAGACGCTGACTGCAGCCAGGAAATCAGAAGACGTTTACTTCTTGGGAGGAGAGCAATGACAAATCTTGATAAAATAGTTAAGAGCAGAGAAACCACACTGACAACAAAGGTCCGCATAGTTAAAGCAATGGTATTCCCCGTAGTAACCCATGGCTGCGAGAGCTGGACCATAAAGAAAGCTGAGCGAAGGAAGATAGATGCTTTTGAACTGTGGTGTTGGAGGAAAATTCTGAGAGTGCCTTGGACTGCAAGAAGATCAAACCAGTCCATACTCCAGGAAATAAAGCCAGACTGCTCACTTGAGGGAATGGTATTAAAGGCAAAACTGAAGTACTTTGGCCACATAATAGAAGACAGGATACCCTGGAGAAGAGGCCGATGCTAGGGAAAGTGGAAGGCAAAAGGAAGAGGGGCAGACCAAGGGCAAGATGGATGGATGATATCCTGGAGGTGACAGACTTGACCTTGGGGGAGCTAGGGGTGGCAACGGCCGACAGAAAGCTCTGGCATGGGCTGGTCCATGAAGTCATGAAGAGTCGGAAACGACTGAAGGAAAAACAACAAGTACAGAAGTGCTTTTTTGTTACATCCCCCCTTAAGATTATATGACAATACATACCTTTCCACATTATTTGTATATCAGATAATTGTTTAGACATCAACATATCTAAGCAGTTTGGTGGTGTGTGTGTATTCACACAGACAGACACGTGCACACACAGAGTCTGTATGTTTTGATACTAATGCACCTCTGATTTCTGTTGATTTATTGTAATACTTTTGCTTTAATAGACTTTGACTTTAATTGGTTTAGATTGATACATTTTAATACTACCATATTTCTTCAATTCTAAGACGCACTTTTTCCTCCATATAAACATCTCTAAAAACAGGGTGCATTTTAGAATCGTGGGTGTGTCTTAGGGTTTTTTTTCTGTTGGTGGTACTGAAATTAGTGTGCGTCTTACAATCGATGGCGTCTTACAATCGAAGAAATACGGTAATGTATTTTTGCAGCTGATACTTAGTGATTTGGTTTGGTTAAATGTGGATGGTTTTTTTGTTGAAAGGAATGTTTCATAAATGTTTATGAAAAGAATGTTTCATAAAAATGATTTTTTAATTACATTTTTTTTCGCTTGCTAATGTGGATATAAGTATTGGGTTGGATCCAGATTTAGTCAGGCTTGGAACAGAGCAATTTAAAACAGTGGGACTTAAGTTAGTCATGGCTTAGTTAAGTTCCATTGATTTCAGTTGGTCTATTTGCAGTATGACTAGCTATGGATCCTGTCATGATCCCCAGCTTTCAGACTTTCCAGTGTGCAGCAGAATATTTTGAGAGGATGAGGCAAAGCTTACTACCTCAAGGGTAGGACTCCTTATTCAGTTCCCTCCTGGGCAAAGGACTCAGCACTGCCATTGTCCTCTGGTTCAGAGGATGAGGCCCTAGCTGAACCTCCATCTCCCCAGCCTCACAGAAGTCTCAGGGTATAAAATCAGGTAAGGGCAGTCCACTCAGCTCCTCCAGGAAGAGCAGAATGCTACCAGTTAGCAGCCTGCATAATGCTTCATTTGGTTTTAGTTTCCTGCTGAGACAACATCCTTTCGTTGTATTGTATTAGGGGAGATTCCAGCCACTGAGGAACCACTTGGAGTTCCCTTGATATTCATAATTTGCTTAACAGTTCCATAAAAGATTCACCACCATTAAACATGCACATTTTGACATGAGCATCAATACTGATGAAAATTCAGCTCGACTTTAATAGTATCCAGATAAGTTTATTAAGCAACCACTTACAGGTTATAACCAAAGAGGTTATAGACAAATAGGATCTAGACAAATCAAACTTTTGCAATATGTAAATCAAACATCAGAGACAATGTCCTTAGACCAAAACATTAGCCTCATAAGCTTACCTGAGTTAGGAGGCTTTCACCACAAATTTGGCTGCTTTACAACTGGCTTAACTATGCTAGACAACAGTTGTTTGATTTTATCCATATCACTTCTTATTCTATACTTTTCTTCAGGTATTTTCCTTTAGAGTATCATATAATTCTTATGATGTTATCCATATCAGTACTTAAACTCTTCTTCAGGTATTTTTCCCTTGGAGTATTATATAATTTACAGTATAACATATAATCATAGAATCATACAATAGTAGAGTTGGAAGGGGCCTAAAAGGCCATCGAGTCCAACCCCCTGCTCAATGCAGGAATCCACCCTACAGCGTACTTGAGAAATGGTTGTCCAGCTGCCTCTTGAAAGCCTCTAGTGTGGGAGAGCCCACAACCTCCCTAGGTAACTGATTCCATTGTTGTACTGCTCTAACAGTCAGGAAGTTTTTCCTGATGTCCAACCGGAATCTGGCTTATTGTAACTTGAGCCCATTATTCCATGTCCTGCACTCTGGGATGATCGAGAAGAGATCCTGGCCCTCCTCTATGTGACAACCTTTTAAGTATTTGAAGAGTGCTATCATGTCTGTGTGGTATCCTCAACCATCTGGCATCTGCAAATATAGAAGAGTGATTGTATATCTCTGGTGATTTTCATGTATCTCCCTTCCCAAAAGTTAGTTTTTATTGTTTGAAAATGCAGGCCAAAAAAAGCCTTGCAGAGGAAGGATAAAGTAAGCTCAGATAAATATTTTTCTTCCCCATGAATTGCTTCAAGATCCAGGCTTGCAAATAATTCCTGAAGCCACTCTTTAATGCTTTTCCAGCTAGATTGTATATCAGCCGCTGTAAGGGCCAAGGGGTCAAATTGAAATTTCCTCAGAATTAATTTGTAGCTATTTATCCAGGTGTTTTTTGGGGGGGTGGGAGGGTGGAGGCTGAATTTATCAGCTCTAGTACACATTGTTTCACCAGTTTGTTTACTAAATGTTTCAATTTTATAAACTGAAAGAATAAAGTATAATATTAACTTTAGGCTCACTTCTGACCGAATGTAAGCAGCAGGAGTGCATGGCGATAGGCCCAGTAGGATCTGCATGAATTTATTCTGCAACATCTCCAGATTATTTGGCTCTTAAAATGCCCCAAATCTCAGCCCTATATGTCATCTGAAGAATAACCTTCGTGGCAGAGATGCTTAAGGCCATTAATAGATTTCTATGTATAACTCTAGGAAATTTTAGAACTAAATATATACATTTTTGAGCTTTCAGTGTACTGGATGACCAATAACTATAACTTGAGCAAACCATACTCACAAGTAGTTAAATTTATTGGACTGTTTCAGTTGGCACCCATCCAGTATCCATCTTTGTTTTGTGGAGCAAGTACAAAACAGCTTTGGTCTTTGAATAATTCAGTAGAGCTGTTTCTTTGGTGTGTGCTTTCCCAAATACTTCCAACAATCCCCTCATACCAATTTGGGTCTAGGTACAGTATAGAAGTATATCATATGCATACAGCAATATGTTCAGTTTCTGCATGCCTACAGAGACTGGGAAGTTGGATTTGGCAGATAGTTGGACATATCATTCACATATATATGGTATCGCACACCAATACAGCTGGCGCATATTACCTTAACATGCAGCCTCCTTTGTTGAAGAGGCTGCGGGGTTAAAGGCACACATTTTCATTTAGAGTGGACTTGTCCACATATACAGGGATTCTGGATGTTACTGCATAGAGAAATAATGGTTATTACTAAAGAAATGATTGTATATGGTCCAGTATTATTTTTACTATGAATACACAAAGGATTTAATGTAAGTTTGAAATGTAAAGATTTATTATTATTTTTGCTAATTGCTGCTCGCCACACAGCAGTGGAAAAAATGGGATAATCTGAATTTACCCACATGGTACCGAAATATATGGTCTGTAGTAATATCAGAAAAAATAACTCATGATTTGCTTCTAATCCAAGGAAAAACAGAACCGCTAGCATTTTATGCTATATGGTGGAGATTCATTCATCATACGTCACAACCAGTCTTAAAACAATATATGCCCACTTCTGCTTTGAGCGTTTGGACATTATAACAACAAAGGAAGACCACATAGCACACTTAATAGTTTATTTATCTTCTTTCTTTCTTTCGACTTGATTTCCCCCTTAAATTGTATTAACCAACTTCTCTGTAACAGCTGTTTAAATCCCAATTGACTGTTCTATTTTTGTTTGTTATATCTAAAATAAAACTTTTTTAAAATGTAAAAAATTAAGAAAAAAATATTCCCCCCCCCCAAAATGCCAACAGACAACCTTGTTTTACACCTTTTATTGATAGAATTTCTTCTGACAACTGGCCTTCCCTGCTACTCTTATTTGCATTGCAGTTCCTGTATTCAGGTTCTTAAACAGAATTAGCAAGCACCTATCTATCTCAAGCTTCCTTTGTACCAAAGCTTCCCCCTATTTATCCTGTCAAAGGCTGAAGTCACATCTACATAAACAGCATGTAAGTGGTTCTTAGAGGCACCTGCATATTTCTCTCTTAGATCATTTAAAACAAAGCACTGACCTATGGTGGGCTTTCCATGACAGAAGCCTGCATGTTCATCCCCAGTTATGTTTTGGTTCACCCAATCCTCAACTTTGCACAATAATATATACATCCGAGCTATATTTAGTTTCCTTAAACATGCAGGCCACTAGTTGCCAAAATTTTCTTAAATCATAACTAGCCTTCTAGCACAGCAAAAAGGCTAGTTAAGGGCAGGTTATTTGAGCAAAAAGTGCCTAGGTGTTTCAGAAATTAGGAATCTCTGCCCCCAGAAGTCTAGCACTAAGATTCATCATCTGTTCAATTAATAGGGCCTCCTCTACTTTTGACTGTATATTAAAGTCCCATTTCAGTCTGCATTTCCCTTGTTGTACATAGGGGTCTTGACCCATCCCCCTCAAAATAACCTGAAATTCCAACATCTCCATAAGCAAAGGCTGGTGGATCAACTTCAAAAAAATGTATGCAAGAGTCACACTTGTACATCATCAAAAATAATCTATGACTCTTCTGCCATTTAAGGAGAAAATGTGAAATTTCCTGAAGTATTGCCATAGGCAGTGCTGTTACAAAAAAATAGCATAAACTTATATATTAACTCTAATAACCAAATGCCAGTGTGATTTGTTGATTTATCCATAGATTTCCTGATTAGGAGATGTGCTGAATCTTCCATACACACGCCAGTCTTTTCTTTTGCTATTACATCTTCTTCACCCAGTCTTGCATTAAAGTCCCCCATTGTGATCATTAGACATGAGGAAAACTGCTGATTAATTGCTTCCAGGTGGAATTCTGTAGTGTCCCATATATCAGAGTTCTAAATTTTGGAACCTCTTCATGGAAAATACACATTCATTCAGATTGATTTAATTCCCTTCGAGCTGGACCAAATGAATTATTTGTAGGCAAGATTATTTGGTTGGCTCTAATAGTAGATATGAGACTGCCATTATTTTGGGAAGTGTCATGGAGAGAGAATTTGCTGGCTTTGGGCAGATTGTGAGAGTATATTTCTGCCCCAAAGGCTCCCCCCCCCGGGGCAATATGAAACTTTAAAACCTTTCAAAAACCAGGCTAAATAAAAAGTCCCCACTCCTGCATTCCTAATATGGATAGCAAGCGATTGACACCTGTACCAATTTTCTGTACCTACAGCATAAAAGACTACACTTGCAGAGGCTTCCCCTTCCCAGAGAAAGAATGATGATGGCGGGGGTCACTGCTTAGTGTTTTAAACTTGCAGTCTAGAATCAAGTATGCTAAATTTATTATTATTATTATTTTGTATCCCGCCTTTTTCCCAATACTGGTCCTCAGGGCAGCTTTACAAAATTAAAACATATACAATTAAAACATGTAAATAGAAATATGCAAAAGTTAAAAATATAACTAAATGTGCTTCAATATTAAAACTTTTAAAATACAAATAACAATTTTAAAGAAGTCCAATGCATAAACAGAAGTCCAGACTATTCGCCAAAGTTTTTGCCTGCCTCTGGAAGCACACCAAGGAGGGAGCCAGTCTAGCTTCCCTGGGAAGGGAGTTTCAGAGCCCTGGAGCAGCCACCGAGAAGGCCATCTCCCACGTTTCCACCAGGCATGCCTGTGATGGTGGTGGGACAGAGAAGGGCCTCCCCTGAAGATCTTAAAGCACTGGCAGGCTTATAAGAGAGGATATGGCCTTTCAGATAGCCTTTTTAGGTCATAACCAGCACTTTGAATTGTTAAATTGCTAATACATGCATAAAGTGTTCTGGTGGAGGGAAGTGTTAGTCTCACAACTCTAAGCAGTTGTTTATTAACAAGCATTTTGTTTGGCTTGCAGGTTTTGAATGCGCAAAGAGCCGGCTATAAAGCAGCCATAGTTCACAATGTTGATTCCGATGACCTCATTAGCATGGGATCTCAAGACAGTAAGTACAGGTATTACTTCTCTCCTGTTTGAGACATTCTCTTTCTCTGGTTCAGAATCTATTCAATTTAAATGAAAATTCTTCTGTGCTCAATAAGAATTCCAATTCAGGAAGAATAACTTATCAAAACCAAATACCAAACACATTACATAGCTGACACGATACAAATGCAGATGTATTATGCCAACGGTATAATAAAGATGCTATTAAACCTTTCATGCCTGGAATGTCAGCTCTGTTCTGTTTAGTAAATATAATGTAAGGCAGCCACATCTTCAAAGATACTAGAACTATCCACACTGCTACAGATAGAGATTTAATGCTCTTCCACTGTGCAGTGATCAAAAAATTGATGCTTTAAGCAAAACATAATATGAGAAGAGTCCTGCTGGCTTGTCCAGTCCAGCATTCTGTTCCACGGTAGCCAATGAGATGCTTATGGGAAGCCCACAAGCAGAATATGAGTGCAGTAGAACATGAGTACTCATGTTCCTCAGCAACTGGTATGAAGCAGGTGATTGATCAGATCCCTACTCAGAGCTGGTACATGTAGCTAGTATAAGTCACATAACAGTGCCTCTAGAAGGTTCACAGGAATAGCATAGCTGGTAATGGATTTTTATAAATTGCAAAATCCTAGCCAAAAATGAGCAGATTTACGGGCATTATCACTCAGTACAAAAATGCAATCACTTGGCCTCACATTGATGTCAGCAGAGCAGCTAACATTCAGAAGGTGTTGAATGTCAGGCGATTGATTACAGCTTGGCACCACCTTGAAGTCCAATTTTCTGACATTCAGTAAGGAGATGCTGAAAGAAGATTGTTAAAATCTTGGACCAGGGTGTGCCATCTACCTTGAGACCCATATTTTTTGAACACCTACAACTATAGGAGGAGTCTCTTAGACTTCTGAATTTTATAGTTTACACAGAAGACATGACACCTCTAAAACGTGACACCTGGCTCAATACAACCAGTTCAAAATGATTACGATTCCATGTCACTTGACTACAGGCTGCCATAGAGTTTACTGGCTTTGAAGGAATCGAGACCAGGGGAGAACTAGATGCTCTTACTTAGATTGTAACTCTGCTTTGGCAAACAGCATCACATCATCAAATCTCACCCTTCTTCCATTCTTCAAACGCAATTTTGGAAACAGGAACAAGGAAACCCATATAGCATTGCCATCTTTTGCAAGGAGAAGTGGAAATATGTGAGACATGACATACGAGATGAGGAAGTGGAAACATAAGAGACATGCTTTAAGTCCACCCTTCTCTTTGCATGTCCCATCACATTTGAAGTCACTTTGAATCAAGTTCAGACATTACTGTTCCTACTTGCCCATCACTGAAAAGGCCTTTCTTATGGTGGCTGCACAAGCAATGGCACTTGAATGCCTGTTACCCACTGCAGTGCATAGTTGTATGCAAATAAGCTGCAGCATATCCCTGGCAAAAGCAGTGTTGGCATTCATACTGTGCAAGTGATTGTGTGGGCTAAGGAGCATATCAATTTTACTGTTGCCATGTGAAGCAGCACTGCAGGGAAGGGTTTTGTTGACAACACACACACACACACACACACACACACACACACACACACACACACGAACAGTAATTTCTAAAGGCTTCTGGAATGCCCTCCCAAGGGATATTTGCCTTGCACAAATTGTGTATACTTTTAGGAGCCATGTTAAAAGCTTTTTTATTTGATAGGCCATTTTTAATTGGTTCTTAATGTTGTGGCATGGTTAAGCTGGTTAATGAATCATTTTTATCTCTCATGTTTGCACTGATATTTTATTGTATTGTTGATGTTATACTCTTGTCTTTGTACACAAAAACAGAATATAAACCAAAATCACTTACGAAATTGAAAGTGCAAATGCAAATCAGCCTCTAGCAAAAGAGGTACCTTAAGGAACCCTTTGTCAAACGTAGAAATGAAGCATTGGGGGGCTGAGCTAGGGAATTAAAGAGGGATGGACGGGAAATATTGTGAGGAAGAGAAGAGAGCTGTGAATGAGCTTGCAGAAGAGAATTTAGAACTATCTTTAGATTTTCTTAAAATGCTTAGTAGGTATAGTCCAAGATGAAGGGAATTATTTTGTATTACATACATCAAAGCATGTGTTATATTTTCTCTAGTTTCAGGGGGTGGGGGAATATTCTGAGCATCTGATTGCACACAGATGCCTCCAGAAACTGTATTAATAGTAGAAATATTTTTCAGATGGATAATTTATCTACTAAAAACACACATTGTATGAATCCATTGAAGTGTACCTCACATACTATGGATCAAGTCCAGATTTAGTCAGAGTAGAGCCATTGGAATCATGATTAATTTCCCACTGATTATAGTGGGTCTACTCTATGTTTGACTATTTGGATCCAACCTTGAGAAACCTCTATGTTAAAGGTGATTTAGGGCTTAATCCTATTGATTGCATCCTTGATGCTCATAAACTACCGATCTCAAGAGACTCAATGCAGAATGGAAGTCATGGTGGAGGCAATCCTCCTCCGCCATGCTTCTTGCTCTACATTTCAGCTAGATGGTCTTTTTCACCTGTTTAGCTGGAGGAAAGAGGCCGGAGAAGCTTTGGGATACTGTGTAAGCCGGCCTTTCCAGTCCCTTCCCCTCCTCACCCACTGGAATGCCCCTTCTACTGCCTCTCATAACGCTTTGCCGTTGTGGTTTTCTCCGCACTGGCTGTGAAGGGGTGGGGAGCACAGATTCCTGGGTCCAAGGTTGGAGTGCTGTCTCCAACCTCAGATCCAGGAATCCAAAGTATCCTATGGCCCCAGAGACACTGTCTAGGCGCCATAGGGTTGCGTCCCCCTTACATTCAGCAATTGTAACTAATAGCATACCCATAAATTAGTTCTATGCATTATTGCTAGTCATCTTTTCTCTCTCTTTAAACAGTTGTTATTTTAAAGAAGATTGACATTCCATCTGTCTTTATCAGTGAAGCATCTGCTAAGTCTCTTAAAGAAGAATTCACCTATGAGAAGGGGTATGCAAAGGTTTACTTTAATTTTAGTAATTTGTGAAGTGTTGTGATCCATCCAGTGGTTGACAACCACTACAACCTTTGGTAGATGAAATTTTGTCATTGTCGGTAAAATTTGGCACAACACTTTTGAGAAAGAATGTGGTTATAGGAAGTCCATGAGTGTGCTTTGTATTCACCTACCAGAAAATTGATTTGCCAATTCTTAACACAGAAGTCCTTTTCTAATATGTATTATGCAATCGTGACTTAGTCAAAGCTGTTTTTTGAGAATTCTATAGACCAGTACTAGGGATAGAGGAGAAATTCATTCAGTGTGTATTTAAATGCAGACTTACCTAATTTTGCACTTTTAAGCCAATAAGTGAACCGATACTCAATTGTCTATCAAAATTCACACTCCCCTGCTCCTACCTCTGATCTCAGATTGCTGATAGTAGCAAGAGTGTGGGGCGGTCTGAGCTTTCCCCATGCTGCATGAAAGCACAATTCCATTCCTCCTTCCAGTGCAAAGAAAAATGGGGGTGACGTAGGGAGAATGCCCCTGATGTGATGTCAGGGGTGGTACCACACCCCCAAGGTTATCCATCCTGTGGGATGGGGGATATCCAGCCCCGCACCCCAAAACAGCTTTACACCCATGTATTAGGAGAAATGTGCTGAAAAATGCATGAGTTTTCATGCAGACTTTTTTTTTGGGGGGGGGGGAGAGAGTTAAAATGCAGGACAAACCAAACTTAAGCTTGGAAAAATGAGAAACTGAAAACTGGCAGATTCATCCTCTTCTAACCAGTACTATAAATGGGTGACAATTCTGGACAATTTTACCAGATTTGCTGCCTGATTCTATGTCTGTGTATTTAGAAGCAAGTCCTACAGAATGCAACGAGACTTGCTATTAACTTATAGCATACTATAGCAATTCAAAATGAAAATTAATTTTTAATTATCCAAGTGTATGCAACGTTCATCTATAAGGAAGTTTATTATTGGGAATGAAAGGGGAACAGTAGGCGAAAAGAAAATAGACAAAGGAGCAGGAGAATCAGTGCTGCAAATAATTTTTTCAGGGGCTATCTAATGACACCCAGCTCTGCCTCCTGCTGCTGTTCCAATAGTTCTGCTTTACTTTTGAGCTTCAGAGTCCAGCAATACTGAAACGGCAAAGGGCAATGAAAGTTGCTCTAATCTTTGGGCTTGATGCAGCAGATGAATAATATAACTATTGATTTGCTTATTTAAAATTGTCTGTGAAAACTGCTTCACAGTTTAAGGATGTCTTGGGGGAGTATTCCCAAAGGGTGGCTATCAGATAAATATCATCAGATAAATGATATTGCAAATCATCAGATAAATATTATGTGCTAAATGTGCATTCAAACCTCTACCTCCAATTGGTGCATTGCTGTTTGTACAGCCCTATTGTTTACCATTACAATTTTCCTTCATGCTACTAAGAGTATATTAATAATTAGTGTTCTTACTTTTCTGGCAGACAAATACCTGGATTTGACAAATATGTTTCCCATGTGTTGTGTGCCAGGGGTGCCAGATACTGAGTTATTGTTGTATCTGTTCCCTTTTAACATACTATTAATAGTTGGATGCCACCCTTTTGCCTTACAACTTCAAGGGGAAAAAGGCAGCCAAAAATACCTTCAGTGTATTATCAATCAAAAAAAGAGGAAAATTACAAGTTGACATATTTCTAGTTTTTCCTTGTTCATTGTTCGATACATTATAAGAATTGTTCTTTTCATAATGGCGAGGATTCTTTTGGGTTTTTGAACTAACTGCCACCACAATGAACTTTCTATATGCACTTGCTCATGAGTAATCTAATATATGTATGGTAGCTACTGAACTAATGCCACAGAATAAGTTTTATAGTGACGGTGCAGAAATTTGAACGTTCTCCATTCAGCTATATTTTTACAGGTCCCTGTTGTGGAGCCTGGACTATATTGTAATAATAATGTTAACCTTTTTGTTGTGCGTTAGTGAATTAAAGACATGGTTGAATGTTTTAATAGTCTAATAAATTACTATTTGACTTGTTATGGCCAAAGATTCTGACTTCAATCTTGATATTGCATCTCTGAAAGTTATTTTGTTGAAGTTTAAACAATTTTAATAGAGGTTAACCCATTTTAAAATCAATTGTCTTCCTTTTTCTCTTTCACAGAGGCCATATTTTGTTAATCCCAGAGTTCAGCCTTCCTTTGGAGTACTATCTAATCCCGTTCCTGATTATTGTGGGAATCTGTCTTATCCTTATAGTTATTTTTATGGTAGGTATAACTGTCTCTCATGCTCCTCCCTCAACAAGTTTTTCATTATTATTTATATACACATGCAATGTTGTATTGCTGGAATCAGTTTGGCCTAATGGTTGCTTCCTTAAATAATGAAAGAAATAAAATATTTCTGTGGCATGAGAGTTTAAAACTCAAGATGTGCTCTCAGAAATAGAGAAAAATATATATATTTTTACTGTTATCCCACTCAAAATCCCTGTGTATGCATCAGTTCAAGGAGAACTTCTGTGTGGATCGGCAATCATATTTAGTTTTGACAGACTTGGAGATGGATGGCTAATTTTCAGCTTGTGCAGTTTTTGGATATTGACAAGCTATTTGGAGGATTGAGGCCTACCACCGGCTCTTTAGACTTTGTCCTTCTTGGCTAATGACGTCTGCCAGGGGTGGGCTTACAGTGTAGATATCAGAAATGCTTCATTAATGGACCGGATATTTCTGGCAGTCCTTGAGTAATAAAACCACAGTTGAAGAAGCCAGTTCTAGATCCCTTGGCTATTGAGAGTGATCAACCAGTTTTGAATTTATCATTGGTGAGCAAGGTTTTAGAGCAGTTGTGTCATGTCAAGTCCAGGAAGTTTTGGATGACACTGACTATTTAGATCCAGTCCAGAATGGACTCGGGACAGAAACTGCTTTGATTGCTCTGATCGATGATTTATGCTGGGGAGCAAATAGAGGGAGTGTGTCCTGATTGGTTCTCGCAGAACACTTAGTGACTTTCACTACCATTAACCATGGTATCTTCCTAGACCATCTCTGTGTGGTGGGACTTGGGGGACACAGTGTTGTAATGGCCCCAGAAGATTGTGCTGAGGGACTTTTGTTCCACCTGTTGGCAGGTGATATTTGGGGTGCCTCAAGGTTCATCCTCCTCCAGGGATTTTAATATCTACATGAAACCACTGGAAGAAGTCATCCATAGGTTTGGGACTTGATGTCATCAACTGAACTAAATCTCAGCAGCATCCGCTAACACTTGTATAGTTTTTGCTTAACAGAAGCCTGTGCTATAGAACAGAGAAATTCAAGGAGATTTAGAGATTTCATTCCATATTTGTTACCACATGTTTTTTTTTTAATGTTGCAAATCTGAATCTGGTTGAGAATTTACCTAGAGTTTTAGTGGCTAAAAATATTTTTAGGCAGCTTTTGTAGAGTTTCTTCCCCCAAATTTATTATCCTGTCATTTTTGTAGGAGGCTTTGATACTTCCCTTTTTGGCATCATATTTATTTATTTGTAACATTTGAATCTCTTCTTCTCTGCCAAATCATTGCCGAGTAGGAAAGACACGTTCTAGCTCTCTATGTATGGTAGCAAGATCAATTCTTAATAGGAGCTGTTGTAGAACAAAATTAATAACATTGCCCCTCTGCATCAACTACAGGAGAAAGTTTCAAATATTTGTATGGTTAAGCATTATGACTGAATATTTAAACCATTGTTAAGAAATAGCCCACCTTCTTGTAGCTCCAGTGCTCTTATTGGCTGCACAAGGAAGTGTCTGATTGGCTTAGCTTCTTGACACTCACGCTCAGGGAGAAATCATTCAGATTATAAAAAGGCCTGTGGCTGCAACCTTGAGCTAGCTGGCACAGTACTTTACTTTGCAATGTGTGCTGGCAGCAGCCGCCTTTTCAGCCAAGAAGAAGGGGAAGAGCACCACTGCCCAAAGGTAAAAATGGCATCAGTGGAATAGTGGAGCAGGCAGGGAGAAGGAGGGTGGCAGAGGCAGGGAGAAATCAAACTTGAGTTGCCCCAAAAAAGTTTTTTAAAAATTGAGAAGAGTGAGCAGCTGTGGGAGTGGGAGACTTCAGGAAACACCTTGTCTGGGGACCCTTCGAATGTGGCAGCACCACTGAAACTGTAGGACATTGCTCACAGAAGAGAAATGGTCAAAACTAGCAGAATTTAAAGTCCCATGCTGTTATTTACAGAGCATAATTTCTCTGTTACCATTTGCATCCTTGCAGTGCTGTCCAGTTGAACTTTTCTGAATGGTTTGGTGCCTTCACCATCTTGATCCATCAGGAGATGTGAAGGAACCATCAGAGGGTTGCTATGGCATGTTTCCAAAGCACCTCAAGATAGGATTGCTCACATCAGCTGCAACCTGGGTGCCAGTATTTATTTAATTTCATTTGTCACATTTCTATACTACCTGATAGCCAAAGCTCTTTGGGCAGTTTACAGAGATTAAAAACCTTAAAAATACAATATTATTCATGTATAAAAATTGTTTACATATAAACGGACAGCACACACACACACACGTGTATGTGTCTATGTACATATAAACAAAAGTTCAATCTGTTGATGTGTCCAGAGCTCTGTCTAGCCCAGTTTTTTGGACGAGACAGTTCAGAGTTCTAGGACGAGTGTGTTCTGTATGCTTGCAACAAGTATTCATTTGTTGTCAATAACCCTTTCCATGGCAAGGTGTTGAGTTGATGCTTGCTATGCAACTCCAGAACCTCTTGGATTAAATTGAAATGGATGTTGGTAATCAGTCTGGTTTTAGGCCTGGTTTTGTCTTGGAAATTGCATTGGTTATCTGATAGATCATCTATGCCAGAAGAGAGACAGGGAACTGTGACCATCTTAGTTTCCGTGGACCTCTCAGTGGTTTTTGATACTATCAGCCATGATTTCCTTCTGAATACACTGTATGGATTGGGGACACTGTATTGTAGTGGTTCTGCTGTTACCTAGATGGCCTGTCCCTGTGTCAAGATCATGTCATTTAATAGGTCAAACAACTCAAAGTTAACCCGAGAATAAACCGTGGAATGCCACTGTTACATACAAACAGCCGCATATAGCCACATGAGGCACTAAATTCTTTTGTGGTCCATCCTCCACAGCACTGAGAAACTTTTGCAGGCAATGCCTGTAAATTTTCAAACATCTCTCTGATTAGAGATATTTTATATTTTTGACTTCTAGCTCCTCAACAAGGGATTTTGAGTAGTGTGAAATTAGCTTGTATTTAGCCTTCTAAATACATTAGGTAGATTTCCTGGATGACATAGGGGAACAATGGTAAAGTGCATGGCTTCTTCACTAGCTACACAAGATCAGCCCAGTACAATGACTTTAGAGAAGATGTTATAGCCTTTGAGATATAGGTGTTTTGGATTTGAATGTGCAAGTAGGTTTCTCAGTCCCACTATTAGCCATGTTTTCTATGTGGCTTATTATTCCTTTCATCTTTGGGATAACTGTTCTCAGAATAAAAGGAAATTTAGTTGTTCTGTATCTTGTTTTAGTCTCAACTTGCCATATTCTATTTTTGTCCCTATTGTTCAAGATCACAAAATTTGTCCAGGACAGACATAGAGCAAGAAGGAATCGGCTTCAAAAAGATCAGCTTAAGAAGCTTCCAGTACATAAGTTCAAGAAAGGTAAGTGTGGCTTTTTAAAATTGATTAAACAATCTATGCAAGCTGGTTTTAAATGCATCTTAGAGTCACAGAGGACATAGGGTAATGTATCAAAAATACTGAAAAGCTCTCCAGAGCTTTCAAACCTGAGCAGCTTTAATGCAGAGTGCATGGCTGCTGGTATTAAAAAAAAACCCAACCCCTGGCTGAGATCCAGATTATTTATTTATTTATTTTACTGGGCCTCAAGGCGGTATTACAAAGTTTAAAAACATACATTTTAAAACATAGGAAAAGAAATGTTTAAAATACACAACAAAATTATAAGTCAGTAGGGGGAGAAAACAAAACAAACGAACAAGGGGACAGGACCTCGCCTTGGTGTCGCCCCCTTTGGAGGCAACCCCGCTGGTGGCGGACCCGCCCCCAAAGGAGCCTGCCTCTTAAGCTCTCAGTCTCCAAAAGTTGCTGCAGCTGGGGGTGAGATGGTTCTGTGCTGGGAGCCTGAGTCTGCTAGGAGGCAGTTGGAAGGTTCTGCAGACTAGGCAAACCCCCAAGGCAGGACAACAGCAGCTGCTGATTGGCCCCTTGCTTTGTAGGTTTCCTCTCCTGCCTGGATCAGATGGACAGTATCCCCCAGGTAGCAGGAGCCTGCCTCTTAAGCGCCCAGTCCCAAAAAGATGTTTCAGCTGGGGGTTATCAAAATGTATCTCTTGAGTAGAACTCCTCATGGGATATTCTTGCTGAATGAAGTGGGAGGGCAAAAAGGCAATTCCCCCCCCCCCCCGGCAGCCCCCTATGCCAACCCCAAGTTTCTCTTGGAGAGTCAAGGGCATGCCAGAACAGCATGGAAGGTGACATAGTGGGGAACTAGGAAGTTGCGAAACACACCTCCGCCCCCCCCCCCCCCCCGGTCTCCAGCAGGAGCCTCCACTGCCTCTTAGTCGCTCCCTTTCTGATTGTAGAAGGGCAAGTCTGGTTCTAACCCCCTGTATTCAGTTCCCAGCCTCTCCAGTTAAGCCTCTCCAGATAACAGGGTGGGGAAAACCTTGAGTAGCTGAGTTACAGATCTGCTGATAGTCTGAGAGCCAGTTGATGACAATTAGTAAGAGAGTTGTTGACGCGTTTCCAGAAGTTGGAACAAACTTTTCAGTAACTACTCATATCTGAGTTGTGTCATGGGATATAAGCCATGCACATGAACAGTGTAATGTTAGAAGAGACTTCCATAACATTGAGGATTTTTTCAATGATTCTCTGAATTAGGACAGCATAGCCATGTTCTTCTGTCATGTACTCCCACATTACACTCTTTGCACGAGCAGTTTATTTGCAAGCTAGCTAATTTTAGTAATGTATGAACAGATTCACAGTACAAATAAATCCGCTCCTTTGCCTTTCACATGAAGAATGAAGCCTAATGAATTGGACTGCTGAGGACACTGAAGCCTTGATTTTTGCTTTTAAAAAGAGAAAATGTTTGCTGTACACACTGTGCGTATTTAAAATCAATTGTTAGACAAGAACTGAATAGGGTCTGTCTTTGGCCTGTGCTTGAATTGGATAATGAGTTAGGCATAATCTGTAACCCCTACCCCAGCGTCAGCATTTTTTGAAACAATTTGAAGCATTACAGTTTTCAGGACAAATGTGTCTTTTTGCTAATGTTTTTGCTTCATGATTTTGCATAATGCAATGGATGTTTTCCGCCTTAACTTGTAGCATACAGATAGTTAATATAACTGCAGCAGTGTCATTGGCAGCATGAAGAATATGTGAGGCTTACAGACAGGCATGGATGTGGGGGCAGACCTGCATCCTACGTGCCATTTGCCCTTGATAACAAGTCTTGCATTATTGATGATATTGCTAGTAAAACTACCTGCAAAGCAGATGTTCATCTGAAAAGTGCACACTGTGTCATATGCAAAGTTAGTTTCTCATAAAAAAATTAATGAGGCTTTACCTCTGCAAGACTGACTGATCTTTGCTGAATATTTTTGTTTCTCTGGGGCTTTGAATTGACTATAAAGTAGTGATTTTGCATCAAGAAGGCCAAGGTTAATTTCCCTCCCTGTTACAGGATTTCTGATGGAAACTAATTAAGAGGAGAAATATATAAAGAGTATTATTTTGTTCTCGTGTTGAAATATATCTCAGTGTTTCTTTACGCATATTATTTCACTGAGTTTGCATGTATTCCTTATTTAAAGTTTGTGAGTGAGATATACAAATAACTGTGGCATCCATGTATCTTTTTAGAGGAATTGAGTTTTAATTGTTTCATAGAATGAAGGCTATCAATGACTACTAGCCCTGATGGTTGTGTGCTATCTCCAGTATCTGAGGCAGTAAACCTGTGTGCACCAGTTCCTGGGGAACATGGGTGAAAGGGTACTGTTGCACCATGTCCTGCCTTGTTGGTCCATGGTCGACAGCTGGTTGGCCACTGTCTGAACAGAGTGCTGGACTAGATGGACCCTCGTTCTGATCCAGCATGGCACTTATGTTCTTAAGATAGAGTTGGAAGGGATCAAGCAGATCATGTTATCAAACCCAAACCTGGCATTGGTAGGTGGCATCCTTGAGCAGCTGTCAAGGGCCCACTGCTCCTGCCCCTGCTGCTCCAGGCCCTCTTTCCAAGAGCCCTAGTGAGTTCCAGGCAGCCACTGTTGTAATCAAATGTCCACAATGCCATGCAGCAGCACTATGTTGCTGTTCAGCATTGGGGACAATTATAATGTAAGCTGTCTGGCACTGAGTAGAGATGTGTGCCACCATCATTATTCTCAGAATAAAAGCCTGGCTCTCTCTCTGCCCCCCCGCCCACCCAAATGGGTCACTGTGAAAATAAGTAAGAGTGGAGCCTCTTATTGATATTAGGAAGCAGTAGAGCCACTCAAAACTTTGTTTGAAGACGGGACATCTTATTCGAACCTTTTCTTGACCATCCTCAATAGAAGACATCCCACTACTAAGGGCCAGTTTGCACATTACAGCTGCTGTGTGGAGCCACAGAGATGAACCATTCTTCTTCCTCAGTAGCATATCATATGTTTTGCAATTATAGAACACTGCCCCCAATGTGCAGGAGAATTGAGCTTTAGAGTACACACTGATTTTGACAGCTATATAAGTCCATGAAATCATATAATCATAGAATAATAGAGCTGGAAGGGGATCTGTAAAGCCATTGAGTCCAACCCCCTGGTCAATGCAGGAATTGCCTCAATTTTTGTGAACCGCCCAGAGAGCTTCGGCTATTGGGCGGTATTAAAATGTAACAAATAAATAAATCCACCTTAAAGCATACCTGACAGATGGCTGTCCAGCTGCATCTTGAATGCCTCTGGTGTGGGAGAGCCCGCAAGCTCCCTAGGTAATTGGTTCCATGGTGGGTGCTTACCATAAGAAGTAAAATCTTTGCCTATGAATTGAATGAAGAAAGCAAGGGGGAAGGAAGACAAAGTATAAGGCTACTCAGGCTCAGAAACATGTCTGATATTTAATTTTTTGGAGGCAGAAACGTGCACACTTGAGATAAGCAAACATGATGTCAGAAGAGTAACACGTGTATCCATTTCTCCATTGGTTTTGATGGAAATGCACACTGCATTTGGGGAAGGTATTTTCATCAGGAAAAATGACTCAATCTCCTCCTCACCTAATGTAAATTGCCTCGGCTTTCAATTTAACTCCTTTCCCTTGGACTACCCATGATGAAGCAGTAAAATTGAGAAGTGGAAGTATTTGCCATCCTCATCCTCTTGTTTTCCCTTGCCCGGAAAGGGAATTCAAAGATTCCTCTTCATCCTAAGGGCCTCAACTAGATGTGATGTCAAGGAATCTGTGATTGGCTCCTCCACCATTTCTTTAAACAGTATAATATTGGCAGTGGGAGGAAGAGGGAATGAGTCCAAGCTAATTAGGACTGCAAGACTGGGAGAGAGAGAGAGAGAGGAGGTTTGCCCTTCCGTCATGACACTTTCCTGATGAAATGTCTCCCTCAAAAGTGATTTTAATCAGGGAAATTGTTTGAGGGAGGAGTTATCTCCCCCCCTCCAGCACTGCAGGCATGTGTGTTTTTTGCCCTACAGGGGAAATAGTAGATTTAGTGGTGTAAAAAGTGGCATGGAGGAAAGGGTTAAACACACACACATCCAGTGATCAGATTTGGCATCCCTGGCAGCTGCCTTTAAAGTTAAGGGGGGAAACAAAGCAGGAGATCCAATGACAGATTTCTCAGTGTCACATCTAGTTTGGCCCTAAACAGCTGGGGCTACTGCAAGGAGATGTGAAGGGTATAACTCTTTCCCTTCCTAATCACTGACGAGAACAGTGCTCCTTTCACAGTGACAGGCTTTCCACTACTTAATGGGCTGGACTCCAGGCCATTCTTGGCTATGTGCTACTTTCAGGCACATATAAGCTGCTGTATTAGCTGTTCCCATGAACACAGCCACAGGCTTATAAAAGTGTGCCAGCTCTTTTTATTATTTCTCCTTTATTTAAAAGGTTTGTACTCCACTTCTTGTTTCCAAACCAAACGTCTTCCCAAATACTACAAAATCTGAAATCCAGTAGATTATGACAACTAATAAAATAGGTTTTACTGTGCTTAGACATTTTGTAGTCTTTGGAGGGAAATGACAACAACCCAGAAATCCTTCCTAACTCCTATTAAAGTTCTCAAGCTTTTCCATTGCTTTCCATTCTTCATCTTTTCTTGAGGACTTGTAAACAACTGGCTTTTGGTTTTTATTGGAAATGCTATTACTAATACTAATTAATTACACTGAAGCTCTCCAGTCCATTTGTACTCAAAACTACTCCCAAACTATTGTTTAGATGTACAAACCGCTGGAAAAGTGATAAATATTTGATCAAGGGGCCTTTGCTGAAACCACGGAGTGGGTGTTGTGTTGAATCCATTATTTATGGAGACTGAAGGATGGCGCTCTTCCTCCTGGTATTGCATTATAGGCAGAATCAGAACTAAACCTATCCCTATCCCATCAGTCTTTCAAAGGTTTGGAAGAGAATTTGAATCTTTAAGATGAATGCTCCCTAGTCTTTCCCATCACAAAAAAGCCAGAGAACCCGCAGAGATCTTAGCTACTTGAGACATCAACATGCTAGATGAAAAGAACAGTAAAGCACGAAAAGAATAGACCAGTGCTCCTCTTAGACTAGGGGCAGGGCACCCTTTTTCTGTCAAGGACATTGCCTTGGGAATAATCTGCTAGGGTCGCATGTCAGTGGTGGCTGGGCCAGAGCCGAAAATGGGAAGGACCACGCTTTCCTCTCTCTCTTTTCTTTTCTACCTGCTCACTGTACAGCTGATCAGCAGCGGGTTGAGGAACAGGAAGGAATACCTGGCTCCCTAATGTTTTCCAAGTTATTTTAATTTAAAAAATATATTTTTAAAGGGGGCAGAGTGGAGAGATTTGTAGGCACCATTGGAAGTCCCTCCGGGTGCTGCACTGGGACCCCTGACTTAAGAGCTTGAATGTGCCATGGCATTTGTGGTTGGTTTTCCTGCCACAGTGGACTTGTGAAAGTTCAGATTCAGAAGGAGTTTATTTCTGGTACAAGCGGTTGGTGTTAGAACAAGAAACCACAACTCTGAAAGCCCACTAAGGTAGTTGGCTGGAATTAGCAGGTCATTTCATTAGATCTTAACTGGCTACACTTCTGAAATACAAATTTGTTAGTGTGGTTTGTGAAATTGGGGCATTAAATTGGATGCAGTTTACTCTCACTGTAAAAAGGCTTTTGATGCCACTGTGAATAAAAGTGCCTAGGAGAACTAGAGTGGTATTTTGCAATCTTAAATAATGCATGTGTATGGGTATTGTTGTTGCATGTTTATGAAACTAGTGCACATGCTGAGATATGTGCCATTTGCCCCCTTGTTAGTTTTAGCTTTTCGTATGTAGAGCTGAACATATTTCTTACTATTTCTTGGTATTTTCAGGGTTGCTTCTACCCACTCTGGAAAACAACTCTCTTTAGCTTTTTCAAGCTGCTTTAGTTCAAAAGCATCAAGGCTGAATTAGTATTCCACTAGTAGTCTAGCTGAGTTATTAATGCTAAGATATCAGCTAAGTTTCACGTAAAACAGTGTGTGATAACTTCCTAGAAGCGCAAGAAAAAGCAACCCCTGAACCTAGGAGAAAAACAGGGCACAGTAAGATTTCAGTCTAATTATTCTTCAAAGCTCCTTTAAACAAAGGGATTGCCATGAGTGTGCTGGCGTCTAGACAGAGCAAGCCTGAGATAGCCCTGGTGTTGCCTGCATGGGTGAACTTGCCCCATGGACAAATCTAGCTCAGAATTAGCTCTTTGTCAGATTTGGCAAGAGAGGAATCAAAATGGCTTGATTGATGGCCCTTGTTGGAAGATAAGATTTCCCAGGGCACTAATGCAAAATCCATTAGCACCCATAACAACAGCTTCAGCCATGTTGATACCAAAGGATTAACCTTTTAGGGCTTTCCTGTACTCATTTGGATGGGAAATAGAGCAGTAGCTCCAGAGGATTGTAATCTTGGTATTAGGCATTCCTCAATTCTCTTTCAACTGCAGCCCATTTTGATTGCCTACAAGCTTTGTGTCATTCTTTCCATTCAGATGAGACTAATTAGTAAACTTTTTTTAAAAAAGGAGATCCTCCCATCCCTTAAATGAATTTTTGCTTTAAATCTGAGCCAAACAGGTTTTGCATTTGGCATAAGGGGTAGCTGCACTGGGGGGGAAATGCTGTTCACCTGTGCCACAATAGTGACAAAAGGGAATTGGGCCTAAGACTGGACTACTGTAATGTGCTGCGCTGCACGTGGGGCTACCTTTGAAAAGTGCCCAGAATTTTCAACTACTGCAGGGTGCTACATCTCAAACACTGACTGGGCTCAAACTTTACATCAGGGTTGCAGAATCCCAGGCCAGGGGTCTCAATCCAATCCTCTGGGGGTTTTCAGATAGCCATGCCCCTTTTTCCGGCTTTAACTCCTTTTTTGTCAAATGCTAATTGTTTGGTGGCTTTTTGGTGTAAAAGGTTGAAATGCTGACTGGCTGGAAGAGCTTTAATCTAAGATATACCGGTATTTTGCCCCAGCCGATTTGCCTTTGGCCCCGCCCACTACCAGAATATGGCCTCCGAGTACTTTCTTCAAAATGGAATTTGGCCTTTGGCTGAAAGAGGTTCTGCTCTCCTGCTTTAGATCATGTGATGCCTTTCCTGCTCCAGCTGTATTGGCTAACAATACACATCTGGTTGCAATTCAGATGGCTGGTTTTCTGCTTTAAAGGTCTAAATACCTAAAGGGCTTCCCTCCATATGAGCTTTCCTGGCTATGCACAGAGCATAAGTTCATTTTTAATATTTAGCATATACATCTGTCTCCTTTTAATTTTGAATTAAGTGATTCTTTTATTATGCTATATTGTTAATTTGATGAATTGTTTTGTTTACTTTTTTATGAGCCACCTTGAGCACTGTATAGCTGAGGTGTAAGCAGTGTGGTGTGCCCAGATGCAGCAATGCACTCCTAGATAGCTTTCTTAGTGCTCACCAAGGTGTCCTACGCCTCCCACTTAAAAACAGTTTAAAAATAACACATTTTCTGAAAATTGGTTTCAACTAAGTTTTTTAGTATGCTGGGGCTCAGATTCCACTGCTGCCATGTACTCAGCCTTTTAGGCACATTACTTGTTCTTTGCCATACCTCTGATGGCAGCCATTTTGTGGTGGCATCCAGGACAGCTTCTCAAATGGCCAAATGTCTTCACAGCCCCAAAATATGCCTACACCGGGTATAGCAGAAAGGTGGTATACAAATATTCTTAATAGAGACATTACAAACATCCAAATTGGCTGATATTTGTTCCAATACAGAGATCCATGTGCACAGAAAGTTCTTCTTAACATGCCACCCTCTTTTCAACAGAGGGAGATGTTCTGCACAAATAAAAGAACATGCACATAGATAGTCACCTGTAGAGAGATGGTAGGGAGGCCATTCTGAGCTGGGTTCATGGTTGAGACGTACACCTGGAGTAGGGTTGGGGAGCATGTTTGAAGGTATTCTAAATGCTCTGGATTAGGATGGCAAAGAATTGGTTAATTTTATGCTACATAATCCTTACATTATGAGAAAGGGACGGTTACTATGCTAAAATACAGAATGCAGTGCAACATGGTAATGGTAAATAAAACTAGAAAAAAGGTTGAATGCCATTTATTCTGTCATATGGCAATCATATTAAGGATGCTGACAAGGAAGAACAATGATTTGTATACCATTTGCATTATTAAGTAATGTAAGTACAGGTATACTATTTACTAGGTATTTATAAATTGATTTATTCCTTCAAATGGGATTGCCCCTTGATCTAATTAGCCCATCTGTCTGGCTCCATAATGGAGTATAAGCCCTCATATGGTCCACCAAAGTCATAATTTTAGTTCAGCAGCTGCCATTCTTGGTACCTTAAACACTTCAGTTGTACAGACAATTGTTAAGAATATAGCAAGTTCATTACACTGTGACCAGATTCAGATGACACACTATGGCTCATTGTGGTTTATTTAACCCACAATGAGCTGTAGCACCCGTAGGCAGTAGGTTGCATATTCAATGCCCACTTGGGATCTGTCATGTCATGTGAACATGTTTGCAGACCATGGTGTAACCATGGTTTGGTTTAACCCTCATAATACCCAGGCTTGCCAGGATCTCACACTAACCCTGAATGGGGTTTACATATTCAAAATGGCAGCCCCACATACCGCAGCCTCACTGTGGGTTAAGTAACCCACAGCCCCTATGTGTTACTGTCAACCCTGCCTGCTAACCAAAGGATTAGTAATAGCACCATATCAAATTAATTTCAATAAAACATGTATTCACATTATTTTGTCCAAGACGTTTAGTTTTGTGGTGTTGGATGCCAGCATCCAAATGGAGAATAGGGGCAGCAGCAGATTAAATTGTAGGATACTCATGCCATTGGTGCAATTAATTGGTGCTCTAAGAAGTGTTTCAACACCTGTTGAAAATTACATCAAGATGGAACGGTAGAAACTGACTAAACTAAACATTCCCACTTTTAAATAAGGCAGTTCAATCTTTCGTTCTAGAGTTAACTTCTTAGAAAAAGGATTACTAACCCTAACCTCATGTATTAGCAGTATATCTCACTGAGCTAACTAGTTTTACACATTTCATTTACACCCAAAATCACTATATGTGTGCATCTTTACTTTTGATTACGTATTAGAAGAGCACACACACCAAGGCATTAACAGTGCAATTCAATGAATGTTTACTCAACATTAAGTGCAGAATCCTAATACAAACACCTCTGTGTCGATGGCTGGAAGATTGCACACTGTTGGTTCTCTGCCAGTGGAGAGAAGCACCACTGGGAATGGGGGAGGACACTCCACAGGCTCGGAATTATAGTCCCAACACATACGGAGGGTGCTTAGGTTAGGGAAGGCTGAAATAGGGGCAAGAAAAACTATTGCATATAGATATGATGAGCTTCCATGCCTATTAAAAAAAATGTTGGCTTGGGGTGCAAGTCTTTACATGTCTAAGGATGCACAAGTCCTGGTCTCAATATGTTAAAAGAATCTGTAGTAGTACATTTCAAAAATAATGCAAAATGTAATAATTTACATGGGGTTGAATCCAGCGTCAGTCACATTTCTGGTAGAGCTGTTGAAATCAATGTGACTTGTTAGTGATGACTTAAGTCCCATTGATTTCAATGGGTCTATTCGAAGTATGACTAACTGGATTTAATCCATGGAAAATATATTTCCACGTGCATACATAATCATAATGCATTTTCCCTTTCATTCTGTATTTTCGTGATGTGATCCTTGATGTATTTGCATTTTATATTACATTGGGTTCTTCCAGGCAGATGACTCATAAGACATTGCACACCTATTCCATCTTTTAATGGATTTGTGGAAAGAACCCCCTTGTAAAATTCTGTGAATGGGGCAGGGTGATTGCATGATTAAAGCCTTGTCTGGATGCACCCAGTCATGTTACTATTATTTTAATGAACCATGAGTCCAGCAGTGAATAAATTACTTGCTGTTCTGTTCTAAATCTAGTAACCAGAAACTCTAGATGTATTTGATTGCTTTGTCTGTTAACTTCATAGAATAGTAGAGTTGGAAGGGGCCAACCCTCTGCTCAGTGCAGGGATCCACCTTAAAGCATCCCTGACAGACGGCTATCCAGCTGCCTCTTGAAGGCCTCTAGTGTGGGAGAGCCCACGACCTCCCTTTGTAATTGGTTCCATTGTCGTACTGCTCTAACAGTCAGGAAGGTTTTCCTGATGTCCAGCTGGAATCCGGCTTCCTGTTACTTGAGCCCATTATTCTGTAGTTATTTCCAAAACTACAGCTTCCCTTTCCAACTACAAATGATATTCTTTTTCTGACAGGAAAAAAGAGAGAAATAGCTGTTGTTGCAGGTAGTTTCTCAAGCTTCTAATGAAATGAGAGCTCAAGCTTTCATACTGGCTAGCATTTATTTATGGCTGATTAAGTATGGCAAGTTATTAAAGTTCACAAAGCTTTCTGATTTTCTGACTGTTACTTTCTACTATGTTTGGAGTCATGTTAACCAACCATTTCTTTTATACCTTGCCCTAATTGGGATTGGAAGCTGGCTTATAGCGAATCAGAACATTGGTCCATCTAGCTCAGTATTGTTTAATCAAAAGCAGGGACACAGAATCTCTGGCCCATGAAGCCGCCTTATCTGGCCCTCAGGTGTCGCCTCCAACTGCTCTGCCGGTTATATTTGAGGTGGCCAAATGTTTTTCTCTTTGCCCATACTGCCTGTAGAGCTTTTGTTCCACAAATGTACTTTGACTTCCATTGTTGTACTCAACTTTTATTCAATATTTTATACCGCAGGAGATGAGCATGATGTTTGTGCCATTTGTCTGGATGAATATGAGGATGGAGACAAGCTCAGAATCCTTCCTTGTTCTCATGGCAAGTAATTACTTTTGTGCTTGGTGTTAAAATGCAAGGTTTCAAAATGGTATTTGTTATTAAATATAGCTTTTATAATTGGTCTTAGCTAAGACAATAATATAATGTGCATCATTGGGACTTCTAGAGTCGCAAAACAAAACACTCCTTGCTATTTTTATGCAGGTGTCAGGAGTTGACCATCTTAATTAGCATCATCTAGCTATCTGTTCATATTTGGTTTTAAGAGATGACCAGGTTAAGCATTAAACTGTAGTATTTGTTCAGCTAACTTCAGATTTCCATAGCAGTACAGATGGAATGACAGCTTTTCCAAGCCACCTAATGCTAATGGTAATCTACACTAGGGATGTACAGATTCTGTAAAATCTGTACCATCTGTGTTTCGCTGGTTGTTGGTGCCTTTTATTTTGTCGTCCACTCAATGACAAAATTGTATTTTTTCAATTTCACAAATTTGCACTTGCACAAATCTGCCACCAAAATGTGCATTTTCATGCCTTAGAAATGCACATTTTTCAGCTGGAATTTTATTTTGTGTATTTTTCTATAACTAAATTTGCAGAAAATTCCAGGTGGTTAAAAAAAAGAAATGATCCACATGCCTGCGGAATCCACACTACTCAGGTTAAGCCAGTTCACTGCAGAATCCGTGGGTCAGATCCATAGAAATCCAAACTCATTCCATTCCATTGCAGGATTATTATTATTATTATTATTATTAATTTATTTATTTATATAGCACCATCAATGTACATGGTGCTGTACAGAGTAAAACAGTAAATAGCAAGACCCTGCCGCATAGATTTCCCCGACATTCCTAATATAGTTTGCAATGCAGCAGACGGTACACTTCCCCTGGGGCTTGTACCACTGCTTGAAGGATGGAAAGAAGTTTTGCATGTGCTGTCTGATTGCTCTCCCATGTCAACATTCCTCATCTGTGGGAAAAAATGGGCATGTCAGGGAAACATGTAACTAATTTATGGATTTTAGGTGTAGCATTGGCTATCAGCAATAGCCAAGTGGAACTCCCACCAATTGAAGAAGTATACTTCTAGGGACCAGATGCTAATTTATGACCAAGATAGCCAAGGTCATGTGCTTGATTGTGAACGTAAACGAAACTGATGCTGTCACTGGAAAAGGAATGGCTATGTTATACTGATGTAACAAGGCATTTTTTTAATTACGCTTTCTCTATTGCTGACTGTGCATTGACTCAGGCCCAGGGGCCAGATCCAGCCCTCTTTGGGCTCCAGTCTGGACTGGCCCCATACCTTTCCCTGGCTTTTATGCCGCCTTACTTCATTTTGAAAGGTTGAAATGCCTCTCCTGAGTTTTACTTACTAGGAGTAAGATCTTTAAGCTAAAATATACTGGTATTTAGCCCCATGAGCTTTTTCTGAATGGTAATCTGAGGAGTCCTATGCCCTGTGCATTAGTGAAATGGGTAGATTAAACTCAAAACCATATAGAATGCTGCGTACATCATGTCTTGATTGTTAGAAACTGCTGTAGTTTGTAGTTAGGTAAACTGCTCACTTTGATTTGACTTTTGCTACCTGCTACTTTGTTTTACTGTATTTACTTATTTCAGATTGCCACTACAATAGGCTGAGCTCTACATCTGAACTGCATGTAGCATATGTTATCAAGCCTGTAGATGGGCCCCCTTTCACTTTTAGTTCAACAGCTTCTTGTTTTAAGCACTTTACTATATTAATATGTTCCTGATATGTACTCTCAACTGAAGAGTGTGGGAACAGTGATTTCCCCCCCCTTCACACTTGACACTTTGTCAATGAAGCATGAAAAAACATCCCATTAGCTGCCATTGGGGATAATGCATGAACAGCAGGCTGTTGTTGGTTTTTTAAATCCGAACACTATAAGTAACATCTAAGGTTTTAGTCAGAATTGGGGGGGGGGGGGGGCGCTCAACTAGGTTTTCTGGACAGAGTATCTTATATGTGGGAACCCCAAAGAGATTCACTTGGCACCTACTCTACTGTACATTGTTTTCTTTCCAACTTTATTTTCTCAGTATTTTAACACCTAACTTAAATTTAAGCTTTGCTGTTTTAATCTCATATTTTAACTTACATTAATTTTTATTCTGGTTTTATTCTGGTTGTGCTTTTTATATTGTATTTTGTATTTGTGTTTTAAATTTGTTGGTTGTTTTTATGCTCTTCATGGTTTTATTTTTTGTGAACTGCCCAGAGAGCTTCGGCTATTGAGTGTTATAAAAATGTAATAAACAAACAAACAAATGTTATCATAAAACACATTGAAATCCACTACTACTATAGCTGTACCTCCTCCAGTCTAAGTTAAATGTCTCTTTTCCTTTTTCTGACAGCATACCACTGCAAGTGTGTGGATCCCTGGCTGACTAAAACTAAGAAAACATGCCCTGTCTGTAAACAGAAAGTGGTTCCTTCCCAGGGAGATTCAGATTCTGAAACAGACACTAGTCAGGAAGAGAATGAAGTCTCCGAGAACACCCCATTGCTTCGTCCACTTGCTTCGGCTAGCACTCAGTCCTTTGGGGCATTGTCAGAGTCTTACTCTCATCCAAACATGACGGAGTCTTCAGACTATGAGGACGAAGATGATGACAATGAAGATATTGACAGTAGTGATGCAGAGAATGGAATGACTGAAGAGAGTGTAGTAGTCCAACTACAGCCCAATGAAGAACAGGATTACAGAGTGGCAAATACTGTTTGAAACAAGTGGTGTTACATGAACTGCTCTGTCCAAGAGAGCTTGACTCTTATGTACAAGTACATAGGGGAAGCACATTGTGACCCTCCTGTTGCTTCAGTAGAAGCAGCTGTTCATATAGTGTTCTATATTGTTTAATCTCATTACCGGTTTCTTTTTTTGTTCGTTTCATTTGTCTTTTGAAGGCAAACGTTCTAACTGGACTTCACAATCGTAACAAGAGGCACTCCCATCACTAGAGACTATGCACACAGAATAGAGATGCTATTTCAGTGTCTTGTTAAAATCGATTCTAGCCACGACACTAAAAAAATTTCCTGCTTACAAGTGTGTAAAGTAAGTAGAGATTATATTGATAAAGTTATTTATTTACATGTATGGTAAGTACTACCCTACAAACCCAGCCAAAAAGTATATAGGTGTATGTCTGTGAGGGCTTTCCTAGAACAGCCAGCACCATTGCAAGAACAAGGTAGGCCTGTTTAGTATTCATCTCCAACAGATGAGGGGAACATAGGCTTTGATCTCCATAGCAAAGCAATTTAGCTACATTTTCTATTATGCTGTTGTGCTCGCAAGAACAGGTAAAAGTGGTAAAGGAAGTTTCAGCATCACTTCAGCTTAAACATCTGAAGAAAATCAGGATAATATATTCATTGGCACAACTTGCTAACAGCAGCTCAGCTCATTTCTTACGACAGGAACGGGGACCAATGCAGAACGGCAAAATCAAACCATCACATATATAGAAACACTGACCATTGTGTGCTGTTGATTCACAAATGAGATATACCTCTTAATACAGAGCATATGAAGATGCATTTGTCTGCTAAAACTATGCACATAGAAAAATCAAACTAAGTATTGGGATTTGAAAATGAATGCTTATAAATATCTAACAGGATTCTACTGACAATATATCATGAAAAGGCTAAATTATATACAATTGTAACTATGTAGAAATTAGCCACACATCTGTATAATTAAACTGCAAAGATTTTTTTAATATGGCCTTGTACAGGGAAGTTTGAAAGGAGGTTAATAAACATGTTTTCCACTTTAATGGTTATTTTCAGTGTATGTGTAAGAACAATGTAATTGGTATGTTAAGAATTTAAAGACACGGGCTGAACTAAAATGCAAACTCCCATCCATCCCACCTTTCAACATGATGTGCAAAAGGGGGCAAAAAAGTGTTCATGCTGTATGAGCACTCCTCCCCATCAATACCTGTCCTTTCAGGAAACAACGATCTAAAGAGTGAGCTTTTGAAATCCCAGTTAGCTCTTACTTCAGTGTTTATTTGAAAGTAAAGACTGTCATTGCCACTTATCTCCCCGTCCCCCACCCCAACAGGCTGCGAGCCAGCATGAAATAGGTATGTTCTGGGGAACTTTTGAGAAACCCCTGCATACACCAAAAAAGTATTAGCTTCTGCCCATTTAGCTCAGCACAACCAAAAACTTTTACACACATTAAGCTTCCATAGGTATTCACCTATATTGTAGCAAATTAAACTTGGGATGCAATCCAAGAATTTCCTGTGCAAGCCCCACTGAAATAGGAGCCACGTTCTCTTGCATGAACGAAGCTTCTTGGCTTTATGTGCAATAATAAACACAGGACTAAGGAAGTGAGCAATGTAAATATGCTCTAAATATTCCAAATGACTCACACTACAGCTTCTATGCTAGGTTTTGTACAATTAAGAGCCCAACATAAGTCTCTAAAGCACATTTTATGCCCTCATATTATTTATTTATTTTAAGCATTTTTATGCCACCATTCAGCCAAAAAAGGCTCTCACGGCAGCTTACATAAGTATTTGACAGATATTCAAATCTTGTCCTACAGAAGACCCTGCCAACACAAATGTCAGTTTTTTGCCTATCAGTTCTGAGATTGGATTGCAATCCCCATTTCATTAGAGCTTAGTAAGCCTAAGAAATAGCTAACTGTGTCATCACTGTGCAAATGATCAAAAATAATTTCAAAATGGTCAATATAAGTAGCAGAATAGCCACAATCTTGTGCACATCAAGGATGGGGAACTCCCAGCCTGTGGAAGTTCTGTCTCACCCACCCCTAACTCTTTTGTCAGGCTCTGCCTCCTTTTTGCTGCTCTTGAGCTAGGAAGTCCAGCTCTTCTCTCCGATCAGTAATGGAAGTTTAGAGTTGGGGTTTCCTGCAGCTCTGAGCTAGAGAGGTATACAATGATTAAATATTGAAATAAGGTGATAAGAGTACATATAACGAAGAACAACCTTGCATACAGCTCAGTGTAAAAGTGTGGGAGAGAATGTACAGTGTGATGGCTGATGAGGAACAGCAGCAGGTATTAAGTGGGGGTGGGTGGCAGGGGAAGAAACTACTGCAAATTGTGAACTAAAACCAGATTACTTCAACTAAGGGAGGTTAACTTTCAGATCACAAGGGGCCAAGAACAAGCTAGGTGAAGGTTTCTTGTTTTAAAGTGAGGAAAGGGGAAAGGGCAGAATGCAGTTTATGCTAACACTCATATAGGGCACTCTGCTGAACAAGAAACTCAGTAGATGCAAGGTTACTAAAATATTGGTTAATGCAATATACCATGTGATGGAAAATCACCACAAAGCAAAGACCAGTATGATAAAAGGAGAAGTACCTACTTCCAGTGTAGTTGCTGTTATATATTAGAAACTGGATGATAAAAAAGAAACTATGGTGGCTGCTGTTTTATCCCTTAGGAGATCTGGAACACAGTAGCAGGGATGTTTGCAAAACCAAGTTTTTATACCTGATTTATCTACACAGATATATGGTCCCCCTCCCCATACTTTCTCAGTACATATTGCCCCCTGCCTTTTACTGTTCTCTACATACACTATGAACGTGCATCTTATTATAGCTGAACACATAACAATGTCATCCTATAGATATCTATGCAGAAGTCTTTCTGTATATATCTATGCAGATTGTTGCTTCTGGATAAATTGCATCCTAGGTCACACATGCATGTTCACTTCCCTCAGACCAATTTGTATTTGTAAGTCAAGTTTAGAACCATGTGGTTGTAGCCTCCTCAACATTTTAGGCGTCTTCCCTGAACTTCCAGTTTGTTTGTTTTTTTAAAAAAGAGGGGGAAATATTTCTAACATTTCCACTTACTGGAATTCAAGGAAAAGCTAGTAGACAGTATTCTACCCAAATTGTTCAGTAAGTAGTCCTGACCAATGAATACAGACAGTGAGATGATCAAGCATGCTACATTTGGGCTTTAAGATACAAAGGTGTTACTAATTCAGCATTGATTTCCAAGGCCACCCATTGAGGCAGGGCGTGTTGGTTGTTACAAGAAATAAAGAGTTGCTTTGTCTTATTGTCGCCTCTCCCCCATACCTAGGTCCAGGCATGAAGCAACCATATCTACTGAAAATAGTTCCTGCAATTGCCATTTTCACTGTTTACCTCTCACTGCCAAGTCCCCTGCCATAGTTCACAATGATTGTGATGTTCTTTTCAATATGATAGCTAAAAGGTGCGTATTGGCTGAAAAGTGGAGCTCTGATTGTAAACTAGGGAAACTAATGGTTTCCATGCACAGAAATACCTGAACCACAACATTTGCTCTTTTGGGAGGGTAAGCCGCCCAGAGAGCTTCGGCTTTGGGGCAGTATATAAATGTAATAAAATAAATAAATAAGCAATTCTATGGGCCATAGGCATGGCATGGACCTAGCTATTTAGGTTTTTGGGGTGGGTAGGTAAGGATATAATGTTAAGTTTTTATGTTTTGGGGAAAACAGCAGGATGACCCCTTTTAAATGGAGACTCACTGAGCTATTTCCAAAACTAGTGATCCTTTTGCTCATCTACACGGTGTAGCAGACATAAATAAGCATAAGAAATGGCAGTTATTGGAACAAAACATCTCCCAATATTACACAACAGCAGGTTGAGAGGGATCATAGTTTAGGTTACAGTTTTCCATTTTATCATTTGCTCCACAGTGAAGACAAAATTGTTCCATAGCATTATATTGCAGCAGCTTACATAGTAAGGTAACTATAAACATTAGCTAGACCTGTACAGGGCTTTAAAACATATACTACCATTTTTAACCCTGCTCTAAATCTTCGAGACTCTAGATGCCACACTTCTAGGGACCAGAGCAATGCACTTTTTACAGGACTCTACTTGAAGGTAACAGATGAAAGACTGGTGAACACTCTCAGTGAAGCCCAGGTGTTTGGAGGGTGGGGAGGAATGTACAAGCGTGCAAACACATCTAATATTTAAATGAAACTTTTGAGAGATATGCCATACAGACACATGATGTTTGAACAGCAACCAATACACAACATTGACCAAAACATGAGCTGATACTGGCATTGTTGTAGACTGACATTTTTAATTGAGCCATCAAGTGTGTGGCTGCTATGGCAAAGGCAACTTCCACAGTCTGATCATTAAGAACAGAATAAACAAAAATGCCAATATAATAATATGCCTTTATACAACTTTATGGTGTGACCACTCACTTGGGATACCATGTACAGTTCTAGTCACACATTGGAAAGGATATTAAAGAGCTAGAAAAGGTGCAAAAAAGCACAACTACAACAGTTAAGGGGCTGGAGCAATTCCCCTGTGAGGAAAGGTTGCAGTGCTTGGGCTTTATAGCTTAGGAAAAAAGGCAAGTGAGATATGGAATAGGTGTGTAAAATTGTGCATGGTGTGGAGAAGTGGTTGATTTTTTTCTCACAATAAAAGGTAGGGGAGTGGTCATCCAACGAAGCTAAATGGAGCTTCAAGACAGATAAAAGTACTTCTTTACAGTGCATAGTCCAACTGTAGAATTAGCTACTACAAGATGTAGAGATGGCCACCACCTTGAAAGGCTTTAAAAATGGATTAAACAAATTTCTGGAAGGTAAGGTTATCAATGGCTACTAGTCATAATAGATGTATTTATTACTTCCATTATCAGAGGCAGTATACCTCTCAGTACCAGTTGCTAGGAAACACGAGCACAAAAGTGCTACTGCATTCATGTCCTGCTTGTGGGCATCTGGTTGGCCACTTGTAGCAACATAATGCTGGACTAGATAGACCTTTGGACTGAGTTATGTTATTGTTTAGGACTTGGGTATCACTGGGCACTTGGAAGTTCTCCCTGGCATCTGCATGTAGAGTTGGGAGAAGAAAAGAATTAAAAATTCTCTTTTTAAAATGTTACTATTGTTCATTGTGGTTTTATTATTTTTGTTACTTGTAAACTGCTTTGATAAGATCTGCATTATAAAAGGCAGCATTCTGAGTACTGTTGTATTTAATGTTCCCGGCCTCAATCCAGAGGGAGAAGTGGGTAAGAAATAAATATATTAGTAGCAGCAGCAAATAAATAAATAAATATTAAGCTTGGCAGAACTATATACGAGTAATGAGTATGAGATTAACATTGACAGAACGAAGATTTTTGACTAGAGGTACAAGTCAAGTTTCACAACAGTAGAGAATAGACTGTTAAACCACCTTGTAAAAACTCTTGATGAGACAGGCAGATTTAAAACCAGGATTCATATTCTTGAGAGAGACAGGGCAATTATTTATGTATCATCAAGGTTGTCACAGACAACCTTATCCTCCTGTCTAAACAGTTTCATAGATGACCCCAGCATTTTTCTAAAATATTTAAAATTCATCTCTCTCTCTTTTTGGGGAAAAATCATTTTAGAACTTGTGCTGCAACATTAAGGGCACAATCCTTTGGTCCCTGGGAGGGAATAGGATACTGTGGACCTTGTTCATAACAAACAAAAAAGATCCACTGTGGAGATCCCTCCCTTGACCGTCAGCAGAAACCTTCACTGCTGTAGCTGTCCCATGAGCACTAGGGGGTGTTATGGAGCAGATCACAACCCTCCTTGATTCCGAGACACAAGCCAACAATGGGGAGGGGGGAGCTATACCATCCCTGGAGCTGACGTAAGTTATTTTCACTCACACTGGGGAAAAATGCAAAGGAAAATTAAAAGAAAAATCAACGAAGGAAAAAAAAAACTGAAAAAGGTAAAAAGCTGCTCCCACTCATTAAGCAGGGCTAAGTGAATGGACTTTCCTTTGCCATGGATTCCTTCGCCCCAGACCTCTATAGGATCACTCTACTACTGACTAAAAAGGAGCCTGGATTAAAGACATACACAAAACAAATGCATATAAAAACTGCAGACAACAAGCACTAACTTGAGAACCTCCCCTCTCTCCAGAGGGAATGCTACCTCCAAGTAATGCCTGTTACAACACATGTGTTCATCTAAAGACAAAAAGGTGTATGTGGGGGTTTGCTTCAGAACTATTTCCATATGCAAATTTAATCAACTGTTTGTAAGAATCAATTAGGATTCTTAATCAGGGAACAGTCCTATTAAAACAAAGCAAAACAATTCATAAGACCACTTCAAGAATATTCAAGATGTGGTAATTTTCCCAGCCCTGCTTTAACATGCATTATGAAGTAGTTCCAGATTTTCTGTAACACTACAAGACTGGTATCAGGACACGTAATTGCAGACCATACACACGAGTTCAGTCCATCCTGTTAAATCACCGTGGAGAAAACAAAACCAACAAGAATTATACAGAATTATGAGAGAGCTGAGATGAAGATTTGTAATCTAGCTTTTGTCTATGGTAAATTGCCTCCAAATGCTATGGAGATATGAGTTAAACCCATATCTCTGTAGTACTGCTCTGCATCAATAAAGGATTGCACCATGATGACTGCATGTACAACTGCAATTCTTCCTTCCAAATAGCTCTGGGGCAACAAGGAAGAAAAACCTCCATATGCATTTTTCACAACTACTTTGGACTAGAGAGAGGCTAAATTATATACCAGAAATACATCTAGAATGGCCTTACAGCAATTTGGAGGAACAAATGGAAGAAAGAGGGGAAACCCACAGAATTTTGCTTTCAAAGATCCTTTAAATAGGCATAGCTAGAGGGAATGGCAGCCTATAGTTTTCTCCTTTACACGAGAAAGCATTCAGCAGAGACAACACCTTTCTAGGTAACTCTCACTCAAGCAATAACCTTGTCTAGGTTTTTGTTTTGCTATGTTACCGAAGGTATTCATTTTGCTTCAGGGTACTCCCTGTAACATGTAGATCTTAAGTCTTAACTGGTATAAGAATGTCTCAAGCTTTACTACTGAAAGCTAGTGAAGTAATTTCACAGCCCAAGTAGTAATATTTATAATGCTGAACCTATAAAGAGCTACACTCAAAGTCATATGCCAAAGTAGACCATTATGATCAATGAGCTGTTCTGAAATAATACAAGCCATGGCCCAGGAATGTCTAACACAGCATTTCATCCATCCCCACCAGTCAAGTCACTATGAGGTGCTATAACATGACAAATCTTCAGAAGGGGGGGCGGGGAGAATCAGAACCACATAACACACTAACTCATACTTTTATTTGGTTGGAATAAATTTATTTCATCTGTCTGTAAACAAGGTGTTTAATAGTTATGGCATTTTTTGAAATGCATATTAAATCAGATGAGTTAGACTGTATCCCAGATGTAACAAAGTGCAGGGAAATAAATGGACAAATCAGCAACAAGAATTTGTTTTAAGTCTGTACATTATCCACAAGGCCTGAACAATAGAAGCAAAATACTAGAGTGTCCCTAAAGTAGTGCCATTCAGAAGAAGCCATTCTTGTCAGTTAAAATCCATCTCACAATAGCAACAGTTCCATTTTTTTTAAAACATTAGTATGGCACAGAATACATATTAAAAATTTATCACAAGACAGCCAACTCAGTTATTCCAACCAAGACCTTCTCCCATTTTCTCTTTTGTATACAGAGTTCTGCAGTTCTCTTTTAAATGAACATACAAGTTAGTACCGTGCTCAAACTGACAATTTGGTTACACATGTTTCAGATGACTAGTGCACAAGGCAGTTACTCCACAATTTCTGCAGCAAGGGCATGGCAGGCCAAATGAAGATTAGATTTAAAATGGTGTTTGTTTCAACTGCTTTATCATACAACTACCAACCTTCAAAACATACATTGGTATCAGAGCAGTAAGTCTTATTTCCCAGTTAATGATCTGACAAACCGATGTCAGTCTATGCTACCTGTATAGCTGAAAGTGGTAGTTTGTTGACAGAGACACTGCAGTTTCATGTAAAACCCAAGCTGCAAATCAAAATTGGTCCTATGAAAAAATGAAACCGGACACACTCCAGATGGTTACACTGGGATATCGAAGTCCATGATGGCAGCCTTTTTACAGTTCAACTACAGAACAGGAGCTGGCAAAAAATAATAATATACGTGCCTGAGCTATTGCAGTGATGGAATGTCCCTGGGGATTCATTCAAGATGGTGATGGCGGTGGTAAGGTGAGGGGAGAAGTGCATCGGCACCTTTTCATAGTTTTGCAGTTACCCTTTTAAAAGCAGGATGTGCTTCAGACACCATGAAGAGTTTTGCAAGTCTACACAGAAGAGCAACAACAAAACTAGAGCAACACTTGTAACAGCTTTCAAGCGGCAAATTGGTTAAACAAACCAGGCACTGTATTTTTTAAAAAATGTATATATAGATAGAAGATGGAAGCAAAAAAAAAAAAAAGGAGTGGATGAGAGATGAGGACAAGGGGGAGGAAAGTAGAGATATGCATGCACTTTTTCCCTCCCAACCATGCTCTACAAAAGGAAGACTAATGAGCTGTGTAAATGCTCAAAGTGCTGAAGAGGCATTGATCAATCTGGATTGTACGATCGGCACCTTATTTCATTTAATTTAAATTGGTTTAGTTCTCATGTCACATTAATTGCTAAGACAAAGCAAAGCCTGGACTTGGCATGATTCTCCTCTCAAGGCTTCAACGTATCATGCATATCATCTTTGTGTTGCAATAGATGGTGCCAGATACAGAACATGGATACAACAGTGATTAACATACAAACAAAAAGGGTAACTGGAGCCATGACGTTAGGGAAAAGATGTGTAAATAAATCGCCATCTATCGGCTGACAGTACTCTGAACACAAGAGGGTGGTGATGAAGACAGTTGCTATGTGGATGGGGAGAGGCTGCTTAGATGTCAGACCTCCTCAGGTATAAACCCAGTTCATTAGCTTTCTTGTTGAGTGTCCCTCCACGGACACCTTTCCTTTCCCATGACCATAACCAATGCTGGAGTACACAAGGAAACAAGGATGAACAGAATTAAAGAAAGAGTAACACCTTTCCCCACCAACAGAGGAATACAAAGGAGACACAGGTTCATACCCCATCACCCTGCATTGCTAATAAAGTTTCCACAATGTAGCTTTCTGCCAGGAAAGTTTAATAGCAATTTTCCCTAATACTTAACAGTCTGCCTAGCAACTAGAACCCAGAGTCTCTCAAGTATTTTGCCATTGAGTATGCCTTCTTATTCAATCCGCCTCCATGGACCCCTTCTTTGCCCATTACAAAGACCAAGACTGAAAGAGAAAAGAAAAGAAGTTTTACAAAGGAGTGTGTTAGACAAGGAACTATTCCAAGTTTTAATAAAGCAGTGCAATAAACATATTCAAATACTGCATATTTGAAGTTATCTACCTAGCATTACTGTCTTGTTTTGAACATAAATCTTTTTAAAATAGATTTTATATGAAAAAATGTTTAGCAGACACATATGCTAAATATGACCAAACCTTTCTGTTTTTAATAAGAATCATGGAGCATATTTTGGGCCAGAAACTTCTGGCTACATCTCCTTGCAAGTTAAACAAAACAGATGGCAGCACACGTTACGATACAGAATTTATAGCTGGAATAAATGGAATGAGCTCATTGCATCATCTTCACTTGGTCCAATAGTTTGGCAGTCAAGACTTGTTCACAGTTCAAAAAGTAACCCAGATGTATTTATGGCAAAAAAGCAGAGTCAGGAAGACCTTTAGCAATATAATCATATGCATGTACAGTTACTTGCCAGCAGGTGTCACTAAAATGTATACTAGTTCTGAGCTCAGGACAATTTTATATTCTCAGAGTATATTAGTATCCATTTATAGATACATCTATCTCTTCTGTATGAGCTGAACCCTTAAAATAGATTTGCCTCAAAGCAACTTGCAATTAAAGTTAGCCCAGTCCAAAAGGCAAATTTTTCATCTAAGGAAGAAATCAAAAACATAGATAACGGTTAGTTTAAAGAAAATGTTTTTCATGAATTAACTTGGTACCCTAACAATTGGCTGTTCCAAAAGAATACTGTATAGGATCAGGTTGTTCGAGAAGCTTCCTTTAGAACACCATCCAGCATGCATTTCATAGTTATGGAAGAAATGCATAACACTTAGACAAGCTGTTTGTCTGCCATCTTGAAGTCTGAGGCTGAAAAGCAACATATATTCTTAGTTTATAAAGTGATCTATGATGTTATTGGAATAACTCTTGAGCTGAACAGGAGTTATCTATGCACTATTTAGCTAAGCAATAAGATGTACATATTCCCCTAATTCCACATTATGTTCCAAAAATTAGATGATCTAGCTTGCATTTTAGTCTACCTGGAACTATTCATTTCAATTGCCAAGTCATTTACATCCTAAATGCCTGGCCTTAAGCATGGCATTCTATTCTCCACAAAGTTAAGACTGGATCATTTCATAGACAGATATGTTGGGCAGATCAACCAAGGTAATTTAAGGCCTGCATGTTTTCTACTATTTAAAAAACAAAAACACCAGATCAAATACTAGTGGAATTTCACGCTTACCTCGACCAGCTCTGCCTACAGCAACATTATACGTTGGCTCGCCACCTTGGCTCTTTGTCCTGATGTCCATTGTACAGTCACCATCCACATAGAGGCTATCTCTGATCACAGAGCACTTCTTCCCACCAAGAGTTAGACCATTGGTGAAGAAACCCTCACGGTCTTTTCCTACAATCATATCTATTTCTGCAGGCTGTTAAGAAGAGAAGTCCAGAGAGTTTAAAATCAAGCTCTCATACTCAGCTTTTGAAGAATCTATATACACACTGAACTCAATGTAATAGTAACAAGGGAACTGTAATCTAGCAGAAAGAACAAAAGTGGCTCCAAGGACTCATCCTTGGAAGTCTGCTGCTATATAAGGTTAATGAAATAGTTTTGAGTGATGAAGAATGATACCCAAGTACAACCACCACCTAGGTTTTTATTAAGTATACAATACATCAGAAAGCACCAACTTTAGAGTGATTATACATTTATGAACATATGTTTGAGGGAGAGAAGATTAACAGAAGTTATAAGGCTTCATGCTGTCTGTAGAACACTTTCTATTATGTGCCATGCAACTCGAGCTTTAAGGCAGAAGGCACGAGCCTATTAAATGCATGATGGACACAAAATGCAGAATAACCTCTCAATGACTTATATCAATGGGCTGTATGAAGGTTTCAGGAACACTATTAAGCCATGGTCTTACAATAAAATGTGCTGAAGATTGTTCCCACTGCTATATATTCCTGCTATTTCCCAAGCAAATTACAAAGTCTGTATTTCAGCTACTCCAAGGCTAACGAGGCCATTCAGATAGAAAATGTATAAGCCTTGCTGAACCCCAAAAACTGGTTTTGGGAGTGCAATGCTACACAAGCATGGGGTTTAATGAAACAATTCAGTATGTAGCAGCAGTTGGGAGACAGAGGGAGCGGTCTGGCTACATATTAGCCCCTTTTCTCTGGGTTAATATGTGTTCATACAGTATAGGGCTTAGGAATGGGAAAAGGCAGCCTGGCAGGAAAACATGTTCCCCAACACAGTATGATGGAAAAGGCGTCTCCTTTCCAGTAGAACTGCAGAGTCATAGCAGGCCCCAGCTATTCCCAACCACAAGACAGGAGTCGACCCACCAATATCATAGCACCAGAGACTCTAGCTCAGCAGCTACCAAGGGCACTGCTTTTAACCCATTCCTATGCCTATTGCAGATAGGACAAGGCTAAGCCATGTTTTAACACTGGCCATACCCATGGCAGAAACTTCGGAATCATTCTGAAGAGAGAGCACTGACAAAAGGGGAGAAGAGTGCCTTTTAGTAGGAGGGAACTTCATTTTCAGTATGGTCTGCCTATGTACATAAGCAGCCAGAATGGCATTTTGGAGGGGGAAAGGGTAAAGATAGCCAGTCACCATCCCAACTGAAATACAAGATCAAATGCACTGGCAATGAAAGTGGGAAGCTCTGTAAGCACTTACATAAACCCAATATACATTTCAGTACTCCCTGCCTGCAGAAACGATCCAGCTGGGTCAAGCAAGGGAACACACAATATGGAACCTTCTTACAGGGATTCCCCCCTCCCCCTCCCTTTTTATAAGCTCTACCTCTATTTACCAGAACAGTTTCTGGCACGCATAAGCATAAAGGGTGGGGTGAGAAGGTAGGGAGGATAAAAGACAAGGAGAAAGACTGCAGTGCAGAATCAGGGGTGATTAATATCTCGGGAGAGAAGAGAGAAAGAGAGGGGTTAAAAAAAACAGCGGCAGTGCGCCATCTTGGAAATGAAAAACATGGAGCCAGCGGCGAGGAATGGATTCACAAAAGCCTCCTACGCTAGATTCGCAAATCCCTCCCCAGCAGTGCGGACCAGAGCTAAGGGAATCCTACGCAAAGCCTCTCCAAGAACCATGCATTCACCCCGCCTTTCCCCGTACCCGGCCTTTTCCCTCCTCGTCGTCCCGCTGTATTGCCATCTATTGCTTAGCTCAACACCGGCAATTAAGCAGCCCCCATACAAAATGGTCCCCCAAGGAGCTTCGCCTCGGGCCTTGGGAAACTGGGGAGCCTGAAACTGGGGAGGCAGCCCCAAAGTAGTCTTGCAGTAAGGGAACTAACACGCGAGGCTTCTCTCTTCCCTCTTGCCTCTCTCAGCCTCCAGATAAAGGGCTTTTTCTTTTATCCTCCTGCCTCCATCGCTACTCAGCAGGGATAAAGAGTGGGTAGCTACCCTACAGCAGAGCCCGGGCCTAATTAGCGCAGGCTGCCTTCTGCCCAGAGGACCCTTCCCATTAAAGGCGCTTTTACGGCCGTCATAAGCTTGGTCGGCGCCCTCGTTGCCATTCACACCTTCACCCCGCTGGGCCTCCCCTGCCATCTCCTTTCCTCGACCCCTTTCCGTGGGGTGTGGGAGTGTGTGGAAGCTGATCAGGGGAGCCAATAGCCGTGGCCAAAAGCGTGTCGTTGAGGGAAGAAGAGAGCAAGCGGCAGCACTTGCACGAGGGCGGCCCCCGCCCCTCACCCGGGATGTCTTGCCTTAGCACCAGTCTTGAAAGCATTTATTTAGAAAATTAAAGGGGGGGGGGAGAGAGCGAGAGAAGACCGAGAAATGCAGGAACAGGGCAGCAGCAGAGGCAGTTCTTCCCACTGGAACCGCGGGAGAAAGAGTCCTCCACACGCGGGGTGTGTGTGTGTGTGCATGCAAGGGATATAAAGAGAGGAAGAGGAGGCGGAGAGAGAGAGAGAGAAAGGGCTGCGTTTGCAATCCCTCGTGGGATTAGGTGCATCTCTGCAACTCTGGTCTCCTACATCTCAGGCTCTATTAACTCCCCTACCACCACCAATCTCAAGCTTAGCCTCCCGCCTCCCTCTCTTCCCGGGGGTTAGTGCGCCCACCCAGTTCTGCCCCTCCTTTTAAGTCAGCGGCTATTCTTCATCATCCCCCCTCCCTTCCCTTCCTCCAAGGAACCCAATGGCTTCTCTGCTCGCCCCCTCCCCTCCCCTCTTCTTCCCGGGCCCCGCTCGCCTTCCCTTACCGTAATGCTCTGAAAGATGCCCGCGGCCGTCGCTGCCCAGACGTACTTGGCGTCACAGTAGCCGACAATGGCGGCCTCCTGGCAGCAGCCATCGCACATCAGGTTATCCACGTAGCTCTGCCAGCCTGCCATCTTCGGCTTGCGCCTGGCGGGTTGGGGGGGATAGGGGGAGGAAGCCGGGACTCGTCAGGCAAGGCAGCCGGGCGGGCGGGCAAGGGAAGGAAGGAAGGGAAGGAAGGAGAAGGATGAGAGGGAAGGAGCAGGCAGGCAGCGGCGAGCAGCCCCGCGGCAGGCAAATTCTCTGCCTGACGGATGGAAAGGCGGCGAAGAAGGAAGGGAGCGAGCGAAAAGGCAGGCAGGCAGGCAGGCGGGGGAGGGGACCGAGGGGGTGGGTCCACCTGAGGCGCTTGCGGCGGCGACTGCCGCGATGGCCGCCCGCCTGCTTTTTAATGGCAGCTCCCCACAGGCAGGCAAAGCCGAGGCCACTAGGCAGAGCCCAACCGACCCCGCAGCGACGAACGGCGACAGGAGAGCGCGAGCCGTGGGGGGAAAGGTGGGGGGGGAGAGGGCAGCCAAAGAGTGCGGGCGGCCGCCGCTTGCTCGCTCACTCGCTGCTTTAGCCGCGGAGGCTTCTCTTGCGAGAATCCCTCCGCCACCGGCTGCTGCTGCCGCCGCTACTGTTCGCTACTGGCGTTGGGCGGAGGGATACGTTGCGCTGGCGTAGTCCTAGTGCAAGGCGCGAGGGGAGAGCGCGCGCGCGCGCCAGAAAGGAGGAGGGGGACTCGCTGCTGCTGCTGCTGTTGTTATTAGTGGGGACTGCTGGACACCAGCTGGCGCCTTCTTCGCTATGGCCGCGCGTGTGGGCTTCGGCGGGTGAGGATTCGTGGCAGCTGCTGAGCAAGGGTATGTGCGTGGGGTGGAAGAGGGGAGAGAGAAATATTGCACGGCCCCGCTTTCCTTCTGTAGGTCTCAGGCTGCTTCAGCTGGGTTCCCATGTTTTCCTAGACAATTCTCTCCCCACCCCACTTCTTATTTTATTAAGAAGTTTTTTGTTGCCGTTGTTCTCGTTCTTTTGGAAGGGTTTCTCTACCCTTTGACAATCGGACGGCAAGGCAAAATTCAATACCACTTGCTGCTTTTCCCCAGTAGGGTCATATGCAAGTGATGGAGGACACTTCACCTGTTGATTTTTCTGCCTGTCGAGCAGCTGTTAAAGCAGATGAGCCCTGCCCGGCAGCTGGGAAGAAAGGCGTGTTAATATTATTCCGGGTAATAATTACGATTACCATGGGACTAGTGCCAAGGCTGCACTATTGTAGACCAGAATAAGCCCATTTGAACTCTGCAACGCTTGCTGAGGATTGTGCTGTGTAGAAAGATGCTTGCTCCTAGCTTTGCCACGCGTGTGCATGGGGAAGAGAGACTTGTCTGAATTTATTAAGTTGCTTGTGGCACAGGCTAATCTTGTCGACAATATATTGACCTGGAAGTAACTTATTTTAGTGGTAAGTTGGGCTTTAGGTCAGGATTTCTGCCATTCGTTGCAAGCCTTCAACATGTTTACTCAGTCAAATTCAGTTCAATGCCATTTCCTTCCAAGAGCACATAAGGATGCTTCCTAAGGCACTGAATCTGAAGTCATCTCTGAGAACTTCAAAGAGACTGCTTCTAAAGCAAGTCATTTGTAAATGGAAGCCTCTATCAGACTTGACCTTGGGGGAGCTAGGGGTGGCGACAGCCGACAGAAAGCTCTGGCGTGGGCTGGTCCATGAAGTCACGAAGAGTCGGAAGCGACTGAACGAATAAACAACAACAAAATCATCTTCTTGGCTGGGATCACTAGATGGTTATTTGAGCGTACTATAACTTTGGAGCAGAAGAGGGAAAGGTAGCATGCTCCAATGGGTTATGGGTCTTGCTTACTTGTGGAACTTTTCAGTCATATGAAGCACCTCCCAGATGGAAGGACAATCATGGCTTGGGACATTCGGTTTTATCAGTTTTGCTCTAGCTGAAATGTTTCAGCCTGAGTAAGAACCAGCCCAGAATTTTCAATGCTTGTGAAACTTGAAATTGTACGTGGGTTTTGTTTTGGGCACACATTTGGAGAAGAGCATCCATTGAATTACCCCAGAGTAATGTGAATGCCCTCAGCTTCTTACTTTGAAAATGTCAAGAAAATAAACTGAATTATTTGTTACATTTCTTGCCCCACTTTTCCTCAGAGCAGTCCCACAAACAATTATGGTAGACTCTACAGCTCAACAATAACAGTGAGGATTCCTTGGGGGTGAGTGGAATTCCTCCGGGGGATGGGGCTTGGAGGAACCTGAGGAGGCTCCGCATGCCAGATGCAGAACCTCATTGGGCCGGAGGTTCTGCATCCCTGATGTAGAGCAATCCCAGAGAAGATCGCAGCTTTCAGTGAAACTTGGGTGGACTATTTCAGACTAAGTGGCAGGGTGGATAAAAATCAATGATTTTTAATATATCTAGATAGATAGATAGATATCATTTTTTTTAATTTAAATTGGATTTTTTTTAATAAAATGCTTTTTGAGGAAAAATCTAAAGATAGTTTTCTATTTAAGATACATTATAGTCCAAAGGTTATTCATCATGAAATAAGGATTAGTTTTTAATTATGTAGCATGAGGCTGTATATTCATGCAGTGTTTAAATTTTTTGGTAAATGAATTCCATTACTCCATTCACAATGTCATGCTCTTCCAGAGGTTTCTGTAAGATTATTGGGCAGTTTTTCTATCTAGAAGATATTATCATAGATTCTTGGTTTTACAGTTCTCAAAACTGTGAATTTGTGTCTGCAGAGATCACAATCCCATTGTTCCTTTGCAAAATCTATGTACACTAGGGTGACCATATGAAAAGGAGGACAGGGCTCCTGTACCTTTAACAGTTGCATAGAAAAGGGAATTTCAGCAGGTGTCATTTGTATATATGGAGAACCTGGTGAAACTCCCTCTTCATCACAACTGTTAAAGTTCAGGAGCTATACTAGAGTGACCAGATTTAAAAGAGGGCAGGGCACCTGCAGCTTTAACTGTTGTGATGAAGAGGAAATTTCACCAGGTTCCCCATATATACAAATGACATCTGCTGAAATTCACTTTTCAATACATCTGTTAAAGATACAGGAGCCCTGTCCTCCTTTTCTTATGGTCACCCTAAGTGCTAAGTTTCAAAAAAATTAATGAATAGATTGTTGGGAGTGGAATAGATCTGCACAAGAAGCTAAGATTAAAACTAATCTGAAAAGTTGTTATTCTAAAAATTAAACCTTCATCTGGATGTAAATATTAAGATTATACCAGCAAGAATGAGTCTTTGGTAACTCTGAGTTGTGTAAAATATAGCAAGGAAGAGTGCACTTTTGGGGGCACTTTAGTCACATGATTAAATCGAGTCTTTCTGAATAGTGATTTAAATCGTGATTTAAATCATGATGTAAATCAAATTGATTTAAATCAAATCCACCCTGCTAAGTGGGTTGTGCTTTTAATGTTTTGATACTTAGTTGGCAAAGAATCCCATTGAAATTAACAAGATTTATTTCCAAGCCTCAATTCTTTATCAAAGTGATGCATACAGTGGGGTCCCTAAACCATTTAAACTACCATACTGTCTTGTGAGGAGTCCACTTGATGTGATGCTGGGAGCTGCGTCCAAAACCTCAGAGGGCTGCACCTTTTCAGAATTTCATAGAAGTGAGCATATCCGTAGTTAGAACTTTCCCCATCACTGTCCTGAAGTGACAGCAGAAGCCACCAGATTTACAATGCAATCCTGTATCTCTCTCTGCTCAGAAGTCCAATTGAGTTCAATGGAGCTTACTCCCAAGTTAGTAGGTATAGGATTTCAGCCTTAAGAGCTCCTTCTATTCAGCTCTTAAGTGTACAGGGATCTGGTTTAATTTTGGGCTTGGCAACCCTATTTCATAGCACTTGCAATATACTAATTTCTATTAGTTAGCTTTGCGTTGGAAGCATGCTCCAAGATATTGGGCTGTTCTGTCCTGGGCAGTTCTTCTCTCTGAAGATATTTGTCCATTGCTTCTGTTTTCTTCCTAGATCCTTCTCCAGGGCTTATTTCTGGAATCTATTTTTAGTGCCTGTTCACATGGCCTTGAACATGGCAAATAAGAATAAGTTGAGGTACCTTTTCAGTTATGTGGACAAGACCACTGAATAACGCCACCCCACAATGTCTGGAGATAGTGAGCAAACCTAACATCATGGAGTGTGATTTCCAACCAGGCTTGAATTGCTTTTGCCTCTCATTTTGGAAAAACAAAAAAACATAACTACTTGTCTTCCAGAGCTGATCATATATGAGAGGGGAAGATGATTCTCTCCAGATGGTAGATTCTGGGATACCATTAAAGGCTATCCTTTTATTTATTTTTACCACAATGCAGGACCCCACTTGAATTTTCTGCATGAAGCAACAAAACATCCTGAGTTGTTTCTTCCCATCCTCCTAAGTCTCTTTCAAGAATTGTCCAATTATGTAGCTTGTAAATGGATATCTTTGGTATGTTTTGTGCCAGAGTGGGCAACTTGGTGCCTCCCAGATGTTTTGGATGACAACTCCCATAATCCCTGACCATTGGCTATACTGCCTGTGGCTTATGGGAGCTGTAGTCCAAAAAATCTGGAGGGTACCAGGTTCTTTACTCCTGTTCTGTGTTATATCTCATCATGCAACGTCTTTGAGTGCATCACCTAAAATTTAAAAAGCAACGTTACTGACTAAAGCAAATGCAGTCTTTTTTGTCATATTTAATGATCAGATGCAGCTCTTAGTTGAAATTGTCCCTAATCATGAAGCAACATCATAACTGGAGAAACTCAAGTTATTTGGGGATGTTGCTTTCGTTTGGCTATGGATGCCTTGTGTCTACCACTTTTAATAAGGTTCTGAAGGCTGAGTATTAACTACTGAATATTTAGAAGAAGTCACCTGCCTTCAATGCAAAATTGTTGCAATCCTAGTTCAAGGACTTTTCTTAGTGACTTTATAATTAATGGTCTGGGAATACCTGATGATGAAGCATTGGTAAAGTTGAGCAAGTTTGATAAGCACCTGGATGGCAGAGCACTGGAGCCTTAGGCAAGGGAGCTTCCTAAAAGCAGTGTGACATTTAAGTACGTGCACATGAAGCTGCCTTATTGAGTCAGACCACTGGTCCATCTAGCTCAGTATTGTCAACGCCGCTTGGCAGCACACAGTTTCAGGCAGGAGTCTTTTCTCACCTCACAAAGAGATGCCTGGGATTGAACTTGGGATCTTGTGCATGCAAAGTGTGAGCTTTGTCAACCTGGTTTGCACATAATGACAGCCCAGAATTTGTGCTGAGGATGGATTAATGAATTCTGGATTGTCATTATGTGTGAACAGAGAACTGTGCTTTAACCATGAACCTGGGAAGAGAACCCATGATTTGTTTTTGGGTTGCGACTCTGGATTGTTTTAACTATGGGTTGTTATATGTAAACCCAGAACCATGGGTTGTTTTGTTAGGCTACGGCTCAGTTCAGAAAATGCGTTAGTCAAACAGTGTAAAAACTCCACTCAACAGTTGCGTTTTTAAGGGGGTACTCCCCACACAACATGTTCCAATTCCACTTTTGTGTGAATGTGGGCTACCGTGGAGTTGGGTAAAATCCATCATGATGTTTGATTGACAGTTCCTCCACCCTCTCTCCTCCCGATGGTATCCCATCAGCCATTGCTGCAAATAAAACAAACCCGGTGACTCTCCTAGAGCAGCACTCACTCCTTTTGCCGCTCTTGCCAGGGAACTCTCTACCCGGTGGGAAAAGTCAACTCAACGCAATGGAAAACTCCACGCAACACAACAGTTATGCAGGAACTCTCCTCTGCACAGTGTGGATATTCTTCATGGAGTGTTTTCCAAAAAAAACCCCACGCAACAGTGGAGTAAAAACCACCGTGGAGTTCTAAAACAATCGTTGAATAACATGTTGTCTGAATTGAGCGTATAGAGGCAGCAGGCACAAAAAAATTAAAATCAATTTGGCCTCTCTACATGCTAGTATTAAAGCACCGTAAAGGCATTTGAGATACAGGGAGCGAGCAGGCAAAAGAGGAGGGAATCAACCAACCCAGGAATTGAAAAAACAACGTGCAATTTGCATGATCGTCTGACAGACAAATCATGGGTAAACTCTGGTAAGGCAACAACCCATATTCTGGGTTGTGAACCAGGTCTGTTATAGTCCTTCCCAATAATAATGTCGTTTGAGAGTTTTGTAATGTAGTAGGGAAGAATGTGAGCTGGGAAGGTTCATCCTGTCTTCCTCATCTACCATGTGGAGACAGTACTGACGTATCTTAACAGGTTTGTTGTAAGAATTACGAAGATAATAGCTGTCCTTTAAAGGCCGCAAAATAAGCTCAATAGATCTTTTTTTCTTTCAGTTGCTTGCACAGGCATGCACTAGTGATGTGGGTTTTCCAGAAAACTTTGTGTTGGAAAAGTTTCATATGCAACTTCCAGCATTCCTGACCATTGTCCATACTGGCGGGGGCTGATGGGAGTTGGTCCCAAACATTTGGAGGGCACAAAGCTGGGAAAGGCTGCCCTAGAGAGTGATCTGATTAAGCAGGTTTGTTTCACTTGTATTTGGTAAACAATAAAACTATAAAAAAGTACTCCAGGTTAATGTTTTGTCCCAATACACCACAAGCATTTGACCTGAAATATTTGAAGGGGAAAATTAAAACACCCTTAATGTAATTTAAATGCTATAATACATAGACATTTGAATTGGTATATTTATAAACATGTAAAGACAATAACATGTACTTCCCTTACATTGTTTAAGTTTAAGGGGGAAAACAGTACTGAAAATTATTAACACACGAATAGATTTTAGCAGTCCAAAGAACTGTGCATGATATGCTGACACCCACACATCTACAACTTTGAACCTGCCAACCTTGCCCAATATTGTATTTGCAGTTGGCATCCATTCATAGTTACTAACAAACTTATGAAATGGAAAACGTTCCATGGAAAAAGAAAGCAAATTTCCTTCCATAAATTAACCTAGTTTCTGGAGGAAAAATCTACCCCACATCACTGGAATGCACAGAGGCAATGCAAAGGAGCACAGTGGGAAATGAAAAGTCCTTCTCCAATATCATCTGTACGCCGATGATACACAACTATATCTGTCATCTCCGGAACTTTCTCCTGATGTTCACGATCGTATCTCGGCATGTCTTTCAGATATCTCAGCTTGGCTGCTTCATCGTCGCTTGAAGCTTAACATGGCAAAGACTGAATTGCTTGTTTTTCCTCCTAAACCTTCTCCTCATCTCTCATTCTCTCTTACTGTCAATGATGTTACGCTTACTCCGGTCAAGGAAGCTCGTAGCCTTGGCTTTATCTTCGACTCCTCGCTCTCCTTTATTCCTCATATTGAGGCAGTAGCTAAATCTTGTCGATTTTTACTGTATAATATTGCCAGGATTCGATCATTTTTGTCTGTCTCTTCTGCCAAGACGCTTGTTCATGCACTGGTTATTTCACGGTTGGACTACTGCAACCTTCTTCTCTCTGGCCTTCCTTCTTCTCACATCAGCCCGTTGGTTTCTGTTCACCACTCTGCCGCAAAGATCATCTTCTTAGCACGCCGCTCCGACCATGTTACTCCGCTTCTGAAATCTCTTCATTGGCTTCCAATTCACTTCAGAATCCAATATAAACTTCTCCTGTTAACCTTCAAAGCTTTTCACGGTCTAGCTCCTTCCTATCTCTCCTCTCTCATCTCACACTATTGCCCCGCTCGTGCTCTTCGCTCCTCTGATGCCATGTTTCTCGCCTGCCCAAGGGCCTCTACTTCCCTTGCTCGGCTTCGTCCATTTTCGTCTGCTGCCCCTTACGCCTGGAACGCTCTTTCAGAACATTTGAGAACTACAAGTTCAACCACAGCTTTTAAAGCTCAACTAAAAACTTTTCTTTTTCCTAAAGCTTTTAAAACTTGATGTTGTGCAGACTTCTACTGTTACTTTCTACTGTTAGTTTTTCCCTACCCTGTGCCTGCTTACCCTTCCCTGTACCTGTTGGCATTCTCTTCCCCTCCTTATTGTTTTACTATGATTTTATTAGATTGTAAGCCTATGCGGCAGAGTCTTGCTATTTACTGTTTTACTCTGTACAGCACCATGTACATTGATGGTGCTATATAAATAAATAATAATAATAATAATAATAATTATATCCACAGTTGGCCCTCTTCACATGTGCTGTGCAAGTCACTCTTGCTCCAGAGTACTGGTTCACACAATTGCTGCTGCAGCCCACCATAGCTTATTTAAGTCATGGTGGATTGTGGCATGTACTGGCAGCCATTTGAATATTCAAGCTGTTGGGCGGTGGTTGCGGCTTATTGTGTCATCCAAATCTGGTAAGTGTGGGTTGTTGGCATGATTAATAAACCACCTACAACCCATGGGCTGTTTAGCATTGTGAGTGGATGATTAACTACGCCAACAACCCACTTTCACTAGGTTTAGACAACACTATAAACCACAGCGGCCACCTGCTGTGGCTTGAATATTCAAAATGGCTGCTGGCAAGTGTTATAACCTACCATGGCTTAAATAAGCCATCGTGGACTGCAGTGATCAAGCGAAACGGGTCTATGAGTAACTTGCATAGCGCAGAAACAGGGATGGATTCAGTCCCTGGATTCTCCAATTAGAGCTTAGAAAGAGTCTTGTCTGAAAACCTGGAGAGATGCTGCCACTAAATAGTACTGAGCTACATGGACCAACGTTTTGACTCGGTTTAGGCACCTTCCTAGGCACCTATTGAGCCCTGTGGAGCTCTTGGCTTTGTACCTGCAGATAACTGGCTTGAACTCTTTTCATTTATATCCTGCCTTCCTTTTTCAATGTTGTAATTTAAAATATTTAACAAAGTAAAAAAATAAAATTCAGATGGGTCCAAACAGGCCAGTTGGAAGGGGTCTCCCTCACCCTCCATCTCCTGCGGAGTAATGACTGACACTTCTTTGTCTCTTGCCTCCATTCCTGAAAGAGACCGGAGCTGCCGCTCAGTAGAACTGGCAGGATAACTAGCTAGAAGCAGAAATGGAGACTGAACTGTGGACAGAATAGTGAAGTCTAGAAGTTTATTTAAAATCCCACCCAAGGAGTCACCGGAGTCTCAATGATAAGGATAGCTGGAAAGGAAAGGAAAAAGAAGCAATGGAACGGAGAAAGGTATTGGTTTTGGGTGTTCAGAAAAAGAAAAGAAAATGGGATGGAGAAATCCACTAAAAATATTGTCTGAGCCCATTCTACAGAAAGTTCAGGTGGGTGGCTGAGTGGGTGGAGGGGAACAGGCAGAAAACTGGTGGCGATGCCTCAGGATTTATTTCTAATTTGGTATATCAACAAAGTTATTTCAACAATCCTTTGCAAACCCATGCTTCAAGAGGAGGCTTTTAAATCTGTGGTCATGCCACACCTCTGTGTTTGCCATAGTTACAGCTGTTGTGTGTGATGCACTTAAAAAAAACACGAAGAAACTCCTTTGGATGTGTGTTGTGTTTATTCCGGTTATATATTTTTAAAAGCCTTAAAGTATTCACAGTGCCTTTCGAAAGCATGCTTTTGCAAGTGGTGCTGTTCAAGTAACCTAATTCAAGGAGAAAGAAAACATGGCCTGGAAGAGAGGGCATGAAAGTCAGTGCCTACAGAGCCAGAGAGATACATAAATGAGCACTTCCCCCAAAAGCAATTTTTGAGGGCAATGCCAAAACTCAGTGAGTAAGAAAAGAGGTATAAATGTAAGTGCATAATATAGTGCAATGAGCTATATATAAAATGCCATTGATGTTTAAAAGCAATCTTGAATCAAGGCAATGAACCTTTTTGTTAAGTTGAATTTCAGATATGTGTGCTTTCTTTAGATATGGGTCTGGGAGGGTATTGTGACTTATTTTCAAGCTGATCTCATTTTTTTCCTTTTACTAAAGAAGTTTAAAAGCGAACCGTAGCTTCCAACATTTTGATGGAGAGACGCTAACACAAAGGAATTCAGGAAATTCCACACTTGTAGAGCTGTTTGGGTTGCTGCTATTCATTTAATGATATGATGCCTTTAAGCCGGGGTAGGGAAACTATTTTAGACTAGGAGAACTTGTAGCCAATTTTAAATTGGCCAATAAGATTTTCAAAAACTAACAAAACCACCCACGGATCTGTGCTCATTTTCACACGTACATATTTTCTTCTTTGCACACATGTATACATATGCAAGAATGCTGACATAAACATCTCAATAGTTCCCTACAGTTTGTCCCCATGCGCATGCATGCACACAATGCACTGTCCAAACATACACAAGGTAATGATTAAAAAATGCTCTATTCCCCCAAAAGCAGGAGCTACTTTTACCCTTGCTGACTTCCAGCAGCAGTTTTCCTTCTTTGAGAGCTTTGCTTGAAAATGCTCTTGAGACTTAAAAGTCACTTTGCACATTTCTTAGTTGTGGAGCATGCAAACGCATAAGTGTTTTATGTGTTTTATGCTTGATGTTGTTCCCCGCCTCGATCCAATCGGAGAGGCGGGTAAGAAATAAATTATTATTATTTTTATTACTTCTTATTCACCTCTTCTGATGTTATTGAGGTGACATCTCAACCCAGCCAAGACCTACAAATCCCTACTTTAGATTATACATCTGAAGTAAGGAATCACGTAAGTGACGTGTGCTTCTACAACCCTGGAAAGAAGCAATGAACATGTGAATTGGCTTTTATGGTGCATGGCCAGCTGGGGAATGCTAGGAGTTGTAGAACTTTTTTTCCTGTCTAAACATGCCTTAGATACTCAGGGCTCATCTACACCAAGCAGAATATTCCACTATGAAAGCGGCATGAAAGCAGTGTATAAAAGGTAAGAGCCACACTACTGCTTTATAGTGGTATTAAAGTGCACTGACAACTGTTACATAAGAACATAAGTGTCATGCTGGATCAGACCAAGGGTCCATCTAGTCCAGCACTCTGTTCACACAGTGGCTAACCAGCCATCGGCCAGGGATGATCAAGCAGGACATGGTACAATAGCACCCTGCCACCCATGTTCCCCAGCAACTGGTGCACACAGGCTGATTGCCTCGAATACTGGAGATAGCACACAACCATCAGGGCTAGTAGCCATTGATAGCCTTAGCTATCACTACATGTAGCCATCCACTACATCTTGTGGTAGTGAGTTCCATAATTTAACTATGCACTGTGTGAAGAAGTACTTCCTTTTATTGTTCCTGGATCTCCCACCAATCAGTTTCATGGGATGACCCTAGGTTCTAGTATTTGGGGAGAGGGAGAAATATGTCTCCCTATCCACATTCTCCATACCATGATAACCTCTATCATGTCTCCCCTTAGCCTCCTTTTTTCCAAGCTAAAGAATCCCAGTTGATGTAACCTTCCCTTGTAGGGGAGATGTTCCAGCCTCTTAATAATTTTAGTTGCTCTTTTCTGCACTTTTTCCAGCTCTATAATATCCTTTTCAGGTGTGGTGACCAGAATTGTACACAGTATTCTAAGTGTGGTCGCAACATAGATTTGTATAAGGGCAGTATGATACTTACAGTTTTATTCTCAATTCCTTTTCATTGGCACATAAACCACTTTCATAGTGTTATATCCTGCTTGCTGTAGATGTGTCATGGGCCCCAACAGTTGTCATTGCACTTCAGTACCATTATAAAGTAGTAGTGTAGATCCTGTAGTGTACTTCAATACCATAATAAAGCAGTAGTGTGGCTCCTGCCTTTTATATACTGCTTTCATACTGCTTTCATAGTGGAATATCCTGCTTGATGTAGATGAGCCCTGAGTAATAATGTGGAGTCTACTGGAAACAAGGCCAATCTTGAAGTTTTTGGCTCTCCTGTAATCAGGGTGATAAATTTGGGGATCGTATAGAGAGAGAGAGAGGGAGAGAGAGAGGGAGAGAGAAAACAGTCCAGAGAGGCTTGGGTGCCTCGAGAGATCATAGACAAGCAGGAGCCCTGTGGTATCTCTACATACTTTATCGCTCTCCTACTTGTCCTTAAGGGTTGAGTGAAGGAGTGGGCTGGTATTAAGCAGATGTTTAGCAATGACCCCCCTTTAGTGTTTTCTGCCTGTTTCCCAAGGGGAGAAGAGGTAAGTTTCAGAATTCACAACCTTCATGGCTGGGTACTTTTTTCATCCTATATATATGAATAGCAAACTTATTCTCTCAGTGCTGATCCATAGGTAGCCAAGACAGCATCATCTATATAAATAAAAATGGAAAAGACCGTTCGTTACTGTCGTTATATCTCCGAAAGTTCTTCACCGATTGCTTTGAAATTTTGACACAGCGTTGCGTTCGAATACGCGAGCGTTGTTATGTAACTATGTTCTTTATGGGGTCAAAGGTTTGTCTTAAAATCGAAGAAACAGGCCTCCTCAAAACCAGTCCTGCTGATCATTGTGTCATCACCAACCAGTAGGTCAATCCGCTGCCTCTGCCTCCTCTCCTATTTGCATATTCTCTCGCAATTGGCTGAGTGAATATAGATGTCACACCTGTGACAGTTACACGTTCTGAAGAAAGGTAACTGCCAGGAGTTTCCAGTAATCTCCTCACCATAAAAACATGCTTTTATATCTCCGAAAGTTCTTCACCGATTGCTTTGAAATTTTGACACAGCGTTGCGTTCGAATACACGAGCGTTGTTATGTAACTATTTTCTCTATGGGGTCAAAGGTTTGTCTTAAAATCGAAGAAATAGGCCTCCTCAAAACCAGTCCTGCTGATCATTGTGACATCACCAACCAGTAGGCCAATCCGCTGCCTCTGCCTCCTCTCCTATTTGCATGTACTCTCGCAATTGGCTGAGTGAATATAGATGTCACACCTGTGACAGTTACACGTTCTGAAGAAAGGTAACTGCCAGGAGTTTCCAGTAACCTCCTCACCGTAAAAACATGCTTTTATATCTCCGAAAGTTCTTCACCGATTGCTTTGAAATTTTGACACAGCGTTGCGTTCGAATACGCGAGCGTTGTTATGTAACTATGTTCTCTATGGGGTCAAAGGTTTGTCTTAAAATCGAAGAAATAGGCCTCCTCAAAACCAGTCCTGCTGATCATTGTGACATCGCCAACCAGTAGGTCAATCCGCTGCCTCTGCCTCCTCTCCTATTTGCATGTACTCTCGCAATTGGATGAGTGAATATAGATGTCACACCTGTGACAGTTACACGTTCTGAAGAAAGGTAACTGCCAGGAGTTTCCAGTAACCTCCTCACCGTAAAAACATGCTTTTATATCTCCGAAAGTTCTTCACCGATTGCTTTGAAATTTTGACACAGCGTTGCGTTCGAATACGCGAGCATTGTTATATAACTATGTTCTCTATGGGGTCAAAGGTTTGTCTTAAAATTGAAGAAATAAGCCTCCTCAAAACCCGTCCTGCTGATCATTGTGACATCGCCAACCAGTAGGCCAATCCGCTGCCTCTGCCTTCTCTCCTATTTGCATGTTCTCTCCTATTTGCTCTTATATGTCATTGTGACATCGCCAACCAGTAGGCCAATCCACTGCCTCTGCCTTCTCTCCTATTTGCATGTTCTCTCACAATTGGCTGAGTGAATATAGATGTCACCCCTGTGGCAGTTACACGTTCTGAAGAAAGGTAACTTCCAGGAGTTTCCACTAACCTCCTCACCGTAAAAACATCCTTTTTAAAAAACCAAACAGTAGGCCAGTCCACTGCCTCTGCTTCCTCTCCTATTTGCATGTTCTCTCCTATTTGCTCTTATAGGTTATTGTGACATCGCCAACCAGTAGGCCAATCCACTGCCTCTGCCTCCTCTCCTATTTGCATGTTCTCTCACAATTGGCTGAGTGAATATAGATGTCACACCTGTGACAGTTACACGTTCTGAAGAAAGGTAACTGCCAGGAGTTTCCACTAACCTCCTCACTGTAAAAACATCCTTTTTTAAAATCCAAACTGTAGGCCAATCCACTGCCTCTGCCTCCTCTCCTATTTGCATGTTCACTCACAAAACTTTGCAATGGCACGCGGCTTGCAGTAAAAAAATTACTGAGCAACATCATAGAAGGAGCAATCTTGACAGGACCTTTCAAAGGTGAAGATGTCCTCATTCCTATGATTCCAACAGATATGCCATTTCAATTTAAGAGATTGCAATTCCCAATTCGATTGGCATTTGCAATCACCATCAACAAAGCTCAGGGCCAATCTTTAGAATTGTGCGGTTTAGATCTAGACACAGATTGCTTCTCACATGGACAATTATATGTTGCGTGTTCTAGAGTCGGTAAACCAGACAATCTCTATATCTACACAGACAATGGAACAACTAAAAATATTGTATATCCACAAGCATTGTGAAATTAAACATATTAGAAACATCCGCTTTGTCTTTTCTTTCTTTTCAGTTTAACCAGACTGTGCCACAGCAACGCGTGGCAGGGTACAGCTAGTCTACATATAAAAATGGAGGTTTCAACAGACTTATGGGGAGTCCTTGTGTTTGAAGAAGTACAAGCAACCATTAGGGGAGGAAAGCCCTTGGCTGTGGGGAAAAGGAAAGGAACCTCTCATGCAAGCACTGAGTCATTACTGACTCTTGGAGGGATGCCAGCTTTCGCTGACGTTTCCTTGGCAGGCCTTATAGCGGGGTGGTTTGCCATTGCCTTCCCCGGCCATTATTACCTTTCCCCCAGCTAACTGGGTACTCATTTTACTGACCTCGGGAGGATGGAAGGCTGAGTCGACCCGAGCCGGCTGCCCGAAACCAGCTTCCGCTGGGGTCGAAAGGCCGTGGGGAGAGTTTCAGCTGCAGAAACTGCTGCTTTGCTGCTCTGCAAAACACCTCCATGAGGATTGGACATGCTCAGATGGCACAGAATGCTCATTGGCTGGTGTGGGAGTAGATTGACCATGTGGGAGCAGGAATGAAATGTAGTAACCTGTAAAGGGGCATGACTGGCTGGAACCCTGAACTGGAGTACTTCTCACTGCAATATTTTGTTATAGATCCCACTTGTTATGAATGTAACATGATGAACAAAAAATGACTGCTTCTCCACATACCTTCAATCACTTCAATAGAAAGTGAATAAGAAAACATAAGTCTTTAAAATATGGACCCTCTAGTGTTTTTACAAATGATTGTAAAGCAGTAGTGCTTTACAAAGGCTGCCAACACAGGTTTTCAGGAACACTTTTGCGTAACCAAGGTTTCCCCCCACCTTTTTTTGTTTTTTGTTTGTTAACTGCCCTTTCTCCCTCAATCTTTAACCAATCTTCCTGAAATTTTCAGGTTAGAACAACCCCCCCCCCCTCACTGATTTCCATTTTACCTTATGGAACCCTTATTTTTCTGATCATTTTATTATTGGCGCCACAACTCTGGCTCCAATAGTTAGGTCAAATTGCATACAAAAATTTGTATATTAAGAGAAATATATACAAAAATTCATATGAATTTTCATACAGACATTTCACCTCAAAATGTGCAGGCCTATGTCAAAATGGGATGGAACAAACATTGCTCAAAAAAACTGATAAGTTCCATTATATGAAACAAACAAGTTCATCTATCCCTATGTTACATATCATGGTGTCAAATGCGCTAACCATCCCTATTCCCCATGGATTTTCCTAGTAAATCACTGTGCCTGTTTTGCCTTTAAGGGAGATGCCATCTTAAAATCTTTATAGTGTGTACACCAGGGTCTAGTTTTTTTCCTTATGTTTCTAGACATTAAATATTTCTAATAATATTTAATATTTAATCTTATTTATACTTGCTGATCTCTAGTGCTGGCAGAGACCAATAAACAAAGACACTTAAAGTAAACTAAAACAGTGTTTTCTATTACTGAAATGGAAGTTAGTGTAAAAAGTGTATTTGGAGACTGAAATTCATTCTGCCCTCTCAGGGGGCAAATATAATTAACAGCATTCTGTAAGTCGTGGTATCAGTGCATCAGCTAGCATGTTGGAAGGAAAACACCATTTTCTTTCATTAAATATTTATCATTGTATTCATTTTCTAGGAGTTACATTGCAATTATAAGACATTGACACTAATATGTTTGTGAACTATAACTGAACTGGTTCAAAATGTCTGAACAGGAACGGATAGAAAGGGTTTAAAAATACTGGTGAATCTGAGCCAGAACTGTGGGATATGCCCCACAGAAGTAGAGTTGAAGCCAACTAATGACAAGGTAAAATCAAAATAATTGAAGTAGTCAGATGGCTTTTGGAAAACCTGATTTGGCCCGTGGTCGTGAGGTTTCCCACCCCTTGCTTTTAAGCCAAAATATTTCCAGTTTTGCTTCATTATTTCCTCTATTAGTTTGTGGTATTGCTTTTGATACTCCTTTCTAGACCACATTGTGTTTCCTGTTTCCTAAGTATTCTTTACCACAAGCATTTTTTTTTAAAATGTGATGGTTGAAACCGATTTAAACGACTGTGCAAGTTTGTGCTTTCACTGTAATGACTTTGCTTTATAGTGGTTGCAATCTCATTCAGGAGTGATATTAATTTAATGCTGTTGAAGAAGATTCTGTGTGTCTAATTACATAATTAAGGGCTGTTACGTTAGGCCTGGAAGCAAAACTTAAGAGAGGAAATTACTTGAGTTGGACTAAACTTTTTAAAATGCAAAGACAGTAAATTGCAATGTTCAGAAGGTTTCGCTTCAAGTAAATATTACATAATGTATTTTGAATCTTTCATCCCTGAAAAGTAGTTGGGAGTGGAGCTGGTATTCAATCTTATACATGTATTGTTTTACTATAATTTCTCATAGCTCAGGGGAGATTTTGGAAAGGTTTGGCATACTGGCTGCATTCAGATGTAACTAATAACCACAGATTGTCATTATGAGTATGAGCAAACCCTCTTCTGGGCACCACACTTCAAGAAGGATGCAGACAAGCTGGAGGGACTTCAGAGGAGGGCAACGAGGATGATCAGGAGTCTGGAAACAAAGCCCTATGAGGAGAGACTGAAAGAACTGAAAGATTGAGGGGAGACATGATAGCACTCTTGAAAGTTTGTCACACAGAGGAGGGCCAGGATCTCTTCTTGATCATGCCAGAGTGCAGGACATGGAACAATGCACTCAAGTTACAGGAAGCCAGATTCCAGCTGGACGTCAGAAAAAACTTCCTGACTGTTAGAGCAGTACAGTAATGGAACCAATTACCTAGGCAGGACTAGGGCTCTCCCACACTAGAGGCATTCAAGAAGCAGCTGGACAACCATCTGTTGGGGATGCTTTAAGGTGGATTCCTGCATTGAGCAGGGGGTTGGACTCGATGACCTTATAGGCCACTTGCAACTCTACTATTCTATGATTCCCCATTCCTGCACACGAGTGGAGATTAGAAGCTTCCATTCCTGGTTTGTGGCAAACCATAGTTTTCTGTTCATCTAAACAAGCAATTGATGGTTTGCCACAAAACAGGAATGGCAGCTTCTAATCTTCTGTCTTCGAGTATGATAAGCTGTGATTTGTTGTTACATCTGAATGCAGCCAGTGTATGTCAAGCCTTCCTGTCCGCCTTGAAAGTATGTACAGGGATCAAGACACAGTTCAAAGTTGAAACATAGAAATTGAGTCCAGAATGTGCATACTCCTTTTCATTTCATTATCTCATTCTTCAAGGTAGAGATCACATATTTGTGTGTTTTTTTAAAATTTTTTTTATTGATTTTAAAAATGACTGTTCTGAAACTGTTTAAACCACTTCCATTCTTGCCCAAATATAGCACAAGACATCCCCTTTGACTGGCTCTAATCAACTTAATTTATTTAGAACTGCAAAATCCAATAACCTAATATACCACTATCTAATCTTGGATTTGTTTAAATTTCCAGTATTTTGCATATACTACTTTAGTGGCATCAATCATGTGATAAAGGAGTGTTTCCTCATCCTTATTTATGCTTTAATAAAAAAAATCTTAGCATCAAGAAGTATTTTTTTGCGACTGTCCCCTCCCCCTTGAAAATGGATGTGGATGGGAGTTCAGTTGATATTCATACTTGAAACACAGAATTATGTCCTGAATATGTGTACCGAATTCATTCAGATATCTTGATGTTCAAGAGAGAGATTATATTACAAGTAAAAATACATACACAAACAGAGAATGATGAAGAGGCAAATTAAACCGAAGGGCTTGTTTCTCTTTGGGAATGAAATGGTGGCTGGTGAGTGTCTATGCTGGAAGTGTACTTAACATAAGAACAGCCATGCTGGATCAGACCAAGGGTCCATTTAGTCCAGCACTCTCTTCACACAGTGGCCAATTTCATGCCCTCTCATCTTATTTTGAATCCATATTCAAGTAGTCACTCACAGACCTTTGTAATGAAAGAAATGATGTCCCATAGTCAGGGGCCATCATCTATACTACTAATTGGGAGTGTTGTAGAATGCCATTTGCTGCTGTTTGCTTTCCCAACCTTGTCCTAAGAAGGGTGGTGAAAATAAAGCTTCCAGAGCACTTTATATATTAAAAGTTGTACCTAAACATTCATGGTTTTTTTTCCAATTATAAGGAAAGTTAATACCACCATTAATCTGGTTACCAATAACACTTAATCAACTACTGTACTGTGTTACCAGCCCTGTAAACTGAGATGATAATGTTGCCAGCTTCTGTTTCCCATTGGTGAAGACCAGTTGGTATAGGCAGTTACCCACAATCACCATGTGTAGCAAGGGTACAAAAGCTCTTTCTGCCCAAGGGCCAAATGCCATATCAAAGAACCTCTTAGGGCCTGCACTCCAGTGGTGGGTGGTGCCAAAGGCAAAAGGGGATGGCCAAAAGCAAAGAATACCAGCATACTTTGGCTTAAAGCTCTTCTAAGCCTTAGGAGAGGCATTTCAACCTTTTGGCATGAGGGAAAATTTGCACAAAAGCTGTGAAGCCACTAAAGGATTGGTGGTTAGGAGAAGAGAATGTGGCCTCCTGAAGAGCCCTGGAGGGCAACATTATGCACCTCCCGCCCCCGCCGCCTGATGTATAATATATACTTCGGGGGGGGGGGGGATCTTATTATGGTTGCCATTGAGGTACTGAGCAGAGTGCATGCATTAGCTATTAGATTATCTATTCTGTGGCATGATGTTTGCACTATAAAACATTACATATGGAAAGTTCTGTTTCTTTAACTAATTAAAATGTCCATTTTAATTACAAAACGTTTCATAGGCAGTGGTAGCGCTAAATATCTTCGGTTGGGAAAGAAAACAGGCACACAGTTATCTTTTTAGATTTTTGATAGCTTCTCATTTTAAATGGGAGGCATTTAAACAGGATTGTATGCATACCCAAGTGAAATTGTTTTCTTAGGGCGACATTCTGTTGTTGTTTCTCTCCCAGCAACCTTGCTGATGTTAACAGAGCTGCAAAAGTATTGAAAATAAAGGAGAGACTCTGTCAACATTCATTTCACAATATGTTGAGTAGAAATTGCTAGAGGAATTCTCCATTTCCTTGAGCAATGTAACTGAGCAATCTTTTTGTAGGCACGTGATAATTCAGAAGCCCTTATTACACCGTTGGGTCATGTGCTCCTCCCTTCCTTTTGCCTCAGATTCTTTTATTCGTTAAAACCATGTTTCTAGGCCTCATTATTACTGAGATAATGCAGACAAATATTCAATGAACAAAAAACCTACGGTTTATAAAACAATGTTAAGGCCCTACACTTTTCCACCAAGCACCAAAAAGCGGGGAAATTGGGAGTTAAGGCTCGCCAGCCTTAACGCCACATCCTCCCTAAGGAGGCAGAAAGTACCAGTGAAATTCTCATTCTGCCAAAGCAGATAAACCATGAGGACAGGATGGAGAATAGGATATGCAGAGGTGACTGTGGGGTTGTGGAAAACTGATGACGAACAACTTAGAGCCACCTACTTCTTTTTTTGTTTAGAGCAGCCCTTCCCCAACCTGGTGCCCTCCAAAGGTGTTGGACTGCAACGATTGATCATTGCAAGTCAGTATGTCCCATGGTCAGGAATGCTGGGACAGCAGGATGGGGAACGTAGGGCGGCGCCTCCAGGCAAGCCCCCCCCCCCACCTCACCCTGCTTACCTGCTCTGTCGTCGTTGGGCCCGGCCTTGAACAGAGTGCCCTGGTGCACCCAGAAGCAAGGCCACACTTGCAGCCTTGCTTCTGGGTGGACCCAGGGGCTCAATTCAAGCCTGGGCCAGGTGACGACGGAGCAGGTAAGAACCCCACACACACACCTGGCCCCTTACCTGGACCTGCTGCCACCGCTGCACTAAGTGCAGCAGCTCCAGCCAACCCCCCTTCTGCCTGGCCCCTTACCTGGAGCTGCCACTGCACAAACTGTCGCACCCCACAACTTGCCTTCTCCGTCATGGCCTGACCCATGCTTGAATTGAGCCCCTGAGTCCACCCAGAAGCAAGGCTGCAGGTGCAGACTTGCTTCCGGGTGGACCAGGGCACTCGATTCAAGCCGGCGCCCAGCGACAACGGAGCAGGTAAGTGGGGTGGGCTGGGGTGGGGGCTTGCCTGGAGCCGTTGCTGCAGTTTGCACAGCAGTGGCAGTGGGTCTAGGTAAGGGGCAAGGCAGGAGGGGGTTGCTTACCTGCTCCATCGTCCCCAGGCCCAGGCTTGAATTGAGGTTCTGGATGGACCAGGGTGCTCAGTTCAAGTCCAGGCCCAGTGACGATGGAACACGTAAGTGGGTTGGGGCTTACCTGGCAGCAGAGCCAGGCAGGAGGGGGTGGGGTTTCTTACCTGCTCCGTCGTCGCAGTCCAACATCTTTGGAGGGCACCAGGTTGGGGAAGGGCTGCTCTAAACAAAAAAAGAAGTAGGTGGCTCTAAGTTGTTCGTCATCAGTTTTCCACAACCCCACAGTCACCTCTGCATATCCTATTCTCCATCCTGTCCTCATGGTTTATCTGCTTTGGCAGAATGAGAATTTCACTGGTACTTTCTGCCTCCTTAGGGAGGATGTGGCGTTAAGGCTGGCGAGCCTTAACTCCCAATTTCCCCGCTTTTTGGTGCTTGGTGGAAAAGTGTAGGGCCTTAACATTGTTTTATAAACCGTAGGTTTTTTGTTCATTGAATTTCATGGCTTTTTGTAAAGGATAATGAGCCCTTCCCTCTTTTAAATGCGGTTACTTTAGTATAGCTCCTGCAGCTTTCACTGTTGTGATGAAAAGGAGATTTCACCAGGTTCTCCATATATACAAATGACACCTGGTGAAATTCCCTTTTCATCAGAACAGTGCACGCTGCAAGAGCTATACTAGAGTAATCAGATACAAAAGAGGTCACGGCTTCTGCAGCTTGCACTGTTGTGATGAAGAGGGGATTTCACCAGGTTCTCCATATATACAAATGACAACTGCTGAAATTCTCTTTTCTATGCAACTGTTAAAGATACAGGAGCCCTGTGCTCCTTTTCATATGGTCACGGGCAGGGGGCTGGTGACTCCGATGTCAGTGAATCCATGGGTACATAAATCCTACAATCCTATGCAAGGTTAGACATAAAATCCTACAATTCTATGCATATACCTACGGATTCATAGAGCCACTGACATCGGAGTCACCAGCCCCACCTTGTGACCATATGCAAAGGAGTACAGGGCTCCTGTATCTTTTACAGTTGCATAGAAAAGGGAATTTCAGCAGGTGTCACTTGTATTCATGCAGCACCTGGTGAAATTCCCTCTTCATCACAGCAGTGAAATCTGCAGGAGCTGTACTAGAGTGACTCCATTTAAAAGAGGGCAAGGCTCCTGCAGCTTTCACTGTTGTGATGAAGAGGAAATTTCACCAGGTTCTCCATATATACAAATGATATCTGCTGAAATTTATATTTATAAATATAACTGTAAAAAATTTATATTTTTTACTTAATTAACATTAAAGAATGCACAACCATTGTGCATTCTTTAATGTTAATTAAGTAAAAAATATATTTTTCTCCTGCACCTTTAACTGGTGTGATGAAGAGGGAACTTCACCAGGTTCCCCTCTGCTGAAATTCCCTTTTCTATGCAACTGTTAAAGATACAGGAGCCCTGTGCTCCTTTTCATATGGTCACAGGGGCAGGGGGCTGGTGACTCCAATGTCGGTGGGGCTATGAATCTGTGGGTACATAAATCCTACAATCCTATGCAAGGTTAGACATAAAATCCTACAATCCTATGCATATACCACGGATTCATAGACCCACTGACATCGGAGTCACCAGCCCCACCTTGTGACCATATGCAAAGGAGTACAAGGCTCCTGCCTCTTTTACAGTTGCATAGAAAAGGGAATTTCAGCAGGTGTCATTTGTATGCATGCACCTCCTGGTGAAATTCTCTCTTCATCACAACATTTAAAGCTGCAGGAGCCCTGCCCTCTTGACCAGACACAAAAGAGGCAAGGCTCCTGTGACTTTAAATGTTGTGATGAATCCCAGGTGGATTCCTGCATTAAGAAGTGGGATGGACTAGATGCCCTCATAGGCCCCCTTTTCAACTCTGCTATTCTACGATTCTATGAACATGGGCAGAGTGCATTGCCTGTGGCTGATGTGAGCCAAACATGCAACGATAACTGGAGGGAGGAAGTTCTCCCTAACTGCCAGCTAAATTCCTGCATTAAGAAGGGGGTTGGACTAGATGCCCTCATAGGCCCCCTTTTCAACTCTGCTATTCTACGATTCTATGAACATGAGCAGAGTGCATTGCCTGTTGCTGATGTGAGCCAAACATGCAACGATAACTGGAGGGAGGAAGTTCTCCCTAACTGCCAGCTAAATTCCTGCATTAAGAAGTGGGATGGACTAGATGCCCTCATAGGCCCCCTTTTCAACTCTGCTATTCTACGATTCTATGAACATGGGCAGAGTGCATTGCCTGTGGCTGATGTGAGCCAAACATGCAACGATAACTGGAGGGAGGAAGTTCTCCCTAACTGCCAGCTAAATTCCTGCATTAAGAAGTGGGATGGACTAGATGCCCTCATAGGCCCCCTTTTCAACTCTGCTATTCTACGATTCTATGAACATGGGCAGAGTGCATTGCCTGTGGCTGATGTGAGCCAAACATGCAACGATAACTGGAGGGAGGAAGTTCTCCCTAACTGCCAGCTAAATTCCTGCATTAAGAAGTGGGATGGACTAGATGCCCTCATAGGCCCCCTTTTCAACTCTGCTATTCTACGATTCTATGAACATGGGCAGAGTGCATTGCCTGTGGCTGATGTGAGCCAAACATGCAACGATAACTGGAGGGAGGAAGTTCTCCCTAACTGCCAGCTAAATTCCTGCATTAAGAAGTGGGATGGACTAGATGCCCTCATAGGCCCCCTTTTCAACTCTGCTATTCTACGATTCTATGAACATGGGCAGAGTGCATTGCCTGTGGCTGATGTGAGCCAAACATGCAACGATAACTGGAGGGAGGAAGTTCTCCCTAACTGCCAGCTAAATTCCTGCATTAAGAAGTGGGATGGACTAGATGCCCTCATAGGCCCCCTTTTCAACTCTGCTATTCTACGATTCTATGAACATGGGCAGAGTGCATTGCCTGTGGCTGATGTGAGCCAAACATGCAACGATAACTGGAGGGAGGAAGTTCTACCAAACTGCCAGCTAAATTCCTGCATTAAGAAGTGGGATGGACTAGATGCCCTCATAGGCCCCCTTTTCAACTCTGCTATTCTACGATTCTATGAACATGGGCAGAGTGCATTGCCTGTGGCTGATATGAGCCAAACATGCAACGATAACTGGAGGGAGGAAGTTCTCCCTAACTGCCAGCTAAATTCCTGCATTAAGAAGTGGGATGGACTAGATGCCCTCATAGGCCCCCTTTTCAACTCTGCTATTCTACGATTCTATGAACATGGGCAGAGTGCATTGCCTGTGGCTGATGTGAGCCAAACATGCAACGATAACTGGAGGGAGGAAGTTCTCCCTAACTGCCAGCTAAATTCCTGCATTAAGAAGGGGGTTGGACTAGATGCCCTCATAGGCCCCCTTTTCAACTCTGCTATTCTATGATTCTATGAACATGAGCAGAGTGCATTGCCTGTGGCTGATGTGAGCCAAACATGCAACGATAACTGGAGGGAGGAAGTTCTCCCTAACTGCCAGCTAAATTCCTGCATTAAGAAGTGGGATGGACTAGATGCCCTCATAGGCCCCCTTTTCAACTCTGCTATTCTACGATTCTATGAACATGGGCAGAGTGCATTGCCTGTGGCTGATGTGAGCCAAACATGCAACGATAACTGGAGGGAGGAAGTTCTCCCTAACTGCCAGCTAAATTCCTGCATTAAGAAGGGGGTTGGACTAGATGCCCTCATAGGCCCCCTTTTCAACTCTGCTATTCTACGATTCTATGAACATGAGCAGAGTGCATTGCCTGTGGCTGATGTGAGCCAAACATGCAACGATAACTGGAGGGAGGAAGTTCTCCCTAACTGCCAGCTAAATTCCTGCATTAAGAAGTGGGATGGACTAGATGCCCTCATAGGCCCCCTTTTCAACTCTGCTATTCTACGATTCTATGAACATGGGCAGAGTGCATTGCCTGTGGCTGATGTGAGCCAAACATGCAACGATAACTGGAGGGAGGAAGTTCTCCCTAACTGCCAGCTAAATTCCTGCATTAAGAAGTGGGATGGACTAGATGCCCTCATAGGCCCCCTTTTCAACTCTGCTATTCTACGATTCTATGAACATGGGCAGAGTGCATTGCCTGTGGCTGATGTGAGCCAAACATGCAACGATAACTGGAGGGAGGAAGTTCTCCCTAACTGCCAGCTAAATTCCTGCATTAAGAAGTGGGATGGACTAGATGCCCTCATAGGCCCCCTTTTCAACTCTGCTATTCTACGATTCTATGAACATGGGCAGAGTGCATTGCCTGTGGCTGATGTGAGCCAAACATGCAACGATAACTGGAGGGAGGAAGTTCTCCCTAACTGCCAGCTAAATTCCTGCATTAAGAAGTGGGATGGACTAGATGCCCTCATAGGCACCCTTTTCAACTCTGCTATTCTACGATTCTATGAACATGGGCAGAGTGCATTGCCTGTGGCTGATGTGAGCCAAACATGCAACGATAACTGGAGGGAGGAAGTTCTCCCTAACTGCCAGCTAAATTCCTGCATTAAGAAGTGGGATGGACTAGATGCCCTCATAGGCCCCCTTTTCAACTCTGCTATTCTACGATTCTATGAACATGGGCAGAGTGCATTGCCTGTGGCTGATGTGAGCCAAACATGCAACGATAACTGGAGGGAGGAAGTTCTCCCTAACTGCCAGCTAAATTCCTGCATTAAGAAGTGGGATGGACTAGATGCCCTCATAGGCCCCCTTTTCAACTCTGCTATTCTACGATTCTATGAACATGGGCAGAGTGCATTGCCTGTGGCTGATATGAGCCAAACATGCAACGATAACTGGAGGGAGGAAGTTCTCCCTAACTGCCAGCTAAATTCCTGCATTAAGAAGTGGGATGGACTAGATGCCCTCATAGGCCCCCTTTTCAACTCTGCTATTCTACGATTCTATGAACATGGGCAGAGTGCATTGCCTGTGGCTGATGTGAGCCAAACATGCAACGATAACTGGAGGGAGGAAGTTCTCCCTAACTGCCAGCTAAATTCCTGCATTAAGAAGTGGGATGGACTAGATGCCCTCATAGGCCCCCTTTTCAACTCTGCTATTCTACGATTCTATGAACATGGGCAGAGTGCATTGCCTAGAAAAGGGAATTTCAGCAGGTGTCATTTGTATGCATGTAGCACCTGGTGAAATTCTCTCTTCATCACAATGTTTAAAGTCACAGGAGCCTTGCCTCTTTTGTATCTGGTCAAGATGGCAGGGTTCCTGCAGCTTTAACTGTTGTGACGAAGAGGGAATTTCACCAGGTTCTCCATATATACAAATGACACCTGCTGAAATCCCCTTTTCTAGGCAACTGTTAAAAATGCAGGAGCCCTGTCTTCCTTTTCATGTGGCTAGGGAGGCCATATGCAAAAGAGTACAGGGCTCCTGTTTGCTTAATAGTTGCATAGAAAAGGGAATTTCAGCAGGTGTCATTTGTATGCATGTAGCACCTGGTGAAATTCTCTCTTCAACACAACATTTAAAGTCGCAGGAGCCTTGCCTCTTTTGTATCTGGTCAAGATGGCAGGGTTCCTGCAGCTTTAACTGTTGTGACGAAGAGGGGATTTCACCAGGTTCTCCACACCCCCCACCCACACACACACTCCACACACACCCACACCCCACACACCCACACACACACCTCCACCCACACACACCACACACCCCCCCCCCCACATCCCCCACCCACACCCACACATCCACCCCCCCACACCCCACCCCACCCCACACACACCCCACACACACACACACACCCACATCCCACACACCCACACACACCCACACCCCACACACCCACACACCCCACCCCCACACCCCACCCCCACCCCCACCCACACACACACACCCCACCCACACACACACCCCACACACACACCCCACACACCCCACCCACCCACACCCCCCACCCACACACACACTCCACACACACACACACCTCACCCACCCACCCACACACCTCCACCCACACACACCACACACCCCACCCCCCCACATCCCCCACCCACACCCACACATCCACCCCCCCACACCCCACCCCACCCCACACACACACCCACACCCCACACACCCACACCCACCCCACCCACACCCACCCCCACACCCCACCCCCACACCCCCCACACCCCACCCACACACACCACCCCCACACACCCCACACCCACACACACACTCCACACACACACGCACCACCCACCCACACACACACCTCCACCCACACACACCACACACACCACCCCCCCACATCCCCCACACACACCCACACATCCACCCCCCCACACCCCACCCCACCCCACACACACCTCCACCCACACACACACCCCCACACACCTCCCCACCCCCCCACACACCCCACACACACCCCACACACACACTCCACCCCCCACACACACCCCACACACCCACCCACACACACACAACACCCCCAACACTCCCCCACACCCCCCCCCCCCACACACACACACACGCGCGCGCGCGCCGTGGGAGAGGAAGGACTTCCCTTACCTTCCTCTTGCTGCTCTGGTGGGGAAATGGGCTTCCCTGCCGGAAACAGAAGTGCCGTCACTTCCGTTTCCGTCGGGGAAGCCCATTTCCCCACCAGAGCAGCAAGAGGAAGGTAAGGGAAGTCCTTCCTCTTCTTCCCCCTCTCCCCCGCCCAAGTCGGCTGCGTGTGTGTGTGAGTGAGTGAGTGAGTGATTGACTCCCTAGCCTCCGGCCGCTGCCGCGGTTGGCAGCAGCGGAGACCAGGGAATCAATCTCTCTCTCTCTCTCACACACACACACACACACACACCAGCGGCGCGGCTCTTCCCTGCCCTCGCCGCCGCAGTTCGAGCTGCGGCGAGGCTAGGGAAGGTCCCCCCCGCACCCCCACCCCAGCGACGCGGGGGCCCCTCTCCTCCCCCCCCTCCGCCCAAGTCGACTGCAGCCCGGGGTTTCAAGTGAGCGCCCGGCTTGCTTTCGGGTGCAGCCGGGCGCTCAATTGAAACCCCGGGCTGCAGCCGACGGACAAGGTGAAACCGGGGGGTGGGGGGCGACTTCTCCCCCCCCCGATTTTCCCCCCCCCCCGCTACGCCTGGGCCCGCCGCTGCACGAATGCAGCAGCGGCTCCAGGCAAGCTCCCCTAACCCCACTTACCTGGCCCGTCGCGCTCTCCCTGCTCTCCGTTTCCCTCTGGGGATTCTGATGCTCACGCGCATGCGTGAGCTTATCAGATTCCCCATTGAGAAACATGGGGATTTTAAAAATTAATTAAAAATTGATGGAACGGTCTTTTGAAAAAAGAAAGGCCATTCCATCAATCGGATGGATAGGGGAATTTAATCCTGTTTTTGGATTCCACCGGGAGGCTTCCCCTTTTGCGCTACGAGTGCGCAAAAAAAAAGTCGCCACCCCCCGAGAAAAACAAAGCAGATTGTGACGGACAGAGTTTCTCTCCCTTTTTCTCCTTTAAACTCCCACCCAGACCTCAATATTTCAGGAATCTCCCTGAAACGCGCAGGGAATGTAAAGCCAGCATTTCTTTCTGGCAGTACCCCGCGTTTCAGAAAGATTCCTGAAATATTTTTCATTTTAGGGTCCTAGGTTCCCCTCCCCCCCCCGCTAAATAAATATAATGGTGGAATGCTCAACTTACTCATCGGCCTTAACAACAGGAATCACTACAGTGATTCCTGTAATATATTGACAGTAGGCCAGAAAGGTCATAAATAGTCTTCATGTTTAACTTTTTAAATCTCATTATTTTGAGAGGTTCATTAAGAAATCTAATAAAGGGACCTTAATTAATAAAGCACAGGACCAGTTCCCGAGGGTGACCAGGTTAGCCATGCATTGTCCCAACAGTGCTGCCATTTTCACATTAAATGGGACAGTCCAGAAACTCACAGGCAGCATGAGAGAATTCTCAGTTTCCATGCAGAAGCTTAGTTTGCACCTCCAGGTTGGGATGAGAAAGCCCAAAGTCCAAAACTTTGGAGAGGCTGCCAGCCCAATCTAAGTTAATAGAACTAGATGTACTAATGACCTAACTCAGTACAGCTCATGCTGTCTGTGGATGATGGAACTTGTAGTCCAAGACATCCGTGGGTTGCTGGCTAAAGCTATACCAAGATTCAAGGGATGGAGAATCATGTATGTGGAGGAGGAAACAGGGAAGTATCAAGTGATATCAAAGGCATTCCATGGTGGGTTGAGCAAGAGGTTCCTAGGGTAGCATCCAATGTTATTCCTACTTAGAGTAGACCCATTGAAATGAATGGGACTTAGATTAGTCATGACTAATTGAACTCCCATTCATTTTAATTGGTCTGCTCTCAGTAGAACTAACATTGGATACTATCCCTAGCAGTAACTCGGTTGCTTGAAGCACATTATGTTTGCTCACACTTTAGTACTATAAGGGCGAATAAATGGATTCAGGCATCTTACTTTTGTTTGAACAGCTGGCTAAGTTTTGCCAACAAATTGGTGTAACTATGAAATAAAAACACTTCTGGGTACTCTTCTTGATATGCTAGCTTGGCTCACCATCATACACCTAGCTGCATTTCTCTGCCTGTGTTTTCCCTGCTCACGAGAGACATTTGCTGTATATTAGGTGGATGAAAAGCGCTGTGAAGCTCTTCCTTGGATATGTAATTAAGTTTTATTGAATGAAGATAATGTCAGATTCCAATCAGATTTTCTGCTTGCAATTCAGAGTAGGTTTTTTTTGGTTTTTTTAAAGGCATCTTTACAGATCATTATGCTTATTTACCACAGCTAATGCAGTTCTGTTCAGCCTTGCTGAAACCAACAATTCATTTCTAATCAGTCAGTCAACATTCCCAACTCACATTTAGCTTAAAGAACAAGAGCTGTAATAAGTTTTTATGGCTACTCAGATGTTTAGTATTGCTCAATCAGTGTCCCCTCTGACTGTCTTATGCAGCAGGGGTGGAAAAGGCTAGTAAAGTGAGCAGAGGTATATTGTTGCGTATAATTTCAAGTGATGAAATGCTAGCCCAGCCGTAGCCATGGTTCAAATCACTGGGGCATTGAATGGGTTGCTTACTGCGGTGCTCTATTTCTGTTGTGTTGCTTTTCCATTTGATTAAATGGTTAAAATCTCGCCTGTAAGTAAATCTGTACTTGGGAGAAACCACAAGCCATATTCTCCTGCAGCCAGAATAAAAACACTTAATAATAAAAAGCACATCTTACATCTCCACAGTCTGTTCTGCAATGACCGTCTGAGTTAGTGATCTGTTGAGTGCTTCAGTTCCTGCTGAATTAATTCTCTTCTCAACACTTGATATTAAAACAAATCCTATGCAAGTTTACTTGAAAGTAATTCTTACTAAGTTTCCAAGATGGGCTGCAGTCCTATGCATATTTAGATGGGAGTATGCCCATTGAATATAGTGGGGCTTACTTCTGAGTAAATACGTATAGGATTCCAGCCTGTGTTTTGTGAGTCTCTTTTAATTAAAGATAGAAACTGTTCAGGTCTTTCAGATGTAATTCTAATTCAAGCATGCAAGCAGAGCAAAGAATCCAGGAAGCAAAATATGTTTGCAAAACTGTTTGTCACTTGCACCATGAGTCAAACTCTGTGGGAAGACACCTGCACAGCATTGATTGGGAAGGTGACTTGAGTATGGGCCTGCACTTCTGCTCTTGGCCTAAAGAAGGCATCTGTTTACATCAGACTTTGAGATCTTGGTTCCTTGTCTACCATTTGTTAGGGAGGTCTCCCTCCCACTTTGCAAACCAGTAGCCATTTTATTTCCACCTACTTTCTATATGGACTCCTGCAGATTGTTCTGGGTAGATCCATTCTCATACACATAAACTCTGATTGTGTCTTCATCTAGAATGGTTTTTAAAAACTTAGTAGTTGGGTTGAGTAAGAGATAAATAAGTAACTTGAAAGTGGCCTAGGGAATACTCTGTCTTTGGTAGACTTCTGTGTTGATGGGGAAGTGGGAAGAGTCACTAAAAAACCAGTGTGGTGTAATGGTTACAGTGTTTACCAGGGACTCAGGAGATCTGATTTCAGGTGCTCACTTGACCATGAAGCTCACTGGATGACTTTTGGCCCATCACTTATTCCCAGTATAATCTACCTCACAGGGTTGTTAAAATGATAAAGTGGAGAGGAGGAGGACTATGTAAGCCACCTTGGGAACCTTGCAAGAGATGGGAGGTGGGGGAAGCAGGATATAAATGTAATAAATACATTAAAAAGTCTTATCACATGGGTATTGTTTGCATGTTTTCGAGGCAGCACAGATTTTAGCTTCTTGGACAAGCCATTCTGCTGTAACGTGGTGGGCAATGTGTGGTCCTCCAGATATTTTGGCCTGCAACTCCCATAATCCCTGACTACACTGATGAAAGTTGCGGCCTTCCAGATGTTTTGGCCTACAAGTTGCCTACCTGAACTATAACCAATCCCTCTGGAAATGCCATCTCTTCCTGTTCAACTGTCTGTGCTTTTGTTAGAAGATCTGGGTTGCATTTATATCACTAGTAAATAGTCCTTTTGCAGAGGTTTGTCCTGGATCATGCACCTTATTTTATCTATTTTATTGTATGCACATCTCGGAAAACATGAGTTGTGGAGCACATGCTTTGTATGCAGAGGGTCTCACATTCAATCCTTGGCATCTCCAGTGCTGACAAAACTGACCTAGGTGGACCAATGATGTGACTCGGTAGAAGGCAGCTTATATTTTTGCTCTAAGCATATTTTTCCACCTATCAGATTTTTTGAAGAAGTATGGACAGTCAAAAGTAATTTATTCTTACTATCACATCTTAAAGTACAAGTAGCCATACTCTCTGGGGTACAGAGGCTTTCTAAAAAAGGAGAATAGCTGGTCTTATTTTTGTAATGTTCATCACGGTGCTACATATGCATCATTTGCTCTGTTTACATGCAGTACATTTGAGCTGGTAGCTGTGTTTCAATCACTGCCCTTGGTCTGGCTCTTGAATAGAGGTAGGAGAGGGCCATAACTGCTAGGAAGAGCAATGTTGCTTCTTGTTCTCTGCACTTCACTTTAAATCTGTTTTCACACCTCACCCCCAGACAGTGAGATGTGAATGCATCTCATGCAGGGATGGCTATGCTCAAACATATTTGCATGTTGTGGTTAATATCAAACATCTGATTCAGTTTAATAAATCAGTACAACACCATCCAAAAACTATGATCTACGTTATTCTTATTGTTTTATTTGATGATAAGACGTTCCATAGTTCTTTTCTCTCTCATGTCACATTGTGGATGAAGGTAAGCAAATTTAAATGAGAAGCACATTTCAGAAATATTTGGTATTCATTGTTGCAAGAAGATCCTCCTTTACAAACTATCAATTTCATATATCTAATGCTCACCGCTAAGGTTTATGGTAGTATTTGATAAGTACACCTACCTCTTAGTGACTTGATTTAATACTTTCAGACTCTCTATTTTGTATTACTTGTATGGTTAATACTGCATTTGTTGATTGTCAATAGCATATATTTGTGACGTCAACCATGATATATAGACATGTCTGTTTTGCGGATTATGCTCATATTCCTTTATTTGTGATACTTTGGTGAGCTTATTTAAATGAGTTTTCATAATTTAGGATACATTCCCTTCTTGTATAGTCCTATACATGTCTGCTTAGAAGTAAGTTTACTGTAGCATGCAAAACCAGATCTTATACTTGCTTGTTTAGACCATAAAAAAGTCCTCTAACAATTGTGATGAACTCACTTAAAATGTTAGACATGTTCCATTAAATGATACAATCACTTACTTTGCTTCTCCTTTCTTTTTTAGAGTTTCCCCTTTTACTGAGACTGTGGTAGAGGAAAAAAAGACCCTCCAATTTCAAGAAGGGTTTGGCAATGCAAGTGACAAATGTTCTCCATATTCATTTGATGTGTGTGTGTGTGTGTGTGTGTGTGTGTTTCCAGATCATCCTGTTTCATTGCTTAAACATTTCTGGAATAGTTTTGAAAAAAATCAAATTCACAAATAAGTTTAAATCCCATTCAGTTCAAAGCTGGCTTGATTTACTCACCTGTTGCACAAAATAAAATTAAGTTCAACGATAACTATAAGTATGACTCATTCTTGGATTATGATTTGCACTGCTTCATCTGTCAATGTCACCATTGTAACATCCCTGTAACCACGGTATAGCACCTTGTTTCATGAGCATAGCTCTTTCATGAGCATAGCATCTTATTCATGTGTGCTGGTTTAGCAAGTTATAGAACAGAGCAGTAAGGAAGAGCTCTGCAACAAACCGCATAAACCTTGGAGTGGAACGAGATGTTCAAAGTGGGGCCTACAACAAAACTGTATTGTGGAATGTTGATGTTCAGGATTCCAGCCACCTCAGTCTATTATCCTCTCCAAGAGGCCGTCAACATTCCATTTTTTAAAAAAGATCTTTTGTACTTCTTGGGGTTCCCTGAAATCTGCAAATATCTTCCTCTTGTGTATGGGCAGTGCCATTCTGGCTACATAAGAATCAGCAACGCAGAACCTCAACTTCAAAAATAGAAGACATCAAAAATAGAAGGAACGATGAGGGAAATTCATTGTTTCACTCATAAGAACATAAGAATTGCCCTGCTGAATCAGACCAAGGGTCCATCTAGTCCAGCACTCTGTTCACACAGTGGCCAACCAGCCATCGGCTAGAGATGAGCAAGCAGGACATGGTGCAACAACACCCTCCCACCCATGTTCCCCAGCAACTGGTGCACACAGACTTACTACCTCGAATACTGGAGATAGCACACAACCATCAGGGCTAGTAGCCATTGATAGCCTTCACCTCCAGGAATTTATCCAACCCCCTTTTAAAGCTATCCAAATTGGTGTCCATCACTACATCTTGTGGTAGCGAGTTCCATAATTTAACTATGTACTGTGTGAAGAAGTACTTCCTTTTATTTGTCCTGGATCTCCCACCAATCAGCTTCATGGGATGACCCGGGTTCTAGTATTTTGTAAGAGGGAGAAAAATGTCTCCCTATCCACACTCATAAGACACGTGTGTGTGTGTGGGGGGGGTACTTGCAGGGCAAAATAAACAGGAAGAAGATTGTACTTAACCCTTTTCTTGTCTGCAGATTGCCAGTGTTTCAGATGAGGTTTAAAAGTATCCCATTTCTAGGGCCATGGTAATTGTGGTGTCTTGGACTATGGTGTATCCCAAATTTCAGCTATCTCTTGCAGAAGTACACTATTCGTTTTGAGAGACGTGTGACTTAGCTGGCCAGTCAGGGAGGACTTGACTTGAGATTTCAGGACTCTATAAATGTTTGCTGTTGTCAAATACTCTCCAATCAAGTCTAAACTTCATCTGGATGTTGCTCAGCCTTGCAAGAGAGTTGCAGATAAAGGTGCATCAGTAGCAATACAAAATGAAATGCTTTTGTAGAAGAGACTGCGCTAGTGCTTTCCCTCTTTGCTTTTAGAACATTACTCAGCTTTCCCCTTTGAGAAATGAGGAATCTAAGGCCCCAACCCTCAAACCATGTAACTTGAAACACTTCCTTTACTTCAAGTCAATAAAGTTACTTTTGCAATGAATGATTCATGTTTAAGTTTTGGAAAGAATAAAAACTATTTAAAAAAATGCAATGAATGATTCAAAGTCTATGGCCTGAGGTACAGGTAATTTTTTTAAAAAATGCTTAGTGTCATAAAATGACTCACTGTGAAAGTTTTAGGTCTAACTCTCAGTCTAGTATCCTATAAGTCATCCATATCCTGTCTCCAGATATATGAATAATGATGGTGAACTTTTTTTTTTTAAGCTTTAGGCTTTAAAAAATAAATCATTCCCTCTAATAGAAAACTCAGGTAGTGAGTGCCAACGGGATTGAAGATAAAGGAGGACCACCAAGAAACAAGAGGGAGGCATCAGCATAGCTCGGGGAACCCCATGGTCTGCAGAAGTGCAAAGACCTTTTAAAAAGCTTAAGGGGGCAACGCACACACCCTCAGCAAGAAACAACAACTGCACAACCCAAGAGGGCTGAGCACGCTTAGTAGCCGTATGTTGCTCAGAAAGTTGACTGTCAGTTTGGGGGGTGGGATGCAGAAAACTGAAGGCGAGGGGAGTGTAGCGTATCCTACTCAAGTCTCCAACAGCTTATAGTATCCTGGAGGAGGGCACCTCTTTTACTATACTCTTTTTGTGCTAGTGTTTTCTTGCTGATTGTAAGCTGCTCCTTAATGTTTGTTTGTTTAAAGGAAAGTATTGTATACATGAATTAGTATTATTGACATCAGATATCTCCACAATAAGCTGAGTGCCTTTTAACAATTGCACATTTGCCAAGCGCCAAATGATGTTTTATACAAACATCCTCAGTGGGAGCCATTTTTTGGTTGTGCCCACAGCAGTTTTTCAAATTCTCAGATTTGTCCATAGGTCCAAAAAAGTTGGGGACTCCTGAACTAGACCAAAGCATTATGGAGTTTAGTCCCAATGGGAAAAAGTAGCATGAACTGCAAATATTGCCTGAGATAGCTTATGAGAAGAAGCATCAAAGTGATTGTGCCTTACATGTGGCTGGATGGTCCTGATAGGTTTTGTTATACATCTACTGCCCAAAGTGGATACACAACAAATGTTTGCATTCAGACATACACATATTTCTGCAAAGCTCAAGTGATGGCTGTTGGATTTATCACCTGAGAAATCTAAACAGTCTTTTATAGCCTGAGCCCAAACTTAATTACATCAAAACAACTCCCACTGACTTCATTAGATCCAAGTGTGGTTATTAAAGAGATACTAACCACAATATAAATGGTCTAGACAAACATTTAATGACATCCCTCTTTCTGGACATAGTTTTGCCCCCCAGTGCTCATTAGGAAAGCTTTTTTTTTAATGGTGAATAAGCTCTATTACATTTAGTCACTCATTTATTTTAGCGGAACCTAAACTCAAGGTTTCCCACATGTGCACAAAATGCTGCATCACATTTGTTGGAGGATTAGCCATGCTTGTGCAAAATCAGCTTTTAGCACTGTTAACTTTTGAACTGAGCCCCCCCTGTAACCATCCCTTTAATAGCAGTTTGATCTGCAGCAATAAGCAGGCCATAAATGTTTCACTCCATGTTATGAAAAGTTTCTAAACGTGTACAAAATTATGCATGGTGTGGAGAATGTGGATAAGGAGACATTCTCTCTCTCTCTCTCTCTCTCTCTCAATACTAGAACCTGGGATCATCCCATGAACCTGATTTGTGGGAGAGTCAGGAGAGATAAAAGGAAGTGCTTCTTCACACAGTGCATAGTTAAACTATGGAGTTCGCTATCACAAGACATAGTGATGGCCAGCAATTTGAATGGCTTGAAAAGGGGGTTAGATAAATTCCTGGAGGAGAAGGCTATCAATGACTACTAGTCCTGGTGGCTATGTGCTACCTCTAGTAGCAGAGGGAGTAAATCTATGTACACCAGTTGCTGGGGAACATGCATGTGTGGGTCCTGTTGCACTCATGATCTGCTTGTGGCTTTCCCGTGGGCAGATGGTTGGCCACTGTATGAACAGAGTGCTGGACTAGATAGACTCTTGGTCTCATCCAGCATGGATCTTCTTGTGTTCTATCACTTGGTACCTTGATTTTATTACATAGAACAGCATCTATAATTACCTTCTGCTTTGTTAATATAAAGACTGCCCAATTTCTCTCTGTGATCCACCAGCAAAAGGAACCCATGTGCTTCAACCTGGTTGGAGAACACTTCTGAGAATAGCTAGACTTTATATTCCCCTAAATGGAGGATCTAACATCCTCCCCCTCCACCTGTTCTTCCCACCAGAAGGAGAGAGCAGAACCTTCCTCTAGCCATCTCATCACCTGCTGAGTTGCAGATTCCTCCTCCCATCTTGGGACTAGTCTAGAGTTGGACTTGCAGACAGTGACCTGCTTTGCACATAAGGACAACCCACAGTACTAAACAATCTAGTCACCTTCTCCCTATCTCAATCCCCCCACCTTTTATAACATCTTGCCTGAAGAAGAGATTCAAGGATCTCGAATGCTTGCTCAGTTTTTGGGGCTGATCTTTTTATTGGCCTTATAAATGTATCACATCAACATGGATATTATAAGGAAAATATTTAAAAGCTGTGGCCCACAATATCTAGACATGAGATGGATGGAAGGATAAAGTATGTCTGTAAAATACAGCAAGATTATTTTGAGGACTATGATATGGGTCGAAGGTGTTTGTCTGGATGTGTGTGCAAGCTAGAAGAAATTATGGCAACACAGATCCAAAGAAAGAAACTTGTGATTAAAACCTCAATTTACCTCTCTTTTTTATGTGTGACCTTGGGTTTTCATTCCAGTTAAGCTATTAAGTGGTAAAGGATGGGGTGGGAGGTGAAAGGACATTGGATCTATATTTAGTGGTTTGTTTATTCTTTAAACATGTTTAAAGAACCATCAAGGGAAGAACAAATGTGTAAGACGAGAATAAACCTGGAGGTCATTCAATCTTGTGCTGTTCAGCTTCAAGAGTCAATCGGGGCTAGTCATACAGGATATAAACCAGTGTTCCTCAATCGGGTGTCCTCAAGATATTTAGGACTTCAGCACCCATCACCCCTAGCCAGCATGGTCAGGAATGCTAGGAATCTTAGTCCAAAACATCTGGAAGACACCAGGTTAGAAAATGCTGATATAAGCCAATAATACACACAGGGATAGGGAATCCTCTAAATCCCCCCAATGATTTGAGTGATGTTTTTAGGCCAATTCCTCCATGTCTGCTCTGCTGCCAGCATAGAGTTCAACAGTTCTCCAGTCTGGACTAGGTAGGATCAACAAAGGATTCACAAAGGGGTTGCATCCTTTGCAGGTCTCGGAATCACTGACTGGCTGCTTCTGACTGATACTAAAAATCACCTTTAGTGTGTTGTACTTTTGTAGCAATCTTGATTATGAAGTTATATTCCTCTTGGCCTGTCAAGCTTGCATCAGGTCAAAAGGTTACAATTTCAATACAAAGCTGTCTTTTGTATATTGATGTGTTGGTGCCAATTTATTAGTTTGCCCTAAAAATAGCTGTCCTTCATGATGGACATCAATGTGAATATTCATGGAGATGTGAATGATAGTGTTAATCTGATTTTAACCAGGCTTTCTTGCCTACCATCTTCTGGTCTATCAGTAGTATATTAATTAACCCATTGTTAACTGGAAAGACTTAAGACAGTAACTTGGTTGGGTCTTTCAATGTGACATCACTCTGGATCAAAGAATTTTGTCCACAGGGGGAACAAAACCCAGGGTATCATTGTCAAGCTGGCATAAACAAACCAAAACAGGTCAAGCTGGTTTTCTTAGCTGGCCCACCCAGTTCTCTGATATACTGCCTGAGGGACACAGACAGGCTTTTCTCTTTTAGAAAGGCTTTGGGTAATATTAGACAACATTTGTTGATGTTTACATCTTATCTTGTGCAAGGGTATTATTCATACTGCTATTTTCTTTTCCTTCTTTAAAAAGTAAAGAAAGAAATATTGCTTGTATTCTTGGTTTCCAGGAGTTAACATAAGAATGCAAGAAGAGCTGTACTGGATCACACCAGAGGCCTGTACAGTCCAGTATTCTATTCCCACACTGGCCAACCAGATGCCTATGGGAGGCCTACAAGCAGGACATAAGGGCAATAGTGTCCCTTCCCCCTGTAAATGGAACTGAGAAGCATACTGCCTCTGAACCCCTCAACACCTTCAATGACATAAACAGGTGGGCATTTTGTACATTAGTCGCTTTTTTCTATGCTTCTCCTCCCCCCTTGGCTCCTATGTTCTTAACTGCTTCACCACAAGGAGATATTCAGCAGGTTCAGCAGTCCCTATCATTACTTCTCAATGCAAAGAAGGCTGTATCTGTTGAGCTTGGACTCAAGTCTATTATAACACACGTTGAAACACACACCGTCTCTCTACTCCAGAGAGATCGAGGTGGAATATTTATTTCTTATTTGCAATTTGTCTTTTGTTATGCCTTGTAGAGTTTCTTCTGGCTCTACTGAACCTTCCTTCCCACTCAATGTTCTATGAAAAGGCTCTTGCAAAGTTTAGTCTAAAATGGACTCTATCCAAACCTTTTGTTCTTTAGTAAAAAGCAAATTACAGAGAGTAGATTCTGAACTGTTTTGCTTAATAGGTAGAAGTTTCTCTTGATTCAAAGAACACTCAAATAACTCTAGGCCACTTGTTATTTAAAGTGGTTCATTACTTGAAAAGAGAGGCTGCTTCTATTTGAAGGGAATATTTTCTTTTGGGGCCCTTTCTTCCTCTTGTTTCAGCCCTGTTTGAACACTACTTACTTGGTTCTCTGACAAACCTCACGCTGTGGTTGATTTTTCCTCCCACTCCAGAGCAGTTCGAGGGGAACCCCAGCGAAGTTAATTGAGCTAAACCGGTCTAAACCTAGAATGAGAGAAATTGCTGGGAGCTTTGCTTTTGCTCGGAGCAACCTTCCAACTGTTGCTTCTTAAAATTGTGACATATAAATTATAGACCATGGGTTACAGGAGAAAACAGGAATTGAGGGCTGTTCAGTTTCTATTCCTGGCCTTGAAGAGAGTGTGTTCTCTAGGCAGAGCCAAGAGTTCCAGTTTTGAGAGGTCAACGCATGTGTCGATCTGGTATCTCCTAGTCTTTGGAAACCAAAGCCACCTTCACTGTTTAACCTCACATGTGTAGTCTGTCAGTGCATGGAGGGGGACTCCACCTGAAGTGGTGGTCCCAGCTTGAGTACTGAATAAAATGCCTGCAAATGAGTGCATGCCCCATTACTGGTAGTTCTAGTACTTGTGTGCACCTTTTGGCAAATGCCCCTCTAAATGTACCCATGGAGAGGTTGACCTGTGAAGAGGGTTTGCAGCTAGAAACAAACCATTTGGGTTTGGAGGTTTTTCTTTACAGAGAGGAGGAAGATGAGAGGCATCCTTGCGAGTGCGTGTGCGCATTCATCCAACTATCATCCCTGTTCAGGGTTCTCTTTTACAAAAGATAGTCCTGTATTTGGAGGGCTGACCTAGGACTGTCCTCTCTTTTGAAGGCATCCTCTATTTGAAGTCCAAGTCCAGTAAAATGCTAAAGATCCATGAGAAGTTAGAGGTGGGCCTGGAAGTTGCTCATCAATCAAACCTGAACAGCAGACTGAGAGGGACACACAGGTCACCTGTTCACAGTCATCCACACTATGGTGATAATATGTACTAATACTCTATTTCTAAGTTTGCATCTATACATATAAATTAGCACTTGCATATTTTATGCAAATTGGTAACATCTTTTTTGGTTATAGAATCATAGAATAGTAGAGTTGGAAGGGGGCTATAAGGCCATTGAGTCCAGCCCCTTGCTCAATGGAGGAATCCACCTTAAAGCATCCCTGACAGATGGCTGTCCAGCTGCATCTTGAAGGCCTCTAGTGTGGGAGAGCCCACGACCTCCCTTTGTAATTGGTTCCATTGTTGTACTGCTCTGACAGTCAGGAAGTTTTTGCTGATGTCCAGCTGGAATCTGGCTTCCTGTAACTTGAGCCCATTATTCCATGTCCTTAATGTTTCCTCTTTTTGTGGAGGTGGGTGGGTGGGTGGGTTGATTCTTAACTGGTCCCATTCACAGATTTTGCAGGGTTTTGTTGTGCTTCCAAACCTTAAAACCCCCTTTGACAGTGGAACAAAATAAATGAGTATGTCCACCGTGTAAATTAATTCATCTATCATTCCACTGTATGTGTTTGTTGGTTTGTATGTTCAAAACATTTACGCTCCAACTCTCCATTACCATGCTTAACATGGGCAGGTCCTCTTAGAGATCAGTAATTGGTTAAATTACAGGAAGCTGAGAGTAGACACAAATGGACAGTTTTCACAATGGAAGGATGTAAGAAGTGGGTTCCCCCAAGGAAACTTGTTCATAAACGATCTGAAGTTAGGGGGTGAGCAGTTAAGTGGCCGAGTTTGTTGATGACAGCAAATCACTGAAAGTGGTAAAAACAAAAAGGGGTTGCAAAGTGCTACTTCTGACTTTCTTCACATTGAAGATACCAATCCAGTGCATTCTTCTAGGCATAGGAGCTACACAGGATTTACATATAGAGTCACCAGAGCTCTCCATTCTTTTGAGAATTGAGCTCCACACACATGCTCTTTTTGCATCTGAAGCGGCTTCCCTAATGAAATTAAACCATGCCAATAGCACATGGGTGTGGGTTATGCACAGATGAATTCCTCCCCCCAGGGTTCAGGATCAGAGAAAAGAAGCTCCATTTGTGTCAAGAAATTGGCAAGCAACTGCTAGAGCCAGCTTACTGGGTTAAAAGAACTGTTGTTGTCAACTCAGAAAAGATGCTTGAAGTTGGGACTTTCATTCTTTGTCCTGATGGAAGCAAGTAAAGTTCAGGCTTTTCAAACACCTCTCTCTCTCTCTCTCTCTCTCTCTCTCTCTCTCTCTCTCTCTCTCTCTCACACACACACACACACACACACACACACACACAGCTAAACAGGACTAAAAGGCTGAATCATCGGTGCAGTAGACACTAGAGCGTTCAGGCCTCAAGTATTCTGGGGCATCTTTATTCATTTTAAATTGGTTCTAATAAATGTTTGAAGTGCCAGGAGGGAGATATACTTCTGTTTTGTTTGCTTTTAACCATTTCCTTGGGGATGTCAAATTGAGAGGATTAATTATGTAATTCACAGGTCCTGATCTGCATGCTTATTTCACAGTAATTGCAGTGGCCCGAAGGAACCTTAGCAACCAAGCCACAAATAGCAAATAGAACCTAATTAATTGGGCACGTCCATTTTTCTCAAGCTTCTATCACTTCAGTATATAACCTTTCTCTATAGTTGATAATCTCTTTTCCCTGCTCTGTTTATGCTGATAAAGAATTCTGTGTAGCTGACAAACTTGCACATTACCACCTTAATGACAGCTGACAAACTTGCACATTACCACCTTAATGACAGCTATCACCTTAGTGGATAAAAGTGTGGATTCCCCACCCACCCACCACTACAAATGGTGATATTTTTGTATCCTGTGATCATCATTTATGTTCTGTTAACTGCGCCAATGCGCCATCCTATAATATCAAACCATTTAATCACATCCTGGAGTATGTAATAATTCACTGAGGCACATCGAGTCAGAAAACATGCTGTAACTTTGTCTAAAACAGCATCACCTTTTCTGTAGCCAGGGGAGAGAGAGCGTGACTCACAGCTGTTCCAGGAATAAACCGAGCATTCGTCTTTGTATTTCAAGCTTACCCAGCCATGCTATCAATAGTGGGATTATTCAAATTCTCTCCGCTGGGACAGAATAAATGAGCCTTTTGGTGATAACCCTTTAAATATTAGTTTAAACAAATGAGGATCTTCTTTCTTGTCACTTGTTTAATGGAACCAATTATCTAAAGGGAGGTCCTCACTGGAGGTCTTCCAGCAGAGGTTGGACCGCCATCTGTTGGGGAAGCCATAGCTCTGCATTTCCTGCACCAAACAGGGGAGGGGGCTGTACTAGATGGCTTACACCAAGAGGTGGGCATTGGGCAGATTTTAGGCTTGTGGGATCTCTTTTGTTTTTTTACTAGATCTCTGAGAGCCACCAACTGGAGCTGAGAGTTTGCATCATGGCTCAGTGGGGCAGACTTACACTTTGAATTAAAGAAGGGTAAAGGGTACTGCCATGACACAGGCTCTGAACACCAGGCCTGGCCACGGTTACTCCCTGCTCAGGCCAAGCACCACCACTTGATATGCCTGAGGCGAGGGACAAACACCGCCTTTCTCCAAACTATGTGGAGAAAGGAGTTAAATGGAGATGGATTTCAACAATAAAATAATGCGCTGTGAACTATATATGCTGAGGTGAATTATTGTCAGAGTGGGTGCTAAATGTATAGATGATAAATGCCAAACAGACACGTGGGATTTTTGTGGTAGTTAAAACAAAATGATTAAAATTTGTTTTTAAAAGTTCACAAGCTTTGTTTCAAATTAAAACATTTCAAAACCTTTTTGAAACCTTTCATCCAATCCTTTCACTCATTCACATACACACTTTCCTTTCTCTCACACATTCACTCCTGAACTTTCTTTATTATCAGTATTGATTAATATACACTAACTATCAGCACTCCACCCCCAAAAGACACCACTCTCTACACTGAACCTCAAATTCTCCAGAACCCAAGTACTCTACACACCAAGAGCTAAAGCACTAAAGGCTAAAGACTCTAAGAGTACCTAAAAGTCTCCCTCAATCCCCTCAGTCATTCCCTTATATATCACTCCTCCCCCTCCCAAGACATTCTAACTCCACCCACTCAGGCCAACATTCTAAACACACCGCAGACTTACCAATACAGACATACATTAGGGAACTGACTTGTGGGGTGTAATGCCACAGGTACCTCTGGACATGTGCTCAGTCCTGAAATGGGCTTCCAATGAGAGAACTGAGTTCTCAGCTTTTTCACACATAACCCCCTGATTCCCCAACCCAACCCCACCCCACCCTCCAGGTCTCCCCATCATCACCACCACTTTTCTGACTTTTAGTGATTGGAGATAGACAAATGGACAGACTTTTAGTTGTTGCTATTGTTAAAGAGTTGGAAGTTAAAAGTTCTTGTTGATCTACTGCAAGTCATGCAGTAGATCCCAACCTACTTTATTGATGTATTTTTTTAAAAAAAATCTTCCCGACCTTTCTACCAAAATATGGCACTCAAGTTCCACTCCTGGCATGCCCCGTTCCAACTCTACTATTCTGTCCTGTGCATTTTCCTTTATTACTTCTAGCTTTAGGCTAAGGATATTGCTGCTGCATCAACCATGACTCACATCCCTTCAGGCGTAACAGCTGCCTCCCTCTTTGGGCGTGGATTTTTAAAGGATAAAACCAATTCATCCTTACTGTTGCACTCAGTGTCGAGAACTACAGAACCAGTGCTTGTTCTCTCTCTCTCTCTCTCTCCCTCCCTCCCCCCCCTATTTAACATTTCAGGGAAAGACCTATAATTAAAGGCTAGGAGGGAGGCATTAACTTTTAAAACTGGCACCACCAACTTTTCCAAGAAAATATTCAGTTACATTTTCTTTTTCACTTTCAATAGTTTTGGGTCCAAGTTACTTGATGGACTTGGACTTGCTTTCATCCATACTAGCTTGCCTGCACTCAAAGGTCATTAATAGAGCCCCTTCTCAGCCAAGAGAGGTTAGTTTGGGGAGTACAAAGGAGAAGGTCTTTTCAATAGTGGCCCTGCACCTCTGGAATAACTTTCTATCACATTTGTCAGGCCTCTTCTTTGCAGGACTTCAGGAAAGCCATGGAGATCCACATCTTTGTGCTGGATGTTTCTGATTCTATCAAAAGCAGCTGGTTCAAATTACAACAAAGGGGATTTCGACTATACATCAGGAAGAGCTTCCTGGCAGGTCAAGCTTTTTGACAGTTTCAAATGCTGCCCTGTTAGGTGGTAGCATCTCCTGCATTAGAGCCAAAGCACATATTATTTTAAACACATAGGTAGTAGGACAAAAGGGAATTATCAGCAGGTTTGGGGAAGCATCAAAATTTGCAGATTTACGTTTTAGTTAAACGTGTAATCTTAAGGTGAGGGAACCCCTGAAAACAGCCTAAAAGGATTGAATATGATCACTCTGGGACAGGTGGAGATGGAAAAGTGGGGGACATTGAATGTAGTGGCTAAGACCCTGAAGAGGGAGCACTTCATGCTGCAACATTTTGTTGTAGGTCCCACTTGTCCATGACGATTAGGCATGGTGATGGGATAGGACATTCCATGTTATGGAGCAGCTTGCTTTTGATTGCAAAATAAAAGGAGTAGAAATCAAGAGAGGTTTTTCCCCACCAAGTTCTACACGTGAACTACCCAAGGGTATCTGGAGATAGTACTGGACCCGGTGGGCTTTTGAGCTGATCCAGCAACGTAATTCCTAGGCCACATGTAGTGGCGAATCTTGAAGTCAGTGGAAGCTGGTGGCTCCAATGTCAGTGGCACAGTGAGTCCATTCCGGATTCTGACTGAAACCTGGAGCAGATTCACCGCCCCACTGACATTGGAGCCACCACACTCTACTGCTTGAAGCGAAGGCATTCATTATGACAGTCCCCATCATCATCCTTCCTGCTATTTAAAAAGTCCCTGATCTTCAGTCCTGCAATCCTTTGCACCACTACACTCCTGGTCACATGCTTATTCCTAAGGTTGCTTCTGGCATCTTTAGGCCATGGCTAGACCAGGCCTATATCCCGGGATTGTCCCGGGATCATCCCTGTACATCCAAATGACACACAGGGGATACCGGGAGCAGGCAGGGACGACCCCTCTATTTGCCTGGGATAATCCTTAGGTCTAGTTAAGGCCTTAACCAGTCATTCAGTTACACTGTGACTGTTAGCTCCTTCATATCTCTTCTTATGCTGCAGTCCTGTACATATTTATCTGGGAGTAAACACTACTAAACTCAGTGGGATTTACATCTGAGTAGATATACTTAGGACTGTGCTGTTAATGCTTTGAACTCACTACATGAGCTCCCAGGATCAGCTGCCTCTGTAGTTTTCATAGTTTCCTGCAGTGTAAGAATTATGGAAGACATTGATTTGGCAAAGGGGTTATTATGACATGTTTTAGGTTGGAAGAATGTAATGAAAAGCAGACTGTCTAATAAGGCATCTTTAAAAAAAACACCCAGAAGCATTGCTTGGGCAGGATGGAAATTGATATTTATCCTTTTGGCTTTTCAAATAGCACTGGTATGAATCTTTCTTCCACCTAGCTTTCAAGATCTTGGGTAGGTGCTTTCTAAACTTTAATTATGAAAGCTTTCTAAACTTCTGAGCTGCCAAATCCTATCTTTGGCATACTGCGGGCCAAGATGCAGGAAAAAATACTTAGAAAAATGACATCACTGAATCCTAAATGATACACAGTAGTATTAACAGTGTCAATATTTAATTTGTTGAAAGCCTCTGCCTGTGACAGATTGTTCCCTATCTTTCAGGCTGCAGATTCTAGCACGGGTGGCTTTGTGAAAACTAGATTTTATATTGTGGAATGCAAGGGGCTGGATTTAACATCCGCCTTCTGCTGACGGAAGGGCTCTGTACACAAAGGTGCCTCTCCTGGTTTCCAGGGGGGGCTCGCCCTGCCCCACAGTTCAGCCCTGCCCCTCTGGAGGGGCTGCTCTGGGGAGGAAGACGGAAGTCCACTTCCACCAACCCAGTTGCATGTGCCCAAATCTGGATCCGGCCCAAGGTCCATCGAGAGGAATGCTCCCCATGCCCATTAGCAGTGAAAAGTTCCAGGAGTGGTGCAACCAGGAGTTGGGTTACCTTTGGAGAAAAGAACACTAGAGACTTATGGCGGTTTTGTAATATTTGCTTTATTGACAAATATCGAAACAGAGCGTAAGTGGAGGCAGGCAATAGGCACTCCACCATCCCACATCAGATCTACAGAGTGAGGCCACTAAACCAACCTTCGCCAACTCGGTCCTCTCCAGATGAGTTGGACTACAACTCCCATGATACATAAACAGCACAACCATGCTGTCTTGGAATGATGCAAGTTGTAGTCCAACACATCTGGGAAAGTTTGCCCTGTACCACTGAAATGCTCTCAGTTTTCATCTTTCTCTCTCGCTGTAGTTCTGGATTTTTCTCTTTCTATTCCCCAAATTTCTGTTTCTTCATGCACAATCTGCCAAGCACAACTCTCCAAACCCCATCCCTGCAGCTGAATTGCCCATCCAGGGACCCCCCACAGCCATTCACATGTTAATTTCTTTATTTTAATCCCAGATTTTGTTTCAGTATTGTACCTTCTCACAATAATCAGATCACAAAGTCATGAGTTATGCAAGGAATGGAAGATTGCTGGGAGAACAGATTCTACCTCTCTTGGGTTGGGAGTGCTACAAAGGCAACAGAAATTGATGTATGTGTGGAGTAAAACATGAGTGGCAGTGAAATTGTGTCAGGGCTGGTATTCGTGTAGCCCAATCCTGAACATATCTAAGTAGTAAGCTCTGCTGAGCTACTAAGGAAAGGGCCATTTCAGTGGTGGCACCCCTGTTGTAGAATGCCCACTCCAGAGAGGCTCACCTGATGCCTACATTGTGAGCATTTCTACATGAGGCTTTTATCCCACACCTTTACTGAGGCTTCTGCTTCCAGATTCTTTGCAAGATTAAGATTGGCTTCTTTACACACTTTTCTCCAGAGGGTTTTTTCCTCTGCTTTTCTATGTGTTTCATTACACAATCACTAGATGGCAATGTGGTATAGCACAATTGTGTAATTACACTATACTCTCATTCTGCCATTTCTAAATAATTGCAGTCTTTCATCCTCACAAACAAACAAAAAAATACTATAATGGTTGCAAAGCATGGGGGAGGCCCTGAGTATGATGGTGTTATGTAAAGTAATTTCAAACTACACGAGTGAGCAATCACCACCACTCAAAAGAGCCTTACATACAAAGGCTCGCTGTCCTTTCAGTGCCGGGTGCAGACTTTTAAATTTTCACAGGCTTTTTAGTCCTTCTGTTTTGTTTTTGAATGTGTTGTGTTTTAAGATATTTATACTGCTGCTGGCTTTTACTCTGATTTTTACTTTGGCTTTATTCAGTTCAACTTTTAAAGGTTTTGTATTTTACCATTTTTTTATTTTGGGGTGGGGGTTAATTTTTTGTGAACTACCCAGACAGCTTTGGCTATTGGGCAATATAGAAATGCAGTCATTAAATAAGCAAGTATGTAAGTAAGTAAAATACTTGCACACAGTGGTGGCTCCAATGTCAGTGGGGATGTGAATCTGCTCTGGGTTTCAGTCAGAACCAGTTTGACCCCTAAAGGAGCTATCCAAGGTGCTGAACCTAGGGTGACCATATGGAAAGGAGGACAGGGCTCCTGTATCTTTCATAGTTGTATTGAAAGGGACATTCAGCAGGTGTCATCTGTATGCATGCAGCACCAGGTTTAATTCCCTCTCCATCACAACCATTAAAGCTGCAGGATCTGGTCATGCTAAGCAGGGCACCTGCAGCTTTAACTGTTGTAATGAAGAGGGAATTTCACCAGGTGCTGCATGCACACAAATGACACCTGCTGAAATTCCCTTTTCAATATAACTTTTAAAGAAACAGGAACCCAGTCCTCCTTTTGATATGGTCACCCTACTGAACTCAGCCTGCAAACTAGGTTCAGCACCTTGGACAGCTCTGGGCTCATGTGGTGGTTCCTGCACATTGCACACATCGGGTGGGAAACCTGTGGCCCTCCAGATGCTGTTGGACTGTGTATATGTGCGGGTGGGGGACTGAGAAGTAGCTTCCAGTTAAATTACCCAAACCTACCACTCATTGCTAGATGGAAAGGCAACCCCATAGGAACTTTGAAACGGTCCTCATCCCTCCATATTTCTGTGGCAAACCAAAGTGGAAAGATGTACTTTCCACGGGTGTCAGGAACAAGGCGAGGGTTGCACCCCCTGTGAATTTATATTATATTAATTATCCCTGTTATGCTTCCCAATTGTCTCGTGCTAGTGAAGCACTTAATTTCATGAAAATTGATCCTTAATGAATTAAATAGGCACCATCTCTGGCGCTAAATTAGTTTCTCCCCCTCAGCGACTTCTGTCCTGTTGCAACCCACATCGTTGGAAGCAGATCGTTTGAGCCATTCTAATTTTCCTAAGCAATTAGAAGTGGCAGGCTTGGGCAATAATGCTGATGAATGACACCCTTCAGATGTCTTGCAAGGGATATGGACAAGCACTTCGTTCCTGTTCTGCTTCGGTTGTATCGGTTTCCATTACTCCATGGCCTCTACGGATGGGGAGACAGGTTTGGCAAAAGGAAACGTAGCACTTAATCAGAAGAAAGTTGTCCTCTCAAACCATTCGGGCTGCATAAGAAATGCCCTTATGAAAATTAGCTCAGCTGGGCTACAGGCTGAAATGGTGCCAAGGGAACGATATAGCTGCAATTGTTGAGGAAACTATCTGAATGTCAGAAGCTGCCTTCAGTTGAAAGGGACCATTGGTCTACGTAGCCCAGAATTGCTGACACTGACCAGCATCAGCTAGTGGAGGCTGGAGGCTCTGATTTCAGTGGGGCTGTGAATCCACTCTGAGTTTCAGTCAGAACCAGTCAGGACTCTGAAGCAGTTATTTAAGGTGCTGAACCCTACTCCCAAAATAGATTCAACACACTGGATAGCTCCTTTAGTGTTCTGGCTGGTTCTGACTGAAACCCAGAAAGGATTTACCGCTCCACTGAAATCGGAGCCCACCAGCCTTCATTGATAGGCGTATAAACAGGAGGGTATCTAGGATTCTATTTTTCAGGGCTGGTGGCTCTGATTTGGGTGGAGCTCTGAATCCATTCTGGGTTTCAGTCAAAAGCAGTCAGAACTATGAACAAATTTGCACATGTAGATCCAATCACAATCACTCTTTCTTGAAAATGGGAACTGATGTACATTTCCCTCGTAGTAGTAGTAGTAGTAATAATAATTAAACATTAGCTTTATTTTGCCAGTTTTATACCTGAAGATCAACTGTCTGTACTATTTGTTTCAGCTGAGGAATGGAGAGTTAAATTGATTGCTTGTGGCAGGTACTGCCCAAGCCTAGGCCACAGGCACTCACCTGAGTCACTCCCCTGCCCCCCAAAAAAATCTACTGTAGGGATAGAGAGACTCACATCTGATATCAGCAACATGGGTGCAATCAGATGAGAATGTCTCTCTGCTTCTGAATGTATAGGTGAATGGCTGTTATTTGTGAGTTTAGAAGATTTATATCCCTTCTTTTAATCTTCAATGATTCTCAAGATGGCGTGCAACAAATTGTTATAATGCACACACACTTTTATGAGGGCTGTGCCCTAAAGTTATTTGTTTATGGAGGTATTTTTAGAGCTCCTTTTAGGGCTTAAAAGGTGGCCTAAAATACCTAAATAAATACTGCCCAAACCCACACAGTGGTGCAGCTAGGACTGACCATGGGGCTGAAGTCCAGGGCCCAGGTGACTCACAAATGACCACCCAGAGAGCAGCAAGTGATGATGGTAGCAGAAGCAAGCTCCATTTTATTCCCATAGTTCTGATAGTGCTTTTATTTAAGTGAGTTTAAAATGCAAAACTGCACAGTGGCTTGGCGCTTTAAAACCAGGGTCGGCAAAGAGTTTTGCTGCTGTTGTTCTAGCACGTTAGGAAGAAGAAGAGAAATGTTAGTTGCGTGCTTCACAACTGAAGTGAATGAATGTGAATTAGGGGGGAACCCCATCCCAATAAGATCATTAGGCCTGGAATCTAAATTTACCTTGCTGCACCACTGAACCACACAAGCCAGCAGATTTCTTTGTGGCGGATGAGGCCCCAGTGTGTTTTCTTTCAGGTGTGCAGTCTCAGGGCAATGGAGAGCTGGGGGCCCGTGTTCTTACAAGCAGGGGGCAGGAAAGGGAAGCAACATCCCTGCACCTGTTTATTCTCTGGCTATAGATGGGGCCCAGCTAGTCATCACCTTGTCATCATGATGTGTTCCTCGGAAGCTGCAGGCTACCTTAATGTAATTGGTTTACCTGCGCCCTGTGGTTTCTGTGTGCAGTACTCATGCGTGACACTTCTGAACATACTAGCAATTCTGGATTGGATCCAAGTTTCTAGTCCTTATTCTTGAAGCCCAGGGGAGAGGGAGAAAGGAAGAAATTGAAACTGGCCAGAAGAGACTGAGGTTGGCTTTCAAAGAACAACAGGTGAGATAGGTTCCTGATTTACTATCTTGAACCCAACTTCTGCCAAGTGGGATGATGGGAGCGGCAGTCCAACATATGTGAACCACTTAGGGATTTTATATTTAATGTTGTATAAAGGCCACAAATAGATAAATATTTGGAGGGTACTAGGCTGGGTAAAGCAGCTTTAACCCCAGTCCCTTGTCTACCCAGCATTTTGCATCTATTGCCCCCAGAGGTTTCTTGCCATAACATAAAAAACAAACGTTTGAGATAATTTCTTTTCATTTATTATGTATTACTATAGCTCCCAAGATCCAAAGCTCTTTAGGAGGTTTACAAAGATATTGTGCATAATATAAAAATGGTTTAACTACAAACATATAAAAAGGCATCAGACACACGCACATATCCAAACAATATCCTATGACCTGATTAAAGACCTATGATATGCTGTCAAATGCCTGGAAGTAGAGGAAGGCCTTACTCTGGCACCAAAAAGATAACAATGTTGGCACCAGGTGGGCATCGCTGGGGAGTTCATTCCATAATTGTGGGGGGGGGGCATCACTGAGAAGGCCCTGTCCCTTGTTGCCACCTTCCTAGCCACCCTTAGAAGAGGCAACTGGATGAGGGACTTAGGTGATGTGCAAAGTGTATGAGCAAATTCAACAACCAGTGCAACAAATTAATGTAAGAAATTAACAAAAGATGTGCAATCACAGTGTGACTCATCAGATGGGAATGATTTGTTCTAGCTGGACAAGTGTGGAAGTTGAAGTCCCTTTTTATATTTTGTAGAAATAGATCTGAGATATCACCTGGGAGTTCTAGATAAAATCCAACTTAATGATAGCCAGCCAGTACAGACTTTGGAGCACAGGTGTAGTGATTTTATTTATTTATTTAATGCATTTATTAGCCATCTTTCAAGATGGTAGTCTTCCCAACGTGGCTTACAATACAAAACATACAATTCCATATTAACATACAAAGTTCATAAAAAATAAATCAATTTTAAACAAATTTAAGAATCAACCAGTTAAAACAAGCCATATCCAAGATGTTAAGTAATAAAAGCAGCATATATAATAAAGAACTTTCAGTTAAAAGATGAAGGAAATGAATACGTTTAAAAACAACAACAACACCTCTTAAAAGCAACAACAGATGGAGCCAGACATATATATCTATAGGACAGGGACCACCACTGAGAAGGCCATGTCTCCAGTGCCTGCCAAAGTTACTGATCTTAACGGCAGGCCAGCAAGTAGGGCCAATGATGATCTTGACACACGGCCAGGTTCCTAAAGATGTAGTTAGTTCTTTAAATATCCTAGCCCAAACCATTTAAGAATGTAAAAGTCAAAATCAGAACATTGAATTGGGCCCAGAAATGCACCACCAACTTGTGCAACTGGGTCAGAACTGATGTAACACAATCCAACCATGTAGCCCCAAGAAAGGTTCAAGAAGCCACATTCTGCACCAGCTGAAGTTTCCAAGTCATCTTCAAAGGCATATTTTCTTACTGATGAGCTTTCTATTGGAGGGTGCTCTGCCAAGTTCAGCTAGAGGCTGAATACAAACAAAGCCCCAGCATTGCATCTTTTTAGTAATAAAACCTTTGTGGGTCTATTAAGCTAATGACAACTGGCTTCTCTTTTAACTCTAGTGTCCTGCTTCCGTGATCATGAATTGGGTTACTATTGCCCTCTGCTGGTTAGAACGCCAATCTGGCTCAATAATCGTTCCATTATAGGGTGGCCATGTGTCCTCTTTTAGAGAGGGAAGTACTCTTTTTGAAGAGCTGCCAGAGGACTGTCCTCTATTTTGAAGGTGTCCTCTGTGGAAGGCCTGTCCATACCAAGTCCAGTAAAAAGATAACACCCTAATAGAAGGAAGAGCTTGAAGTTACCCATCAACAGCATTTGAACAACAGCAAGGCACACAGATCACCTCGCCACAGTCTTCCACGCTATCGTGACATGTACTGTATTTCTCTTTAAATTATAATTATTATTTCAAAATTTGCATCATTTTTGTGTGTAAATACGTTTAAATCAGCATATGCAAATTCCATGCAAAATTTTATGCAAATTGCTGCCCTCTTTCTACTTCTTTTTTGGTGATGCACAAGTGCCACTTTAGTTCCAAGTGTTGCTGCCATGATAGAATCAAGATATCACAGAAGTAAAAATAACTACCTATTCAATCCTTGAAACCAGCTTAAGTGTTTGGCCCTTTGTCTATAACTATGCAACAGAGACTTCTTTAAACAAAGATCTGAGCACTGTATATTATTATTTACTAATGAGGAATCACATGGCGGGAACAAGTATGCAAATGTTGTCTAGGGGGGCAATATGTTTTTGCCGTAATCATCAGAGTTGGATCTTTTCCGTTACTTCCATGAGACCCAGGAGAATGGGTTCTTGACCCATTAGGTCCAACAACAGCACTGAAGCTTATATTTTCAGGCAATTTTGCTACATTACCTTTTGTCATTTTTATAAGGAAGGCTCATTTGGGGCGATTTCTCACCACTGGAAGCGGTCAGTTAAACCAAATCCTCTGCATGTTTAGATATGAAAAAGTCATATAACACTCAGCATTCTCCAACAGCATGCTGGGATTTATGGGCCTTTTTTTGTCTACACATGCAGAGGATTACACCTTAACTTCAGCTCCCTCAGTGGTTTCCAATGTTAGCTCTTTGGTGCCTCTAGATTTTTATTCTCTCTCTCTCTCTCTCTCTCTCCTTGTATAAAAATCTAGATGAGCTGAAGCCAGAGCAAACACTTTGACAAAAGATAGAGGGTCGTAATGGGTGGAGAATTCAGTCTTGACTCTCTTTAGGTTACATGTCAACCCTGGAACCCTGGACTCTCTGATCTCACAAGCTCCCAGCCTCTAATATTTATCTGTAAAATGGAAATAATAATGCCCTGCTTCACAGCGTAGTTCTAAGAATGGACATGATACAGTCTGTAAATCATCCTGCATTTTTATATATATAAATGCTGTATAGCATAGACACACACTCACACACACACACACACACACTGCTATAGCATATAGCAGGGTAATAATATTAGGCCCTGACTTCTTCTGACAACTTCTCTCTATCTGGCCTGCAAGGAAGCAGCCGTGAAGAGCATTGGCCCTCCTTGTCCCTGTTGGCGCAGCCTGTCCCTCACCCCAACAGTTTCACCTGGCAGCGGCTGTGCTGTGCTTTAATAGGCTGGGAGACAAAGGGGCAGGGAGTGGAATAGAGAGCCTCATGGGTGCCATGGGATGTCTCTGCAGGCACCTGTGGCCACCACATTGGTGAACTCCGTCTTAGGGGTTCTAATGCTTGTACTTTAATGTGCTGGGACACAAAGGGCCAGGGGGTGGAAGGGAGTGAAGAGCTTCATGGGTGTCATGGGATGTCTCTGCAGGCCCCTGTGGCACCTGTGCGTGTCGCATTGGTGAACTTTGTACTAGGAGAACTTGTCCAATGTGCTTGACAAATCTTGTCTCATTTGTCATTAATATTCTTGGTAACTTAACTTGATGCTACAGCAGTGCAGTCGCCGGGCTAATTATTTCAGTACACCTATTGAATTCCTATAAACCATGGCTACACCTTGATTCTTGCCTAAGTGTAAAACACTTGAGTGTAAAACATTGCCCTACTGTGTATTTGACTAAGTGACTCACATTTAGGCTGAAATCTGAAAGAAGGACAATGATCTGATAGCTTTGGTAGGCATCTGCCACCCCAGACGTGGAATGCTTCCTGCATTCGCGGGATCTGCCTGCCCTTCAAATGTCAAGCTAACCCTCAGCATGAACATAGCATTAAAGCAACCAGTCCTCTTGGAAACCTAGGCAACAGCAGGCAACAGCCAGAAAGAATAAAGAGAGTGTTCCCACTACATCTGTCTTACCAGGTGATTAAACTCATTTCTTAGCCGATGAATGTTGATATACGCAATATAATCTGCAGCTCTCACTCCGATTCTTCGATAAGTGGGTGAATAGCATTGTGTGGGTGAGCTGCAAATGCCTACCTATTGTTATCTGGTGTGTCTACAACAATGTGATTCACCTCTCTCGTTAGTGACACATAGTGTCCTAGATCTGTGCGCACTCACATCAGAGGGAGGTGGCGCATATATCAGCCAGCCAGCGTTTGCGAGAGTTTGCAAGCTACATCTCGTTGAGTTCCCTTGTGTCTGGGTCCAACCTAGAATTAAAAAACGAGAAACATGTCTACATTGGAAAAGAAAACTGGCAAGAAAAGACAATATGATTCAGCTCTATACACTCAGGTGCTGGTGCTCTTTTCTCATGCCATTGCTATAAATTATGCCAAGAGGCTTTAGAGGAAAGGAAGGCAACATCACTGGTAATATTACACAGCATCAGTTTGGGTGTGTTAAATCTTAACGCGGCTCCTGGGAAAGCAATTTCATTAATGTTGGGGATGTTGCCTGATTGAATGCTCAGTTTTTGAACTAAGAATAATAATGACTTTCTTGGCAAACGGATTCACAAAGTATTAATAGTTTTGATATGAAGGCAAAGGAGAGAAAGGATATTAATTTGTAGTGTCAGGTACCGACAAACCTCTGACGGTTGGACAGGCCATGGAATTATTCAGCCTTGAGAAAATCATTATTTCACAAAACCTACTCCTCATCAACTCTTGTCACTTGAAATAGCAAGGAGGGGCTATGACTCAATGGGAGAGCACACGCTTTGCATGCAAAAGATCCCAGATTCAATCTCTGGTAGAGGTTGGTGAGAAAGATCCTTTCTTGAGAACTTGGAGAGCCAGTGAGTCAAAGTAGATAACGGAGCTTCTTTAAATGAAAGTTTTATAGCACGCTCGTTACTGACCACTCATGGATGTTCGCGGGTCATTCTGACACCACTGTCAGCCTCCTGTGCATCTCCCACTTCATTTTCCCGTTCCAATGCTAAAAATAAAACCTCAGAAAACCTGACTCTTCTGGGATAAATCGATATTTGTCGAGTTTTCCTGCTGTGTGCAGGCAAAGTTGCACTACAAAATGCCCACTAGAGGGCACTGTCCCATTCAAATGCATTGAGGCAGAACAAGCCACATGGTCGCTGCTCTCCTCCTTGTGAAAATACAGCTCGTTGCAGAAGTGGAAGAGATTCAGGAAGCAGAACTATGTTAAGGGAACGAGATCTTCATAACAACAGTTAAAGCTGCAGGAGCCCTGCCCTCTTTTGTATCTGGTCACTCTAGTATAGCTCCTGCAGCTTTAACTGTTGTGATGAAGAGGGTGCTGCATGCATACAAATGACACCTGATGAAATTCTCTTTTCTACACAACTGTTAAAGATACAGGAACCCTGTCCTCCTTTCCATATGGTCACCCTAGTGTTGTTGCCACTATGTCTTGTTTGTGGTTTCCTGGTTGATACCTGATTGGCCACTGTTTGAACAGAGTGCTGGACTAGATGGACCCTTGGTCTGATCCAGCATGGCTCTTCTTATGTTCTTATGGAACCATGATATCTGTGCCTCAACGTCCTCTTCCTCATCAATCTTTAATTTTAATGTTAACTTTAACTTCATCTCTCTCTCTCTCTCTCTCTCTCTCTCTCTCTCTCTCTCTCTCTCTCTCACACACACACACACACACACACACACTTTTTTCAGTCACATTTTACACCTAGACTTTATTGGAAGTCATGATTTCTTTTTCCCTTCTTGCATTAAAAAGTGCAAAGTGGTTGTAGTTACTAGGCTGAGCTTCGGAAATGTGGATTCTACCACTTTGTAAAAGGGTTTCCCTTTACGTTACTTTTTACAATGATTATCTTTGCATGCTTTATTGGTTCTAAAAGATAATACATCAACCTAATCCTCATCATTGTTTACAAGAATGACTAATTTGCATTGTGGAGTATCAGTTTTCTACTTGTTTGCTGTAGACCTATGATAATTGCTCTCCCTCTCTCTGCATTTTATGAATGTAGTAATACAAGGTCAAGGAAATCAGGAGGCATCCCTTTAGGGAATATTTATCTAATGTTGAGCATTCCAGCATTTGTTGCCTAGGCATGAACAAGAAAGCCTGTTCTCCACGATGGAACACAAACATATGTTCTTTCAGAATGAATTACATTTGTTGCAAAGGAAAGTTTCCCGAGTTCTCTTTTGACAGGGAATGAAATTGAGGTTTTTCTGCTGGCATCCTGCAAAGGCAATATGAACCGTGTGACCTTTTGATACTCAAGGTCGCCCGCCTTTGTCTCTGTGGCAAGATTTGAAGCAGCACGCTTGATGGCAGGAATGAGGTCACTGTGCCTCTCTTCTTTTTTTAAAAAGCTGCTCTCCAAGTCTGTTTTCAATCCCTTTTGGGTATATGTCATCTTGGATCAGCGCATGCTGAAGGTAATTCAGCGTGATGGTGCCCTCTGCTTCCCCTGCTCAGCTATCCACCTCTTCGCCCCATTCCACTCTTCTCCCTTTAGAAAACTTTCTAAAAAGATTCTTTTGCAACTCTCTCTTTACTCCAGTGTCACCCTTACCAACACATAAGAAGATCATGGATGCATGACCCTGGGTGTTTGCAGCAGGGCTGGCCCTGCCATGAAGCGGGAGGAAGTGGATGAAGCAGGTGGAGGAGTATGGTAAGGGTGGGGTTCTCCCCCTCTAAAAGGTCTGCTGCTTCTTGGTCCTGCTGGCACCTGCATGGCCAGTCTTGCAGGCAGCTGGCAGGACCCAAGAAGCACCCACTCACTTGACTGTGGATGTTGCTTCCCCTGAACTTGTATACACCTGCCCTGCTCATGCACTTCCCAACCCAGCTGGCCACATCTGCTTAGCTGCCAGATGATGATGATTTGCATTTATATACCACCCCATAGCCGAAACTCTCTGGGCAGTTTACAAAGATTAAAATATGGAACATTGAAAACAAATATACAAAATTTAAAACGTAAAATGCATTAAAACAGATTACATACAATATCCATCTATTCTGGTTCAATTAAAAAACTCAACATATGCTGTTAAATGCCTGGGAGAAGAGAAAAGTCTTGACCTGGCGCTGAAAAGATAATAATGTTGGCGCCAGGCAAGCCTCATCGGGGAGATCATTCCATAATGGGGGGGGGCACCACTGAAAAGGCCCTCTCCTTTGTTTCCATCCTCCGAGCTTTCCATGGACTAGGCACATGGAGGAGGACCTTAGATGTTGAGCGTAGTGTACTGGTAGGGTCATGTCAGGAGAGGCATTCTGTCAGGTATTGTGGTCCCAAGCTGTATAAGGCTTTATAGGTTAAAATCAGCACCTTGAATTGGGCTCGGAAATGTACAGCCAATGCAAGTGGGCCAGAGTTGGTCTTATATGTTCAAACCTTCTGGTTCTGGTTATCAATCTGGGTGCTGCATTTTGCACAAGTTGCAGCTTTTGAACCGTCTTGAAAGGCAGCACCACATAGAGTGCATTGGAGTAATCAAACTTAGAGGTTACCAGAGCATAGACAACTGAAGCCAGGTTATCCCTGTCCAGATAGGGGCGCAGCTGGGCCACCAACCAAAGTTGGTAGAAGGCACTCCACGCCACCGCGGCCACCTGAGCCTCAAGTGACAGAGATGGTTCTAGGAGAACCCCCAAGCTATGAGCCTGCTCCTTCAGAGGGAGTTCAACCCCACCCTGGACAGGTTGAACACCCACTATCCGGTCCGCAGAACCACCCACTAACAGCATCTCATTCTTGTCTGGGTTGAGTTTCAGTTTATTAGCCCTCATCCAGTCCATTGTCTTTCAGCACAGCCACAGCCTCACCTTTTGAAAATGAAAAGGAGAAATAGAGCTGTGTGTCATCAGCGTACTGATGACAACGCACTCCAAAACTCCGGATGACCACACCCAAAGTTTTCATGTACAAGGTGTTTTTGCCTTCAGGAGCCACATGATGCCTGTGCGAGGTCTGGCAAAGTATCGCGAGAAGTCCTGGAAATTCCAGATTCTCTCACAATACTTTGCCAGACGCACAGGCACCGTGAGGCTCCTGAACGTGGAAACACCTTATGGGCATCGCACTGGTGAGGCGGGCGTGGGTGTCCGTGCCAGGAAAAGTGAGCTAGCTGGTGGTAGGCAGGGATACAGATCTGTAGGGAGGTGATGGTGGCAGTGGTGGGTCCCCACTTCAGGCAGTGACCTGCCTTGGGCTGGGCCTTGTTTCCAGACATGGCCAAAGTCAAGGGTAGGCATTGGTTGGGCCCCTGTCAAGGGCGCAGACTGCAGCAGGGCTCCACTGATGAGAGCCCCCTGGAGTTGCTATTTCTCCTCACTGTTGCAACCTGCTTGTTCACCTGCCTCTCACTTAGGCCTAGACAACAGTGGTCGTGAGGAGCAGCAGTAGGTAACACTGCCTGCTTGCTCACTGGCTGTCTCTGACTGTCACACAAACAAGTGGTAGCAATGATGAGAAAGAGGAGGAGGAGGAGGAGGAGGAGGAGGAGGAGGAGGAGGAGGAGGAGGAAGAGCTATAGCTGCTGGTAATGTGCAGGTCGACTCACTGTGGGAGGTGGCCTCTTGAGGGTGCCCAAAGCCCTAAAAGAATCTGGAGCCGGCACTGCTTCCTGGCGAGACTTTTATCGTGCAATCACCCTGCCTCATTCACAGAATTTTGAAGTGTATGTAACCAGAGGATGTCATCTTTCACTTTGTAACCCTCCCATATTTTCCCAGCACATCTTATGATTTTTTTTCTTTCCACAAAAAAATAAAATAAAAAAATAAAAATCCACAATGGAATCGCTGCACAATGTCTTTGGACTGGTAGGGCTAGGTGCCCTCACAATACATGGAGCTGATGTCTGGGAATAGTGGAATGAAACCTTCATCTTGATGCTGCTATATCACAGTGCCACCTAGAGGATATGTCACGGCACATATAGAAATGCAGAGAAGAGGCAAAAAACATGCATAGAGGATCAGAAACAAAGTTGAAGTTGCCCATTCACAGTTAACATCTGAACAGTGGTCACCTGGACCAGGCTTCCCCACTATGGCGAGAGGTATTGTATTTCTATTTAAATTATAGTAACTGTTTCCAAATTTGCATCTATGCATGCACATTAGCATATACAAATTTTATGTAAATTTGTGCCATAAGTGGACACCCTTTTGGGGAAAATACTCGTTTCTTGAAAATGGAAGCAAAATTTCAAAGGCTGCTAAAGATCTGAAATCTGAACTGTCTTCTTATCACAACTAAGGCATTCAAAGTGATATGAAGCAACCCCCCATTGATTGTCCATGAGCAGTCATCACTCCGGATTGTTGCAGTTGTCTGCTCTGTGCTGCTTATACTATTTTAGGCTATGACAGAGCAGGCCTGGATTCCCTGCACACAGTATTTAAGGACAGACATTTGCCCTTTGCAGTGGAGGCTGGTGGCTCCGATGTCAGTGGGCAGTGAGTCTGCTGTGGGTTTCAGTCAAAACTCTCCAAGGTGCTTCCCTGCTCCACTGATATCAGAGCACCCAGCCTCCACTGCCTTTTCTGCAACCATGATTTAAAATGGGGTTTGAACCATTTAACTCTCATGAGTTTATGCCACATGCTGGCGATTAAAAAAAGGAAAAGAAAAAGAAAGGGTAGGCTTGTTGGTAATCTTTTGCTGTGTTCAAATTTCCAATCTCTAGATGGCTTTTATTCCTTTAAAATCATTTTTAACCCAGTAAAAACGCAATTCGGTGTTGTACATCGTTAGTATGTAATTATAGATTTGGCATAACTTGATCACTGGAAATTGCTGTGGCCTCTGACTAATGCAAGGCCCTGACATATCCTGCTCCAAAAAGACATGGCAGAAAAGATGGGACTTCTGTCCATGTCAAAGATGTTAAGAGAGAAATGAAACGAAAATGAAAATCTTGAGCTCAGCATTATGGGAGAGTGAAAAAAGACTGCTGAAAACACCCAAAGAATGGCAGAGGAGAGGGGAAGGCAAAAGTTTAAATACAGAAAGACGATGTGTAAAAGGGAAAGCTGTGGAGTGTGTTTTTAAGAACGTAAGAAGAGCCATGCTGGATTGGAGCAAGGGTCCATGTAGTCCAGCATTCTGTTCACACAGGGGCCAATCAGATGCCCACAAGAAACCCACAAGCTGGACATGAGTGCAACTGGTACACATGGGAAGATTGCCTCTGATACTGAAGGAAGCATATAACCACCAGGGTTACTCCCACCCATTGATAGCTTTATCCTCCATGAATTTGTCCACGTGTTTTTTAAAGCCATCCAAACTGATGGTCATCACTACATCTTGTGACAGCTAATTCCATAATTTTCAATCTATGTGCTGTGTGAAGAAGAGAATGCCTGAGTTCTGTTGGTCTGAAACGTCTTTACTTATTTATTACATTTATCTGCCCACTCCCCACCCACCCAGGAAATTTTGCTTTTTCTGGTATGTATTGTCTAAGAAAGGGATCTGGAGCTCTCCAAAGCTTGCACATGTTTTGTGCTTTTTGGGGTGTGTATGTGTTTGGCATAATAAAGTAGAAGTAAATACATTCGTAAATTTACTAATAGAGTAAATAAAATGGAATCAAAATGCCATATTCTAAACCAATTGAAGTTTCCAAAAGCTTTTCGAAAGCAGCCCCATGTAGAATGCAACAGCCTCACAATAAAGTGCCACTTTGAGGCAAGGGTGTTGCACAAAACAAAACAAAAACACTACTTGGAATGGGACGTCGTGCTCTTACCTCCCCTCTTAGCCTTACAGAGCGTTCCCAGCCATTTTTGCAAACCATATGCGACGATCACATTATGACGCTCTTTAACAGCACCTTGCAGAGTACTTCTAGCACTTTAGCACGGCAAAGGATGAGCAGCTTGCCTGAGAACTGCAGAGGATTTGAGGAATGCTGGAGACATCTGGTTAGGACACTCTGATCTATCAGCCTTTATTCTTGGGGTAAAATATTTTGGAATTTGTCAGGATCAAATAGAGCAGCTCTTTTTTTTTTTTTAATGTTCCATTCCAAAGGTCCTCAACACGTTTGGCTTTGGCAAAAGTACACGTGCACAGTAGGGAACAGCAAATTAAAGAAAAAAGGTGAGCAGAGAAAGCCTGTGGTGGTGAGATTCGGAGGCAGACCTCCTGGCACTTCCTAAGCCTTGCCGGCTCACTAGGACGGTTAGGAACTCTACAGAGAAAAATCCTCTATTTTGGAGAGCTGGCAGAGGACAGTTCTCTCTTCAAAGGTGTCCTCTATTTGACGAGCTGTCCAGCCCAAGCCTGGTTTAAAGTCAAAGAACCATAAGGAAGGAAGAGCAGGGGAGTGGGGAGTGCTTGAAGTTGCCCACCGTCAGTTAGAAAGAGCAGCAGAACAGGCACCCTGGGCACTTGGTCAGTCTTCTCGCTATGACGAGGTTCGCAGAACATGCTAAGCCACACTCAGCGGCTGAGTGTGGGTTGTTGTTGAACTGTGGGTTCTTTGTTGAACGGTTGAACAGCGTGTTGTCTGAACCCAGGACATTTTCCACAGGGCGACTTGAAAACCATGCATTGTGGCTTATTTTTCCTCAAACAAGCCACCTCAAAACCCCATGGTTTGTGGTTGCGTTCTTCAGGGTGGCTAGCAGGCCACACTGCATGGTAACAAGCCACCCTGCAGAAAATGTCTTGGGTTCAGACAACACACTAACCCACAGTTCAACTAACAATTCAACAACAACCCACACTCAACCCACTGAATGTGGGTTAGCAGGTTGTGTGAACAGCCCCTATGATGACGAAGAGGCAGAAGTTCTAACTGCCTTATTACATTGGCAAGTTTAATAAAGAAGTAAAGAAGTTTCAGACCAGCAGACACTTAGAAATTCTCTTTAGTAGTAACAGGCAGTGGAGCGGCCATGACTCCAATGTCAGTGGAGCTGTGAACCTCCTCTGGTTTCAGTCACAACCAGTCAGAACTCTAAAGGATAGTTCTGACTGGACTGAAATTCAGAGCAGATTCACAGCCCTATTGACATCAGAGCCACCAGCCTCCACTGATAACAGGAGATGTTCCAGAAAACCTGTCCATGGTTCAAACAATTTGCTTGTATCTAGTGATGCCTTCAGGGCAGGACTTTGGGGAAGAATTCCAGTACTCCACTCAACAGGATGAGCAGGAGGGCTCTGTGGCGTTACACCCCACAAGTCAATTCCAAATGTATGTCTGTGGTTTATAAGTCTGTGGTTTTTAGAATGTTGGCCTGAGTGGGCGGAGTTAGAATGTCTTGGGAGTGGGGAGGAGTGATATATATAAGGGAATGACTGAGGGGATTGAGAGTTCTTTTCAAGGTCCTTTTCAGGGAACCTTTTCAGGGGGACTTGTTAGGTACTCTTAGAGTCTGTAGTGCTCTCTGTATTTATGGTACTTAAGTTCTGGGAAATTTGAGGGTCAGTGTAGAGAGTGGTGTCTTTAGGGTGTGGTGTGCACGTAGTGGAAGTATATTAATCAATACTGATAATAAAGAAAGTTCAAGAGTGATTGTGTGAGAAAAAGGAAAGCGCGAATGTGAATGAGTGACCGGATTGTATGAAAGGTTTCAAAAAGGTTTTTAAATGTTGTTATTTGAAGCAAAGCTTATGAACTTTTAAAAATAAATTTTGATTGTTTTGTTTTTAAATTACCACAAAAGTCCCATGTGTCTGTTTGGCATTTATCATCTTAAGTTTACACATTTAGCACCCACTCTGACAATCATTCACCTAAGCAAATATATCTCACAGCGCATTATTATATAAATTAAAATCCTTCTCCATTTTAAACCCCTTTCTCCACATAGTTTGGAGGAAGGTGGGTTTTATCCCTTGCCTCAGGCGTATCAAGCGGTGGTGCTTAGCTTGAGCAGGGAGTAGCCTCGGCCGGGTCTGGTGTTCAGAGCCTGTGTCGTGGCAGGCTCCCAAATGCAACTGGATTGGCTTGCCACTTTTTCAAGTGTGACATAATATACATTGTCATCTAAAGAGGGGATCGTTGTAAGATCATTAAGTCCAAAGTCTAACATTTCAACTGCACCACTGCTTGCAGGAGTAGAAAATGTATCAAGCACAAATTTACTCCCATGGTGGGACATGAGAAGAAAGATGCCTTCAAGGTGGGAGTGCACCATACAGTATTAAAAAGAGATTCCCTCCCTCCCTCCCTCCCTCCCTTTCTTCCTCCCCCCCTCTCTCATAACACTTGTGTCAATGGAGTCAACTCATGAAGCTGATTAGTGGAGGATTCAGGACAGGTAAAAGGAAGTACGTCTTTACACAGTGCATAGTTAAACTGGGGGAGAAAAATAACCCAAACCTTGGACTTGATGGTGAAGTCACAGTGTCTGCATATTAAAAGTTCCAAGATAAAGTTAGGGACCAGGGGTTTGCTAAACATTCAGTTTATGCCCTGCAGATCATGTGATAGTTACTGGTTGAACCTAGAGCTGCCCCTAGAGAAGCTGGGAGCAAGAAAAGGAGAAATGTTGGATTCCCCCATTTTAGAAAAGATAAAACCTGGCTGTTAGTCAGAAGTGTTTTCCGTCTTGGGGCGTTTGCACGTGGAAAGCCAGGAAATACATTCAGGGGGAATTGAGAGCAAGGAACATTGTTGCTTGAGCAGAGAGAGTAGCAATGGAGCAGGCAGAATGCCAGAATGGCAAGAAACAGCAAGAAGCAGCCATTGTACGTGTTGCTCAGGTAAAACTGCAAGACTGACCTGGAACCACGTATTAGGATCAGCAGGATCAATCATAGGGCTCCTGCTGCAAATAATACCTTCTTGCATGACATACCTGTGGCTCATCAGGGAGTAACCCCTTAATAATTATACACACCTCTAGGCTGCTTCGCACAAAGCATATTTCTGACACAAGAGATGTGTGTGAAGGAGACCTTAGTCCAAAAGCATCCTACCCTAAAACAGGTAGTATTTCTGATTTAAGTATATAATTGGGTCAAGGGCTCCTTCGACACATGTCTCTGTTTAGGAAAAATGCTTTGTATGAAGCAGCCTTAAGGTGTGTATAATTGTTACTATGGCTTGTGGAGTTACATGTCAAAAGCAATGGGGGAGTGTTTCATTTTTAAGGCTGTCTTGACAACTTTGGGCTACTCCCTGGATCAATTTTCTGTGACAACACAGTCCGTATCACGAAATGAAAGCACAAAGGCATGCATCTGTCTTCCTCAAAGGTAAATCAATGTCTGAAACCTTCCCAAAGTATGCATTAGCAGCATTGTAGTGGGGACGTGTTATGAAATCCACCCTGTCCAATTATTATTTTTTCAGATTTAGGGATTCCAAATTACTTCATTGTTTTTCTAAAGCTACACTGGTAATCTCCCCGCCCCCCCTCCCCCCGCAAATGCCAATTTCCAGAATTTACACAGAGCAAATACATTCTGTTCACTTTTCTCTAGCTTTACTTTCAATTCTTTTCAGGGGGAGCAGTCGATGCGCAGGAGTGCTCCAGCGTATTGGCAGGGGTCTTGCAGCTAGAGTGCTGATGCGCTTGTGCGCATAACTTTCTTTTGGGACCTAAAATAGAATAGTAATAATAGCAACAAGCAAAGTGCCAGGGTGCATGTGCAAATTCCAGAATTGATACTGAAGAGCTTCACTTTGCTTAGTGGAGCACAGGCAGAGCAAAACCAGAGGGCTGCCTAGATGCTTTGAAAGCCTCACAGTTGCTGTGTGGTGAGTTATATGACCCAGCAGCCACCTCCCAGCCATCATGGGGCTTTCCCACGAAGCTGCAATTTTAAAAAGTTGGGGATTTACACCGCCTTTTTGCTGGAGTGAGATGAGTATGCCGCATCTGTTGTCTAACCTCGCTCTGGCATTGCAGCAGAGGTGTCCCTGAGCAGATGGCAACCCCTGATTGATCGCCATCCACCAGGGCAGGGGGCAGGCCCAGAGAACATCCTCCCTCTGCATCAGGATTAGCTGCTGCCACCCCATAGCAGAGAAACTGCGGCGTTTCCTAAACATGGTGGCAACCTGGCACTGCAAGACAGACCCCAGGGCCACAGTCAAATGGCAGAATAATAATGGAAAGAAATCAGGGAAATTCACAACTGCAGTTTACAGCCTGCGACACTGTGGTATGCACATTTAAGAGTGCCAGTCACCTCCTTCTATAAAGCTTCTCTTCTTTATATCTCTCTTGTGTGGTCAGTTTATACGGATAGATGGATAATAGTTTCAACTTTTGTCCTATCTTTCATGTAACACACATTTGATCTGGCAGTCTTGCTATTAATGACCAAATTCCCCTCAGTGTTATTCTGGTATGTTATTGAACACCTGACTCTGTGGTTTGATGACAAGTGGTCTTTATTTAGAAGATGTGTGTATCCCCAAAGGCTGCTAAACAATAACTGAGTAACAGGAGAAGCATGAAGCTCCTTCAGAAAGCACAGAATGCAAACATAGAGGTGGCCAACTCACGCTGCCTTGGAAAGCACCAAGGAGACCTTCATGAGTGGAGGACTGACTGGCTGCATGATGGAGGCTGTGTTTACATACCTATGTATGGCTACTGAGGTCACCAGGTCACCCTCAAAAGCCTCTAGCAACTGTTCCTACAGATGTGTCACATATTGATGCCTTATGAGGCATTTCATCTTTAGGAAACATGACTGCTCGGGCAATGTGACAAGACCTCTCTCATCAGCTAAGTATTTCCGCCAGATGGGATGACTCAGGGTAGATGTCCGCACGGCTCAAATTTTAGGACTTTGGTGTGTGGTTTCAGCATTTGTGATCTTCACCATCCAGATGTGTGAGGCATCACAGCAAGGGCTTTCCGGATTTTGTGAAATCTGTCCCATGTGTGTTTTCTGGATTGTGTGGTGTCGTTTATTCCAGCTTCTGTTCACAGAAGGATCTAAATTATTCCCCCCCCATTATATAGAAAATACGCAAATAATTCTGTAAGAGGTTCACAACAATTTACGTAATTTATGTTCGTACATAACATTTAGCATATTGGCCCTCATTCCGTTCAACTTTTCTCCATGTATATTTTCCATCATGGCATATGTCTCAGCAGGAAGTTTCCTACAATAAATTTGTGTACATTTTGGGAAGGGGGAAAAAGAAAGATCTGAAAGTCCACAGAATCTGCTCAGACCAAGGCATTCTTCTAAAGACCATGACCTAGGTGGTTTGGAAAGGCTGAAGCCCGACATATTTTCGAAGGGGAGTGACACCCTATACCACACAATTGTGGGAATTGTAAAGTTAGCCCCAGCAAATCTTCAAGGAGTACACAGCAGTCCATATTGGCCACTGACGAAGACCCTTTGTTGAAACACGTTTGGCCTCTTTCTACATGGTTTTAGCTACATATTTGTCTGGTCAATATGTTATTGCACTTTTAATGCAATATCATTGTTAATTTTTATTTTATATTTTTGTATATTAAACATAACTTCCTTTTGAACAACATAAGATCATCTGTTATGGTGGGTCCCAAAAAGTGAAGGCCTCTTTTTTAATTGCACTTTAACCACAGGGTCCACTGAAGAGATGTGACATATAAGCCTTTTATTGTGGTTCTCCCTCGAATTATCCTACTTCGTTTATATAGTGCTTATATACCATATGAAAACTTGCAAACTTACATCTCTCCTGTAGCGGCGTTACCCCGCTGAGGTTCACTCTCGCACCTTGTTGTTTTCACTGTGGCCTCGCCCATTGACCTCCTTTGTATCTCCCCCTACAGTTTATTGGTTGTTGTACGTTGGACAACTCCCCCCCCCCATTCACACTGTCTGAAAACCTCCCTCCCCCCTTCCATGATCTGCATGTGTATCGGCATTGTTCTATATATGTTTACTCAGAAGTAAGACTCTCCCTGTTCAATGGGGTTTCCTCAAAGGTAAGCCAGCATGTGATGTTAGCAGTTGAAATCAATGGGATTTACTTTTGAGTAAGGGAACCAGAACATCTGTAGTTCATGAACTTGAAGATGCAAGCAAGCAAGCACACATGCACACCACCACCTCCACTTCGCTGGCTCGCTTTCTTTCCTGCTTCTCCAAGAGAAGGAGCCATGATTGGTTTAACACCATTTGCTTCATGGCTGCTCGTCCTCCCCTCTCCTCAGCTGGGAGTTGGGCCTGACACCCCCCTAGATCTGAGATAAAAGGCGGCAGGAAAGAGAAACGGAGGGAAGGGGGGGGCTGGAAAGATTTCCCCTCTTTCTGCGCCCTTTTCCTAAGGAGGAGCCACAGAGGGAGGGAGGGAGCCTCCAGACAGGGTTAGTGGATTTACTTTACTCAAAAGTAAATCCCATTGATTTCAACGGCTAACATGACATGCTGACCCTTGGTCTGTGCTTGGAGGGGAGAGAAATGGTGAGGGGGGGGCAAGGAAGACAAAGAATCCCTACCTACAATTTTAATATATGTTGCCTAGGCTACAGCCATTCCCTTAACCCTGCCTGGAGGATCCCTCCCTCCCTCCCTCTGTGGCTCCTCCTTAGGAAAAGGGCACAGAAAGAGGAGAAATCTTTCTAGCCCCCCTTCTCTCCGTATCTCTCCCCTCCAAGCAAAGACCAGGGGGCAGCAGGTCATGTTAGCAGTTGATATCAATTGGATTTACTTTTGAGTAAATTCCAAAACTATCCCTTTGTGAGTTTCCTTCCTTACAGCAGTTCTAGAATACATCTATTAAGTTTTCAAGCGGACAAATGGGTTTGCTATCTGCTAGGACTGCAAACTCACGCTGCGTTCAGCAAATCAAGCTGAAATAGTTTAGTGTGAACAGAGTGAAGCTTCTGCAGACAGAATTTAGAAGACCATTCTGTCACTGATATATGAGGCAGAAGAGAAGCCAGATCATTCTTCCATTACAGAACTTATACGCTATTGCTACTCATGACAAAAAGAAGGTTTTAACTACCCCTGCTGCTGGAGTTAAATCAATGTTGGACAGTACTAGCAGTTCTCATTGTCACTGTCTCCACTAAAGACCAGCTCAAAAGGTGCAATAACAGTCCTTTCTAGGCAATATCACATTTATCAAGCAATTCATTTTGTCAACAGTTTGTGACGGTGCAATACATGTGGGTTGAATTCATTGGTGAAATGGAGCCACAGTTCACAGGATCGAAGTGCAGGGATGTTCTGATTAGCAGAGATGATAACATAATTTGCCCCCCACCCCCAGAGGTCTCTGTTCCCTCTGAACTTAGTTACAATTTCTATAGTTTCTGGTGGGTGGATGGGGGTGGATTTTTCCAGCAACCATATCTTGTTGTGAGCTATTCCTATTGTAATATGAAGTAGTGGGCAATTGAGCTCAATCAGACAAGGAAAATCGTGTTTGCTTACTGTTGCTTCTCCACCTGCACATTTGCCCCTCATTACTTCCTCTTTTGAAAGAGGAAGTAAACAACATGCGCATGGCCCATTCAGTAGGCTGTTTTGATCCCACTGCTTCTCCTGCACACAGCAGGAGGTAGTGGCAACTTCCATCTTAAAAATAAATCAGACTTATTGGGGTGTTTTTTTGTGGTGTGAAGAAGGATAGAAGGGGCAGGAGGCATGTGGGAGGCACACAATGTCGTGAGAGGGACTCTTGTTTACACTGAAATACTTCCATTAGTTTGAAGGAAAGTATAGCAGGTCACTGAGGCTGCCACAAATCAGGACACTTCTCAGCTCCATAGAAAGCTTACTGGCTCAAACATTTGGTCTTTCAAACTGAATAAGAGAACTCACGAATCCGTCACTTTACACTTTGGGCCCAGTGTTTACCAATAGTTTTACTTACTGATATGAATTAAAGATATGGGACAATTCACATAACCCCATGTTACTAACTCATCACAGCCTAATTCATCCCAACTCATCACAGATCCAGCTTGTCAAATGATAGCAACCGTTATGTGAATCACACGGTGTGACCTCATCTCTTGGGCTTTCACCACACACGTGACAAAAGCAGCAAAATCTTAAACCCAAAATGTTGCACTTCAGCAAAGATGAAATAATTTAAAAACCTGTAAATGACAACCAAGTAGTGCCAGGAAAGCCTTCCTGGAGAAAACGTTCCATAATTGCCAACACAGAAAGGCCTTCTCCTCAGGAACCCACCCACAATACTTCAGATGGCAGGGTTACCCAAAGAAGGGCCTCTGTTGAAGTTCTTAGTGTAGAGACAGGCACCCTGGTCCCAAGATTTGAAGGACTTTAAAGGTCAAAAACAACATCTTCAAATCAGGAACATTTGTGCCCTGGCTGGACCAGGGAAGTGTGTGCATCTCCTAAGGCCTTAAGCCCCAAATGTACATTCCCAGAAATATTGGGAAAGAGCCTAGCTCAATGGTAGAGCTCCAGAGGGTCCCAGGTTCAGTTCCTGGTGTCTCCAAGAAGAGCTGGCAAAGACCACTGTCTGAAATCTTGGAGAGCAGCTGCAAGTCAGAATAGATCAAGAGTGGGCAGAAAGTAGATCTCTAGATGTTTTGGTCTTTCGACTTCCAGCACCCCAAACCGTTGGCCAATGCTGGCAGCGGCTCCAGGGAGTTTGATGTCAAAACGTTTGGAGGTGTACTACTTTCTGCTAGATGGACTGAAGTTCTGATTCGGTATAAGACAGCTTCCTAAGTTGTATGTGCTTGTGGCTGAGACACACATGTGTGCTCTGAATTCCTAGCAGGCTTCATTGTGCTCGTTCTTTCTGCCACTTCATCTTCTGATTCATCTCAGTGCATTATCTCTTGTCATCTCCCTGTATTAGAATGAAGAACTCTGCTTAGAAAGAGAGCTGTGAATCATTCCTTATAGTACATCTGACGCATCTAACTTAACTGCATATGCTGAGGCTGACAGCCATAGATCTCATGGATATATGCAGGGTTTTTTTTCCACTTCATTCCTCCTTTGCAAGGTGTCTATGATCTCACTAACAGATACAATGAAAGCCAAAACAGATAGGATGGGGAATCCCATGATAGGATTTCCTAAATTAATACATAAATAAAAGCAGCCGCACACGCGCACACACACACCCGTACTTGAAATGGATTGGAGCAGTGGTGTTGCTAGTTAACCCTTTCCTCCCATGCTGTTTTCTTCTATAAAATCAGTCTCTTCCCTGCCCCAAAGTTCCTATTAGCTCTACAAAGAAAAGAAACATGCCTGTATTTTGCTCCATGGGACTAATGGCTTGTATCCAACTGTAGCCTTCCACCAGCAGAATTCACTGCTTGGGATCAAATTTCTTTTCATACTGCATTCTTCTGTCCCACCTAAATTTGGGGGTATGCAGGAGGCTGCAGAGGAGAGGACAGAAAGGGAAATGTCAGTTGCACGGGCTGAAATCTGCACATGTAATGTTGAATTTAGCCCAATAGCAGCTTCAGGGGACTGATTTAAATTGGCACAGGGGAGGATTGGTTAAGCATCCCCCCCTCCCCCAGAGCCACTGCTCCAGTTCTTGGCTGTTTTAAAAGTAAAACACACACACACACACACACACACACACACACACACACACACCCAAAAGTTAAGAGATCCAGGCACAGAACTCCCGCATCATGTGCTTTATCACACCAGCGTTATACTGTGCAATCACTGCAAACTGCGTGCAAAGGACTCCGAAGTTTTCCAGTTTATAATCTGCTTTTATTGCGAAGTACTCTGAAGTTTTCCACCTTATAATCTGCTTTGACTGTGAAGTACTCCCAAACATCCTGCTTTAATTGTGCTTCAATGGCAAAAGACCCACCCTATTTTGCTACTACTTCTGAAGCAAATCATTTGTTGTTTTCCGAGCGGCCACTGGGGGCGCAGGAGCAGGATTTGATAGGTTTAAAGAAAAATTAAACAAATGCTTAGATCTGCGTAAGTTTTAAAGATAAAGATATCAAAATTGGCACAGCAATAGATATTAAGGAGAGCTTTAAGCATACCAAATTTGAATTGGATTGGGTCATCCATTGATTTTTTAATGATTTTTTTACATTTCCTCCCTTAAACCCTTTTCCTGGTATGCAAAGGATCTTAGGAACGCTGCCGCCCAGGTTGTGATTTAGCAACAACAACAACAACGGCAACAGCTTAGCGCTGTAGGGGATAATTCAAGGGAAACAGGTATGTGGGATGAAGCTACATGTCAGTTTTGGTTCTTCGTCTCTCCCTCTGTCTCTGAGAGGAAAGAGACTTTGTGAGAGGCATGGAATTGTGACTACCCTATGTCTTTCTCCCTCTGGCTTCTTCACAGTGCCTAGTTTAACACAAGTGTGACATGGCAATGCATCGTCCTGCCCTGCCACTGACTGCCAATAGCATGAAGCAGGGAGATTCAAGGCGTAGCATGATGATGTCACAGCGTGAATTGTATTGAATTAGGTCAGATCTGCCTTCCCCAATCTGTGGTCCTCTAGAAGTGTTGGATTACAACTCAAACCATCCCCATGTTCTGGTCTATGACGAAAATAAACAACAACAACAGCAGGCTGTGGTGGCTATTGGGAAAGGCTGACATCGGCAACCTCCAGGATGTGTCCCACACTTCCCCCTGGTAATTTCATTTAAAAAATAAAAATAAACAGAGATAGTGCAGTATTTAAAATAATCATGGGATGTCCTCTGCATGTAAAGCTGGCGTAGCGCTATAATTCAGCCACTAGATGGTACTGTTTCATTGATCTTAATAGCATTGCTGGAAGGGGATTTTGAGTTTTCAATTCAAAATTGGTCACCATCTAAAGGAGCCTGTTGTAAACGTGGAAAGACTCCAGAAGATGAAACCTCAGTAAAGATGCAGGGTTTTTTCTTAATGTAGAGAACACCCTAAGTCTCTTGTAAAATCTAGTGTCACCCACCCTCTCCTTTCTTACAGTAAGGGTGCTTCCAGTGCTACCACCAGTCAAAAGACATTGTGCAGCTATTCCGTTTTCCCCTCCTTTGTGGGTTTTGTGTGTGTGTGTGTGTGTGTGTGTGTTATGAAAAAAAACTAAACAAGTGCTGGGAATACATGGGAAGATTACAAATGGAAGACCATGTCACCTGGAGCCTCCATAACTTCTGTGAACAAGGCAGAGCTAGTGCACAATAAAACCTTTGTTTGAAATTACCCCAATGATCATCAGATTATTTTTGCTTGTCCTTTCCTTCCCACTATGCCATACAGCAAGCACAGGCAACCTTCTCTCTCTCTCCCTTTTGCAGGTAATCTCTCGGGGATCTCGCATGAGCAGTGAGCAGGGCCGAAGCCAAAGTATGTAGGTAGAGCATGATGTAGAGTGAATCACTCCTTTCTCTTTCTGCCGTCTCTTTTTCTCTCTCTTGCTGCCCCTCTTTTCCCTCTCTCCCGCCTTCTTCCTTCTAATGCTGCTGGCGGCTTCCCGGGAAGGGGCAGATTGCTTTTGCCAGAGTCTTAACTGATCACATGCAAAGGGCTTTTGAAATTAGTCTGCAGGCCGCATGAAATTAGACTGAGGGCTGTGTCTGCAGCTTCTCCACTCTTGCTATAAAGAAACTTCTGAAGCTTAAAGATGTGCAAGAGAAATCCCTTCCTCATAACTTCATCATTCATTGCTTTTTTAGCTCCCCACTAACTCTTTTTTGAGTGGTATCGATCACTTTGACATAAGCTTGTAAATTGCCTCCATCTTTCTTACCAGTAGTATCTTGGCCCATCTGCTCCGCTTCGGCCCAGCAGGGATCCACCTTATAGTTCAAGGAATTCTCTGTGGGGTTTTTTTGCAAACCATTTCTTTCAAGTTTCCCATTTGTACTCTGCGAAAGTGTGTATGAAAACTCTGGTCCGGTTTGCACATAACGAGAAACCACCGCAGGTGAATTTCCCTGCAGTGTTTGCCATCATGGGCAACGGTTGCATTTTTGTATATTCCGGCTGGGGGGGTGGGGGTGGCATGCCATATTTTGCCGTTATGTGCGAACCAAACGAGGGTGGATTGTTCAGGTGGTCGACAAGCCACCCAAAACTGTTGGGTTGTTTTAGGGTTGCATTTGGCTTGTCAACCAGCCCAACAACCCACCCTCACCAGGTTCACACATAGTGACAAGCTACAATGCTCCCCTGTGCCTCAAATATTCAAAATGGTGGCATCCACTACAACAAGAAGCCCCACAAGAAAATTCACCCATGGTGGCTTCTCAAACTCATTACGTGCGAACCCAGGTCTCTGAGGACTTCCAGTTGCTTGCAACCGTAAACATACCAAGTACAAAGCAGCGGGAAACTTGTTGGCACAGTTTACTTCTGAAGTAATCCCTACGTCTTGGGTGGCATCTCCAAACTATGCTCTGGAATGAATATCTAGCTCCCTAGGGCCTCTAATTATTTAATATTAGACTGGAAATGTGGGGTGTTCCCAGGCTTGTTGGCACAGGTAATTTCCTCCGGAATCTCTTATATAACCATAAATCATTTAACTTTGGGGTCTGTATGCCGTCAGGTGATCTTTGATAAAATAAAATGAAAGAGAAATCAGATAAAAGATTGTGACATACCTTTATTTATTGTTTCTACAGCTCTGGGGGTCAAATGCTTCTGGCTGAACGAGGTATTTAAGTATGTGCCTGATATGCTGAACCTTCAAAGATCTCAATCCTTTCATTGTTGTAAGACTAATTACACCTTAAGGATGAGCTTATGGAACACTGCCAACCTTTTATGTCCAAAGTGAGTGAAGTGGGATTTTTAAAATAAAGAATGTCTTTGATAATGATGGTTGTTTTTTTAAAAAAAGGTAAAATTGAAAGATTTATTTTGAACTGTTTTGATTTGTTTTTAGTTTGGATTTGAGGGCTAATGCGAGCATCATTAGGTACCTTGCTGTCAGAGCATGTACCACTCCCCTGGTACTGGCAGGGTGAGAGCGGCAGGATGAGTCCTGGAAGTTGTTGGTCCAAATGCCTTAAACCTACCCCACTGATCTTGCTGTCTGCTGACTTTCGAGCCCATGCAATCCTGCACATGTTTTCATTAATGACAAGTAAAATGCCTATCATTAAGACAGATGGAGTGGGAAAGAAGGGCCATACATTACGAGGTGAGTGTGTGTATGAGTAGTGTCTGTGCTCTCTATGGACACTTCAAGTGTCATCAGACGAGCATTTTATCGCAGGCTCGTTACTGCCCACTCAGTTTTTCATGCAAACAATTTCAACCTATTTTAACTTAACGTTTTTATTGCCAGCAACTAAATCTTAGGAGTGTCATGTCAACTTTTGGGAATGGGAAAAACTCCACTCAAGCCCAAAAAACACCAAATGATCAGGGACTGAGTGGAAGGAGGTGTGGCCAGAGGAAGGAGGCGTGGCCACCTAGGGAATCCCAGAGAACTGGATTGGGATGCCAGGAGGGCCAGATTTCTCCCTTGTGCCTAGGGTTTCCCATCCCTGACTTAGTGCCATCCTAGTTTCTATTTCTTGGTAAGGTTGTCCACTTATGCATCAACAAAAGAGAGAGAGAGAGAGAGAGAGAGAGAGAGAGAGAGAGAGAGAGAGAGAGAGAGAGATGAAACACATTATTATTATTATTATTATTATTATTATTATTATTATTATTTACAAAATTTGTATGCTGCTCTATATCTGAAACAGATTCTGGAGCGATGAACGTAAGAATTAAACAGTAAAAGATCTAAAAATTAAAACACCATTATTACACTAAAAAACACAGAATGCCAGTAAAAACCTTGGTTGTCACTTAAAGGAATGCTTCCTGGGAAAAGACTGTTTTCAGGAGGCACCAGAAACAACACAGCCAGGATCTACACTAGTGCTTTAAAATGGTTTATAACGGTTTTGATAACTGTTGGGGCCTATGATGCACTCCATATACAGTTTTTAAACCATTTTCAAAGTGTTATATCCTGCTTGTTTAGATCTGGCAGTGTTGGTGCCTGCCTGACCTCCAGGGGCAGGGAGTTCCACAGAAAGGGGGCCATGACTCTGAAGGCTCTTCTCCTGACAACCTCAGTGACCAGGCAGGTTGGTAAGAGAGAAGGCACTCTCTCAAGTATCACATCACCAAAAAAGAGGTCATAGATGGGCACAAACTTTGCATATTCTAATTTTTATGTATAGGCACACATTTAGAAAGTATTACTAATAACTGAAATGTAAATACAATATATCTCACCACAGTGGGGAAGGCTGTGACTAGGTGACAAACCCCTACATGCTGATATAGCTCAACAGTGCCTCCTAAATAATCTGGTAAATTAGCACCCTGTCCAGCAACCCGATTAGACCTCTTTCGCTCCATCTCTCACTTTTTTGTTTTCCAGAATGCATCCGAAACCTTAAGCTCTCTTTTTTTCTTTTCTTTTTTTTGTACATGTAAAGTGGCTCAAACCAGCTGAGCCTTTTGAGCTGTAAGTTAGAGTTTTTGGAAAAATGGTTCCAGGCACTAGGTAATTTTCTGATTTGCTGGCTTGACCACTGACATCATAAATGGCCATCACATTATTGGACAAAACAACAATCAGTGTCTGCTAAGGGATTTGCTTTTGCTGAAGTCCTAAAGCATATACATTTGTCAGCAACATTATTCTACCTCTTGCTGCTTTGAATATGTTTTTTGTTTTTGTATATGGATATGTGTTGAATGAGTCTAGGGCAGAGCTGTTCATTTTGAAAAACAGTTCTGACCTAGTAATTCTGAACTGATTTGTTAAGCAGTTGATTTTACTGCTTTTCACTTAGTTATATTTTGATGAATTGTTTAATGGGTCATTACCATGTTATAGCCTTATATTTATGTATTATTGCCTTATTGTGAATTGCACATTGTATTGTTCTGCAATATATTGAGATGTTGTGGATTAATGGCTTTTATTGTTGGTTTTTGTATTATTGTTATATTTTATCAGTTTGTTATGAACTGCCTTGGGCATACTATTTAAGGAAAGGTTGTATATAAATAAATTTGACCTTCACTTTGATAATATATCTGAAATCAAGAACACATTGCAGGGTCTTGCAGCAATAATAACCCTATATTATTGCTGCAAGCAATCAGGAAAGAAAATACAAAAGAGACATCCTAAGATAATTGAATGAAGCATCTGATTGATCTTGTTCATGGTTCCCTGTCTTTCAAGCTACGGGAGCCCACGATTATACAGAGATACGGTATTTTCAGTGCTGGCAGACTGAATGAATGTCAGTAGTTTGGTCCCTAAAGCCATTACGTCATGTAATGGAACCTTCAGGAACACACCCAATCGGAGGACATGTGCAATATGCTCTGGATCAACATCTTTCCTTTGGAATTTGTAGTGAACATAGCAGCACCGAATATGTCAAGCTGACAGCCCTGGGGGACGAATTCTTTAAGAGACAAGGGGAGCAGGAAGCAGCGGTAGCAGGTGTTGGCATCATAATTAGACCCCGTCTATATTAACGGATATGGGGAAAACGAAAACAGACTGCCATCTAGTGTTCAGTGAAGGCAAAGCAAGACCACATAGCTTACCAATCGCCAACTTGCCAAATCCTATTTTAGACTAAAACAAGAAGTCTGGAACCACTCCGCATGAAAAAAAAACCTGTGTTATATTGCATGTTATCTGTCTTTTGTACAGTGCCTTTATTTCTCAGCAAGCCCAAAGACTGGGAAGAGAGAGAGAGAGAGAGAGAGATTGGAACAGGAGCAATGATGTTGTCTGCTGGTGTATCATGAAAATTGATGGACCTTCCTTGCTCTGGCCAGTGAACGAGATGATAATAATCCTTTCAAGTTCTACTGTTTATGATAGATTGACATATAGGAAGCCAGAAAATGAAAAAAATAATTAAGCAAAGGCTTAAATAAGCAAAGGCTTTCTTTTTCTTTGATGGTGTTTCTACTTCACTTTAGCAGTTTATTTTATTTATTTATTTATTTATTTATTTATTTATTACATTTTTATACCACCCAATAGCCAAAGCTCTCTGGGTGGTTCACAAAAATTATCACCTAACATGCCTTTGTACAAGATCTTGACTTAGTTACAAATTAATGAGAACAATGCACCAAAGGGAGGAGAGGAGAGAGGAGGGGGGAGGGAGAGAGAGAGAGAGAGAGATCCATTAAGATGACACCTGCACTTGGAGATAGTTTAAACAGTGACAATTTTTTTTGCAAGATTGTTTGCATTTCTCCCCCCTCCCCCTCCCATATGTCTGTCTGTCTGTCTATTTAGATCAGAACAGTGGGAAGACCTGCATATATATAAATATGCTACAATTATGATTATATTTATAGCATCTAACTAGTTTACACATGTTACAATAATATAATATATGAAACTAATTGGATAACTACATTTATCCAATGTAGCATAAAATATACAAGTTAGATGCAGCCTCTGTTTCAAGGTATATTTCCTCTATTGCCCTCAAATAACTTGTATATGCAACAGCTTATATTTGAACAGGCCCAGGTACAGTAATTAGTGCAAATGTATAAATATCCATTGTATGTGTTTGCCCATAGGTGTAGCTTTTCATTACCTTGAACTACAAATGCTCAGTGCTGTAAGTTGAATCGCTTTAGGAACCTTTGACATGCAGCATAATAACTGCTTCAAATCAGAGGTGCTATTTCCTTCCTCAAGCAGTTTCCTGGTAACAAGAACATCATGTGCTTCTCACCTGCATGTAACATCAATTGCTGCTCTCAGATCTTCACCTTGGAGGCTTGGCCAGGCAATTCCCATTGGTGGCGTTGGGTGAGACCTTCAAATACATGACCTTCATGCAAATGAAGACACCAGCTATCGGATGATTAGAGAAGCATGTAGGTGTTGTCGTTGTTTTAAAAAAGCATAACTGTTTTTTTTTGCTGACATGTAAGATTTGCTTCTTCACAGGGTTAATAAGATTTCTTATAGCAGAAATGTCCGTGCGAAGATAAGACAGCAGTGACCAGGTGGGATCCCTTAGCAACCGCCTCCAAGAAGATCAACTTGTCCTGTGGGAGGCAGTTCATGCTATGTGAACTGTATCTAATTGGGAGGGAGAGAACCTTCTGGGAGTATTTGCCTAGAAAGAGATAAGAAGACAGCAAGATTCATGTGAATCTGATAAGATACCGAAAGCTGCTATCTTTTCTTGGCATTGTAAATTATTTCAAAGCACACACCCACCCAACAAAACCTGTTCGGTTCTAATGAGCAACATGTTTATGTTTGTGGAATTGTACCAATGTGTAACAAAAGATATTTCTAACTCAGGATTAAAATCTGGGTGCAAACTGTGCCATTCCAGACAGATAATTATTCATTTGGCATATACTATCATATTTTACGACAATCTGTACCCTTCCTTTTTGGGAAATGGGATTTTCTAAAGTATTTAAAAACAACAATAACAGAAAGCAGATGGACGCGACGGTTCTTTAGTGATAAAATGTATAAAGTAGACCAAAAAGAGCCTTCCGTCTTCCAACTGCTTCCTCGTTTGATTATGTATTAATCCTGGTACTCTCCAGATGTGTTGGCTGGCAGTCGCTCCGAATTGTAGTCCAATGGAGGGGGGGAACTGATTTAAAGCCATGACCTGGAATAAAGTGGTTGGCAGGGAAAGGGTTAAGCACTTCCTGCCTATTATGTCTACCCTAAAAAGGCTTTTCACAAGAGAAAGAGCAACCCACATTCCTAGACCCACATTTCTCACCCCATGTTTAGTTCATGATACAAATGTGTGGGCCTCCAAGAGTGTTAGGAACAGTTTACATTTATATACCACCCCATAGCCAAAGCTCTCTGGGTGGCCTGTTAATTATATCTGTTGTATAATAAACAAACAAACAAATCGAATTTTGTTGAAACTGTTGTTATCTGAAGCTCTGGGTTCAAATCATCCTCAACTCATTGAGTGCACTTTCTCATTAGGGTGGTCTATTTGCAGGCCTGCCCAGTCCAAGGCTTGTTTAAAGATGCATTAAAGAAAAAGGCAACTAAAATGATCAAGGGAGTGTCAAGGTTAAAACAGCTGAGATTGTTTAGCCTGGAAAAAAGAGGTTAAGGTGAGACATGATAGAAGTGCACAAAATCATGCATGGTGTGGAGAATGTGGAGGCATCTCTCTCTCTCTCTTCCTGTATGTCTCGTTGGTGGGAGATTCCGGATGGATAAAAGGAAGGACTTCTTCATATAGTGCATACTCAAACTATGCTATTCATTACTGCAAGACGTAGTGATGGCCACCAATTTGGATGGCTTAGAGTGAACAGATTTTTAAAAAGGGCAGGGCACCTGAAGCTTTAACTGTTGTGATGAAGAGGAAATTTCACCAGGTTCTCCATATGTACAAATGGCACCTGCTGAAATTCTCTTTTCCATACAACTGTTAAAGATACAGGAGCCCTGTCCTCCTTTTCATATGGTCACCCTAGATTAGTAGAATGTGTAGTTTGGTCCTTAAGACTCGCAGTTGTGTGCAGACTTCAGGCTTGTGGGATCAGTGTTGCTTTCTGTACTAGAAACCCAAAGTCCACCAACCATGGAGCCAGGTAGGTACCTCCTGAGCCCTGTGAACCATCCGCCTAGCTCCCAGGGGTGGCCTTTCCCTTCCCCAACTGCCACCAGAAGGGCAACTGAGGAAATGTCTTGCCCAGAGGGAATGGGAGAAGAAAGCAATCGGGGGGGGGGGGAATCCGCACGTTGTTCCGAGATCGCTTCTAAGCGACCCCAGTGCGGCGTGAAAGCGAGCGTGTAACTTGCCTTTTGAAGAGCCGACAAAGAGACATCCTTCCCGCCGCTGCCACCGCCACCCGCAGACCTCCTCGCCGAGCAGCGAGGAGAGCTCGGCTGAAGAAGGCGGGGTTGAGAGCAGAAGAAGCTCTCCACCCCACCTTCTTCCCCCGAGCTCTCCGTCCCAGCCGGCGAGGAGGGAGTTGGGTGGCGGCGGCGGCGGCGGGAAGGATGTCTCTTTGTCGGCTCTTCAAAAGGCAAGTTACACGCTCGCTTTCACGCCGCACTGGGGTCGCTTAGAAGCGATCTCGGAACGACGTGCGGATTCCCCCCAGGCTTGAACTCGAAAGAAAAAAAACTGCAGAAGAGAAGAAAGAAAAGAGGAACAGGCCAGCCCAAAAGATCCACAGATGCTGTGCAAACTTGAGATGAGCTGATACCTGCCCATCCATATGGAGCATCTGTAGCATCACTATCTGGTGCTTCCTCCACTACCTCACAATCCTCTTTCTTCTGTCTCCTCTTTTTAGAATGTGAGCCTGAGGGGCAGAGACTGTCTGGTTGTGGATTCTTGTAGCTGCTCCGGAAGTCTATTGACTGAAGAACAAGATAGAAATAAATCTATAAATATTGAATGAATAAATACACTGGGATGGCCTACATCTGTGATGCTACAGTTCAGTGATGTTGATCGCTTTATTGAGGGTGTTGGGAAGGGGCAGCTTTTCTGTTGCTCCTACTGTTAAAGCTGGAGGGGGGGGGTGCTTCCACACAAAGGACTGCTAGTACTACCAGTGGGGGCCTGCTCAGACAACACACTAAGCCATGGTTAGACCTCTAACCCTTTTGCAGTAAATGGTTAGTGAGCATGTTTAAACAGTATGCTAAGTCATGGTTCACATGACACGCTAAGCTGTAATGTTTAGCTCATTGCACTTGCTGAGTAGGTTTATATATACTCATAGGCAGGATCTACACCATTGCTTTAAAACGGTTTATAACAGTAGTGAGAACTGTTGGGGCCCAGGACACACTCAAAATGTTTTCGAAGTGTCCTATCTTTCTTGGTGTAGATCTGGGCATAGTCTCCGAAATTGTATGAATCCATTACGCAAAGATTACTGCAGACGCTGACTGCAGCCAGGAAATCAGAAGACGTTTACTTCTTGGGAGGAGAGCAATGACAAATCTTGATAAAATAGTTAAGAGCAGAGACACCACACTGACAACAAAGGTCCGCATAGTTAAAGCAATGGTATTCCCCGTAGTAACCTATGGCTGCGAGAGCTGGACCATAAGGAAGGTTGAGCGAAGGAAGATAGATGCTTTTGAACTGTGGTGTTGGAGGAAAATTCTGAGAGTGCCTTGGACTGCAAGAAGATCAAACCAGTCCATACTCCAGGAAATAAAGCCAGACTGCTCACTTGAGGGAATGGTATTAAAGGCAAAACTGAAGTACTTTGGCCACATAATGAGAAGACAGGATACCCTGGAGAAGAGGCTGATGCTAGGGAAAGTGGAAGGCAAAAGGAAGAGGGGCCGACCAAGGGCAAGATGGATGGATGATATTCTGGAGGTGACAGACTTGACCTTGGGGGAGCTAGGGTGGCAACAGCCGACAGAAAGCTCTGGCATGGGCTGGTCCATGAAGTCACGAAGAGTCGGAAACGAACGAATAAACAACAATTACTCTTTAGTTGGTTGCTTTGGAGACTTCCAATTACATGCTGTACATGATGTTGCAGCTGCGTACAATTGTTTAAGGAGGCCTTTATGCAAGAATCCTGATTCACTAGGTTCAGAAAGATGAAGCAGCATTGCTTTAGGAGTTACCAGTAGTCTAACCTGAAGAAATTCCTGACAAACATTAGCAACCGTGTTCCAAAACTCCTGCACTGTAGAACACTCCCATCAGAGATGGAAGTATGAGCCAATGTGTCCACACCTCTTCCAAAAATATTGACTATAATTTGGATGTATCAGACGAAGCCTTGCAGGAGTAATGTAACACCTTGTATCTCCTCTCCATTATTTTCCTCCTGGTTTATTGCCTGTGCTGGTGATCAGGTGGTGGTGAGCATGGGGCTCCAGCTGGAGAGACAACTTGTTGCGGTATCTGTGGATTCTTGTTTGGGAATTTCTCGGCAGACACGCTCTGGCCAGTGGTGCAGCTACGAAAATCCAGACTCTGGACTCAATGACCTCATGGGAGCTTTCTTCACACATCCATCTGTATTACCTCAGTTGTGAAGCAAACAATCAACATTTATTTTCTTCTTCCTGATATGTTACGACAACTACTACAACACTGTTTGCCAACCTCCATTTTAAAAAATCAGGGCATTGTGGAGTTTGGCATTTTAAACTCACTTAAATCATAGCATTGTCTTGATTATGGGAATAAAATGGAGTTTGCTTCTGTTGCTATGAACGAGCCAGAACATCACCTGCTGCTCTCTGGGTGGTCATTTGGGGGCCCCTCTCAGGTCTGAGGCCCTGGAATTTGGCCCTAAATCTGCACCACTGGCTCTGGCTAAAGCCCAGTGATGAAGCCTTTGTCTGGCTCTGGCTCTTCCATGACCTTCGCTGCTAGTCCTTCTGATCTGACTGGCCTTTCCTCATTTAGGTTGGAATCAGAAATGCTGCCCAGGCATGGACATCCTCTGGAAGGGGCAAGGGGGTGTGTGTCACTCCCTCCCCCCAGATGAAATATAACACCCAGTTTCCCAGCTTTCATTTTAAAAAACACGACGACGTCTCTAATCCTTGTAGAATGGGTGCGGGGATATGGGACATAACAATGAAAATGGTAGAGAAGTATATAATGTAGAAGTGCTTGGCGTGTCCAGCTGCATGGGATGAGAGTGAAACAAGTATAAGTTAAAACATGTTTATTTGTTCAAATGGCACATTGCTGTATGAGACCTTGCATTTGCACTCCAACATGTGCTAAATGTCACTAGGTAGATAAATCTCAATATTTTTTTTGGCAGAATTACCCAGACTGAAAAAAGAACAGGAGGGGTGCAGCGGCGGGGGGTGGGGGTTGCTACGAAAAGTGGACACGCAGAAGCTTTTCTATCTTGTCAGTAATGGCAGCAAATTGCCACCTCCACTCAGTTGTGTCAACAAAGAACAGACATGCTTGATTTACAATTCTCCAGCTGACATGACAAGCTTACCATGAGAGAATTCAAGGAATTTAACTGTGAACTTGAACAATTTGGCATGTACCTAGTGGTTCCATCAGGGACAACTCCAGGGTTGAGGCACAGTGTCTTCTGATGAGCCCCTAATACATGGTTAGGCCCTGGTGAGGTTATCTTACTATGGTGGCAGCAGGCAACAGCAAAACCATAGGCAGTTGGGAACCACCAGTGAAATTTCCCAGAATGCATCTGATGTAGCATTACTCTGCAGCATTGTGGGAAATTAAAATGGCAGCTCCTGGGGGCGGGGGAAATAGAGGAGGTGGCAAAGCAAGCGTCAACTATGAATTTTGTCTAAGTGCTGGGACCCTAGCAACTGTCCAAGGGTGCTGAGTGCTGATGCTGAGATTGTGCAGGGGTAAGTAAACTGTGTCCCTCCAGATGTTTTGGCCAGAACACCCATCATCCCTCATCATTGGCTATGCTGGATAGGACTGATGTTTTGGATTACAACTCCCAGCATTCCTAACTATTGGCCATTCTGGCAGGGACTTCTAGGAGTTGACATCCAAAACATCTGGAGAGCACCAAGTTGGGCAATGTTGCCCTAAATGTATCCCTGCACTTGCAGTTGACGAGTTAGCATATATCTCTTGATGGTTGCAGTGTGTGAAAGAGCCATCAGAGTTAAACACCACTGAGGAAGATTGCACCAGCGGAGGCTGGTGGTTCTGTTTTTGGTGGGGCTATGAATCTATTCTGGGTTTCAGCCAGAACCAGTCAGAACTCTAAAGGAGCTATCCAAGGTGCTGAACTCTCTCCCCACTGTGTTTCACATTATCTCAGACACAATACTTTCAATAGAGACAGCTCACACATTCAGGTATGAGTGATCAGGGACTGATATTTGTACATCAGTCCACACAGAGGAGGCTGGTGGCTCCAATTTTTGGTGGGGCTCTGAATCCATTCTGGGTTTTAGTCAGAACGAGCCAGAACTCTAAAGGAGCAATCCAAAGTTCTGAACCTAATTTGGGAGGTAGGGTTAAGTACCTTGGATAGATCCTTTAGAGTTCTGTCTAGTTCTGACTGAAACCCACTGAAATCAGAGCCATCAGCCTGCACTGGGAGTAACATTGACTAGGCCCATACACTAGATCAGGGATTGGCAACTTGTGGCCCTCCAAATGTTTTGGCCTACAACTCCCATCAGCCCTTGCCAGTTTGGATAGTTTCTGGGGGCCCATGGTTGATGCCTGCCTTATCCCCACACCTCCTTTTATTTCCCCCCAAGAGTCTGTTAAAGTTCTTCCTTACTAGCTACGTATGTGAAAGGCTAGTTATCTCCCTTAAAACCATACCTGAGTTTGGACTAGGTTATCTAAAGGGCTGCATCCTCCCCCATGGCCCTGCCTGCCCCCTGTGGTCAGCCAGAGAGGCCCTCTTGTGAGTCCCACCATTGATGGAAGAATATTTGGTGATAATGAGGGAAGGGGGATGTTTCTCTGTAACAGCACCCAGAATATAGAACTCCCTGCCCTGGAAATCTGTCTTGACCCTTCGTTAGTAATTTTGCAACACTACTTAAAATACATTTTTGATTAGACAAACGTTAGGAGTGCCTTCTGTTTAAGTTTTTTATACTTCCCATACCATATTTGATTGCAGCTCTGCAGTAGTTATTTTTATTGTTATGATTTTGTTGCATTTTTTGGGAGGGGGGGGTGTCTTGGATTTCTTGCTGCCTTGACCATAGTTTTGGAAATGCCAGCTAAAAGTCCTGTAGTAAGTAAATAAATAAGCAAGCAAGCAAATCGTTATAATTACTGTTTAAAAAGCACAATATGTGTTGTTAATATAACATACTGCGGGGGTCCTTTTTGTTTTTGTTTCCTGCCATTTAATCTGGAAGATATCCATGCGAACCTTTAAAGCTGGCCAAAAATCTCCCTTCCTCCCCCATCCCCACATGGGCCCCCATATGACTGCATTTCAGAGTTTCTATTCCTCACAGTCCAAATCTATATGGTGCTTCAGCTCACAGCTCACACTGATCCCTGCCAATCCACACAGCTGACAAGATCAGGCAGTGCAGTTCACATCAGTGGTTTCCCAAAATGAACACTGAATCATAGAATAGTAGAGTTGGAAGGGTCCTAAAAGGCCATCAAGTCCAACCCCCTGCTCAATGCAGGAATCCACCCTAAAGCATCCCTGACGGATGGTTGTCCAGCTGCCTCTTGAAGGCCTCTAGTGTGGGAGAGCCCACAACCTTCCTAGGTAACTGGTTCCATTGTCGTACTGCTCTAATAGTCAGGAAGTTTTTTCTGATGTCCAGCTGGAATCTAGCTTCCAGTAAGAGTCCATTATTCTGTGTCCTGCACTCTGGGAGGATCGAGAAGAGATCCTGGCCCTCCTCTGTGTGACAACCTTTCAAGTATTTGTAGAGTGCTATCATGTCTCCCCTCAATCTTCTCTTCTCCAGGCTAAACATGCCCAGTTCTTTCAGTCTCTCTTCATAGGGCTTTGTTTCCAGACCCCTGATCATCCTGGTTGCCCTCCTCTGAACATGCTCCAACTTGTCTGCATCCTTCTTGAAGTGTGGTGCTCAGAACTGGATGCAATATTCAAGATTAGGCCTAACCAGGGCCAAATTGACATTCCATCAGGGAACCTTTCATCTAACTCAATGAGCTGTAGCATAGATTTGAATAGACTTGAGAACCATAAGATTTTATACATGATTCTAGGTAGGCAAAAACAACTGACTTGTGCAGTATTGCATGTGCCTGGTGTCTTGTTTAAGGTGGGTCCTCAGCTGTGACAAGTTCAACGCTAGCAAGCACAGTAGCCACCTAGACTATGGATACCTAGTGTATCAACACTGCACATCAGGTGCATGACACTCTACTCAGCTAAGTTCTTGATTGGCCAGCATCATGTTTAAAACAAAGCTTTGTACCATTTCAGGATGTGGTTTCTGTTGATGCTCAACACTGTTCCGTTACAGGTTAGATCTTTAGCAGTGTTCCGGTTAGGTTTCTCAGGGAAGCAAGATGGGAAATGATCAGCACCACAGAAAGCTTTAAGTGGTGTTGGGGCTGGAGGCCAGATAGGGTTGTCTTTATGTTGCTCCAACAAGGAGCAGGTCAAGACTGAACCATAAGTAGAAGTTCAGCAGAATTTAGGCTGGTTTGGCTCTGCTTTTACACTGACTGTGCCTTTGTCACTTAGAGGGGACTGGTCTGTTTTAGCAGCCTGAGGCTGCAGTAACTTGGGAGTGGCATGCAAGTGGCATGGTTGGAGTCCTCAGAGTTTGAAGATGGCAAGGCAACCTACTCTGGATCCAGGGGAGCTGACCCCTGAGATCTTTCTGGGGAACTAGGTCCTGGGGAGGTGGAAGTCTCAGGATGCCTATCTTTGACCGAATCCTCTTCCTGGACTGTTAACTCTAGAGCCTCCTTTCAGGACAAGGGGTTGGGATCCTGGTTAATGACAATCCTAGGCATCAAGAAATTGAATGAACCCTCCACTACAGCATGAGATCAATGAAATGAGAAAAAACTTCTGCCACATACTCATTGCCTGTAACAGATATGGCCAAATATTATTCCATAAGCCAGGTAAGTCCTATGAAGTCCTTTGCAGACACAACAAATGTTAATCAAGGTATGGTAAAATTGTTACAGACAGTTTCACATATTAGTAAAGAACATTGTTTTCAAAAATAGTGAGAATAATTCACACTTCCATGTTGCATATCTTCTGTGGGTTTGTATGTAAAGCTATGTTGGAGATTTTGTTAAAGATTTCCAGCTCCTGGAAATCTTTTTCCAGCTCCTGAATGAGAGTCTGGGATAACAGGCAGATATAAACACACTGTCCAATGCAAACATTGGCCAAACCTGGTCTATACAGTATGCTGGATAAAATGGTGTTGCCTCTGTGCTATCTCTGACCCTTGGCTTGGGAACATCTTTGGCAAAGTACCTGTTTAATTGATTTCATTGAAAACTATCCACGTTGAATTAGATCCAGTTTTATGTTGGATCAATTGCACTGAAGGAAGTAGATTTCCCTGCCCTCTCTACACCTGAAAAAGCTATACATATAGTCAGGAGACCTTGGAAAGTGGGGTGAGCTGTGATGTGGGTTGGGAAGGGAGTTTTCCTAAAAACTGGATGGAGGAACCCTGCGTGAGCCCTTCCTCTTGCGATGGTAGATCTTGGATTTAACCCACTATCTTAAGGCTACTACTCCATAGAAGCAAGAGCTAGATGAATCCAGTGGTTCATCTTTTTCAGCATCTTATTTCCCGCAATGGTCAATCAGATGCCTCTGGGAAGCCCACAAGGAGGACATGAACACAAGATACCCTTCTACTTATGTTCCCCAGCAACTGGCCTACAGAGGCATATCGCTTCCATGAATAAAAGCCATTGATAAGTCCTATCCTCCATGAATTTGTCTAAAGACTATTCTTGTCCATAGGGCACAGTGAAATGATTGCACCAGAAAGCAGAGTGGGTGAATGCAGAGTGTGCTGTGCAGAACTGACAACGTGGTCCAGATCTTAACCTCCTGTTGTCTCAAATGCTGCGTAATACTGTTCAGCCATCCCCAGAAGAATCAGACATAGGATCAACCTCTTATAAAGCAGACAGAACCATCAAGCATTAAGGCTCATTTGTGTCACAGGGAAGACGAACAGTACATAGATTAGCCTCATTCCTTCCAAATGAGTCATAGCCATGTAGCCAGCCACACAGATTCCAAGCCCCAGGAAGCTGAAGCAGCTTGAGGCCCAGACAGGCAGAGAAGATCAAATTGCTGATCAGGCTGGAAAAAGCAGGGTTTCCCCCACCCCCCAAAAGATTCTTTTTAAATAGTGTACATTGGGATACTCAGTCCAATCTAAATTGTGTTCACACAGCTTGAAAGATACCATTCAGGAAGATAAGACCAGTCTTATTGGATAATATTTGATTATTGATTTAAAGTTATTTTGGGGATATTTGGGGGTATTTTTTACTAGAAAAGGGAGGCATACTTTTAAACACACACACCTCAAATAAATAATAATAAGCAGTTACAATGTCCCACTTAGGGTTTATCTGGCAAACAACTGAACAAACCATGGTTTCTTTTCTCAATCCCTGGGTTGTTTGATTCCTTCCTCCTTTGCCACTCCCTCTCAGTATGTCAAATGTAGTACTGGCATGTAGGGTGGATGGTTTTTTGTTTTTTTTACCACTCTTGCCTGCTGCCTATTTGGCCAAGCAAAACAACCCATGAACAACCTACAGTTCTGGTTTCACATGTAATGACAACCCATTGTATAAACAACCCAGAATTCACAATCCAACAAACAAACAAACCATGGGTTCTCTTTTTGGGTTGTTTCTGGATAATAAACCACATCAAGACAACCCAGAATTCAACAAGCCATGGGTTAAATAAACCATGGGTTAACATGATATACAAACCAAGTTTCTAACAATCACAGATTAAGGACTTGCATTTCCCATTTATTTATTTATTATATTTCTAAATTGCCCAATAGCCAAAGCTCTCTGGGTGGTTTTACAAAAATTAAAACAATAAACTACAAGACATTAAAATATAATATAAAGCATTTTATAAATTTGACACAGAATAAAACCAGAGTAAAATTAGCTAGGCTCCCATCCAACCTAGCTAATAACTATTGCTATCCATCCGCACCATTTATTTGTTTACTTTGTTAAGTCATCCATTTCCCCTACCCACCACCATATCTGACACTGGGAAACATGGCCTCCAGTGACAGAGATCCTACACACAGAGCAGGGTGTCTCTTGGGATTACAGCCCTCTCTCCACCTCCTGCTTATGTCAATGATGGCCATTTCACTAGTAAATATATATAACAAACAAGAACATGATCTAACTGCCCAGAGAGCCCTGGCTATGGGAGCTGTATATAAGTGTAATAAATAAATAAATAAATAAATAAATAAGCACGTTTTAGTTCCATTGTTCCTTGGTGGCAGCAATTAAAGCACATAATTCTCTCACTGAAAGATTTGCTTAAATCTGGCTAGCACATGGGCAGACAGGTATTTCTGAATCAGCTATATGGTAAATATCAATGTCAACTCCCATCTGTTTCTTGCTGTGTTATGCTGGTCTTGTTAACAAGCAATGTTTTCACTTCTTTGACTTTTCTTAAGGTTCTTTCCCTTCCATTTTCTTTGATTCAGAAAAGCCTCCTTTTCATCTAGTCCCTATGGATGTACGACAGTGAACTGGATGCACAATTGTGCCACATAAACCAATCTGTGCTGCCCTCTAATCTCTAGCAGCTGCAAGGACCACATGAGAAGGTGGTGACAAAGGGAAACAGGAAACTTGCCTCTATCCAGGCAACACCTGCTTTACAGGAAGGAAATAAACTTGACAATAGTGTTGGGCTAAGTCTATATTTAGGAGAATCATACAGTTTGGTAATCACTGGGATAGTCAATGGCATGTCGATTCATATCCAATGCTTTCTTCGGTGCAAACAGATTAAACTATTTCGAAGAAGATTGGCATACTAGATTTTTCAAAGCCTTTCCAAGAGAGACCGGTGTGTAATTTTAGCTTGGGGTATACATTTCAACTCCCAAGTTCATAAACCCCTGCAGGAGAAAAGCAGCTGATAGCTCATCAAACACTTTGATGGACATTCTCCTTTGTTCTGATCCAAGGTCATCATAGTGCTGCTCGGGTTACTTTCTTCTTTTTTTCTTCTTTTTTAAGTTTAGAAAACACACACCAACTGCTGCTTAAATAGTTTTTCCCCTATTTGGGGGGGGGAGTTAAAACTCACATATTTCTTAATTTTGCTCTGTTTAATGATTACTCTTCCTTTAAACATTTCTCAATTTTATTCTGCCAACTCTATCTTCCACGAGACCCTAGGCAACATTATATTTTACTAACAACAAAAATCTATTAATACTATTACTTTTTTTTAATAAACTCTTCCACAGCATTCCGTAAACAATAAACAATAACTTTGCAAGTTTTGACAGAAAAAAGGTGTACAACTCCCAGCATACCTCAGCCAGATTTCTTTCTCCCTGTCTAAACTTGCATAGGATTGCACCTTAAATGTCTAGACTTCCCCAATCTGGTGTACTCCAGATGTGCTGGACTACAACTCCCATCAACCCCAGGCAATGAAGCCAATGACACTACTGCCTTGGGATGGTGGGAATTGTAGTCTAACACCAGTTTGGGGATGGCTGTTCTCATGCTCGTTTTCGCCTTACGGTGGCCATGTACGCATTGCCAAAAAAGAAAAGAAAAGAAATTCAACGCTCCCCCCTAAAAAGGACAAAAGAAAGAAGACACCAATTTGCATAATATTTGCACATGCAGATTGGTACATATTGGTACAAAGGTATAAATAATAATAATAATAATTGAAATTGAAATATAATACATCTCACCATAGTGGGGAAGCCTGGGACCAGGTGACTTGTATGCCTGCTTAGTCTGATGTCCATGTGCCAATTGTTGATGGGCAACTTCAAAGCCCCTTCTGTTCTCCCATTCTTATGATTTTCAACTGGACGTTGACTGGACACACCTCTTCAAATAGTGAACACTTTCAAATAGAGGACTGTCCACTGCCAGCTCTCCAACTAGAGGACTGTCATCTGTAAAATAAAACATCTGGCCACCCGATTTCTGACATCTTAATCTAACCCTGCCTATCCCTTTTCCTTCCCATTTCTGCACTAGTTTTATTTAATTATTTGCCCTCCCTTCCATTCCTCCAATATCATGTTGATTATCCAAAGTCCCAGTGAGCTTCCAACAATAGCGGGGCTGGCCCAAGCCATTTTGCTTTCTGAGGAGAGATAGTGCCACCTGAATTGTACCTAAGGTAGGGCGACCATATAGAAAGGAGGTCAGGGCTCCTGCATCTTTAACAGTTGTATTGAAAGGGGAATTTCAGCAGGTGTCTTTTGTATGTATGCAGCACCTGCTGAAATTCCCTCTTCATCACCACAGGTAAAGCTACAGGAGCTATACTAGAGTGACCAGATACAAAAGAGGGCAGGGCTCCTGCAGCTTTAACTGTTGTGATGTTTAGGGAATTTCACCAGGTGCTGCATGCATACAAAGGACACCTGCTGAAATTCCCTTTTCTCTACAACTGTTAAAGTTAAAGGAGCCCTGTACTCCTTTTCATAAGGTCACCCTAACCTAAGGCTGGCAAAGTTATGATGGCACAAGAGGTAGGAAATCCCACAAGCGCTTCTCTTTGGAAGTAAAAATGCAATAATATAAATTAAATAACAATTTGCTCCTCTTTCATGACACCCGAAATCAGCTGCCTGAGGCAGTCGCCTCATATTACCTAATGGTAGGGCCAGCCCTGAACAACAACATAGAGGGAAGACAGATTACTAAAACACATAGGGCAGAATCAAACAGGGCACTTATGCCCCCACAATTCTCTTCTGCCCTGCCAATAATGTGGAGGTGACCCCCCACTGCTTGCACGGTTTAACTTTTCTGGGGACAACTGAATGCAAACATGTTTTTGCTTGTTTCAAGGCTTCCCCTCAAAAGTGCTAAATGTGCACTGGAATTGGTAGGACCCAGTACTTGTGGAAGGGAATAAGCAAGGTGGAAAGGAATCCACCCATACACACATTTTGGGGGGTTATCCCGATAAAGCTTCTCATGGCATCTCTCCCATTAACAGCTTTTAAATAGCATCCTAATAGTTTATCCATCCGAATGCTGATACCTCATTACTATTACTGTACTTTAAATTTAGTGCACAGTAAAACTGGTATTAGGCAAATGATATGCAGAGTTAACAGTGTCAGCACTGAGAGAAAGTAAAGAATACCCAAAGGAAAACAAGAGTATAGGTGAGCAGAGACTGAGGCCTTAGCTAGACCTAAGGTTTATCCCGGGGTCATCCCTGCCTGCTCCCGGGATCCCCCTGTGTGTCATTTACATGAACAGGGATGACCCCGGGATGATCCTGGGATAAACCTTAGGTCTAGCTAAGGCCAGAGAGTGTCATCAGACCAGGGGAAAAGCACATTTCCCTACCATCGCTTTGCCTCCTGCTACAATAGGGACGAACAGCTTCCTCTTTCTTCACACAGGGTTAGAAAGAGGAAGCAAGCAACGACCACGTGGCCCATTCAGTGGACGTTTTTATCGCACTGCTTCTCTTGCACAAAGCAGGAAATGGTGGGAAGATTCACTACAGCCCCCCAAACCAGATATTCCAGGTCTTTTTTTGCGACGGAAAAATAAGCATTAGGAGTGGTAGATGCACGAGAGGCGGACGTCGAAAAAAGGTCCTGCGAAAAACCGTGAGTGGCCAGTAATGGCTGTGCTATAAAACGCTCATCTGATGACCCTCAGAGATATGCCAAACCTTATTTTTAACATTTTAACAGCTTTTCCCTCAGCAGCTTCCTTCTCTTCTTCAGCTGGCCATACTATTAGGCAAATGTCTCAGGCAGCAGATTTTGGGTGACATGAAAGGGGGATTTTGTTGTTGTTGTTATTTAATTGTTATTGTATTTTTACTGCCAAGGAAAGGGAGAGGTGCTTGTGAGATATTATACTTCATGTGCCAAACCTGGCTGGCTTTGGGCTCTAGGTATACATTCACCACTTGATGTATGTTGGGAGATGCAGAAGGTTGTATTTGCTACATTATCACTGGCAGCAAAATGTCTTGGATGGAAAATAATACCATAAACTCTTGTTGCCATGCTAGTTATCTTGCTGTTTCTCCTTTCTTTGCATTCTTCTCCCTATTCAACCTCAAAAGGGTACTTACAAAAGTGTATTTGCTTATTTAATACATTTTAATCCCATCCTTCATTTGAGGAGATCAGTGTAGGGCACATAGTCCACCCCCTCCCCCACTGCATCCTCACAAAAACCCTGTGAGGTAGACTAGATTGGGGGGGGGGGAGAGAGACCATTCTCATGTCAGACCTCTGTAAACTGAAGGCGATGGAGAGCTAGTACACACGTACACACACACTTCATATTTGCTGCTTTTATGCTTCTATTGTTCTTATTCTTGTTATTTCCTTTTACACTTTGCCATGTACGATGCCTTGAAGCTTTACTATATGAAGTACTAATAGTAGCAGTAGTAAGAAGATGAAAATGAGGAAGTCGATGAAGAGGAAGACGATGATAATATAGAAGATGATGACCAAAAAAAAAAAAAAAGACAAAGGGAACTAAGACAAAGGAGAAGATGACAGGGGATAAATCTTAGGAATAAATAGTTGCTCAGACTGTTGAGCAAGCCTGGCTCAGAAGAGCTTATTAGAACCAAGAAATATGTGACAAGCTGAATCCCCTCCTGACATCCCTCACTAGGCAACCAGCTCAAGGCTCAGTCCTAGTTCTCACAGAAGCTGTAAACCTGTGACTAGGTTCAATTGCTTCAGGTGAGGTATCAGATATTAGAATTCTACCTCCTAGAAAAAGGTGCCTACACGTAGGAAACTACCATGTCAGGGAAAAGGCTACACCAGAAACATCCTGCTATATGGAACATGTTTTTTATAATAATAATAATAATAATAATAATAATAATAATAATAATAATAATAATAATACAACTGAGCACCATTTAATTCAGGGGTGCATACCCTTGGGCCGAGTGTGTGTGTCAAATCCAGCCCTCCTGGAGTCCCAATCCAGTCCTCAGGAGTTCCCCAAATGGTTGTGCCCCTTTCCCCAGGCTGTACCCTTTTTTTGGTGGTTTCTCAGCTTTCTTGTAGTTTCTTTTCTATTCTAAAAGGTTGAACTCTCTCTCCTAAGTCTAAATTACTGTCAGCAAGCACTTTCAGTGAGAATATGCTGGCATTCTTGCTGTTTTGGCCCTGCCCCATTTTGCCTTCAGCCTCCCAAATGTTTCCCCGAAATGGAATTTGGCCCTCAGGCAGAAAAAAGTTCTGCACCCCTGATCTAATCCTTTGTAATCCACTGGGGTGGTGGGGTGGGTTCTGACTGAAACCAGAGCGGATTCCCCACCCCACTCACATCAGAACACCTTGGATAGCTCCTTTACTGTTCTGATTGGTTCTGACTGAAACCCAAAGCAGATTCACTGCACCACTGATGCTGGGGGGCCGAACTTCCACTGCTGCAATCTGAAGTACTGCAGTTCAGACAGAGGTTTGCTTCCTCATAGAGTTCAGTGAGTAGTGCGGTGGGTAGTGTGGTGCAGAGCTTGAATCCTGACACCTCCCATCCCCAGTGATCACACCCTATTCCCTTCTAGGACCTGCCTTGTCCAGGTTCAATTCTGTCTAGTTAATCCTGTAAATACCTCTTGTTTTTACTACATTTAAAAACAAACAACCTCTAGATCTCTATAGGAAAGCTCTATATCCCCTTCCTTAGTATAAGCTCCCTCTAGTAGCGCAGATGCTCTCAGTAAACCCTAAGTCAAGAAAAAAGCTGCAGGTGCCTCCATCAGTGTACAATACATACAATAAAACAAAAGAAGGTGGTATTAATAGCAGCACTTGCTGTCATAGCAAGAGTTAAGGAGGATACACAGAACATAGGAGAGATATGGATTGGAAGTGACTTACGTGCCAAGTATAAATTCAGTGAACCATCAAAGGTATTAGTAGCACCTAGGGTGGCCACTTACGCACCATCAAAAAAAGAGAGCAGCAATTAGCATAAAATGTATATGTACAGGAGCAAATTTGGAAATCCCTATTACTGAAATAGAAATACAGAACATCTTACTATAGTGGAGAAGGTGGGGTAGGATGACCTCTTTGCTTGCTGCTCAGTCTGCTCTCTAGGTGCTAACTTTTGAGGGACACCTTCAAGGCGCCTGCTCTCCCTCTTTGACTTTAGACCAGGACTGGACAGCTCATCAAAAATAGCACACTCTCAATTAGAGGACTGTCCTCTGCCAGCTCTCCAAAATATAGGACTGTCTTCTGTAAAGTAGGGCATCTGGATACCCTAGCAGCCAATGGACGAGTGAGTAAACAACATGTAGATCCATCGGCTCAAACTGCACTTATTTCTCACCACACAAATAGGCTGTTGGCGTTTTACTGAATGTGTAGTTTCTCCTTCAATGGCCTGTTCTTGTCAGGGGATTGAGAGCTTTCCTGCACTAAAATGTACTTGCTGTTTGCCAAGCTAAGTATTGTTCAGCAATGGACATCTGTTTCACACAGGCTTCATAGACCTTGCGACCTTGCATTGATGGACAAATCAATGCAGCAACTTCTGGTGGTGGCCAGAGGAATGAAAAAGGAAAAAAAATGGCTTTTTAAAAGAAACACGGGTCCTATTTGCTTCCCATTTGCAGATGATTATAAAAAAATACTATACCAAAACAAGCTCTTTGATTAAGTTATACTTTGTTTCATAATTATACAAGTTCCTATGTTCTGTGTGATGGTGTGGGGAGGGACAAATTTAAATATGGTACAAACAGTGTATAGTTGAGGCCTATGGAGGTTTTACGTCTGGCCCATGGGGCTTCCTTGAGTTGCTCCAGAGGGCAGCCTCCAAGCCCTGACTACTGGAGGATTCCCCCTTTGAAGGAAACCTTGCTGTTATCCCTGATCTAAGATTGGAGATAACAGGAGAGGCGAGGGCAGCATTGGACTTGGTCAGCACTTCCCACCACCAGGCCTATAGTCTCTCTCAGCACAGAGAAAGGCAAAAATGGGTGAGGTGATGATATCAATAGCTATGGTCATCATGCCCACTGACATCACCCGGCCCACAGAAGACCTAAAGGAGGGCAATTTAGCCTCCCAGCACAAATGTTTCTGCGCTCCATTCGCGACAGCTCATAAGTCAAACAACTGTTGATTCCTTTTCTACATACTGTCTGTTATTTGTATTTTTAATGATAAATGTATTGGGTTGCATCCAGTGGTGGCTTTCTTGCTGCTCAGACTTGATCACTCACTATTTGCAACCTTCTAGTTTCACAAGTTGACTTTCCAAGCTTTCATTGGTATCCACAGGTGCTTGGTCCCAGGTGGAAAGAAACAAAACAGGTGTGAAGGCCAAGTAATGGCCTGCATTGACAGGTCAAGGGGTAGTGCCAGCCCCCTGACAATTTGTCTAATGCTTTTGAAACTGTCAAACTGTACAAATACTTCAGATTCTTTGTGACTTAGAAATCTATAGTCCAGTTCTTCTTAAATGTTCAGCCACATGGGAAACATCTGTCTAGAGATTTCATTCTTTTCCAGTTTGGGCTTGGATGTATGAGCAGCTGTAGGTTAATTCATCACTAGTTGAATGAGACAAATCCAAATTCATTTCCAGTAAGCCCCAGAAGAGATTATATCTTCAATGCATTTTTAAAGTTTTTAGACCCCCTAGCAGATGACAGATTAAGCCTTCTGCTATTTACCACATTGGGAAATAATTGCTTGAATGGAAAGGAACTATAGAGCTAATATCTAAAGAACACCAATATCTAAAGACAGTCTTTTCACTGTTCCCACCCAATTTCATACACTTCAGAAACAGGCAGCTGATCTACATTTTTCAGTGTTAGTGGCGGAAAAGTAACTCCCAAGACTGATATCATATGAACCAACTTTCAGCCAAGAAGGAATTTGCAACAGTGAGCTATACATTCCAACAAACAGGGGTCTGTGATGGGAATGATATGCCAAAATTGTCAAGGCAACTCCCCCAACCCTGCAGCCCCCCCCCCAAAAAAACCACCACACTATAAAATCTGAATAATTTTCTCTATTTCACAAACAACCTTATTAATTTTTCTTGAACGGCAAGAGCTGTTGTCCTAATCACACTTACCTGGGAGTAAGTCCAACTGAAATCTTTGGGACTTTCTTTTCAGTAGGCATGCATAGGATTGAGCTCTGAGGGTGCTATCCCTAAATCACATAGAAAATGTTTTTGTATTTCAGTCAGTCTTAGTTAAAACAATTTGTTTTAAGTAGGTTGCACAAGCAGGTAACTACAACGAGGAAATAACAGATTGGGTTGGGTCCATGCATAGTTAGAAGTGACTGACATGTCCCACTGATTTCAGGGTCTACTCTAAATATGATTAAGTATGGATCCAACCCACTTTTTCTACTCATTACACATCACGAAGCCAGTTCTGCAACATATGAAAATAGAAGGTATGTTGGCTTATTATGTATATAGATTAAGCTTGTTCCGTAATGTAATATTTATCTATCAAGTCAGAGCGAGACAAGCCTTTTATTCACAGAACCTGTTCCTAGTGGGAAAAGCTGCATGAACCCAAAACGTCTTCCAGGAACTTTTAACACCCATCAACACGGATAACTTTGTAATCAAGGTGTCTGTTCAAAAGTGGTATTGCTAGTTGAACTGGGATAGGAGGTATTCATCTCAAATTAGCTATTTCTGGGAGAGTTGTAAATGCATTTAATCCCATTTGATTGAAGCACATCTGGCAGACTGGAATGGGCTTCCCTCCAAAATCACCAAACTCGTGAGGTTTTTAGGGCACCCTTCCCCAACCTGATTCCTTCCAGGTTTTTTGGTCTACAGGTCCCAACATTCCTTACCATTGCCTATGCTGGATGGGGCTGGAAGTTGAATTCCAAAACGACTGGAGGCACCAGGCTGGGGAAGGTTGTACTAGATCCATTTCAATCTAGCTTCAGGCCTAGTTATGGGACAGAGAATGCTTTGGCCACCTTGGTGGATAATTTACAGCAGGAACTGGGCAGGAGGAGTGTGTCTCTGTTAGTTCTGCTGGACCTTTGGGTGGCTTTTGATGACATCAACCATAGTATCCTTCTGGGGCTTCTGTCTCAAATGGGACTGGGAGGCACTGTTATGTGGTGGCTCTGGTCCTTCTTGGAAGGGTGATCTCAGGGGGATTCCTGTTTGAAATCATGACTCCTAGCCTGTGGTGTCCCTCAGGGCTCCATCTTAACCCCTTTGCTATTCAACATATACATGAATCCACTGGGAAAGATTGTCTGGAGTTTTGGAATTTAGTGCCACCAGTGGCCTGATGCCACCTAACTTTATCTCTTCTTTCCATCTAAATCCAAGGAAGCTGTTCTTGTTCTAAATTGGTGCCTGATGTAGGTAATGGATTGGATGAGGGCAACCAAATTGAGGCTTAATTCAGACAAGACAGAGGTGCTCCTGGTCAGTGGAAAGGTAGATGAGGAAATAGGGATTCAACCTATGCTGGTTAGGGTTACAATCAGACTGGGAGTTTGAGTGAACTCCTAGACTCTGCCTTGAACCTGGATGCCCAGGACCTGGCAGGGGCCAGGAGTGCATTTGTACAGGTGAGGCTAATGCGCCAACTGTGCCTGTTCCTAGAGATGTCTGATCTAGCCCCAGTCACACACGTCTTAGTTACATCTTGCTTGGACTAATGTAATGTGCTCTATATGGGGCTGCCTTCGAAAACTGTTCAGAATGCTGGGGCCAGACCATTGACTGGGGCCAGTTACGGGAGAATGTGACTCACTTGTTACAACAGCTTCACTGGTTACTGATCTGTTTCTAAGCAGAATGCAAAGAGCTAGTTATGACCTATAAAATCCTATATGGCTTGGGAGCAGGCTACCTGAAAGACCGCCTTCTCCCATACTAGTCTGCCTGGTCCTTAAGATATTCTGGAGAGGCCCTTCTTCCGAGACCACAACCATCAGAGTTGCAGACAAGCTGAGCATGTTCAAAGGAGGGCAACGAGCATGATCAGGGGTCTGGAAACAAAGCCCTATGAGGAGAGACTGGAAGAACTGGGCATGTTTCACCTGGAGAAGAGAATATTGAGGGGAGACATGATAGCACTCTTCAAATACTTGAAAGGTTGTCACACAGAGGAGGGCCAGGATCTCTTCTCTTCACCATCTCTTCTCGATCCTCCAAGACTGCAGGACACGGACTAACGGGCTCAAGTTACAGATTCCGGCCGGACATCAGAAAAATCTCTCTGACTGTTAGAGCAGTACGACAATGGAACCAGTTACCTAGGGAGGTTGTGGGCTCTCCCACACTAGAGGCATTCAAGAGGCAGCTGGACAACCATCTGTCAGGGATGCTTCAGGGTGGATTCCTGCATTGAGCAGAGGGTTGGACTCAATGGCCTTACAGGCCATTCTAACTCTACTATTCTATGATTCTATGAATTTAAATCTAATTTAAATTTTAAACATATGATTCTACGTTTTTAAATCTCACTTGAAAACATTTTTCTCGAAAACTTTTTAACCATAGCGTGGTCATACTAGTCTATATTTAATTTTAGTGTCCCTACCCCTATTGGTTTCCCCCCTCCCTCCCCTGTCTGTTACAGTGATTTTAGATTGCAAGCCATATGGCAGATTGTCTTGTTTTGTTTTATTCTGTACAGCGCCATGAAAATTGATGGTGCTTTATAAATAAATATTAATAAATATTAATAATAATTAATAATAATAGCCCAAACAGTAAAAATAAAGGTATAAAGTTATTTTCATTCACTTTCATGGCTGAACAAAAAAGGGGACACCGTTGTGTCACAGCATGTTCTAAACTTTAGAAAAATTCTCTACTGACATACTAGAATGTCTCATGATTTCCCATCTAGTTTCTTGATTTCATAGAGGTGTCACCACCTGGAATGTGTTTTGGAACAAATGGTGTTGGAACTCTTGACTGTTGAACTTGAGTACGGAGCTTATTCTGAAAAGGCCTGTGTGCACCAGTTGCTGGGGAACATGGGAAGGACGTTGTTGTGTTCATGTCCTGCTTGTGGGTTTTCCATTGACAGCTGGTTGGCCAGCGTGTGAACAGAATGCTGGACTAGATGGACCCTTGGTCTGATCCAAGATGACTTTTCTTATGTTCTTAGCTTCTTACAGATCCCTGTGGGAAAGCACTATTTACTGTTCTCCCTTGGGAGAATTTACCATTTATTCCTACTCTCTGCTTTCTGTTCTTTAACCAGTTAATGATCCATTCTGTTCTTTAACCAGTTACTCTCCTCCCAGTTACTGCTAAGTTTTCTCAGGAGTCTTTGGTGAAGGACTTTATCAAAAGCCCTTTGGAAGTCTAAGTAAATAATGTCCACCGGACCACCCCTGTCTACACGTTTATTGAGGAGGAAACACTGAGTAGAAATAGTGGACCCAACCACCATTTCCCACTGAAATCTGACAATTCAGGAATATCTTGGATCTGATTCAACAAACAGTTGCCAGTTTGAAAGATTACAACACTTCACTTCACAATTAATTTTAGTTTGCAATTGCCAGGCCATTTCCTTTCTGTGGCGCAGAACAACTGGAGTTCTGTAGACAGTACCTCACAGCTCCATAATTCATGTAGCAAACCTGTTTACACCTTAGTTTCCTGCAGCACATACACAACAGGCATGCATGTATACAGACATAACACCTTTATGCATATGCATCTTTAAATACCTAGGTACACACCTATCTGTACATCCTCGTCCAATCAGAATTCCCAATCAGGCATTTAAAGATGCATGCCCATGTATGTCATGATCCACATAAATACAGCAAATACATTCAGAGCATCAAGTACAGAATTGCCCTGCGTCCTACAAACTAGTATCTGTGCAATTTTTAAGAGCACGTGCATTTGTCTGGTTGATTTGTTTTCTTTTTGTTGGTTAGAAACTGCCTCGGTTTGATTTTTTTGAACTCCACTAGAGGGAGCATTGATAATTCTCAAATAGGAGTTGAAGATTTTATAAGGGTTCCTTTGACTCCAGCAGCAGCAGCAGCAGGCATCCTGACAGATTTGCTGCCTCAAGGACAAAATCCCTGTCTCAAGTAAGATAGAATGTTGTTTTAAGGGTAGAATTGGTCAAGATAAATATCACTTCTTCCAAGTATGACCATAAGGGAGGCAAATATCAGTACAGACTGAGGGACTCTGAAAACAATTAAGAACTTCAAGAGGTGGCAAACCACCTTTGAACAGTGGCTGAAAATGGGACAGAATATAATGGGATGGATCCAGATTTAGGCCAGATCTAGGGCTCCATCACACCTACTTTTTTCCCCTGGTATGCACCCGCAATTTTGACCTCCGTTTCATTAGCGCAGCAAGGGTTGGTCCCTTACACGATTGCCGCTGTTGTCTTCTCTCCCGCCCCACCCTGCCCCTTCTCTTTCCCCCTCCAGTTCATTGGTTCTTCTCAAGTGACAGAAGTTGTTGCCTCCCCACTCCGGTTTTGTTATCTAGGGTTTTACCGATTCAGCGTTTAATCGGCTGGGCGCCGTTTCTGCGAGCAATGAGGGTGGGGTTGGAGCAGCAAAAGTCTGTTCCACAAGCTCAGCACAAGTCTGTTCATTTGACCAACAGACTCAGCAAGCTGGAGGAGAACTGCCACACCCTCCTCTTTCATCAGCAGGACCTCCCCCAACATAAGCAACATAGTGAGAGGACAGCAATACATGGGACAGAAGGGTGCTTTTATTTCATGTGGAGAAAATATATTGGATTTTCTGGGTGTTTTTTGTGGCATGAGGAAGGCAGGAGGGGCAGGAGGTGTGCGGGAGGCAGATGACATCAAGAGAGGGACCCGTGAAAATCCGTGAGTGCCCAGCAATGAGTGTGCAATAAAATGCTTGTCTGGTAGAGCTACTACACCAAGCAGGATATGACACTATGAAAGTGGTTTGAAAATGGTGTATGGAATGTGTCATGGACCCCAACAGTTGTCAGTGCACTTCAATACCATTATAAAGCAGTAGTGTAGATCCTGCCCAACTTATAGTAGACCACTTGAAATCAACTGTAACAGCATCCTCCTGCCCATGTTCCCCAGCAACTGGTATACATAGGCAGACTGCGTCTGATACTGGAGGTAGCACATAGCCATTTGGACTAGTAGCCATTGATACCCTAGCCTCCATGAATTTGTCCAATCCCCTCTTAAAGCCATCCAAATTGATGGACATCGCTATATCTTGTGGAAGTGAATCCCATAATTTAACTGTGTGCTGTTTTCTCTTACCACAGAAAATCTGTTAAAGAAAAAATGTCAGAAAAGCTGCACTATGCTTTCAAATGAATTATGCTAGGAGCTGTCCATCTGGAAGCACCACATGTTCAACAACAAGTGAAGTGTGCTTGTGTGTGTGTGGGCGGGGCAATATCCACCAAGCCAAAAGGTCCTTAATCAAATCTTTTGCAGCATTATTGCAGTACTGGGGAAAAGGAAGATTGCTCCACACCAGAATGTTTGACCCAAGCACCAGCAGAGATTGGATTTAAAATGCCTGAATAAGAAAATGCCCTGTGATTTCACTTTGAAAATGGAAATAAGAGTGGAAAAGGCCTGCAGCCTTACTCAGGAAAGTCTTAGAAGATATTTCTTGTTCATAAGCTAAATGCTGGGCTTCGAGATATGGCTTTGGTGTGTATACTGGGAACAAACTATTTATTTTCATTTATTGTTGCCATCTTCCAAGCCATCAGAGGAGGCACTTGGAAGAAGGCTTCAGATGTTGATCATAGTGTCCAGGTAGATTCATGTGAGGAGAGGCATTAGAGAAACAAACAGGTATGGTGAAATCTTATTCATTATTTTACAATTATTCTGGTGTAACATTTTTAATTTTTAGGCAGAGTGTCACAGAAGAAAGCTAAAATCTTAACTATTGAGAGGGAACAAAAGTGGCTTATGGATACATTTCCCCAAAAACATCATGAACTTTTCACAAAACCTTCTCCCCATTTCACAGTTGCAGAAAGCATATATAAGTGCATTGACCTGCATTCGGTAACATAATAATGTAATGAATGAAAGATAAAATATAAAAGAGGGTTTTAAAGAAGACTTTCTGGAAACGAGAATGTTCTGACTATCTTTTGAGCATGTCAGTATCATCTCTCATTTATTTGTTTCATTGGAATGCATATATTTCATAATAATATCATTGCACCAAGTAAGTATGCAAATATTGTGTATTTCCTATTGGCTGAAATTTTGGAGATTGTTTGTCAAGTTTTCTAGGTGTGAGCAACGTCTACATTCTCTTTCTTCTACATATATTTCTGTAATATTGGCTGACGTGATTTTCATTTCTGATGCAAAGGAGTCTGCTACAGAAATTGTAACAAAATATTTTCCTAGAGCAATGAGGATGAGATCTAAAATATTATCTAACCAGACTAGTTTTTCTGCTTGATTTTTGTAGTAATAGTGATATTAGATCTATGTTTGGGGATTTTACTTCTTTAAGAGGGAAATCCTATGGTCCCGGGGCAAGCATCCCAGGGACCATAAAATGGATTGGAAAGCCCCTTTGGGGTCAGAGATAGCGCTCCAACCTCAGAAGGGGAAGTCAGAAATCCTGACCCCAGGCCCTCCGCCTCACATTTGGCACAGAGAGAACTACACTCCAGGATCGGAAAAGCAACCTCAAAGGAGGAGGAAAGAGGGCTTCTGGTGGGTGCAGAGGTAAGGAGACCAGAGAGGCCAGAATATGGTTATCATCTTCCTTCCCACCCCCTCTGAAACACCTTTGCTAAATAGGCTGAAAAGCCCTGACTTTTATAGTATTTTTGCTACTGTCAATGAGTAGTTTTCAAACTTTCTGCATGCAGGGAGCATTTCTAAACATAGGGGGAAATTGTGTTTCCTTACTGTTGCACTTCCTCATTCTTCCTGGAGGGGAAAGAGGAAGTAAACAAAGACCACGTGGCCCATTCAGAGGATCTTTTATCGTGCTGCTTTTCCTACACACAGCAGGGGACCATGGCACATTCCATTTTTTTTTTAAAGTCATATTTAAAGGGGTCTATTTTGCTATGGAAAAGCAAGCAGAAGCAGCGGGAGGCGCGTGGGAGGTGGATGACATCATCTAAAGGACACACGAACATCCGTAAGTGGGCAGTAGCAAGTGTGCGATAAAACGCTCATCTGATGAACCTCATAACAGGTGCAGAATTCTGGAGGATTTCCTTGGAAGGGTTACAATGGCTGGGGATGGTGGGAGTTGTAGTCCAACACATTTGAGGGCACCAGGTTGGGAAAGGCTGGTATAACAGTTGATGATGATGATGATGATGATGATGATGTCAATTTTGGCAAACATTGCATAAAACTCTGCACCTCCAAAAATCCTATGTGAACCAGACATGCAGCATTTTATCTGTGTTTATTATATGTAAACTAATCAATGGATTGCCCTTTTTTTCTGTTGGTTGTTACCATTCATTGATATGCAAAACTAAGCTCCAGCAGGAAATTCTGAACAAAGCTATTGCACAACAGAAAACAACTTTTCTAGCAAGACAATGTTTTGACAGGGAATAAGAGCATTGCTCCCCTCCACCCCCAGAATTCTCCATTAGGATGAAATTTTGACTGACAAAAGAAACCCATGCTATCAAAACTAGAAATCTGGAAATATTCACGTCTTTTTGGACAGGATCTGAAATGAAAGTGTTCCTTTTGCATTCCGTGTGCTTCTCTGCAGTGAATCCATCGTGGAAAATTTTCCCCTTTAGAGCAATATAGGCATGTCAAGTGTTCTTCCTGATTCAGAACAAAAAATGTAATTCAGGTCAGGAGTTTGGAATTTCCTGTGGAATGGGAAACCTGATTCCTGACCAGTTCTAAAAGGTTGCAATAAAGAGGACAAGGATCATTTGTTAGCCTTGACCATGCTGGATAGAACAAGAAGCAATTGATTTTAATTTCAAGAAGGATAATGTGTTTGTGGGATACATTAGAGCAAAGAAGCTGAAAGACAGATTAGGTGAAAACCTGGTTTGTGTAATGAATTTTGCAAGGATCCCTGTTATCCAGCATTTAAAAGACAAAGACATGTCATAAATTTAAACGGAAAGTGTATGCAAAGTGATGCTACTTTCATTCTTGGTACAGCAAAAAACCCTTTGGGATTATTGAAGAGGCTTGAGAAGCAATGGTGTTACGGTGTTACAGAAAACTATATATGTAACCCCTTATTTACATACAAATGATTAATCCAGATCGCAGCCATATGCCTCATGGTGTGGGGCTTTGGCCAAGGTTCCATGGGATCGATGGGCTGACCTGCTGGGCCAAATTTGGCCCATGGACTGGTGGTTCCCATCCCTGGCATAAATGATGTATGGAGATGACTCACCTTTATTGCCCCTCTCTTGCCAAGGGAGGGGGGTTGAGCCAGGACTGTGTGTAGCAAGAAACAAATGGATAAGCGCCATTTGAGTCAGACAGAAGTGAGGGCAGAGTCAAAGACCTGTGCTGGAACTCTGGAGATTCGCAGATCAGATATGGAAGAACCGTTATCAGAGCAGTGGACTTTGGAGTGTTTGTTGAGTGTTAAGCTGTGAGCCTAACCTGTATATTTGTAAATAAATGCAAATATTAGAAAACACCAGTGACTGTCTTCCAAAGGAAACCAAATCCAGGGGAAAATTCTCACCACTTGGAGAACATGCCAATCTATTATTTTTGGGAAAGTGCTGTCTAATCTTGAAAGTCAGAGAGGACCTTCTGATATTGGAATCTGGGTCTAGTTCATGGGAGGTGAGGAGACTGACCAGATTCATGGCAAACAGAGAGTCTGTTTAGACCTAGTTGCTATTGCCTTACAATGGGTCCATCTGACTCCAAATCTAGAATATGAGGCCTTATAATTTCAGTTTATGTAAGCAGAAGATGAATCAGTAAAAGAACAGTTAGTCCCAGACTAGTTCCTGCAAGAGGAGAAACATGCCTCTAAGGCACTGTACACCTGGCAAAATTGACCTCCTGTGTTTGCTGAACTGCCTTGACCTCTGCTAATCTTGGAAGTATTTCAGTTCTGAAAGGCTTAAACTGCAGGACAGGAGCTGAGTAAATGCTGTAGAGAGGCTGCATAATATACACTTTATAGGCCCTTTCCAACTCTACTATTCTATTATTCTATGATTTAACCAACCCTACAAATGTGTACATGTCTCATGGGGGAAAATACATCCATCCATCCATCTGCATCGTCATGTGTGAATGGCATCTTTTACTGTACGCAGCGTTTTAGCCTGTGTGCACATGGCACTGGGAATCCATGTGTCAAGGTTCCTTCCATGTCCTGGACCCCTTGAGCAACTCCTTAAGGATATCTTGCCTCCTTAAGAGCCCCACCTTCCTCTTTCCAGTAACGTGGGGTTTAGGCTGTAGACATGGGGTGATTGGCACACCAGACACTTGAGGTTTAAACACAACAGTTTACTAGTATAGTAAAACAACCAAATTACAATAAAGATATTTAGTCAATAGCCCTAAGTAATATAAAGGGATTGAAATAAAATAAAAGTTGCAAAAATGCACATAGACTTCTTCAGGCTGTTTCTGCATGCTTTTCCCTCATTCTTTGGCCTTTTCTGGCTCTGGCCTATTCTCTCTCTCTCTCTTTATACCCTCTTCCCCCAAACAGAAAGTATTGTTTCAACCTTGAAGAAATGACATTTAACCAGGGAAATGAAACTACTCCTCTCAGAGATACCCCCATCTCAACAGAAAATCCCAGGCCTCTAAGACTTGACCTTTTTACCTTACCTCAAACTTTCACACCGGTGGTTAGCTGAAACTTCCACTGCAAGTATACATAGGGAAATAGACATGTCATGATTTTCCCACAACAGTGTATGCATTTCCCCGCCTATACATGTGTTTACTAACTGTCATATATAAAGTAGCCCTGGCTGACCATTCATTCCAAACAGCAACCACTGGCACAGTTCTAGTATTGCTGGCTTAGATATCTCTAAAGTGGGATTAGGCAAATTCATAGAGGAGTCATAGAGGAAGCAGCATCAGGGACAGTTAGCTGTGATATTTCTGTGCAACCTCCATGTTTCAAGGCTGTATATACCTCTGATTATCAGTTGCTAAAGGACCACACCAGGCAAGGGGTATGGCATACGTAGGCAACCTGCTGCCGTTCAGATATTTAAGACTACAACTCCTACCAGCCCCAGCCAGCATGGTCAGTGCTCAGGGATTATGGGAGTTGTAGTCAAAAACACATCTGCAGGACATGGGCTCTTGGCTACTTTGTGATGGAGGAAGATGGACTATATAGATTTGCAGTCAGATCCATATAATTAATCTTCTCACTTCTTACTGCTAGAAATTCCCTCTATAGAAATAGTTCAAAAATAGTTTTGGATCAACTAGATCATGGGCTGCAATCCATGCTAATGGCCATCAATGGATACTTTTAAGGGAATATTGGAAATTAGTGTGGAAAGAGTTTCAATTTTAAATGTGTTTGTGAGCCCACCCCTGCACACGTGTAACTAGGTAAATCAAAGCACTATTCACAACGTAGGTACAGGCAGCCAGACCTAGTGTAGCATGTTGCATTATTTTATTAATACTTTGAGATTTGCAACAAGTGCTTTTGAATCTCTTGGTTTTAAATGTGCAAAGATGCACAAGAACTGTGGTTATTTTGTTTTGCAGGAATTTGTAATTTGGATTCTCAAGTTTGTAAATTAAATCACATGGAAATTGGTAACTTAACAGAGAGTAGACTTTCATCATCATGTTTCACAACAACTGCAAACATGGGCCTTTGATTTTTCATTTGAAAATCTGCTATAAATATGTTTAGAAGCTGCAGCAATGGAGGGATATTCATTTATTCGGAGATCACGTTTTCCATGTTAATATTTCCTGCCCTTGCCAACAGTTCAAGATAGCAACAAAGTCTTTTTCTACTCTACACTTAAAGAGAATTATGGCCATTGGTGAATCCATTGACAGTCTGTTTCAGATAATATTTTAAAAGATATTTTTACAATCACATACAGAGCCACATTCATTTTCAGCATGAAACTGAATTATCAGAGTTGCAAGAATGTCTTATGTTGTGATGGCACTTCAAATTGCAATGAGGAGTTTTTAAAAAAACACATGCTTTAAACTTGCACATTTTGAAAGCATATTCCTTGGCAGCAGCATTCTAACTTCTAGGCATTAGGTTCATGAACATAATAATCTGCTGATCCATCCAAAACCTTTATGGATACGTTTTGGGTTCCAATGGGAGTTCTTGCAATAAGGGCTTTGCAATATAAGGTATAGGGTAGCATGTAATTTGATGCGCTTGACAGGCATTCAAACTTTTTCCATCTGTTAAGCAATTGGTATGCTATGGGTTGCCGGGCTTCTCTTGCTAAATATAGTGCACATTCAGCGTGACTCAATGGTGTTGCCATGCCAGGTTCTGACCCTGTCCACAGTAGTACCACAGCTGTGTCAGCGGGATGCAAATGAAAATGGTTCATGCTTGGAAAACAGCAGACAATGCCTTGGGTATTGTGCACTAAGCATATGATTTTTTTTCTTTTACAGTAAAGATATGAAAGGGTTGCCAAATAGCCTTTTTGTTGCCAGAGCCTTTCCTGTAGCAAGCAATGTTCCTCCTCTCCAGTTGCTACTGTTAGGAACGCTTGGTAGAAGGAGTGACCCTATCGGCTGCAATGCTCTACATTCTCTCCACTCAGTTGTGCAAAGGTCTGAAAAAGGTTTGCATCAATGTCACTTTATTTACACATTCCTTACATTCAGCCCCCAGCTCTCTCCTAAGTTCTAATCATGCTACTATCCAAATATGCTAAAAAAGAGCTGCATCTGTATAAACATCAGGAAGCCCGGTGTCAGATTTCCACCTCCTTTTAAAACAGTGGCTTGAAGAATCCAGCAGCGAGTATTTATATTTATAACAGTGATGGGCAGAAGGTAGATCTCGGGTTGATAGTAGACCAGCAAGGGTTTTTCACTCCACAACAGTTTAACAATAGCAAGTAAAACAGCGAGTTAAAAACAGCTCCCCACCATGACTGGCCGTGTGCTAATTGATTATGTCTTAGCTTCATGAAAAACAGGACTATAAATTGGTTGGGTTGGACTGGTTCTTTGTGCAGCTCTGCTCTCCGGTTTTAGAATTTGCATTAAGATTCCTGTTCATAGCAACTCAGAAGGAGTTGTATTTGTATACACTAGTTATTCCAGTGTTTGTCTGATGGGATGCTGGTTCCATCACTTGAACCACCATTTAACACCATTTTGCCCCAAACTACCATTTTGCATCTGACATCAGCTGGCGGGTCCGATGCCAGTGGGGTGGTGAATCCGCTCCGTGTTTCAGTCAGAAGTCTAAAGGAGCTATCCAGCATCTACTGGGTGGACCACAGCATTCTAGTAAAAAACAAAAAGTATTTTCCACCTGCCTGATGCCTGTCCACCTCTGATTTACAAGATCATGTCACCTTGTATGCCTAGAAAAAGAGCACAAAGAGGGCACCAAGTTCGCGAAAGCTGTTATACACCATTACACATGAGAATTTTTTTTTTTAGAAAGGATATAATAATGTTTATTATATGATAAACATTATTATACGCTTTCTGTAAAGTCTTTCTCACATGTAATGGTATAACAGCTTTCACCAATTTGGTGCCCTCCAGATGTGTTGGATTACAGCTCCGTGCCATGCTGACTGGGGATGATGGGAACTGTAATCCAACACAACTGGAAGGCTCCAGGTTAGGAAAGGCCAGTGTATAATATAGAGTCAAGGTGCTCCAAACTGGGAAATCTTGATTCAAATCCAAACTGGGACACAGAACCATTCTCTCCCCCACCCGCTGCTTTGTCTGTCTGCTTTCGCTTCCACAGGTGCAACATGTGAATAAACAGTGTCCTTCCAATGCACTGCAGATGAATGAAATCTGCCCTTTGTACATTACACGTGCTATTGAAGTGAGTGATTCATACTGGAGTACCACATGTGTCTTTATAGTACAAAGGTCAAGAGTTGGCGAACATGACAAGCATTTGTGAGCTCACTGACGAGTTCCTGCGTGCCAAGCCTTGGCTGCATATAGGTGGGGCTAGGAGCAAACAGATGAGATTGGGCTCAAAATCCTGCTGCTTTTCCTCTGTCTGCCCGAGGTACATAGGAGAGGTGGAGAGAAGCTGAACTCCAGTTCTGCTGGAAGGAGGCAGGGTCTGCCCTCTAGAATCTGTTTCCTTTTACACATGGAAAGGGAGCAGTACTGGGCAGTTTGTATCTTTTTTCAGTTAAGAATTTTCTGCCTCCCAGAGGTGTTGTAGAAACTCTTACAATTTATGCAGGATCAAAGAACTGGGAGCACTCAAATGAATCATATGTCGGGTCCTCACATCTCTATGATTCATCCTACTATCTTCTTCTCTCCATTCAGTACACAGAGTGTGAGCAAATCCATAGCTACTTTCCCAACTTCTCTTCCATCCATGCTGACTCAGTCTAGGTTGAATGCACATGGAGCCCCATGTGCCCTATTCCCATATTTGGTTGGGGATATGAGATCACAATATTTGGGCTAGCCATGAAATAATTAATGACAATTTGAACAGGATGTTCAACACAAAGAGCTTTTCTACACAAGGTTGTTAATTACTGTATCTACTTTCAGTTTTGTGGTGGCATTAAGATCCAGGCTCTACACAAAGAACTTTTCCTTTCCTGATTTTCTGCAACATAACCTCTAGATGGCACTGTGCTGTAGCTGAATATCATAAAGCCACAAGTAGGAGAATACCTTTTCTTTCACTTTCAGAAATAATAATGCATTTTCTCTTCTCTAACCCCACACCACCCTGAGAAAGTGCTCTTAAAAAACAGAAATGAAATGGGAGGGTCACAATGTTATCTAAAGAACCCATAAACAACCATGAGTAAGGAATCATGAGCACACAATAAATGCTTCATGTAGAAAAGCTTGAAGTGATACACCGTGTTTAATGTATACAGCATTCTTCTAGCAAAATGTCATCTTGGCAGATTTGCTGTCCTCAGCTATTCCTCCAGCTCTGCCAAGTCTGGGAATGGGCACCATGCAGAGATCTCAGGCACCATGATGAAATGAGCCTGAGTTTTCCTGTGGTATGTTTTGCAAAAGCGTGGAGAAGTTGCTCTGACAGTTCTGCAGTGAGATTTCTCAGTTTCATGGACTTTTCATATTCAGCTCAGTGTGCATGCTAAATGAAAACCAGGGAAAGAGCAGTAATTAAAAAAATAATGGTGTCTGAGAATCCAGGAGAAATAACTGGAGAAAAGACTATGGAGAAGAAGACGAAAGCTTGGCGCACATACGTGCCACCAGTCCCTGAGTTCTACTCAATGATATGCTGAAGGGGGCAGGGAAAGAAGGGAGGCTTTTACCGCTTTTGTGTAACCTCCTAGTTTAGCTTGCCCATTGTTTGAAGAGATGAGTCAGCAGTTTCATTCTGTTGCAGGAATGTATTCAGAAACAGGAATCCCACTGACTCAGGGTTTTTGATACCCATCCATTTCTTTAAAACCACAACTCAAAGTCGCAATCTCATGAATTAGTCAGGTTCAGTGCTGCTACGAAAGGGGCGGGGGTGTATTAAAGTAAGCTGCCTCAGAACTAGCCCTGACATTTCATAATGGAACAGTGTATCTTGTTTGCAGCAAAGATTATATGTCATTTCTGTTCCCAGGAAGTTCTTTGATTCAGTTAAGTGTGGGGATCAAATTGAAGTGTGAAGGTCATATACATACGCTGACGTTACTCAGGTAGCATAAAACAAACGGGGGAATATATAGTTCAGTTGGGTTGCCATGTGAAGTCAGTTACATTTAATGGGGAATTCTTTCCAATGGTTCGAAAGAACTGTGAATATACTGATTTGCTATTGTAGCCCAGGCATCCAAAATTCATGACATGAACACAAGGGACATATTTCAGCCATGGGCATATTGGTGTTTTGCCAGTTTGACTACTATAGCTTCTCCCCAAGACTCCAGGGTAGTTTGGTGAAGCTGCTAAGAATTCCTTCAGAGATCTCTATCCCACTTCCCTGCAGAGTTTCCTGTGGAGAAGGAATATCAACTGAAAGGGCAAGAGTCAGTGCCTTACGTCCTTGGCGAACTGCCAAGGTCCCAGCACCCTGGTAGTGCTTCCACTGTGGCCTGCTCTGGACCCCTTTTCAAATCTTTTTTCCCAGTCTGACACCCTGGGCAGGAGCTGGTGGCTGCTTCGAGCCACCATTTTAATGTTCCACAATCCCCTTGATGTTGCCTTACTCCAGGGCATTATGGGAAAATAGAATGGTGGCTAGGCATATAGGGGGGCGCCTCTTAGTAGGGTGGCCACTTACACACTGCCAAAAAAGAGGAAACGCATCTCCAAAAAAGAGAACAAGAAAGGGCAACAATTTTCATAACACTTGCGTATGCAGATGTTTATATATAGGTGCCAATGTAGAAATGGTTACAAATACAAGACATAGTGGAGAGGATTGACTGTGACCCATATGCCTGCTCAGTCTGCTATCCAGGAACTAACTCTTGATAGGGTTCCTCAAGTCATCTGCTCTCCCTCTTTATGAACTTTAAGTCAGAATTAGACTGGACACCTCTTCAAATAGAGGGTACTTCTGAACAGCAGAATGTCCTCTGCCAGCTCTCCAAAACAGAGGACTGTCCTATGTAAAGTAGGACATGTGGCCACCCCCTCCTAAACAGATGCCCACTGCCAGGTAGAGTTCCCTGGAGGAGGTGGGTGCTCACCAATTTTGCCTACGTTCCCTTAACACTGGGAACTGGTCCTGACACTGGGAGCTGGTTTTGACTATAAACCAGTTTAGATCTGTGTTGTGGATATGCCCAAAGGCCTGATTTTCTGAAATGTCTTCATATCAGCGATAGCTCAAATGGTCAGGAGAAGAATATGACCTTGGAAACATTTCTAGACTTGGGCTTAACGTATTGATGGTTGCCAGCTTTTGACCTGATCCATATAGCTATGAGGTACATTAAGCTAAGACAGGGATGGGAAAGCTGGGGCCCTCCAGCTGTTGTTGGACTTCAACTCCCATCAGCCCCAGTCAGCTGGAGTTATGGATGATGGGAGTTGTAGTGCAGAAAATCTTGAAGACTACAGATTCTTCACCCCTGAGCTAAGAGGTAGTGACTAGCTTAAGCTCAGTAGTGACGTTCATGACTAAAGATTTGAATCCGTCTCAGCTGTACTCCAAAACTACTGCACAACTTTCTCCTTGTGTACACTCTCTTTTTCTCCTTCACTTCCACCTCCCACTATAGAGCTGACAACTTAAAAAAAACAACTGACCACAGATCTGTACCTTTAACAGACGCCTGACCTACAGAACTCTGGTAGGTGAAATGTTTCTTGGCATGGAAGTTAAGCAGTGGAGAAGTGATCACCTGATTGACTTTTGCTACGGTTAAAGGCCCAGGAGTAAAGGCAGCCAGACGCTATCAATAGTAACCCTGGGTCAGCTGGTTCTACAAGAAACATTATGGTAATAGGATGGGAGGTTGTGTGCAAACAGCGCTGATGTGAGCTGCGATGGGCCTAATGTTTTTACAAGGTATAAAGAACAGCCTTATATGCTTTACAACATTTGACTGAGGAAACGAAGTACACTTGGATTATATAAAGTGAACAAGAGCTTCTTAGTAAATTAGCACTGAGCAAGACTGACTAAGCTTTCTATGAGCGAATTCCCCTGCCATTTTAATTCCCTTATTTTCTGGTGTGTGTGTGTTTTAAATTGTGCAAACCCATAGGTAGGGCCTATTTCTTTTTAACTCATGTAAGGGCTTTGTCGTCGTCATCATCATCATCATCATCATCATCATCATCATGTCTTGTATCCAGTTTCTTCCAAAATGGCCACACACTGCTCTACAAACGACACATCTGACTTTTCTCTTAATATGCCCATTTGTGGTAACATAATTGCAGAAGAAGCCACTTGCTTTTCACAGCCAGTGTATCCTAAAGCATATTATTGCAAACAGGTGAATGTATATTTGATTCCATTAGGGGAAAGGGAAGGGTAGTTTTTCATGTGCAAATCCACCTGAAATAAAGGAAACGCAAAATCTATCATAGTGGTGTTGCTGGAAAAAATAAGGCATCCATTACTTTTTTATTAACAGAAATGAACCAAAGAGGGCCTTTGTATCAAAGTAACATTAGCCTAAGTGTGTGTGTGTGTGTGTGTGTGTGTAGAAGACAGATAAGTCTTCCCTTTTAGGTGTTTCACTGATATCCTCTTGAGATATGACAAATATGATCCAGTGGTAAACATATCCCTTATAACATGCTCTTTGTCTTTCAGTCCCTTTATTGGGAACAGAATGTGCAGGGAGACATATTGGTATGAAGAAAGATGAAGTGATATAGCCAAAGTTCAGCACAAATGAAGGCTCTTGGATCATGATAATATAATACAGGCATTTGGGAGTTCCAAATCTAGTACTATCTAGTGAGCCCTGAGCTGTGCAGATATATAGACTCTTTTGCAAAGATGATCTGGCATCCCACAAAGAGCCTCCCGTTTTTCCACCCTAGGGTACCCATTGTTGTACATCTCAAGGTATCCCAAAAATTTAGAAAAAAGAAAAGAATGGGGCCACACTGCCTAGGGTGACCATATGGAAAGAAGGACAGGGCTCCTGTATCTTTAACAGTTGCATAGAAAAGGGAATTTCAGCAGGTGTCGCTTGTATGCATGCAGCATCTGGTGAAATTCCCTCTTCATCACCACAGTTAAAGCTGCAGGAGCTATACTAGAGTGACCAGATACAAAAGAGGGCAGGGCTCTTGCAGCTTTAACTGTGGCGATGGAGGGGATTTCACCAGATGTTGCATGCATACAAAATAACATCTGCTGAAAATCCCTTTTCTAGACAACTGTTAAAGATACAGGAGCCCTGTCCTCCTTTCCATATGGTCACCCTAAACTGCACGTTATATCAGTTGCATAATATAGAATCCAACTAAAGTCCTACTTAGAGTAGATGCACTGAAATGAATGCGTCTATTCTAAAAAGGACTTTAGTTGGCTTTTACCTATTGTGTGTTACTGAGTCTGATAGTTTTGTTTACTTTAGTGTAATTACCCATGGTCTGATTTGGAACAGGACCAGCGTGAACCTGGAGGGGAAGATTAAATGCCATCCCTACGGAGAGGGTTAAAAGAAAAGAAAAAAGTCTCCATTGACTCCAAAGGAGACTACTTTTCTTTCTTTCTTTTTTAGCACCCCATACCACCAGGGTGGAATTTTGGAGAACAAATGGAGGGAGGTTTAATCCTCACTTCCTGATGTGTGAGTTCCCAATCTAAATCAGGACCACACACAGTTACACTAAAGTAATTAAAATTGTCAGGGTCAGCTACATGCTATGCAATTAACATAAGATGTAGTTTGGCCCTCATCTACACCACACCAGAGGCTGATTTTGGACAGAGAGTTGCCTTTCCCTGTATTATGGGAACTGGCTTTGCTCTAGGGTGGCCATGTGTCCTGCTTTACAAAGGACAGTCCTCTATTTGGAGTATCTTCTCTTTGAAGGGCTGTCCAAGTCCACTTTAAAGCCAGTGTGGTGTAGAGACAGTGTGGTTTGGCTATGGGGTGGTATACTACTACTACTACTACTACTACTACTACTACTACTACTACTAATAATAATAATAATAATAATTCATGCTATCTTTTCTATGGGTCTCTTTTTGAAAGTCCATTCAGCATATTTTTAAGTCTAAGAAATGTGTAAGGTGATCAAGTGACAAAGGCTTGACAAGAGAATTTGCAGCTCCGTTTGTGACTCATTAAGCCAGAGTGTTTGGTTTTAAACAGATTTAAATCATCATGAGATCAGTGGGACCAAGGATGTGCCCCTAATTACATCTATTTGGAAGTGTGTGCTTTTGAAATCAATGGGTCTTAACTTCTAGGCATGTTATGGCTTGGGGGGTGAAAACTGGTTTAAATCCAAATATTGTGCTTTTGCTGGTTTCTGAATTAGGCGGTTATTTTTATCAGATTACTGGTGACTGCTTTGTTTTTATAAGATAGTTTGAAGGTTATTCCTGGCAAGAGGTTCCCTGATAACTATTAAGGTTGATGAAAGAAGCAAAGATGAGGTCGCGTTCTTGGCAGGTCCACTGAGCTTTGCCTTGTGCCATTGATATGAAGACTTGCTTCATATTGTTTGCAGCAAAGTAGTTGCCCTTGGAGTAGAGTTTTCTTCAAACCACTGGGGTGTCCTTGGCCACTGTTGCCCTTCCTTTAGCTCTGTTCCTGTCAGAATGTCCTCAAGAAGATGTGTGTATACACTATGGTTGACCATATGGAAAGGAGGACAGGGCTCCTGTATCTTTAACAGTTGTATAGAAAAGGGAATTTCAGCAGGTATCATTTGTATGCATGCAGCACCTGGTGAAATTCTCTCTTTGTCACAACAGTTAAAGCTGCAGGAGCTATTTTAGAGTGAACAGATACAAAAGAGGGCAAGGCTCCTGCAACTTTAACTATTGTGATGAATGTAACATGATTAGTGGAACTGAAGTCAAGGACAACAGGTTCCCTGGGGGAAACCATTCAAGGGAACACCACTCAGCCTCATGAGGGCTTCTACTTTCAGTTTTGAATAAAGTAAGAGTTACAGGCCTAGCTGTTATTGCATCCTTCTATTTACCACTTAAACAATGAAGAGGGATTTTCACCAGGTGCTACATGCATACAAATGACACCTGCTGGAATTCCCTTTTCTATACAACTGTTAAAGATACAGGAGCCCTGCCTTCCTTTTCATATGGTCACCCTAGTATACACACAGAAGGACTCAGACATCTCAATAAATACACCATCCCTATCCAGCTAGCATAATCAGTTCTGAAGATGCTACAGAAAATTCAGATTTGCTTCCAGGCAGGAAATTCAGTCATTTTACATTCAGAGCTGCTTTGCCCACAAGGGCTTCGTGTAGGTGGAAATATTATAGATATAACAAAGGTGTTCTGTCTCAAAAGCTTGCAACTGGAAGGCCCACGCTCAAAAGCCTATGGTCGGCCTCCATAGGGTGGCTACGTATCCTCTTTTACAGAAGGGCTTTATTTGAAGGGCTACCAGAGGGCTGTCTTCTATTTTGAAAGCATCCTCTAATCCAAGTCCAATTTAAAGATTTAAAAAACATCAGGAGGAAGAGCTGGGCAATATATACATTAGCATGTGCTATTTTTAATGCAAATATGTCTTCTTTTGTCTTCTTTTTAAGTGACACAACCTCTTTTTTTGGGGGGGGGTGATTCAACACTGTCCATCCTACTACAGATTTGTATCAAGGCCTTATGATATTAGCCATTTTATTTTCAATCCCTTCCTTAATGAACTTTTGCCTGTTTCACAGCTGCTGCACACTCAGTCAATGTTTCCAATAAGCTGTCCACCAGATCCCCAAGATCTCTTCCCTGATCCGTCACTACAAGTTCAGCCCCCATCAGTGTATGCTTGACTTCTTTATGCTTCATGTTTGGCTTCTTGCTGTGCTAAGGGAGGCTGGAGGAGGGTGTGCCGGTGGTTCTACATTAATTCTCGGATGCTGCTACAGTGGTTGCAACTGAGAAATTGCTTTGGGCGCACGGTGCAATTATGTTGTCAGAACTTTCCCCTGCAACCACAACATTTCTTTTTCTTTTTCTTTTTAAATGAAAGCTGAAGCAGTCACCCTTATTCAAAATGTCTGGTTCTTGGATAAATCTGTCACATGATGAATAGGTGAATCAGTACGGACATCTGTTCTAAAAATATAAAAAGGCATGAATATATAAGTATCAGTTTTAAGAATACTTACTGTGGTCTAGAATGCCGTTCAGACTCCTCTCCCCTCCCAGCCCCTTAGTTAGAACTCTAAATTAAAATACTCTAAAATATACTCTGCATTGGCTTCTAAATCACTGGATTCCAGCAGGGTTGAGGTTTCTCTTTTTTAGATTTACAGCTTTCTTTTGCACAAGAATACCAGTAAGAAGTAACTTTAGACATTCCGTGATACAGTGCTGGGGAATGCTATCAACATCTATTGAAAAAGAAGTGTCGGATTGTTCAACCAGTCAAAGGAATCCAGTTGGCAAAAGACACAGTTAATACTGTAAGCAGAACTGAAAAAATGCCTATATATAAGACTGAGTTCAGTTTCCTCTAGGAACAAAGCAGCTCGGCTAATGGCAACCAGATGCCCTTCTGCCTTCCCCAGCTCTCTTTGACATCAGAGCAGCTCATCCAATCACTCTCAGGCAGTTCATTGCGATCACCAGCACCAACTACCTTAGTATTGAAAATTGCAAACAAGCTTTTGAATCACAAGACATTTGTTTAGGCAACTCCACCTTCCCCAATTGGGTGTCGTCCAGAAGTATTGGGCTATAACTTCCATCATGACCAGGAGGGGATCTACACTACTGCTTTAAAGCACTTTATAACAGTTTTGACAACTGTTGGGGCCCAGGACACACTGCATATACAGGTTTCAAAATGTTTTCAAAGTGCTTTAAAGCGCTTTAAAAGCAGTAGTGTAGATCCCCCCCCCCAGCTATGTACTTCATGAGTGTGTGTGTCTATATGCTCTATTAACTCTATAGTGGCTGTGCAGTGGCGCTGCGTTGTTTAAATGCCACAGCCACCAACTCACAGCCACATTGGGATCTTGCCCCCTCCCAAAACTGCACATTTTCAAACTCAATTTACCATGACTTTTACCTTTGTTCCGGGTTACCCAGTGGGCATGGCTTGAGGTAAGCGCAGGAATACAGGGCAGGACGCGGGCTTGACAACGGAACGGCTGCTGGGGCTGTGTTTTTCCCAGCTGGATTGCTCACAACCTCTCCTGCCCTGTCTGTTGATTTAACCTCACAGCAGTGATGCTGCAGGCTGTTGAGCTGATCCCCTTCCAACGCAGCATCGTATAGATACCCCCAGTCTCATTGGCTTATTTTCAGAACATAGGAACATATTAAATGGATCAGTTCAAACAAAGGTTCATCTAATTCAGCATTCAGTCTCTAACAGTGGCAGCTTGAGGCCTCTGTGGAGCTCCACAGGTAAGACCCTAAGGTAAGAATCCTTCCCTGTTGAAAATGGGGTAAAGAAAGGAGAATAATGCTCAGAGGAGCGTGTTTTGTTTCTCTTGCAGCATGGATCAATGCACTCTTTTAAAAGGCAGGAAAAATACCTGCTTGTAGTCCTGCTCTTTCTATTCCATGTGTTCTTTCCCTTCCTTCCCCCACCAAAAAAAAAAAAAGCAGGAAAAGAATCCATGGTAAACAAACAGACGGCTTTCAGTGAGGAGTTCCTTGTCCTCTGCCCACACAGTCAGCAGCAGAGACTTGTTCATGTTTACACTGTCATGCTTTGCCAGACTGAAAGAGATAGAAGAGGTAGACAGATTTATTGCCTTTATTAGATTAGCAGCTGAGCTCCCTGAAGGAAACCCAAAGAAAAGCAATGGAATGTCCCAGACCAAATCAAATCTCTGTTCTGTTATCACATCCATACTTTATAGCAACTTATATTTCTGTAATATCTGTCTTCTGAGCTCTGCTGCAGGTGCAATACCCTCTTTTTCTTTTCTTAAAAAAAGAGATGTTAAAAGATCTGGTCCTCATCATGCACATTGCAGGGGGGTCTCAAAAGAGGCACCTTTTTTGCAAGCAAACCGTCATCCACAATTGCATTGACTGCAAACTTTAATCAGGGCTGGATGCACTTTGCATCTAAATTCTGTGCAAAGAAAAAGCAAATCTGCTACTCAGAATAAATTATTCAAATTGTGGAATTAGCATAGATTTATGTCATGCATAATTCATTCTCAATGTGATATGAGGCGGCGGGCGAGAGGGGGTGTTGCGGAATTTAGAATCTTACAACAAAGACAGGTGTGAGAAATGGGTAAGGAGGGATACAGATGGGGTCTGGTGAGGCACTGGAAGCGTAGGATACCAAAGAATCCCACAGTGTGGAAGGTGGATGAAGGGCACTGAAGTTTCAGATCATGAAAATACTGCAGGGAGGGATCAGCTCTTAGTGGGAGGGCACATGCTTTGCTTGCAAAAATGCCAGTTTCAGTCCCCGGCCTCTCCAGTTGAAAGGGTCAGGTAGCAAATGGTGAGAAGGATTTCTGCCTGAAAACCTAGAGAGATACTGCTTATCAGAGAAGTAGACAATACCTGCACAGATGGACAAATAATCTTGACCTGGTTTTCTCTTTCTTTCTTTCTTTCTTTCTTTCTTTCTTTCTTTCTTTCTTTCTTTCTTTCTTTCTCTGTCTGTCTGTCTGTCTGTCTGTCTCTCTGTCTGTCTATAAAGTTGCATGTGCAAATCGGTGCCCTATTTTGTCCTCTTTTGCGAATGCATTTCTTCTTTGGGGGGCAATGTGGAAGTGGCCAGCTTATGGCCCTGCCTACTTCAGATTTAGCCACACCCACTTTTTGCACAAACCCCTGCCCACCTCTGGCATCTGGTGCCCCAGAAGATTCCCCGAAAGTGAGCATAGCTCTCAGACTCACTACCTCTGATCTACAGCTATGTGATTTCTTGTCAGGAGTTGTGTGAGGAGTGAGTGAAAAATAAGATCAAAAGGACTAAGGATTGTTATTATTAGATTTGCTACTACTAGTATTCTTAAGAATAGGCAGCATTTGAATAGAATTTGAAGGAACTAAGAACTGTAAACAACAATAAACATTTTCTTTCTTTTGTTACCATAAAACCACGTGTCAGTTTGGCTGTGTCTCCTGCTCTATTGGTTCATAAACACATTACATTAAAACCTTCAGCCTGCTATATTCGCAGAAAAGCCTTTTCCAAATCTCCTTACCTTTCCCCTCTGCTATAAGGGAAAGGTTATACTTTTCTTTTTAACCCTTCCTCAGGTATTTAAGTGGTGGTGCTTAGCCTGAGGGAGGTGTGCGCGTCAAAGCCTTGTGTGTCAGGCGGTGGCATTGCAGAGTTGGGCAAAAGGTGGGATACTACTACTAATAATAATAATAATGCAAAGAGGTGGTGTTTAGGACAGTTACAAATATAAAAATGGTAGGCAACTTTGTTGGGGGATGGGAGAGGAAATGGTGAAACCTTAGGACCAACCAAACAATGTCACAAAGTTACGAACAAGCTTTCGTGTTCTTCAGGATTCTTCATCAGGCTGGATATGAAATGGGGGATGATGTTTCTGTCTCAACATTGTGATGTTTGTAAGTCTTCTCCTGGAATCTAGGAGGATTCAAACTGATGTAATTAGGTGAGCTTCACTAGGTGTGACAGATTGCAGGATGCACCTAGGACTGTTGGGACAACAAAATGGTAAGGGCTGTTCCCCCCTTTTTAAAAATATGAAGTCTAGTAATTTGTTCTACTTTCACCTCTAAACACACAGGTTCCTTGTGTGATTGAGCACAGAAGGAAAGAGAAAAGTGCTAGTCTTTTATATTAGCAAAGCTGGGGATTAATTTAAAGTGGTTAATTTAACAACATTCTGTTTATCACAGTTTTCACACTGTGATGAAACTGTTGCTTTGCATTAATCCCAGCAATTATTGCCCACATGTCTCCTCTTCCTGGTTTGGTTTTACAGCAGCGGTTAAATTGCATAGCAAATTATAAAATGGCTTCTTCAGACATACATAATTTGTAAAATAAGGGGTGTCATTGGGCAACCGTGCTAGGGAGTCACAGAGCCGAACTAGACATGATTTTAAAGATGCTATGTCTGCCCCTCAATGTTTTGGGCTAGAGTAAATGTGGGAGCCTAATCCAGATTGGGAGCACAGCAGAGGCAAAGGGCTAAAGCACTGTCCCTCGCATGCTGGGGTCACGGTCTGGATCAGGGGCCCCTGCACTTTTTCTAGAGTAACACAGAAAAAAGAAAAGACATAGCTGCTAGCTAGGAATGTCATCAGCTAACATTTTGTTGCACACTCATTACTGGGCCCTCACGGATTTTCGCGGGTCCTATTCACAATGTCGTCCATCTCCCATGCATCTCCCGCCACTTCTATCCTTCTTCCCATGACAAAAAAAGACCCTGGTAAGTGTGACTTATTTTTAGAGATGGAACTTGCCTCTATCTCCTGCTGTGTGCAGGAGAAACGGCCTCTATATGGTTGGAAATTATAGTCAATTGCAGCTTCCCAGCTCCTGTACACATGGTAGATCAGGCATGAATGTGCTCATCACACATGATGGCTGCATGTTTTTTTCCTACATGGAGGTGATATCTATAGGGGAAATTCAATACTGAATTGCATATCATAATGTTTTAGTCGAACATATTGCTTGTGTAAATTCTTCTATGATATTTCTCTGCATCTTGTAAAGGATATCTCTCCAAATTCTGACAGGATCATATGGTGGGACTCTAGGAAAATAGCTTGAGGGGTAGGGTGGGTGGGGATTTTCCATCGTTGGCTTTGGAAGGGGATAGAACTATGTCTCCCATTGCCAGCAATGGGAACCCCATGTGCAGTTGACAGAAAATGTTCATTTTCAGGTTTGAAAAATGGCAAAAAATGAAATTCCTCCAAGAGCATGGAGAGAGTATTACCTACTACAGGGCTGTTTCCAAAAGACGGACAGACAAGATTTCACTGTGCATGTTTATACTGGTAATTTTAATAAAGTCATCATAGAAAACCAACTCTTTCATAGTTTGTGGATATGGAGATAGTTTGAAATTCACCTTGGTTCAAAGACAGATGTCAGTTTACATGCTTGAAGTCTATTGCTTCTTGGCAAAGTTCTGCCTCAATTCAATTGAAAAGAATCATTGTATTACATCAGCAAATAAAAAGACATGGAGGGAAGAGGGAACATGAGATCATGCAGCAGCAGCAGCAGCAGCAGCAGCAGCAGCCTTTCAAAGATGCAAATAGTGTGAATAAAATACAGGTTCTTTATGCTCCGGTGAAAGGGTTGCAACATCTTCGTTTCATGGTGAAAGATGGTGGCATTATTAAAAAATGTAATAAAACCATTCTGCTGCTTTTAATTAAGGGTAAGAAATACATTTTCAAGCAATTATGGACAGCCTTTCGTAATCCTAAAGAAAGCTTTTTATATGATCTCAGCTTCTTTTACACAAAGAATTGGACTCTGCTTAAAGTCTGTTGCACTGCCCTCATGTGTTCTGTTGTTCTTACAAAAAGGGATGATGGTGTCATGGATTTGGCCACCTTGATCACTATGATTAAGTGTCCTGGGGAAGGAACTTCAACAAAAGAACATTATGGGCCCTGCATGAATGCCCAAGGAGGGATACTTTTCCTGATAGGCTAGGATCCAGCCTTCAGAAGGTGACGCCTCTCAGTACTAGAGTGACAGATATGGAAGCAGTTAGGATGAAGAGAGATTTGCAGGATGAATTGAGATGGAGAGACCGAGAGCTGAGACTTGGCTGAAACTGAAGTTCTTTGGGGTGCAGAGGCAACTCTGGAAATTAAATGCTGACTACTATAGATGTCCTGATTTGCTTCCACTATGCACTGCTCTGTTCAGCTTTACTTATATATTTGTAAATAACATAAATATTGCAAAGCCACCCTATGACTGTGTTCCAAAAGAAAGAAAACCCTCTGTAGGGTTACCCTAGGGATATCTCTCTGAGTCTAAAACTGGTGTTAACAGTCAGGTATTGATTACTGGAAGAGAAATTATGAATGGATGTATCTGAGCCAGAATGAAAGAAATAGCAGCAGAATTCCTAGTACAAATCAAAATGTCCTAATGGAGGAGAACCGCAAAATGCCCCTGAATAGGGATGTATGGATTGTGCAAAATCTGTACCACCTGTGTTTTGTGATTGTCAAGTGTCTTTCAGTGCCTCATCCATCCATTGACAGAATCAGTTTTTTTGTAGTTTCCAATCTGCACAAATTTGCACATGCACAAATGCATAATTTCCCCCAAAATGCACATGTTCATGCTTTAGCCTATATTAGAAATGCAATTTTTGGCTGTTTACTTTTTCTTTTCTTTTTTTAAAAAAATCATTCTTGTGTATTTTTGGGGGATGAAATTTGCACAAAATTCCTGAAAACAGGAAAACGTCCTGCAAGTCCGTGGACTCCACGCAATGGTGAAAGCTGGTCCTCGGCAGAATCTTCAGGTTGAATTCATAAAAATCCAAAACCGTTTGGTACTGTTGTGGATTTCTCCGGCATCGCTACTCCTGAAAGGGGACCTAAAAGTACACAGAGCAGCATGCAACCCTCTCAAATGCAGCTCATCCACAGCCTAGACTCGTGCCAAGAGGTGAAGTCCTTACTTGTCCAGCTATTACAAGAGGTCAAAGCTGGCCTGGAAGCCTTGAAGTTGGAACTTGCTGGGCTGCTAGGTTCACAAAGCAGATGAGGAGCTTCTGGGCTCAGTCTGTAGATATTACAAAAAATAGCTGAGAATGAAGAAGCACTGATCTGATTCAGAGATAACAATCTTGGTCTGATGAACCATAGCTTATTGGCTCAGGAATAAGCCATGTACTTGCACACTCCTTCCTCATCCATCCCCTTACCCTTTCCTCTGCCCTTACCTTTGGCACTGATATTGTGGCTTTTTTAAACCACAGTTTCCCATAGTGTCCAAACCAGGAAACAGTGGTTTATGGGCTCCCTCCAAGCCAAGATATGAAACCAGAATCAGATGTGCAGAGGGCTCTTTAGATGTTCATATGAATGTGCAAACATCAGAGGTAAGTCCTGCAACTACAATCCTGTTTCATTCCCCCCCCCCCCCCCCGCACACACACACTGTGTATTGATCTGAATACCTAAAAGGGCTGCTAGTTTTTGTTTTGTTTTGGTGAATACTATCTAAATAGAAGCTTTGCCTACAGGGGAAAAACAGCTGGTGTTGAGACATCAATTGCAATGATCTGAAGTACATCATGGGAAGGGGAAGATGCCTTTGAAAATAGTTAACATAACTTTGCATGATGATGGTGATGATTTTGTTCCCCTGGCAATTTATCTTCCTTTTCCCCCCAGGAAAAGCTGTAAACATTATGTAGAACCTGTTAGGGGAGCAGACTTTTTCAAGGGTGGGGGGAGGGGTGCAAGGTTATAGGTTTGGCCAACTTGATCACTGTAAATGTGTCCAGAAGTCTTGGGTGCTTTGAGATGAGAGCTCCTAGTGCAAAAAGGATGGAAGAAGGGTATCAAAACACAGGAGGGCAACAAATTGAAGACATTACTGTCTGGACTCCTTATAAAACTCCATGAATGGGGCAGTGCGATTGCACAGTAAAAGCATCATCTGGAAGCATCCTTAAGTAAAATAAACTTTATAGTCCTTATTGACTAGGGGCAATCCTTTTTTCCGGATGGCCTGGAATCCAGGCTTCAGAACGTAACACCTTCAGAAATAAAGGCAGAGACAGAGAGGCGGCAGAGAGGGGGGGAGGAGGAGAAGGAGAGAGGGAGAGAGAGAGAGAGAGAACGAGAACAGTGGCTGTGTTTGGACAACACAATAGTCAGTGATGGATTAATAGTCAACTCCACGGTTGATTATTGAGGGGATACTCCCCACATGACATGATTATAATTAACTGTGGTGTGGATTAAGGCCAGCATCAAGTTGACTATTAGTCAACAGTGTGTTTGATTGACACATCTCCCCCTCCCCCCAGTATCCTATCAGCCATTGCAAGTTCTGCCAGCTAGAGAGGCAGCTGCCACTTTGGTCACTCTTGCCACAGGACTCTGTAGTCACCAAAAATAACCAACTGTGTGTGATGAAATAGTCAATGGTGCCTGACAGCTGACACAATAACCAACTATTAACTATTTAGCCCACTGTTGACTATTTAACCCACCATTGGTTATCGTGTCATCCAAACCCAGTCAGTCAGTTGATTGAAGGGAAAGCACCTTGGGGTGTAGGGGCTCTCTTTGGGAATTAAATGCAGGGTTAGCAGTTTGCTGCCTGGTATAGAAGTACTAATTTGCTTCCACTACACTCTGCTTGTACAATTAGTTTTATTTACAACAAATATAGGTCAAACTTTCCTGACCCCATATAATGCCACACTTCCATAGAGCTAAGAATTGCACATGCTATCTATATTCTCTGTTCTCCTTCACTGCCCAAATGTAGCTGCTGGACTTCCCTCCCTTTTGCACTGCCAGACCCCTTTCGTACCCACTGTCCACCTCCTGCTGTGGGTAGTAAGATTCCAATTTTCCTCCACAGCAACTTGGTAAAGAGGGTGAGCATGGAGACTGGTGGAGGAACAGGAAAGGAGGAGCAGAGATTGTACCCAATGTCAGAGCTTTGGTCAGTGTATAGTAACCATAGGTATTGGGGAGGGACCATAGCTCAGAGGTAGAGTACCAGCTTTACATCAGTGGTGGGCAGAAGGTAGATCTCCAGATGTTTTGGACTTCAACTTACAGAAGCCCTTGCCAGCATGGCCAATACTCAGGAATGCTGAGAGGATGTTCAGATCCAAAACATCTGGGGATCTACTTTCATCCCATCACTTCTTTATATGCAGAAGCCCTGGGTTCATCCCTAAACAGGCATCTCCTATTAAAGGGGTCAAGTAGCAGGTGATATGAAAGACTCTTTGCCTGAGTCTTCTGATCTGAATCTCCCACTAATCTTCTGATCTGAATCTCCCACTAATCAGCTTCATGGGATGACTCCAGGTTCTAGTATTATGGGACAGGGAGAAAAAATGTCTCCCTTGTCCACATTTTCCACACCATGCATAATTTTGTACACCTCTATCATTCCGCCCCACCCACCCCAGCCTCACTTTTTCCAAGCTAAACAATCCCAGGTGTTGTAATCTTCCTTCTTAGGGGAGATGCTCCAGCCCCTTGATCATTTTAGTTGCCCCTTTCTGCAACAACAGCAACAGCAATAATAGCAACAGCAGTAGTTCCAGAAGAGTATTTTGGCTGCTCTATACTGCATATTCAAGCCTATGGACATTTCATGGATTTTGTTGAAAGAACTATGAAATCATTTCAGACATGAGATGCTCCATTTGCGGTTTTGCATGCACCTGGCAGAAATGTGGATGAACTGGCTTTTTAAAAACTAGGTGAAAGACTGTGGGTAAGAGGGTCATCGTTATTTAACCAGTGTAAACATGAGCTAAGCAAGTAGGTTGAGTTACTCTGGAATTACACACCATTACAAACAAGACTATGTAGGGCAGCATTTCTTTGAGCTATTGCTTCACTTATCATTTTGAAAGTACAAAAAATTGTTCCAAAAAATGCAGTTTCACAGTAAAATGTATTACATTTGTTGTGGCCTGAGAGATTTTTTTTACAGCAACCTCTGATGGCCATGACAAAAATATTAAGATTAACATCTGATCCATAAGTCCGCCATATGCATCAGAAATTAAGTTCTATTTGCATGAGGCTTAAAACATTTGAAGTAAAGTTGCCTTGGTGACTAATTTAAAGTGAAGATAGTTCAGCCTTTCCTATTCAGTTAGTATCTAGTTGAATACAACACATAATAGTCACTAGTTCAGGTTTAAAATACTTATTAATGATGTATGGAAGAAAAAAAAGAAATAGAGCAATTCGGAAATGAATAGCAGTTATGCTTCAAGAGAAGCACGGTCATGTAATAAGATATGCATTCTCTGCAATAAATGAGAAACAACTGAACATTTAATGTGCAATAACTGATTATCTGGATTGGCCACAGATGTCTAAAACAGCAATCTAAGGGGGGATGTCTTCCTCTCAAACTTCATGGTTTCACTTACCTGGGGTGGCGTCAGGTAATCCCCACACCAAGAAGAGAGTGCGGGGTTTCCGGTGGTCATCCGGATGCTAGAGTAACGCCCCTCCCCCCACTCTTCCTGGCTTCAGGTAATTGCCAGTCACCTTCTGACAGGACCACCTCCCGGATTTCCCATGGAGCAAGGTCAGATAGTGGAAGAGCCGGAGTGACCTTGCTCTCACCGAAAACATTGGTCTCCAGATTTTTTACTGCACAGCTTCGCGGAAAAGCCCCATGGTGGCTGTGAATCTATGGCTGCATCATATAACTGACACAGTGCAGATTTGCAGCCACTACAGGGCTTTGAGCATGTATAGACAGCCCCAAGGATGGTTGTCAAGGACTAGCTTTCAGTACTTTTATTTGTTTGTTTTTATTCCTATCAGTATTTATTGAAGTACCGAAAATTCAACACCACAGCGTTCTTCTTAGCAGCCACCTTTAAATAGGCATCTGACCATTTTAGATCTAAGAATGCAGCAATTTTTAAAATTTAATTTATTACATTTCCATACCGCCAAATAGCCGAAGCTCTCTGGGTGGCTCACAGAAATTAAAACCACAAAGCGTAAAAACAAGATAAAATATAGAAGCTTAAAACTACAGTATAAAAATGCAACCAGAATAAAACCTAGCAGCAATGCAGAGCATTAACATATAGCAAAAGATTTCAAACAGCAAAACTAAAAGACTGTGACACTAAAATGCTGGGAGAATAAAAAGGTCTTTACCTGGTACTGGAAAGAGCACAATGTAGTCAATGCAATTGATGACAGAATATGTGTGTTCAAATTGGGAAACTTCATGCCAGCCAAGATATTATTATTCTTGTCTAATGAGGGTAATCTGTGACGATCAGTGTGGGTCAGGTCCCACCAGATCAGCAATCCATGGGATTGATGTATTGGAAGTATGTGCATACCCAGCATTTAGGTGTTCAGTGCAGTCAGCTTTGACAGCACAGTGACTTGAATCCAGATCTCTCTTTCTTTACAAGAACTGACCGGCATGTCATAGGAACACAGGGAGCTGCTTTATCCTGAGTCAGACCCTTAGTCCATGTAGTCCAATATTGTCAACACTGACTGGCATCCATGGCTTTCCAAGATTTCAGGCAGGAATTCTTCCAGCCCTACTTGAATATGCTGGGGATTGAACCTGTGACTTTCTGCCTGCAAAACATGTGCTCTACCACTAAGCTATGGTCCCTCCCTCATGCTGACCATGTCAACCATCTCTTTGGTGGGTGTGCACCATGTAGCATATGGAGATCTCAGAGCCAATTGCCAAAGATTTTGAACACTGCATTTCCCTTTTGTATAGACATTAAATTAATTTCAGGGGTTTTCCTGAAAGCTCTTCATTTGGAAGCACATTAATGCTATCCTGACCAAACTCCAGGCAGCAGCTAGTGGCCTTGTGTATCGTCTAGATTGGCGTGTTGTCATACACAGAGGTGCAAGGTTACTTTTGATCATGGGTGTCCTTAGCAGAAAGCAAATGTAATTGAGCAAGCATGTAATCAAAGTTCACCGCAGGAGGAGCAGGTAGCAAGGTGACCAGGAATCCAAGAGGAGTACTGACAAGTCAGCAGTGCCCATGATGCAGACAATTTCCAAAGGTACACTGGCCTACCTGTTCATTTTTATGATTTCAGCATGACAGTGTAACAGTACATATGCCCTTGCTGAAGTATCATAGTGACGAAGGAAAATTTGCCATCAGGTGCTCTAAACTTGCTGACTGTTTTCCAAACAGCAATAGAAATGAGATTCACTGGGCCAGCACCCTACTTTGACTCCGCGGTGGTGAAATAACAGCTTACGTTATATCTGCCAATCTTAGCAATGCTTGTTGGCATATACTACTAGACATCAAGAGGTGCAAAATGTATACATCCCCCTTCTGCAAAGGACAAGTTGTCCAGTCTTGTCCAGTGGAGCTTTTCCACATGTTGTAAGACCTTTGGAAATGTGGCCTGGGCAGAGATGTAGAAGAACATTTGTTGCAAACTATGACCTGAATATAGGACACAGGTGAGCTTCTTTTGGGACAGCATTTCATAACCAGGATGATACCACCAAAAAGTCCATATAGAATCATAGAATAGTACAGTTGGAAGGGGTCTATATAAGGCCATCGAGTCCAACCCCCTGCGCTCAATGCAGGAATCCACCTTAAAGCATACCTGATAGATGGTTGTCCAGCTGCCTCTTGAATGCCTCTAGTGTGGGAGAGCCCACAACCTCCCTAGGTAATTGGTTCCATTGTCGTACTGCTCTAACAGTCAGGAAATTTTTCCTGATGTCCAGCCAGAATCTGGCTTCCTGTAACTTGAGGCCGTTATTCCGTGTCCTGCACTCTGGGAGGATCGGAAGAGATCCTGGCCCTCCTCTGTGTGACAACCTTTTAAGTATTTGAAGAGTGCTATTATGTCTCCCCTCAATCTTCTCTTATTCAGGCTAAACATGCCCTGTTGTTTCAGTCTCTCTTCATAGGGCTTTGTTTCCCTGCTATCTACCTGCTGCATATCAAAATGGAGATGTGCTTACACTTACCTAATTTCCTGTTGAAGTACCATTTTATTCCATTTCCCCTGATATATTTATTCCTAAAGTAAAGTTTGCAGCAATTTCTCTTGGCAAGTTCATGATGAGGATGGTGTGACAAATAGCTACTTCTGATGCCCTGTAGTGCCCCACAGTGATAAGGTGGCACCATCCTGGGATACCTGAATGCTTATCTCATCTCTTTCAAATTCAGTATACGTCCAAAACGTCAACTCTCTTTAATAATAGGCTAACTGGTTCAAACCACCTGGCCTTTCTGAGATCTAAGTTTACAGTTATTATGAAGGTAGGCCGGCCAGGAAGTAATTTTCTGACAATCATATGGAGTTTGTTATATTATTGGACAAAGCAATTGTCAGTCTCTGCTAAGCTTTTATTGAATTCAGATTCCAAAAAAGTGAGTTTGCTCACTCCATGGCATCTTTCATATAACATCTAATCAGGGGCCAAGATGCTGTCTCTAGACCATCCTCTCTGCCATGAACTCTGCATGTGCTCTGGAACCTAAGACTCTACTCAAGTAATTAACATGTAACTAGCTAAGTAAGATTGACTTTATTGATTTTATTTGGAACTCTTGAGTGTGTAGTTGCTGTTTTCACTTTTGTTCCTCCACCACCACTTTTTTTCTGCCTGAATAAACTCTTTTTTTATACTTGAACATTTAGTTGTGTTGTTTTAAAAGGGAATTCTCACTCAACTCTTCCCCACATGAAGGGCCAAATGATTGCAAAACTACAGTTTGTATTCTTAGGATTTTCACAAGATTTTTATTTAGTTCTCTGTGTCTGAGCTTTGGACAAGAAATCTGAAATACCTTGCTTTTTATTTATTTTCCTAGGGCTATACAGAAGGGAGAGATCCATGACAAGAAACCTCTCCAAGCAGCTGGACAGACTTGGCTATGTCAGGAGGTTCACCATGACTTGTTGCAGCCTATTAGTAATTCTTTTTGGGGAACCGTTATGAAAAAGGGGTCCACTAGTAGGGGGAAATGATCTGCCTGACCTTATCCATAAAAGACAGTCACCCCATATTTAACTGCAGAGGTTAAAGAAGGTGTGGAGGATGTTGTATTCAATAAGGATGCTTTAATAGTCTAGCAAGCTATTTTGTTCAATAAACCTACTTTCTCCAAAACTTATTATGTACAATAACTGAGTCATGAAAAGGCAATTATTACGATGTGCTGACTTTGTTGAACATTTTACATAAAGATACTGCTGGAGCCTTCAAAATATGTTTGGTTCCCTTTAGACTGCATATGGAGGAGAATATTTGAAAGCTCTCCTTATTAAAAGCAAGCACTCCCCCCTCCCCCAAAAGAACAACAACCACAAAATCCTCTTTAGTGCAGAAGCTCATTGAGAAAACTAAGCTAGATCCATTTTCTCTGCTAGCTTTATATAGGCTTTACACAAGCTGGTGGGGTTCATACATTTGAAAGCACCCCTGCACAAAAACACTCCCTGGCTATAGAAAGCTAGCATGCCAGGGGAAATAGTTCTAGTCTAACCTACCCCGTTATGCTAGTTTTCTGTGCAAAGAGAGATTGTAGTTAGTTAGTTTGGAGGGGTTTCTTCAAAGGTGTGATCTACCCACCCACCTGTAATCTGAAGTAGTACAGCCCAGGAAGGCCTGCACTTCATCATTTCCTATTTTGTTTGAACCAGAAAACTATGGTTACCAGCTTCAGAACAAGCCAGGATATTAAACCAACTTCAAATCAAGGTTTCAAATCCTGGCTTGTTCCAAACCCAATAACCATCATTTCTTAACTCAGCTGTTTAATTAGAGTCTTACTGGTTTGTTGGTTTGTTTGCACTGTGCGAGGAAGAACAAAAGGTCTGTATGCACAAGCAAAAAGCTCATTCATATCTCAGTTTTTTAAGCTGACATATGGTTGTCTGAATGTACGCAAAGTCCCTTTCATTATTGTAACTCATTCTAAGCCTTTCCCTTGGCTCTTCTAAATAACCCTCCTTTATATTTCACCCAGAGAAGCCTCTTTCCTCAGTTTATATACCCCTCAGTTTATAGCTCCTCACCCCCAGAGGGAGTAGGTGTTGTTCTGTAGTTGTATCTTTTTCCCTCCGGATCCCCATCCTCTCCTCCAATGTATTAAATATCCTCCTTTTGTGCCTCCCCTCCAGAAACGCACATTCTTTTGCGGTGCAAAATATTTGAGTTTTAATGGTTACAAACTTTGAGAAAGTAGCTTGAAACATTACTCTCAAATATCTGATCTACCAACAAGCCTCCAAGGTATAATTACCTGATGTTCACTAACCGGTTCAGCCAATTTCCATTCTAAATGATTTTCCAAGTTCACCCATGCATGAAAGGGTTAGTGATTGTGAACTGGAGGGCAAAATGGGAGGAGGAATGTCAGTGGGGAGAGGAAAATAAATTAGAGATTTCTTTCATTAAGTTTAGTTTCAAGGACAAATTCTTGCCCCTTCCCGACACTCAACGCTGGAACACAAAAATAAGTCAGAAGAGAGCTCATAAAATACCAATTGCAAATGAAGTTGTTGGAAGGCATAACAGCCTCTTAACTATGAATATTAAGTAAAATTTACCAGTGAAAACTTGTTTCCCCATGAAAGCAGGAAGGGCTCATTTACTTTGAAACAATATTAAAATTAAATCTAATTATGCCAGAGACTGCTGTCAAGTTGTATTATTTCGGATCTGATGTGGAGACTTTTACAAATGTGGAATTATCTTCTATGTCCTATGGTGGATTTCAAATTATTTAGAATTACTCCAGAATTACTCAGAATGCTTTGATTTGTCTGCTATGTGAGGTATTTTTCCAGTTAAAAGGTAATATCTATTAGGGCCTCAAAAATGTGTCGCTAGTATTCAAGTATTGGGTCAAGATCCCGAAATGCATCACACCTAGATCTAAAAAGGGCTGCACCATTTTGTTTCAGTTTAGAAAACTTGTACACAAGATAAAGAGAAAAAAACGAGATGAGAACAAACTCAGAGATGAAGGGAAATATAGATGTATGGCAAAAAGTTAATCACATTGCAGCTTTGGATTTAATGTGGCCACTTACACTTTGCGGGGGGGGGGGGAAGAGAAAATGCATCCCCAAAAAAGAGGACAAAAGGCAACACCAATTTGCATAACACTTGCATATGCAAATTTTTACGCCAATAATTTAAATGGAAATCCATATTGCCTTAGTGGGGAAGGTTGCAACTAGATGACTTTGGTGCCTCGTCAGTCTGCTGTCCAGGTGAACATAAGAAGAGCCCTGCTGGATCAGACCAAGGGTCCATCTAGTCCAGCACTCTGTTCACACAGCGGCCAACCAGCCATCGGCCAGGGATGAACAAGCAGGACATGGTGCAACAGCACCCCCCACCCATGTTCCCCAGCAACTGGTGCACACAGGCTTGCTTACTGTTAAAGGAGCCCTTCAAGGCTCTTCTTGTGCTCCCTCCTTAGCGATCTTTGATTTCAAACCAGTCTTGGACTAGGCAGCTCTTCAAATAGAGGACCCCTTCAGAAAGAGGATTGCCCTCGGCCAGCTCTCCAAAACAGAGGACTATGTAAAGTAGGACCTAGGGTTGCTCTAACATCTAGTCTTTGGATTCCAAGCTGTGCGCTAGGGTGGCCATTTATTTATTTATTTCATTTTTATACCACCCAATAGCCAAGGCTCTCTGTGCGGTTCACAAAGTACAGACAATCCTTTATTTGAAAGCATCCTCTATCTGAGGGGCTGTCTGGTCTAAGTCTGGTTTATAGTCAAATAGCCATAAGGAAGGAGAGCCACACAGGCCTTGAAGTTGTCCTTTCAACACTTACGACAGTAGATCGAGGAGACACGCAAATCACTTCCTCACTATGGTAAAATGTACTTTTTTCAATTTAAACTATAGGAATTATTTCCAAATGCAAATCTAAACATATAAATTAGCAAATGCACATTTTGTGCAAACCTCTTTTTTATTTTTGGATGATGCATTTCCTCTCTATTTAGCAATGCTTAAGTAGCCACCATACTGTGCGTTTACACCAGCCTAACTGGTAGAGACAAACTGCATAGCATATATTCGGGGGTGGGTGTAAAAATGATTTAAACCTATCAACCTCTATTTTCCATCAACACAACCTGATGTTGTAAGGGTAGTAAGGAAATACTTTATTGTAGCCTCTCCCCATCTGAACGGGAGCTCAGCCAGGTGCTAAGGAGGGGCAGGCTTGCTGGCTTGCTTGTAAAGGGGAAATACTGGAGTTAACGATCTTCATGTTGTGCATCAATATAAAGAGGCCGGAACTTCCTTAGCATTTTCAGGAAAGCCCACATAGTGAAAAGAATCAACATATTTGAAGATGCATGTCCAAATCTAGGACAGTTATTTATTACCAGGGGTAAGATTACCAATGAATTTGAGTCAGCTGAAATTAGAACTCCTCGGATCTACATCTCTAGAAGTAAATACGCAATCAGTGAAGAAGAAATGTTGCTGGTGCTATGACCTTCCTATTTAAATTGGTGCTGTACCCTTCCTATCTAAAATGCTTTATTGTGTATATGAGCTGTTCCAGAAAGTAAAAGGAGAAAGTAAAACGAGGTTCAGAGAGCAGAATGTTTTCAACAAATGAAAGAGTGCACAGTTATACTTCATATGATCCAAAGGATAAGATATTCTTTCTGATGGCAAGAGCAAAATCTCAAGAACGTTGGCACAAACCTGAATCTAGTATTGCCTTTCCTATATTCCTAGAAGTATTCCCTTCATGATAAATGGGCAGATTTTGCATTATACTCAGGAGTTATGTTCCCAAATGATAAAGATTTTCTCCTCAAATTTGGATTTTACAATTTCCCTTTGGATCAAGACAAACAATGAGTTGGTAACAGTGCAAGGAGCTGTTGGCTCCTAAAACCAAAATATAGCATTTCCATTTGGATAAAGAGAAACCATGATTTTGGTAACAGCATAAGGAGTTGGTGGCTCCCAAAACCCAAAATCCATCAGCAGCAGTTACAAAAGTGTTTATTTATGGGGGGAAATTATATAACTTTCTTTTCTTTTCAAATCCCAGAGGGGTTTACAAAAATAAATACAAAACAAACAAAACCTCATGAACCCCTCACACACCACCATACCAACAACAAAATATTTCATTAAAATCATCAGTGTTAGCTGGTAACGCTAACAAAGTTAGGAAAAGACCCTGGCAAAAAAGTGAGCCAGTGTAGTGTAGCGGCTAGAGCATTAGACTGGGAGTCGGGAGATTCAGGTTCTAGTCTCCACTCAGCCATGGAGACCCACTGGGTGACTTTGGGCCAGTCACAGACTCTCAGCCCAGCCTACCTCACAGGGTTGTTGTTGTGAGAATAAAATAGAGAGGAGGAGGAAGATTATGTACACTGCCTTGGGTTCCTTGGAGGCAGGATATAAATGTAATAAATAAAATAAATAATAAATAATCTTCAGGTGCTGGCAGCTCCACACTAAGAGCCTTCCTGCTCTCAATGGGGAGATCATTCCACAGGGTGGGTGCCACAATGGAGAAAGTCCTCCTCCATACCACGAACAAGTGAACACCTGTGTACAGCAGGCAAGGCCTCAGCCCCAGAGTATAAAGATTGGGGCAGCCTGCACATAAGAAGGTGGTCTTTTAGGTAATCCATTCCTGAGCTATTTACGGCCTTATAAACCAACCAGTGGTAACACATTAAACATGGCTTGGTAGCGAATTTGCACCTAGTGCAGACCTTTCAGAGCAGGAGTCATATGTGTGTGGTAGGAAGCTTCACTGAGCAAGCTAGCTGCCACATTTTGCACTACAGCTGAAAAGTGATGTTCACATCAGATATGTTAATTGAGTTGGTTCAGCACTTTCTGGTCAGAATTAACTACTTGGAAGTAAGTGCAATTGACTTCAGTGGAACACAGCTCCATAGTGCAATCCTATGCATATCTACTCAGAAGCAAGTCCCACTAGGTTCAGTGGAGCTTACTCCCGGGGAAGTGGATAGGATGGTAGCCCAGGTGTGCTTAGAACTGGCGCTTACATAATGAATCAATCAGAGATTCCCTCCCAATATGCTTCTTAAGCTTCCAGGATACTTTTTCTGACTCGGGACTCACATGAGAGGGGAGTACACACATGGAGGGGGCCACGTCAACACTGGTACTACCTCATCGTTGCCAACTTTTTTCTTTTAGAATCCCACTCACTTGTGCTCCATAAACCTAACTGAGGGGAAAACACACACACACAAAATCTACTGGTGGTCATGCCATTTTGTCCTGACAGCATGAGCAAGATGGTTGCACCTGCAGGCAGTGCTAATAGCAGCAACCCAATCCAACCATGGTCAGACATACACTATGGAGTCCTCCACGCAGTGCCTACAGACACCAGTGTGTGCATTGAAATCTTCCAGATTGCCCTCCATTTGAGGGCCCCTCAAATTAACATCCCCCCCCAGCCTCTCAGTGTCTTCCATTTTTAAAGAGAAATGTGAACATTTACTCATTTAAATGTCCTTTTGCCACTTTATTTTTAAAAAATGAAATGGATTTGAGATAGCACAAGCACTAGCCAATCAGTGCTATGTACACTTAGCTTCTGCAGCGAACTGGTAGAAGTGGTTTCTCCTGAGATTGATCCTAGTTAAGAAATTATACACCTATATGTAACACAATGATGGAGCTGTGGATGTAATGCAATATTATGGCTTAGCATTATTAAAACGAACCTGGCTTGTGAGTTCCCCCTATCGTCTCTCATTTTCTCATACAGCTGAGAGGAAGAGTTTGAGAGCTTTCATTTCTAGTTTCAGTTGACCACAGTTCAGTGTTACATTCCAACCCTAAACTGTGGTTAATTTTGATGATGGTTTATTCAAACAAGCCAGCTTCATAGACGAAGGTTGAAGTGCACAGCCTTTTTGACCATGAGGGTCACATGTGATGCTGCCTCAGGGGCCTGAAGCCACTCTGGATCTCTGGACCAGGGAAAAGAGGATGCAGGGAAATCACTGGTTTGCGTGGGATTTGGCTGTAGTGGAAGAGGGTGAGAAGGGCCACAGTAAAGGCCTTGGGGATCGCATGCTTGATTTTATGTGCTGGAATAGTTTTTATTCTTTGCTGCTGGTTTTATCTTGATTTTATTCTGCTCTGTTTTTGTTTTAATATTCGCATTATTTTTTTAAAGTATTGTACACTGGCCAAAGAACTCTGGCTATTGGGTGGTTTAAAAGTACAATTAATCAATAAAATACGGCTGTCGGGCCACAAGTTCTGCACCCCTGCAGTCAACCAAAGTGACCACAATGTGTCTGGGTCCCGACATAATGCTAAACCGCAGTTAGTTAAAACCAGAAGCAGAAGCTTTCAATCTCCTCCTCATGGCCATGCTGGAGGAGGAAAGGGGGAGGGGAGCACATGGCCCTGAGGTTCGGCCAGACTCATCTGAATGAGGCCAGTGTTTTGACCATTCAAGCAACGTATGTCTGCGCTCACCCTTAACTCCAAGGAAACTGATTTGCCCATCAAGCAATTACAAACCATTCCAAGCACTAGCCCACGGCAGCAGTTTAACAATCTGTATTAGCACGGCTCTGAATTCATGCTTGTCTGTACAAAGTTCACAGTGCTCCGGCAGTCATAAAGCGTTAATTATGTGGCACAGATGGATGTTTCAACTTACCGGAAGAAGCTGTTTCTTTTTTGGAGCATGTTGTCTGTTTAACAGCTGATCCTGAGAAGGGGTGACAGGAGACTCATTCTGCAGTAACACATTATCTGCATTTCTGACTGAAAAGAGCATGTGTTAAACAGTTGAACTCTGAGAGTTACATGTTTGGGAAAGTTAAACGCCATGATGCTTTCAAGTAATTGAACTGTGGAACCAAAAAGGGACAGTGTGTGTGTGTGTGTGTGTGTGTGCATATGCACATTCACAGTCAGAAAAGGGAAATAACCAATATGATACAATAAGAAAATTCTGTACGTACCATCTGCTAATAGCATCTGCTCACAACTATGCTGCCAAAAACATGGGGAACAAAGAGAATGCCATTATGGAGAGAATTAAGGCACATCTGCCTGGGAAACTTCCTATGTTGTTTCCTAAAACACTAAAGTGAAACAGTTCCACCCCCTGCTTTGTAGGAGTAACGTGGCATCATGGGAAAATTCCATACTGACCATCCCAGGGTGCAGAACATGCCTCCCACATTGGCCCAACAGTTCTCGTGTTTTGCTCTCAGCCTTCTGCACTGTGCATTTGCCCTTTTTTGCAGTGCAGTTGGGCTGTGAACCACCATAAACAGAATGTCTAGCATGCACATCTTGCTCCTGAGAGACCATCCATACAGACATGGCTCTAAGTTGTGATGCCTTCAAACATCCACAGCTGCGGAAGCCTAATAGATGGTAAATAAGTTTAGTAAGAACATGAGAAGTCAGCAGGCCACGTTCATCTGGTTCAAGCAACTTCCACCAAATTTGCTCTGCAACATAATATAACATCCTATTTGGGTGTGTGCGGTGGTGGTGGGGGAGTTAGCTTGGTGCACGAGATACCCAAGAAGTGTCATATCTTTTTAATAGGACCAGCCAAAAGTAGTGAGCAATCTTTCAAGTTCCCCACAGCTTTTCCAGCTTTGCAAATACAATACAATATTCAGCTTTACTATATTTTTCCTTTTCTTCTGCTCACTGTCTTACAGGAGACCCATGGGATCAAATCATCACTAGAGGGGTCCAAATTATTGCTGACCTTTCTAAGGTAGAACACCCAAACATCTTTGACCCGGAAGCCTCAGCGCAGGTCTGCTGCCTGCTGCGGGAACATTGATTTGCTTCCAATGTGCTATTTTAAAAAACAAACAAACCAAAAACCTGTGAATTAATAAATAACTTGCTGGAAATATCTAAGCAGAGGCTGAATGGCCATCTTTCAGTGTTGCTGTAGCTACATTCTATGAAGCATTACAGACACTGTAAGTCTCTGTCACGCTCTCATTGAAAGGAAACTGGACCCTGTATCCCTTTCCCTAGAACTTTACCACTTGGAGAAGAGGTGAAGACTTATATGATAACCACGGGAGGCAATAGCCATGCGAAATCAAACCATTTAGAAATGTTTAAATACTTGCCACTACACTTATAAGGATAGCTTTATACATCTGCTTTGCACTCCAAATGTCCTTGATTTTTTTAAAAATGTGTTATTATTACTGTGCATATAAGCATGTATCTGAACTGGTAATTTCTGATGAAAATGATGCAGCCTCATCTAAACTGAATTTACTTAGAAATGTCCCACTGATTTTGGTGGGATTCTGGGTGCTTCCAGATAAGGCTTTTATGGTCCAATCACTCTGCCTCTTTCATGGAATTTTACAAGGAATCCAGATGCTACTGCCTACAAGGTGTTTTTCCATCTTTTTTTCCATCTTTTTTCTTACCAGAAAAAAAAAATCATTAAGGAGGAAAAGATAGAAAAAGTGCACAATGTTTTTTCATTTGGTGATGCAAGGAGCCCTCTGTAGGGAAACACCCTTATTCCAAGTAGGTATTGCTAGGATTGCAGTTTTAAATTTGCTCAGCCAAAACAATGGCAGAGTAGGGATGTATGAGGATTTCATTTATGTTCCCAAATCATGTGAACACGTCCCATTGGCTACCCCAAATGTGAGCAGGAAAACATTCTCTGAAAATGCTTGCAAATTCACGGTTGTGTTTGTGCTTGAAAATAATCTGCATTTTCACACTTTACTCTACAGAGGGAAAGTGCGCATTTCCAGTGTGCTTTTTTTTTAATGCATTTTTCTCATTCAAAAAGTGCACTTTCCCCATTTGAGCAAAATGGAGAAGAAAGCTCAAACAAATATGGGAAATGAAGCGAGCTGAGCTTCAGATTGATGTTATGAGAATCTGCGCAAATGCAAAAATCACTTGTGCGCTCATCTTTGTGGCAGAGTATTTTGAAGTGTTTGACTGAAAATGACCATAGGTGGCCCCTCTGAATATGGAAACAAAAAGGCAAGGCATGACTAGTCTCTCAGGAGTAAGACTATGCATTAGGATAGCAGCCTACCTAGGAGTAAGCTCCATTGAACACAGTTGAATTTACTTGTGAGAAGCAAGTTCCAAGACCCACTTTTAAATCCACATTCAGCCATGAAGCTCACTGGGCCTCCTAGCCTAACCACCTCACAGGGTTGTTGTGAGGACAAAAGCAGGGGAAGCATCATGGGTGCTGCCCTGGAGGAAAAGTGGGATTTAGTTGTAGTAAATAAATAAAAGTAAAAAGCACTATACAGTCAGTGCTGCAGTGGGGACATAACCAAAAGGGAATCACTCACTTAGGATAACGTTTGTATGGACTGTGGGTCACCATGAATAGAGACTTGTGGGATATTTAGCATGCAGCTGAAGACACATTTGGGTGATGCTGCGGCTAAGACTTCAAGAACATAACCTTGTTAAGGGCTGTTTCACATATACACGCATATCTAAAGAAGTCAATTGACACATTCAGCAGCTACTCATTGTATTAACTGACTTCGTTAGGCAGTGTTGCTTTTGAGGTGGCAGTGGCTGATATGGAAGTTCTGTCTAAGATCTTTGATCTGTGATGGCTCATTCATTCATTCTCTCTCTCTGACACACACACGGGGGGGGGGAATCATGTAACAGAGAAGTCATCAAGTGAAATTAATATTCAGATGTAAATCAGTAATGAGTCATAGAGAATATACGAGAGAATTCTACCTAGAAGTCTAAGAATAATTTCTGTATTGCAGAGTCTATGTCATAGACAGTAAGAGAGCAATGAGCTGAGATTTCAAAGAAAATTATATACACAGAGAAAAATTTCAACTTTATACTAAAAATAGACTCTGCGTTCAGCGTCTCCTCCAAAGCACACCAAAACTTGCTGTGTTTCATCCTCCAACAATGTATGATAGTCAAATGTTTTGATCTGCTTCATTCTAATGTTCTGTCAAAATAGAAAATGCTTAGACTAGGGGTGTAGGAGGTTTGCTGTCCTCTCTAAGCACTTCCTAAATTGGCAATTGCATGGGGAAAATGAATGGATGAGTAACCAAGTCTGCAATGGATAGGTAACAAAGAATATTTTGTGTGCATAAGTGTGACCATAACGGTCATGAAATCAAAGCTATTGGCTTTTTAACCTAGAAGTAAAACAGCAACTACATGTAATTGAACACAAATTAATTAACCTGTATGCACCTACTGTGTACACCAGCCATCCCCAAGTCCCATTGTCATCAGGATTAGTAGCCACTGATAGCCTTATCCTCCATGAATTTTTCCAATCCCCTTTTAAAGCCATCCAAAATGGTGGTCATCACGACATCTTGCAGTGGTGAATCCCACAGATAGTTAATGTGCTGTATGAAGAGTCTTTTGGCTGTCCTGAATCTCCCACCAAACAGCTTCATAGGATGACCCTGGGTTCTAGTATTATGAGAGAGGCAGGAAAATGCCTTTTTAATATTGTATAGTGTACTCCCATCTTGAAGGCATCTTTATTCTTGCGTCCCACATGGGAGTAATTTGCGCTTGATACATTTTCCATTCCTGCAAGCAGCAGTTCAGTTGAAATGTTAGACTTTGGACTTAATGATCTTGCAACGATCCCCCTTTTAGTCGACGATGTATATTATTTCACACTTGAAAATGTGAAAAGCCAACTCAGCTGCATTTCGGGGCTCTCCTGCTGAGTGGAGCACTGGAATCCTGCCCTGATGGCACCACTGGATGCAAGTAATTCCATAGTTTAACTATGCACTGTGTGAAGAAGTACTTCCTTTTATCTGTCCTGAATCACCCACCAATTAGCTTCATGGGATGACCCCACCGACACGAGTATTATGAGAGAGAGAGAGAGAGAGATATGCCTTCCTATCCATGTTCTCCACACCATGCATAATTTTGTACACCTCTATCATGTCTCCCATTACTCACCTTTTTTTGAAACTAAACAATCCCAGATATTTAAACTTCCCTCATAGGGGAGTTGCTCCAGCCCCTTGATCATTTTGTTTGCCCCATTCTCCACTTTTCCGAACTCTACAATCACCTTTTTCAGGTGCAGTGATCAATACTGTACAGTATTCCAAGCATGGTAGCACCATAACTTTGTGTAAGGGCAATTTTGAAATTGGCCTCTACCCAACTCTCAGTACTGCTTAATAGCAGCATCCTACAGCAGGGAGAAAGCCAGAAAGGACCTATTTGAATTGGAATTTTCAACATCTGAATACTTGAAAATGTGATTAGAGTACCAGACTAGCACTGGGGAGACTGAGGTTCAAATTCCCACTAAGCCATGAACCCTAACCTACCTCTCAGGGTTCTAGTGGACATGGAATGAGGGAGGAACCAAATAAACCACCTGGAGCTCTTTAGGTGGGATATAAATGTAGTAAATAAATAGTCATTCTGCAGGTCTCTTGCTTTCCTTTTCAAATTACCTATCCAAAATCTCTCTAAATGCAGCTCAGAAAAAGCAATAAACCAAGCTGTCGTCATGCCTTTAATATGTTAGGTAATCAGATTCCTGAGCACTGAGGAGATAGGTAGATAGATTGGCCCCTTTTATTAATTCTTTGGTTTTGTTTCCTTTGGGAAGGTTAAGATCAGACTGGAGACTTTTGTTAAATCAAAGCATGGCTTCCACACTCTTTGTTTGGATTCTAATGGAAAGGCGTTTTAGGTATTTTTATAATAAATGGGGATTATTTATTTATTTGTTCTGCATTCTGAAATGTGATTGTAGCACTGATACTGCCTAGAATTTTTTTAAAAAAATCCACTGAGGCAGCCATGTTAGTCTGTTATAGCAAAAACAACTTTAAGACTATTGTATTGATTGTGGCAGAAGCTTTCATGGAGTAGAGTCCACTTCATGAGATTATGACGTGTTATCCTAAATTGTCACATGGTTGCAGTGAGAGAAAGAGAAAAATGTAAGTGATGAGATCAGAGGGAAATGAATTGCAAAAGATATAAACTGTGAGATTCATACTTGCACACAAGTAGTAGGAGATAGAAAAAGGCTTGAAGGTACATTTCAGGTCATGCGTGAAAAGACTCCCAGCCTCATTTTATTTTATTTATTTATTTATTATTGCATTTATGTACGCCGAAGGCGGCGTACATAATCTTCCTCCTCTCCGTTTTATTCTCACAACAACAACCCTGTGAGGTGGGTTGGGCTGAGAGTTTGTGACTGTCCCAAAGTCACCCAGTGGGTTTCCATGGCTGAGTGGGGACTAGAACCCTGATCTTCTGACTCCCAATCTGACACTTTAGCCACTACACCATACTGGCTCTCCTTAAAGCAGCCTTCCCCAAATTTTGCCTTTTAGAAGTCTTTGACCCCAATATCCATCTTTCCCAACCAGCTCATGTGGCCAAAAATGATGGAGTTGCATTCCAGCGTATCTAGAGGTACAACGTTGAGGAAGGATTCTTTTCCCATTTGCATCAAAAAATGTTCGGACAGCCTAGAGGAGGGGTGGCAAACGTACGATCTTCTAGATGTATTGCCCCACAACTCCCATGATCCCTCACTTTTGGCTATGCTGTCTAGAACTGACGGGAATCAGAGACCAAAACATCTGGTAGGACTCAAGTTGCCCAGCCCTGCCCTAGAGATATCTAATTTAGCATTTAGCACTCTTCAAATACTTGAAATGTTGTCACACAAAGGAGGGCCAGGAGCTCTTTTCGATCTTCCCAGCTCTTCTCAATCTTCCTGGAACTTGGATCTTCCTGGAACTTGAGCCCATGACCAGGTCACAGAATCATGGGCTCAAGTTCCAGGAAGCCAGATTCCGGCTGGACATCAGGAAAAACTTCTTGACTGTTAAAGCAGTACAACAATGGAACCAGTTACCTAGGGAGGTCATGGGCTCTCCCACACTAGAGGCATTCAAGAGGACAGCCATCTGTCAGGGATGCTTTAAGGTGGATTCCTGCAATGAGCAGGGGGTTGGACTCAATGGCCTTATAGGCCCCTTCCGACTCTACTATTCTATGATCCTATGAATCTATGTTTCATTTATTTATTTATTTATTTATTTATTTATTACATTTCTATACTGCCCAATAGCAGAACCTCTCTGAGCAGATCACAAGCTCTCCGGCCGGTATTTGCATTTAGTAAATAATAAAGCTAAAAAGAAGTACCCCATATTAATTTTTGTCCCAATACACCACAAGTGTTTGAACTGAAATGTTTGAAGGGGGGGGGGAATTAAGCACACTTAATGTGATTTAACTGTTATATTATGTAGACGTTTTACTGGAATACTTATAACAATGTAAAGACAGTAGCATGAACTTCTTTTACGTTTTTAATTTAAGGGGAAAAAACAAAAGCACTGAAAACTGTTAGTTTGTCAACCATCCCAACAACCCACAAGTAACAAGAAGCTACTACGTCCCACTGTCACGCTCCAAATAGTCAAAACAGTCTTGGCCACCAAAATGAAAGCCCCTTGGGGAAATTCGCCCATGGTGGTGTCTTCTTACATGGGAACTAGGTCTCTGTGTGTCTTTCTAATTCAAATTACAAACAAAATAAAACAAAACACTGGCTCCCACCAGACAATTATTCTTTGAGCCCCCCTTCCCCCCCCCAAACTATGAAGGTGAATTGCCCATTCAGGAAACATCCACAGCCATTGACAGAACATGATGGCTTCTTTTGTCAAATCCCTGACTCCAGTCAAGCAAACACTTTAAGTCAACCTTACAACCTAAGGTGTCACTGGCTGTATGAAACTGCCTTTAAGAAATCAACCTTTAAAAGAGAGAGAGAGAGAAACGAACATAGGACGAACAGTGCAATGCTTCACATGTCTACTCAGAGGCAAGCCCATTCAGTTCCTGTGAGTTTACCTAGCTTGTTGGGCAACCCGTTAGAACCGTAGAGTTGGAAGGGATCATGGAGATCATTTAGCCCAACTCCCTGCTTAGTGCAGGATAGGAAATGCAGGATGCAGCTACTAAAGTTTTCCCCAATCTCACATTCTCCAGATACGAAGTCCTCTGGAGAGTACCAGATTGGGTAAGGCTCATTTACAGTTTCTCTCACAGATAGCTGTCGAGACTCTACTTAAATACCTCCAGCAAAGGACAGCCCACACCTCCCAAGGCACTCTGATCTGCTCTTACTATGGAGAAGTTCTTATCATGAGGAAGTTCCTCCTAATGTTTAGTTGAAATCTGCTTCCTTGCCATTTCCACCCATTGGTGTTAGTCCTGCCCTCTGGAGCAAGAGAGCAACGCTTTTCCATATCTGAAGACCACTATCACATCTAAGGTTGTCATATTCTGAATCCACATAACCAGGGCAATTTTGGGGGCGGGGGGCGGGGGGAGCTAGAATTTTTTTTAAAAAACTGAGCAATATGTAAAGGACTAGGGAAAGCCCAATTTTTGCAAAGCCCAATTTATCAATTAAAACATCAACTACTGTAAAACCAGACATCTTCAATTCACTGCAACTTACTTCCAAGTAACAGTTTTGAGGCTTGCAACCCAAATCCAAGGAGGTGGATTTTTGAAGGGTGATTTTTTGGGGGGAGTGACTTTCCTTTCCTTTCTCCTCTCTTTCCTTTCCTCTCCTTCACCCCCTCATCCCCCACTCGCTCACTCCCTCTTGTCCCCCACAAAATTCTTTCTTCCCCCACAAATAACCCAGCAGCTCTGCCCCGCGCTTTCCCTAAAGGTCTGACCACAACCAGCCAAGCTCACCAAACTCCTTTGCATTGCATGGGACTCAGGTGCACCTTTCCTCGCTGTTGTTCCTCTTCTACGCAGCTACAGGTACAATAAGGTGAGTCTCGGTGAGTGACTCAGATGAGCCTGTGGAGGAGCAGTGATGCTCTGGAAAAAGCACCGGATTGATGTGTCTTTTTCTCTGCTGCTGCCGCTTCGCTAAACAGCCTCAAGGCACCATTTTGGAGGTCAGAATTTCTCCAGCCAGCTGGACCAGGAATCCAGGATTCTTGCCCAGCCAGTCGGGACATTTCAGAATCTCCTGGAAATCAGGATATTCCCGGTTTTCCAGGACATATGGCAACCCTAATCACATCTCTCCTTGAGCTTCTCTTCTCTAGGCTAACCATACCCAGCTCCTCCGACCATTCCTCATAGGCCTGATTGCCTGCCTCTAGAGACTGAAGTCACTAGTGTCAGGATGAAGAGGGAATTTATCTGGCAGTTTGATTTCCAGAAAACAGCATATGAAGTTTCTGACTGCATGAAAATAAACATCATCTCCATGATCACTGTCTGCAGATCATGCAACTGACCTGGTTCATACATCAACAATAACTCACAGCTAACACACTGTGGGTTGTTGGAAGTATGGTGAAAGCAAACATGTGGGCTGGTTCCTGCGTGCCTTCCCCCTTTTACTACAATAAACAACCTGGGCCTGTCCCTGGGTTATTATAACCCATAATCCCTGGGTTATGTGACATGCAAATCTGGGTTGTTGGGGGACAAACAATCCAGAGTTGGATGCCCTCCCAAAATCAGAAACCCTATTTGCTCCACATCCTCCTACACCCCCAACAGAACAGCATGGACAAATCATGTTGCTGTCTGAGGCAGAGCAGCAAATGACACCCTGCAAAAGTCAAAAGTACCCTAGGCCGGTCAATTTATTCTGGGACCTGAGACAGAAAATCTCACAAGCACCTCTCCTGCTTCCTGGCAGTAAACATACAATCATAATAAATTCATGACACTCAAAATCTGCTAAATAAGGTGGCTGACCCCATCTGCCTAATGGTAGGACCATCCCTGCCTGCCCAACAGGGTCTGAAGAGCAGGGTTTTTTTCCTTTCTTTCTGCCCTAGAAGTGAATTGAGGGAGTATATTTGGAGAAAAATGGAGCCCAAGGAAAAGAGAGGGTGTAGCTTGGGGACTCTAAAATGCTAAGCACCCTGATGCTGATTCATCCATTCATTTATGACATTTAAGTCCTGCCCAATGGCAAAATGTTCTCTGGGCGGCTTACAAAAAAAGTAAAAACAATTGAATGCAAAGATAAAACCATAAAAACTAATGTAGCATAAACATCAGCACAAAGAATAAAAATTAAGGTCACAAAAACGTTTCACAAAACTTTAAATTACAAAAACATTTTAAAATAATATCCGTAGGACACCCCCCCCCAAGAATTTAAGATTAGAATGCAGGCGTTTCGGGGGGGGGGGCATTCCACAACCGAGGTGCCACCAGTGGAAGGGCCCTGTCCACAGTACCCACACACCGTACTGTGTTTGGAGGGGACACCCAAAGAAAAGCCTCAGAAGTTCTACCTTTAAGTCCAGATAGGTCAGTGATGTGGAAGGAGGTGATCTTTCAGGGAACAGCCCCATGTTGTTTAGAGCTTTAAAGATTAACGCTGGCATGTACACACGTACGACATTGCCTTGCTCTAAATCAGTTGGTCCAGCTAGCCCTGTATGACGTACCTTGGCTAGTAATGGCTCTCCAGCGTTTTAGATAGGTGCTTTTCCCATCACCTGCTCTTTATTGTAACAAGAGAGTTGTAGCAACAAAACAAAGGCCTACAACAAAAGTCTAAATGAAACTGGAAGCTAGGATAGCCAGGTGTCCTCCTTTACAGGGGATTGTCCTGTTTTGGAGAACTGGCAGGGGACGGTCCTCTATTTGAAGGTGCCCGCTACTTGGTAGGCTGTCCAGTTTAAAGTCAATGAACCATAAGGAGGGTGAGTAGCAGGGGCCTTGAAGTTGCCCATCCACACTTCACACCTGGGCAGCAGACTAAGCAGGCACACTGGTCATCTAGTCTGTATTCTCCAGTATGGTGAAATGTATTGTAATTTAAGGAGAACTGCCGTAATTATTTCTAGATGCAAATGTTATGCAAATTGATGTCCTTTTGGGAGCGGGGAAATTCGAAAGTGGCCACCCTAAGAACACCCCACTTTGTTCAGAATGGTGCTGGGGGCTATTTGCCAGGAAACCGTCCCTTCTCCTTCCCCTCTGCCCCTGGAAACTGCTCCCCTTAACTTCAGCTGTATGAATCATGTTACACTTGCTTCCTGACCCTTGGGCTGGTTACTCATTTTGCAAAAAAATACTGACATGCCACTCATAACCCTGTTCTCTGGGTGGCTTAAGCCAACGGTAAAAGAGATGCCATGGATCAAAACTGGGGCCCACAGCATGCAACGCACGTGCTCCAGCACTAGACTACAGCCTGTCCCAGAATACCTGCCTCCTGCTCTGGTTGTCCCGCTGCAACCCAGCCCTTCCTAAGCAGCATAAAATGGTACCTGCTGTGTGAATGGCTCTTAATTTAGTCGGTTTTGATAGTGCATGCTGCATTTTTCAAACTCCCTGACCTCCAGGGAAGGATGGCCGGGAACAGCCTTCCCCAGGATGGTCCTCCAGGTGTGCTGGACTACAACTCCCATGGTCCCCGGCCAGCATGGGGGCAATCCATCAGCCATTCAAGAGCCCCTGTTCCATTTCTTTCCCAACAGGGTGCAATATCTCGCTTGATCACTAGGTGTCATGTGGCTGAGCCCGATGAAAAGAATCCCGCGAGCCGGGCAAGTTGGGAGTGAAACCGAGGGCCACCAATACAGCTGCCGTAAAAAACCAAACACACCTTTCTTCAAGGTTTCCACGCCGCACAAAGGCAAAAACCGGCCCGAGGCTCTAACCAGCAACGGCCCATTTGGGGCTTTCTGCAAGCACATTCTGTCTATTACCGGGGGTGGGAGGGGGGAGGAGGAGATCGTGCTGCTGCCGCGCTGCTGCTATTCTCCGCTCGCCCCCCGATGCATTCACCTCTCCTTGACCCTCGGCCCCTCCTCGACGGATCGCGCGGACCAATCAGAGCGCTCGCGCAGCCCCTGGGCTGAATGCGAACGTCTCTTCGCAGCGCCGCGATTTCTATGGTAACCCAAGAGGAGGGCTGGGGCAGCGCGCGCGCTCCAGGGACGGGTCTTGGATGAGCAATGCAGAGCTAGGAAGCGAGCATTACGCATATAAAGCAAAATAAAAAAAAAAACCCAAGCCTCCCGGTTTGTTCCAAGCGGCCCTGCAAAGAGATACGTTGTTCCTCTGGCCCAAGGTTCATCGCGGATGGATTTCTGTGCAGGGCATTGCAGCTAATGGCACAACGAGGTTTTCCTGTGTTCGCTAATCTGATGAGTGGTGGACAGTGTCATTAAAGTGCCGTGGTGATGACGAAGATGAAGATGCACGTCCTTTTAAAAGCAACCAGACAGCCGGAGAAATACGCTTTCTCCAACCAGTTAGCTAATACAAAGATTTCCATAGGAAGCTCCGTTATATCCGGACAGACTATTGTTCCATCCATCTAGAGCAGGGAGGGGCAATTTGTGGCCCTCCAGATGTTTTTCCTTACAACTCCCATAAGTTCTCACCATTGGCTATGCTTGCTAGAGCTGATGGGAATTGTAGGACCAATCAGAAGTACCCCATCCCTGGGGGTAGGCAAACTGGTGCCCTCCAGATGTTCTGGATTAAGATTCCCATAATCCCTTACCATTGGCTGTGTTGGCTGGGGCTGATGGGAGTTGCAGTCTGAAACATCTGGAGGGCACCAGGTTGACTACCCTCTACTCAGTGGGGCTTACTTCAGAGTAGACATGTATAGGGCTTTAAGAACCAGCTCACCCATTTGTTTCAATAAGACCTTTGAAGGAAAAGTTTCTGGTGACACATTGTGAAGCAATCATGTGATTGCCCCAATGTACTCAACTTGCAACTTAACCTATATTTAGTCCTTCATCATTCAACCACGACTTATTTTGTTAATGCTGAATCTATTTTTAGTAGTTTTGTTATGGAACAATAAACATCTGTTGTGTTGTGTGATGGGTGCATGATGGACCACTTCAGCACATGCCAGGATCTGCACATTCAGATCCACTCAGTTCCAATTATTGGTTTATATTAAATTTTATTTTCACACTTGCCTTCTGCAGTGATCATATATAGTTATGTATAAAATTTCTAATTCATCCATTTAAAAATTGAATTCATACAGAATCTCATTTACAAAATCTAAACATTTGCATAATTAACAAGGTTAATTATACAACTCCTAAGATTCCTAACCATCAACTAAGCTGACTGGGGCTGATGGGAGTTGAAGTTCAAAACAACTGGAGGGCACCAGGCTGTTATAACTCCTCTGATACCTTACGTGTGTCAGCACTGGTTTTGCAGTTACATTAATAAAACTCCCAACAACATATAAGGCTGTACATGATCTTGAACCTTATTATTCCAAAAATGTGTGAAGATTGATCATTTCTTGATAAAGCAATCCCATCTGCCTTTTCTAACCTTAAAAAATGGTTAGTTTCTCATTTACGGCAAGTGCTTTCTTTTCTTTCTTTTTCTCTTTTTCTTTCTTTCTTTTTTTTCTTTTTTTTTCTTTTTTGGTCTCCTTTCTTCCTTCTTTTGGTCTCCTTTCTTCCTCTCTTTCACTCTCTACTTTGATTAAGCTTCCTTCCCCTAGAAGTTGTATCAATCAACTTTTATTTTTCCCCCTTTTTGTATATTATACATATTCACATAACTGGTTTGATATTAATTCTTAGGGGATTGTTTGTATTCATTCCTTATTTTTGTATCACTTTAAATAAAAATATTTTTTAGGTTTTTTTTATTATTATTATTTATTTATATAGCACCATCAATGTACATGGTGCTGTACAGATAACACAATAAATAGCAGGACCCTGCCGCATAGGCTTACAATCTAATAAGTTGTAGTAAACAATAAAGAGGGAAGGAGAATGCGAACAGGCACAGGGAAGTGTAAACAGGCACCGGGTAGGGTGAAGCTAAACAGTATAGAGTCAGAACAAACTCAATATTTGAAGGCTATAGGGAAAAGAAAAATTTTTAGCTGAGTTTTAAAAGCAGTGATTGAGTTGGTAGTTCTCAAGTGTTCTGGAAGAGCATTCCAGGCGTAAGGGGCAGCAGAAGAAAAAGGACGAAGCCGAGTAAGGGAAGTGGAGGTCCTTGGGCAGGCGAGAAGCATGGCATCAGAGGAGCGGAGAGCACGAGCGGGGCGATAGTGTGAGATGAGAGAGGAGAGATAGGCAGGAGCTAGACCGTGAAGAGCTTTGAAGGTCAGCAGGAGAAGTTTATATTGGATTCTGGAGTGAGTTGGAAGCCAATGAAGAGATTTCAGAAGTGGAGTGACATGGTCAGAGCGGCGGGCCAAGAAGATGATCTTAGCGGCAGAGTGGTGGACAGAGACCAGCGGACTGATGTGAGACGAAGGAAGGCCAGAGAGAAGAAGGTTGCAGTAGTCCAACCGAGAGATAACCAGTGCGTGAACGAGAGTCTTGGCAGAAGAGACAGACAAAAATGGTTGAATCCTGGCAATATTATACAGGAAGAAACGACAGGATTTAGCTACTGCCTCGATGTGAGGAGTAAAGGAGAGCGAGGAGTCAAATATAAAGCCAAGACTACGAGCTTCCGTGACCGGAGTAAGCGTGACATCGTTGACAGTAAGAGAGAATGAGAGGTGAGGAGAAGGTTTAGGAGGAAAAACAAGCAATTCAGTCTTTGCCATGTTAAGTTTCAAACGACGATGAAGCAGCCAGGCTGAGATATCTGAGAGACATGCCGAGATACGATCGTGAACATCAGGAGAAAGTTCCGGAGATGAGAGATATAATTGTGTATCGTCGGCATACAGGTGATATTGGAGGCCGTGAGATTGGATAAGATTACCCAAGGGCAGCATGTATAGAGAGAACAACAACGGGCCAAGCACCGAGCCTTGCGGAACCCCAACTGAAAGGGGAAAAGAGGAGGACGAGCTGCCGTTAGCCGACACGCTGAAAGAGCGACCCTCTAGATAGGAGGCGAACCAGTTATAGACAGAGCCACAGAGTCCAAGATCATGGAGGGAATCTAAGAGAAGATCGTGATCAACCGTGTCAAAGGCTGTGGTTAGATCAAGGAGAATAAGAACGGAATAATGGCCTTTAGACTTGGCAGTAAGAAGATCATTGGTGATCTTGGTAAGGGCTGTTTCAGTGGAATGCAAAGGACGGAAGCCAGATTGAAAGGGATCCAGAGCAGAGTTATTAGAGAGAAAGTCAAGACAACGAGAGTAGACCAGACGTTCCAGGATCTTTGAGACAAAGGGCAAGAGAGAGACAGGTCGGTAGTTAGACAGGGATAGTCGATCAAGAGTGGGTTTTTTGAGAATGGGAGAGACTGTAGCATGTTTAAAAGCAGAAGGAAATGAACCAGAGGATAGAGAAGAATTAATGATGTGAAGCAAGGACGGGAGGATAGCGGGGATAAGATTAATAAAGACGCTAGAGGGAATCGGATCACGGGAACAAGTGGAAGGCTTCGACGAGCGCAGTATTTTAGACAGTTCATCAGCTGAGACCGAAGGGAATGCCGAGAGAGTTGCAGGAGGAACTGACAGGTGAGGGACAGGAGCTGGAAGCAGAGCAGAGCTGGCTAGATCGGAGCGAATAGTTTGGATTTTAGCATTGAAGAAAGAGGCAAAGTCATTGGCAGACAGAGAGGCGGGGAGAGATGGCGGATTAGGCTTCAGAAGAGAATTGAAGGACGTGAAGAGCCGCTGAGGGTGCTTAGCATTTGACTGGATCAACGTTGAGTAGTGCTGCTGTTTGGCCAGTGAAATGGCAGAAGAGAAAGAGGAGAGAACAAATTTGTAGTGGACAAAGTCCGCCCAGTCCTTGGTCTTACGCCACAGGCGTTCGGCTGCCCGGGAACAAGAGCGAAGGTAGCGGAGGAAAGAGGTGAGCCACGGTTGGGGTTGAGAGGGGCGAACTATCCGAGTTGTAGATGGAGCAAGATTATCAAGAGTTGAAGATAAGGAGGAGTTAAAGGAGGAGACGGCTGAGTCCAAGGAGACGGCTGTGTAGACAGAAGGAAGAGAGGAGGCTAAAGACTGAGAAAAAGCCTCATAGTTGATAGAATGCAGGTCACGACAAGGGCGTGAAGCGGGACGTGAAGGAGGGGGATTGTGAGTAATATTGAAAGAGACTAGATGATGATCTGACAGAGGAAAGTCAACAATAGAAAAGTCCAGGACAGAGCAGTTCCGAGTGAGGACAAGATCCAGACAGTGTCCAAGGGAATGTGTGGGTGCTTCAGACCAGAGCTTAAGATCGTAAGAGGAAGATAAGGAGCGAAATCGTAGAGCTGCAGTATCGTGAGGGTCATTTTACAGCAAGTCCTATACTTTTAACATCCACTCCAAGAAAGAGGAAAATTCTTTTTGTTTCCACTTACATCTTATGTTATTAGTATGCCAGTTTGTTAAAACTGACCCATAGATATCATACCTTATGGTTCATCCTCATAATAGATCTGAAATATTGAGTTCTGAGGAATTAAGAAATTATTCTATATAATATGTCAAAAATTCCGTGTAAACCTTTTAATTCCTCTTTGCCCTTACCTAGTTCACTGTTAGAAAGAGTCATTGCTTAGTTATCATAGCAAGAATTATTGAGAGACTGCTTTTTAAAAACACACACCTTATAATGACATTTAAAAGTCTGGTAGTGGCAATACCTTGGTTTTGACTTGGATAAAAATATAATATCAGGATGTTAGCTTACTTAGCTCTTAAGCTATAAGCTGCTTTACTAGTACATTACTATGCAAATCTGGATGTGTCTGACTCCAGTAGTAATTTGCTTTGCTTGTGGAAAAAAAAACAAGACTGAAAGTACCAGCTTCACAAATTAAGGAGACTACAGCTAACTGATACCCCCTTTTTTTAAAGCAGTTTCTCTTTAAAGAGCAAATATTACAGGCATTTAGCAGCAGTTTGCACATTCAGGTTTTCTTAGATGTACACCATAGGTTTTAGTGTACACTTTAAAATGTAACTTGTGAATGTGACATCTGTAAAATGGTGTATTATACAAGTACATTTGTCAGGAATCCAGAACGAGTGCTTTTTGGTTATTTGTTCATTTATACTTATTAAATACCTCACAATATAAATTTCTCCAGGCTTTGTACAGTTCAATTCAAATGAATAAAACAATAAAATAAGTAATAGTACAACAAAATCACAGTAACAGTCCAACACAGCATAAAGATAATAGACATATATCAATACTGCATCAAATACAAAAACTAAAATAACCATTGGGTACATGAGTTAAAACTCCAAGGTAGAGGCTAATGCAGCAGATCTTAAATAATAAAAAATATATTAAAATACTTAAAATGCCTGAAAGAACAGTAAAATATAAGGGCCAAACTATGTGTCGCTAATGTACTCTAAACTAAATGCAGGGGACAATCGAGATCAGAAGACTAGTATGCCCTTTGAACTCTAAGGTAATGCAGGGGGATTTTGAGAGAAGAACTGCTGGCTGGTCGGTTGCTTAACTCTTGCTGCTCATGGTTCCCCCATGTAGAATGTTGGGATGCCTTTACTAATGCTTAGTTACTGACAGTAAGCTAAAACAGGCTGGTATTTTTGGCCCTGCGCCTTTTGACTTCACCTCCGCTCACTCTGGAATGCGGCCCTGAGAACCTTCCCTGAAATGGAATTCATCCCTCAGGATGAAAGAGATTTAACACTCCTGTTTTATTGGGACTTTCAATAAGGACATTTGTACACTACAGTCTTAAATTGGTTTAACAGTCATTCCCCACCCTCAAGGAACCCTGCAAAGGGGGCTCGGTAGGGATTTTTCACACATTATTCTGAGCACACTGTGTAAAATACAATTCCCCCACCCAAAAGAATTTTTTTGAGGCAAGTCAGGACTGTTGCACTGGTCCAAAACCAATGAAGACGTGCAGTGTGTACACAATGTTTTCACAGACTGGATATTCCAGAAGGAAAAAGGAAGAAGAAGAAAATGATGATGATGTGCCTGATCCTACCTCATCTCTGAACATCAGCACGGGATTGCCCCACAAGAAGTTTGGTTCTCCCCCCTCCAATTCAAAGCCCAACATCTGGATTTACAGGTTGCAGCCTAACTTCATTGTCTCGTTTGTCTCTGAGAAAGTATGGCAAGATCACAATAGTTGTTTAATCATCCCTTTGCAATGGGGAACACACTGGTGCCAAATCCTCATGACTCTTGCCCGTAATGATGTCAGCTATTTATAATCACGCCCTACCTGTTGGGCAGCTAAGCTAGGCTGGCATATGCTTCTGTGTCTCATGTTTGCTTTCATTTCTCCTCTCAGCCTGAGAAGTAATTGGCCATGCCTTGATCAAAAACCACTGCCATATATTAAGCAAGAGTAGCACTCACCTTTTGTTGGCTCCTTCAGTATTTGCTACAGATAAAAAATTGCTGTGTCTGTTTCGATTTTGTTACAGTGAGCTACAACCTAAGCAGCAGTTCTTGGAACATGAGGACGGCAGTTATTATGGAAGTGCTCGTGATGATGATGTAGATGATGAAGCAGAGTAGCTGTTATGAATTCAAAAATGCTGAACATATTTTTTCATATTATAATATTACTGTAGTATAAGGAAGGAAAGAGAGCCTTGTGGCTAGATCAAAGGCCTGGAAACCCCATGATATCTGTCACTACTCTTGTTTCTTAAACAAGCCCTGATGTGACCATTTCTCATGCCATGGCAAACACTTAAATTGTAAAGGTATTTAAAGAGCAGGGTATTTCAATCGGTCACTCAGGGAGGAGGTGTGTAAACTGGAGGGGTGTGTTTTAAAAGTCTCTCCCCCCCCCCAGCCGGTATCGTATCCTGTCATATTCTTCTGAGCAACCATGCATAGAACTGAGCTGGGCTTGACATGTCTGAAACCTATGGCGCTGGGGCTTACTTATGAGTAGATGAGTGTGTGCCTGCCCATGTGCAGCTCCTGCCCCCCAGTATGCTCCAGATGAGGCCATCAGGACCTAATAATTAATAATTGTCTGTGCAGCCCTGGCATGGCCTATCCTGCTCTGCTCTAGCCCTTCAATGAAATAAACAAGCAAAATGTGGCCACACTGTCTTGCCATATCATCCTTTCTGAAGGCAGTGAGTTTCCCCTTTTCCACTACCAACAAGTCTATGCAATGGAGTGAAGCAAAGTGCCTGAGGTGGCAGCATGAGGGGGGAAAGAGAAAAGCAGGAAATGTTGTCTGAGTAGTGCAGCAAGACTTTTATGAATATTGACCCTACATAGGGTGGGTAGGATTTGAGCTCTTCTCCAGACAGCAAAATCTTCCGAGGGCACTGCACATCTGCACTTATTAAGTGAAAGCATTATAGTTATTATATTTCTCCCCCCCCCCCCCCCGTGGCCTCTTCTATTACATGAGCATAGGAAAAATACAGGCACAGGATTTGCGGTTGCCAGAATATATTACAAACTGAAAAAAAATGTGTTTTTAATCATCAGGAAAGGCTCTAGATCTGCTTCCCTTTGGTGTTGGTTTCTTAGATGGAAATAAGTGTGTGTGTGTGTGTGTGTGTTTTTAAAAAAATGTGTAGCATCATGTTTTGCATTTAAGGTGGCCACTACACATCACCCAAAAAAGAAAGAAACGCATCACTAAAAAAGAGCACAAAAGAGGACACCAGTTTGTATAAAATCTGCACATGCTAATGTATATCTATAGATGCAAATTTAGAAATTGTTGCTATAACTTAAACAGAAATCCATCACATCTCACCATAGTGGAAAAGAGTGAGTTGGTGACCTTTGTGCCTTCTTGGATCGCTCTTATTTCTGTTATCTTTTAGTGGGACTTGGACTGGACATCCCTTGAAATCGAAGATTGTCCCTAACAGCCTTTCAAATAGAGGACTGTCCTTTGTAAAATGGAACACAGGGCTACCCTATTTGCCTTTCTCTTTATAATCTTTTCTGCTGAAATTTTGTCCTGACAAAATGGATGCCTTCCCTGAGCATATGATGAGGTGGGTTATAAATCCAATGAATAAATAAATACATGTGAGAGGTGTGTAAAGGAAGGTCATTCATATTTATAAAGAGTCACCAGAGAACAGGTGTGATCGGAGAACTGCCCCATTCGTAGAAATCAAAATCAGCTTTCTGCTTCAGTATAAAACAGAACATGTTATTTATCTGGATTAAAGTGTTATTGATCTGGACTGAAGTGTTCAATCGTGGTTGCCCTGCAAGCAGGCATGGGGCTGGTCAATGCAATTCTGCAGCACCCTTCATATTGTATGCATGGAGAAGCCTCTTGGGAACACTCCTTTAATCTATCTTTTGGGGTCAAACTACACCTACATTAATAGTGCAGTATGTAGCTGAAGGGTAAGTGCACACAACCCTGATTCAGACTGGGACCACCACACACAGGGATAGGAAGATTAAATCTCCTTCTCTTCACATACCATTTGCTTGCTGAAATGTCCCATGCATGGGGTTTAAAAACCCCCACTCCATTAACACCAGTGGAGGCTTTGTTCTAAACTAGGGCGACCATATGAAAGGAGGACAGGGCTCCTGTATCTTTAACAGTTGCATAGAAAAGGGAATTTCAGCAGGTGTCATTCGTATATATGGAGAACCTGGTGAAATTCCCTCTTCATCACAACAGTTAAAGGTGCAGGAACTACACTAGAGTGACCAGATTTAAAAGAGGGCAGGGCACCTGCAGCTTTAACTGTTGTGATGAAGAGGAAATTTCAACAGGTTCCTCATATATACAAATGACACCTGCTGAAATACCCTTTTCAATACAACTGTTAAAGATACAGGAGCCCTGTCTTCCTTTTCATATGGTCACCCTATTCTAAACCCACTGCACACAGGAGTGAGGAATTTTGGGAAACAAATGGCGGTGGGAGGGGGAGATTTAATCCTCCCTTCCAAGTGTGTTGTGGTCGCAAACAGAATCAGGGCTGTGCACTTTTACTCTAGAATGAAAGAAAAGATACGCTTCACCTACATGCTACATAATTTTGTACTGTATAGTTTGACGTTCAGCAGTTAGTTTGGAGGCTACAAGCTTCCATTAATCTATAGCCTACCTCCAACATTTTTTGATTGGCACTTCTGCAAGACTATTGCTTCTTGGCCTACCTGCTGCTACCTGCAGCTGCCTTGCCACACCTTCTCCCTTGATTCTCTCCATGCCTCACCCTTGGATGAAACATGCTGTCTCTTATTATGCACTAGCTGATATGCCCAGTGTTGCTTGGGTCCGTATAACATTTATTTGATAAATAATATTTTTTTCAGCTAAAAAAGAGGCAAACCTAAGAATATGTTTTCAAAATATATCCAGCATTGCCCAGATATCTGAATAACATATAGTAGAGAAGCACATCTCAGTGACTTGGGCCTTTTATCTGACATACCTGCGCTCTGAAGACACACCATGGCACAATATTGTAATTAACAAACAAACTGGGCAGCCTACTTCGGGAAAGCCTGTGTAAAGATATGGGCCTTTAACAGGCATCTAAAGCATGCTACAGTTGGCATAGGGTGACCATATGAAAAGGAGGACAGGGCTCCTGTATCTTTAACAGTTGCATAGAAAAGGGAAATTTCATCTGGTGTCATTTGTATATATGGAGAACCTGGTGAAATTTCCTCTTCATCACAGCAGTTAAAGGTGCAGGTGCCCTGCCCGCTTTTAAATCTGGTCACTCTAGTATAGCTCCTGCAGCTTTAACTGTTGTGATGAAGAGGGAATTTCACCAGGTTCTCCATATATACAATTGACACCTGCTGAAATTCCCTTTCCTATGCAACTGTTACAGAGACAGGAGCCCTGTCCTCCTTTTCATATGGTCACCCTAAGTTGGCACCTTCTGAATACTAGTGGGGAGGTTATTCCATAAGGTGGGTGCCACCATGGAAAAGGCCAGTTTTGGGGTTGCTGCAAGCTGATAATCTGCAGGTCTTGTACAATCGACAAGGCCTCCTTTGGTGATCTTAAAGATCACACATCTATACTTGGGAAGGTGATCTGCCAGGTAACCTGGTCCCAAGATGTTCATGACTTTATATGCCAACAGCAAGACCTTGTATTTGGCTTAGTAGCTAATAGGTAGCCAGTGAAGTTCCTTCAAAACTACTGTAATATGTGCATAGCCAGGCATCCCACTCAGCATTTTGGCTGCCATATTCTGCCTCAGTTGCAGCTTCTGGACTAAACACAAGGGTAGCACTGCAGTCATCTAAGCATGAGGTTACCAGTCCATGAAATACCAATGCACGGGTTAGGCACATGAAGGCATAAAATTCTTGTAAAGGAGCACGCACCAGCAAAAGCCAGCCCTTGGACTGGATTTAGCACAGATCCCCAGAACAAACGCTCACAGCTCACAATTTGGAGGTTTAAGACCATTTATTTCAGGAAATGGGTAGGTTACGTGGGATTAGCAACTAAAACTATTAAAACATGCATATATATAAGAACCCAGAAAAAGCAAGCCAGAAAACTAAAACTACAGTTCATACATCACCCAGCCATGGAGTCAGCCAGCCACACTGAACTCCCCCCCACAAGTATATTTTATAGTTTCTTTTCCTCCAACTCCTTTCCCCCCTCCCCTTGGCTTCTCATAAGTAGATCTTTCACACCTCCGCCTGAGATGTTAATGTCTCTCAAGGCCGGGCGGACATGCCTCAGGCGGTTCCGGCATCACCATTCTCCCCCATGCAGCTGGACCGCTTATCTCCCTTTTCCTATGAACCATAACAAAAAAATTAACAAGTTAAAAGACAGGCCAGCCCCAGTTCCATTCACCCATCCCTTACAATTCTTTCTGTCAAGCTCAAATAGATTTACACTAAGCAGGATATGACACTTTGAAAACATTTTGAAAACTGTATATGGAGTGTGTCCTGGGCCCCAACAGTTGTCACTACTGTTATAAACCATTTTAAAGCCGTAGTGTAGATTCTGCCAGGAGTTGGCAACTTATGGCCTTCCAGATGTTGTTGGACTGCAACTCCCATTTGCCCTCACCTAGCTATGTTGGCTAGGGCTGAGGGAAGTTGCAGACTAACAAGACTTGGAGGGCCACAAGTTGTCCATCCCTTTTTTCTGTCTAAACATGCATAGGATTGTGCCATAAGTCAATTAGCAGAACTTTTTGTTTGGTCCCAAATAAACATCTTGCCTTCAATTTGCCTATGTGCTTCTTCTTTTTTAAAAGTCCCCTATCATTTTGACTTTTTTGCTTTGGGGTAAAAATGTTCCAACTGGCACTGATGTTGAAAGAAGTGAAAGTGGCAACAATTGCAAAATGCAGCGTTAGTTCTGAATCTAAAAAGGACGGGATTTCCCCAATGCACTGGAAATATAAGTGTGGGCCAGAGGTTGCATGGCTAGCAGAGTGAAATAGAAAATAGAATACAAAGTAAAAAGGTGAAATATATTTTCCCCAGTGCACAGGAAATACAAGCATGGGCCAGAGTTTGCATGGGCTAGCACAGTGAAAGGGCGGGGGTGGGGGTGGGATACCGAATAAAATAAAGTAGGTGAAATATATTTTACTTGGGATTAGGAAAGTATTTGTCCAGATGGGATCGGGACAGCATCAATCAAACTACAATTCATGTTGATTAACTGGATGATTATGTGAGCTTCTCTCAAGTATGTTTTAAAAAGTAGCTCAATTATTTAAAAGCTTGCAGGGCTTGAGGATGGGGAAAAGAGAAAATATCCTTGACTTGTGAAAGGGCTGTTCAAATGATGGCTTAACCAGTTGGTTATGCACGAACACAGTCAGTGGAGAAACACCAAATCTAACTGAAGGTTTAACTAAACATTGACTGGGTTACTTTTAACTTAGGTGTCTCCTTTATTTACAGGCTGTATGTTACTGGCATATCATTGTACTTTGGCCTGCACCTGTGTTTATAAAGGTGTACAAAGACTGTGTATCAAGAGCTTTCCAATGAACTGTGTTTCATGAGAATCCATCAATGGGAGGCAGTCAACAACAGATGACTATCTCCCTACTTTGAATTATATATATAAGATCCAGGTTAAGGATGCAATCCTATGCAGATTTAGATAGAAAAATACTCCTACAACTCCTAATATTACACAGCCAGACATGCTAAATGCTGGGAATTGTAGGCCTTCCCTCCCCATAAAACCATATTAATAATAAATATCTAATTTGGTACAAATCTCAATCTATATGAAACTGCAATGGGGAAAGAGAACTTCAATAACAATACATAGAAATTGGCCGAGGTCAGTTTCAGGAAGCAAACTCTGACATCATTTCCTTCAATCCTTCCCTTTTTGCGAGGAGGGGGAAAGCCCAGGGGTGTGTGGAACATTTTTTCGGTCAGAATGTGCGACTGTACAGATGTCCATATAACTGTGGCAAGTGCTCCCTGTGTCATCATTCTCCAGCGTCTCATATATCCAGAACGAAAACCCCGTAGTCAGTATTTCTCAGCCTTCCGCTGCAAACTTCCTCTTGTCAGATATTCACTCTTTAAAACATACACTCATTGGTCTTGAACTGATGAACTAGGACATGATGAAATTGAGCTTTGACCAACCTAAGGTGGATTGCACTAGGGACACAACCGCCATTTTCTTTTGTGTACTTTTGTCCTTTTAAAAGACAGAGGGATGTAAACCGCCCAGAGAGCCCTGGCTATGGGAGTGGTATGTAAGTGTAATAAATAAATAAATAAATAAATAAATAAATAAATAAATAAATAAAGTTATAAGAGAAGCATGGAGAGAGAGAGGAGAACATGAAGGGGGAGGGGGGAGAGAGCATGTGCTTCTAGACAGAGGGCTCCTAGAACTATTAAGCAAAAGACATTGTGCAGTGCAGCTATTCCATCTTCCCCCCCCCCCCCCGACTTTTTGTGAAAAGAAAAACCCTGTGGAAAACACAGGAGGGTTACTAGTAGAAGAGGATGGTGTCTGGACCCCCTGTAAAATTCTGTGAATGAGGCAGAGCAATTTCATAATTAAAAACTCATCTGGAAACACCTAGGGAGAGAAGCCAAACTGGGAAGGAGCAAGGCTGGCCAAAGATATATTGCTGCCTGAGGCAAAGGGCAAGCTAACACACACATACCCATTCAAGTACAAAAGCTAACCAGACTGGCAGTTGAATCTTACTTCAATATTGCAATGGGCCAACGACTTCCATTGCACCTGTAGACAACCGCGTAGCAATGTAGCAATGGGGGAGGATACCTGACACACTGTGGGTTAGTGTGCTTTCTGCACCCAGGACATTTCCCACAAGGTAGCTTGTTAACACTGCATTGTGGCTTATACATCAGCCTGAACAACCCAACAACAAGCCATAAGTCTTCAAGGTGACTCGTTCAAGAAAAATAAGCTACACTGCATGGTTTACAAGCCAACTTGCGGAAAACATCCTGGGTTCAGACAACATGTTAACACATGGTTAAACAACAACCTACACACAACCACTGAATGTGGGTTAGCGTGTTGTGCGAACCCAGTATTTTATTTCATTGGAAATGATTTGAATGAGGAATGTATTGTCTAGCTTTGGCTTCTGTGAAGTTTAAATAACCCTAATATACACCTGATGTACACTCTTTCCTCCACTACTCAATTTATTCTCACAACAACCCTGCAAGGTAGGTTAGGCTGAAAGATCCAGAAATTAAACTGAAGGATCTTCATTTCAAAACCACAATTTCCCTCACACAGATTGGCACTGAAATAAATCAAGGTGAGAACAGTTTGTTTATTTGAGCTGTACAGTTTGCATTTGCAGTAGTGCAGAACTCCTTCCACCCTCAGTCAGAACCTCTCCTCACAATCGTTCAGAGATGTTTTGAGTTCTACTTTCCTGTAGTAAAAGGGCTGTAATCATGGTGATGTATATATGTAATGCGGTACGATTGCTCCCAATTAGTCTGATTAATATGACCAACACACTCAGACTGAGTGGGGAGAAAAGTTGGTGCCAGTTCCATTTTAAAAATAGCCTAATTTAAAAACAGACATAAAATATATGCATGAATAAGCCAGAGAATGTAGGAGAGGATGAGGAAAGAACTGTGTACATCCCAGACATTGGTGATCCACAGGTCATTTAAATTCCTGTAGGCTATCCTCCTGCATTATGATTATGGCTGCAATCCTATGCATATTTAGACAGAAAAAGGTCCTACAACTCCCATTAGGGAATGCTGGGACTTGTAGGATATTTTTCTATCTAAACATGCATAGGATTATGCCGTATATTGATGTAGGCCCTTCCCTTGTGTTTTCATCATTCCCAAACATTTTCACCACATCCCTGGAATGGGAGTGCGAGACATTTGCTCATTGTCATTGATCTTCCTTGGAGTCTTGCAGAATACAGTTTTGTGTCCTTGTTGTCCCCACCGCCACTCCACCCATCTTGCTCAATGTGCAGGACTGGCCCTATCATAAGGAAATATGAGGCAACTGCCTCAGGCAGCAGATGCTGGGAGACAGCAGCAAGGTATAGGAGGAGAGAACTTGTATGCCATATGACCTGAACTGCACTCCCTAAGTCAGCCTGACGCCCCCAGGCAGGGCCAGCCTTAGGGGTGGGTGAGCTGGCTGATTGCCTGGGGTGCTGAGCTGAGGGGGCACCAAGCTGAGCTTAGTGGCTGTGTGTTTTTAACGTACTATCTGCAGTGAGCCAAAGTGGCAAAAAGCAAGTGTCTGTAACCAATAACTCCTGGGAGGATTCCTCCCGGACTCCTGAAAAGTCTTGGGAATTTCCTCCCCCACTACCTGCTGTACATCTGCTTCTTCAGCGTCCAAATCCAACTGAGGTGGCAAAACCCAATCCCTCACACTAGGGAGAATGGACCTGATCCTGACATTTGCCCAGACTGCTATTTATCCTAGGGAAAGCCCTGTTCTATCACCAGTGTGAAAGAAAAATTAACTGCCATTCCAGTTGGCTTTTGTACACAAAATTGGAGGGGTGTCCTGCACTGGCTGTAGCAGTCAAATTATAGGGTGACCACAAGGCCAATTAATAACCCAGGCCAATGTTCCAGCAGACAGGCTTCTGTTGAACGGAGTTCAGGCAAAGCAGGAGTGGTCAAACAGGCAAAGAGTCTAAGTACAGTCTAGTAGCAGAGTCAAGCAGGAGTCCAAAGTCATAGTACAGGGGTTCAAAAACAAGGTACGGCCAGAAGAAGCTGGTGAGGCTTCCAGCAACCAGCAAGTTCTCACTGCTGACTTTTACTCACAAAGGCTGTTGAGCCCCACCCAGGCTCAGCTGCTGTCCATTAGAGCTCTCAGGCCAGGACCCTACTCAAGAAGAGTTGCTTTCTTCTGAGGAGACCATCTTTGCAAACAAGCACTCCTTCTTACAGGAGGCATACTGGCTTGTTGCTTAAGGTGTTGATGCTCCTGGGGGTCAGGGGGTTGCTCAGCATCTGCACCAAAGTCCCCTCCCTGACAGGGAAGGACCTGGAGCCATCTCCCCTGAAGGCCCAAACTCCTCCTGATCTGGTGCCAGTGACTGGTGTAGTGTCTCCCTGGTTTCTGGAGGCTCTACTTCCTCCTCTGAGGAGGATTCCTCTAGTGAGGGCATGACATAGGGGCGCCATCTTGTTTTTTGCCTCAGGCAGCAAAATGTCTTGGGCTGGCCCTGTTTTGGGCTGGATTTATTATTTCTTCAGTTATTTCCTATCTTGGTAGTTCAGGGCAAGTTACGATATAAAAAACAAAATCCACAAATAATTGACCGCCCCTCCTCTCACCTCCCACCTTGTGGAACCAATGCTACATTTTGTAACTAACAACAACCATATATTTAAGGAGAGGTCGCTTTTTCAGATGAAATCTGGTCCACCATCTTGCCATGGCATGTTTCGTGAAATATGCTTAATTTGTATGTCATTTTGATTTGATTGTTATTTCATACTATAGGTCTATTGCAATCCTATATACGCCTATTCAGAAGTTAGCCCTGGTGCGTTTAATGTGATTTTCTCCCAGGTGAGTTTTATAGGATTATAACCAGGTGTAGTTGCTTGCTGTGAAGGACTGAGTTATAACTGAATGAATAAACAAACGTCAATTCGCCTCTGTCAAATATTGCAAGTTATGTCACATAGAAACAGTAAGGCAAAGACTAATATGTAGGACAGGTCTGTGGCTATGTGAGGCATGTAACTGGGATGGACATATTGTGATGGAATAGTCTAAGCCACCTTGAGTGATTTGTTTCCAAAAAGCAGAGGAGGGGAATTTAAAAAATTAAATTAAATAAAGGCTAAATAATATTCTGGATGGGTTCCACCCAGGGATTATGACAGATGCAAGTGTGCTGCTTGCTTAATTTGTTATGTCTATGTTCCTGGGGATGAACTCTCAGTTATTCAGCTATCTCCTTGGTTGATGAGTCATTCATCCCCCATGAATCATTTCTGATTGATGAGAAATACCTTCCTATCTACCTTGGTGAGAAATTTGCATGACTGGTTTGATGAGTGAATGTTAGGAATCTCATGACTTACCATACAAGTGAAATACAAACAATGGTGCCCCTATTTACCTGGAGATAACCATTTAATTTCTCTCAATTTCTGCCCTACATTGTGAGGTGTAATATACAGCTCTCTGGAAGAAGCAAATTAGCAGGAACTCTGTTGGCATTTAGGGTCAAGGAGTTCACAAGCAATTAAACAGCAGGGCATCAATGTTTCACAAGGGTATCTCTTGCTTCATCCCATGCCAATCACTAAGCAGGCATAATCTGGGTAATGGACTTTGAACATTTTAGCTTTGAAAAAGGATTCCTTTAAAAATATACATCTTACTGTCCTTCCAGTTTTCTTACTATTGGAAAAGAGCTTCCAAAATATGAAAAGACCAGTGGCTATCAAGTGGGTATTCCATAAGAATGCAAAACGTTTCTTAGATAACCCAGATAACAGGGGTGTGTCTCCAGTAAATGTAATGTATAGATTATGTACACGCCTGAGGATGACAGTGGGTTGCTAAGTAACCCCCATTATGAAGAGAATTTGAGTGGGAGAGTTGGCCCACTGTCCATGGTGTGCTTGTGTAAAAACTGGCTTCAACTTCCTTCTCAGCATTGTGTAAAGCCAAACTGAATGTCATGGCTGACCTATTTGAGAAATAAGATCCAGATGTCCATCGATGCCCAAAGAGGTCATCCATTTTTGTGGGTTGCTTTTGGTTACATTGCACAAAGGTATCCAAGAAACAGATATGTTGACATAACTTAATCAACAACATCTCGAGCATGTTGTAGACATAATTGGGCTTGACCTCAACTGCAGATAGTGTAATGGGACATGACTGGCATCTAGCAAGACATAGCCCACTTGTGGCATTTCAGCTCGGACGGCATATATACAAGAGTAGGATTGGTTCCAAATTGCATCTACAATCTCCTCTTCCCCCCAGAATTCATCTGGACAATGGGTGTCTGCCTCAGTGGGCGTTCCTAGCACCTATGGCATTTGCCTGACCATGTCAGATGCTGACACTGGGCCTGATCCTCTGTGCTGGTGCAGCTCCATGGCTAAGCTATTTATGTGAAGTGGATCCTCATCAAGTTGCAATGCCATCCCAAACTCTCTCTCCTTTTTCCCCAGGAGTAAAATCTCTGCAACTTCAGGTGAAGGTCTGCTTCACACAAGTGGCTTATCTCATGGAGTTGGGTACATATGCAGTTTTTCTTGCAACGGACATCTTTCAAGAACAATAGAAAAGGCTATGAGCATGGCGGCTTGAATAAAATAGGTTTACAGGTTGTGAATAGCTTTGGTTGGAAGTCCTCAACTGCTTATTTGGCACATTGAATTAAAATATGTATCCTGACTCATCATTAAGTAGCTTCGAACCACTATAAGTGCTTGCTCAGCAGCTCCATGCGGATTGGTTACCACAGAGCATTTCAACACTTGCTACATTTAATAATGATGTGCTATTCATGTCTCCTTAAAAGGGAGGAAAATCTACTCCCAGTGGAAGAGCACTTGACAGGTTTGCCCTCCTCATAACTGACATAACTTTCACCAATTGCAAAGGAAAGCCGTTTCTACACGTATCAAGAAATGTGAGTCTTTTTAAACAACCTGCGGCTGTTTAGGCTATTGGACTCCTCAAAAGTAATTCTTTAAAGTTTACATGGCTTCCCCAATCCTCTTTGCCCAACACTCTTTCCACATGTTACAGAAATTGTGCTTGTTATCAGTAACACCCCCAGTTATGGAATGCCTTCCCCAGAGAAATTTGCCCAGTGCGTACTCTAATGTATTTTTGGAACCAGGCGAAGACCTTTTTCTTCTCACAGAACCCTGTACATTTGTGCTGCTATGCTTTAAAGAGGTTTCAACTCTGTGAACTTTTTAGATTCCATGTTACTTGATGCTGGTTATACTTTAGCCTCAGCTTCATTTTAAATTAAGTTTATTATTGTGCTGCTTTTTTATTTTATCTACATGGATTTTTTAAAAATTGATTAATGTCTTATTGTACATCACCTTGATTATAATTTGTTATAGGGCAAATGAATAAGAACATAAGAAGAACCATGCTGGATCAGACCAAGGGTCCATCTAGTCCAGCATTCTGTTCACACAGTGACCAACCAGCTGTTAACCAGGGACCCACAAGCAGGACATGGTACAAGAGGACCCTCGCACCCATGTTCCCCAGCAACTGGTGTATACAGGCTTACTGCCTCTGATAATGGAGTTAGCACATAGCTATCAGGACTAGAAGCCATTGATAGCCTTCTCTTCCAGGAATTTATCCAACCCCCTTTTAAAGCCATCCAAATTACTACATCTTGTAATAATGAATTCCATAGTTTAACTATGGAATGAATGAATGAATTTGAGCAAATTGACATTGTGTTTTGACAGAGCTGTTTCACCATCTATCGGGTGAAGTGAGATCAAAGAAGTGATATGGAAGGTTGACAATTTCAATTCAAGAGTGCTGGTACAGCTGAGCAAGGTCCAGTTGACTTCTGAAGGTACCCAGAAATATGGCTATTCTAGACCATCTTTGGCTTCGTACTTGGTTCATAGCTGGCAGGATGACAGCACACTTGGCATGAAGGGAGTCTATGCTGCATGTAATAACTTGTGCTATTTATTCAGAAGTTAAAATGGAGAAGGGAGATCTTGCTCTTGGATAAGATTCATCCCCCCTCCCCAAACACACACAAATACTGTGATTTGAACATCAAACACAGATATGTTGATTAACATGCGGGGTGGGTGGGAATTCACGGGCACAATTGTGTGGCAAGAAGTAGGTGTGCATATTAAAACTCACTCCAGGACATTGATATGACAACGGTCACAAACCAGTTGAGCCCATCATTGTGCAAAGCCATTCCTGCTTTTCATGTTGTTAGTGAATGTGATTATGAAGCCACTGAGATGCTGGAAGGAAGGAATATGTCTAGGAAGTCTTTGCTTCACAGGTTACAAGGGAAGCATTACCACACTTGCTTAGGCTGCATAGCTCTATACATGTCTAAAACCTACTTTTCCGTGTTCCGGGAATAGCCCCTTTTGGAACATGAATGGGAAATTTCCAGAAGGGGAAAATTCACTCTAGTGCTAGGGGAGCTTCTTCCTCTTGTGGCCCTGCTACTAAACTGCCAGAAGACAGGCCGCTGTCAGTATGGTAGAGCTTCAGAAATTGTACCAAATCTATACGAGCACAGCGTGGGCAAAATGTATATGGTTACAGTTGCTCATGTTATTATTATTTTTACTTTTAAAAAGATATCATCCTTTTCTACAACAAAATGGTGCTTATTCCCAAGTAAATGTGTTTACCTTCAAGGCAGCAAAAGCAATCACTATTTTATTCTTGTAGTCAGGATGGTAGTGTGATGTAAGTCAATTTAAGCAGTTGTAAAGCATGGCCAGGGGTGGGGTGAGGAGAACTCTGGGGTAGTATCCAATGTTAATCTTACATAGAATAGACCTATTAGAATGAATGAGACTGTTGATATTCAAAAACTAACTTAAGTCCTACTCTACATAGGACTATCATTGGATACTACCAATAAGTCCAGGGTCTAAAACTATCTAGCTGCATCACTGCTGCAGGATATGTGGCAACAAAATCGTATTGCCTATGAATGAGCTCAGTCTTCATGCCTTGATGAAAGTGTACAGGCCAAAGGGAGATTGTCCCATGGCAGCATCCAAAGGGATCAACAGTGGCTCATTTCCTCCATGCACTTCCATCAAACCTATGAAAATTAGGCATACTGATTTTGAACCCATGAAACTATAAGAAATCCACCAAATTTCTTCTCAGAACAAAATGGCTGGGAACTAGTTGATATTTGTATGTTCCCCGCTGTTGTATGTTCCATCCTGGCTTGAAGAAAAGCAAATTCTTGTCTTCTTTTGATGACATTCTTCTTAATGCTGATACTGAGCTGTTCACATGCCACAACAAACCAACATGAGTTATTTAACCCACAGTGAGGCTGCAGAACATGAGGTGAGTGCAGCTAGCTACCATTTTGAATATGCAATCACCGCTCGGGGTTGTCATTCTTCTCTCTCTGTCCCCTCTCTCCCTATTTTATCCTCACAGCATATTTTGAGACCACTGGACTGTGTTTCATCACAAAGTGACCGTTCTTTATGTATGTGTATGTATTACATTGTGTGTGTTGCCTTGGAACAGTTACGATGTTCTTAGATCATGTGTAATCCATAGAACTTTTGACTCTTAATGTACTTTTTGCTCAGTGTGATTTTTGACTGTGGGCCTTGCTAGACCTGCCAGATAAGCTGGCAGGGAGGAGGGGCGATGGCGTGCTAGAGCTAGAGCGCGCCATCGCCGGCTTCTACACGCACGACGCAACGGGTCAACGGGAAGCCCCGTAGCGTCTGCCATTTTTTTTTGTTAAAGGAGCCATGTGCGCCGGAGCCCCGCTGGAGAAGGTAAGTGGTTTTTTTTACAAAAATAAAGCCCCCCCTGCTTTTCCTGCCCCTGATTCCCCCCCTGCCTGCTCGCTCGTCCTCCCATCTGCCAGGCCCGATCCTGTCCACGATCTTCTCCCCCCCTTGCCAGGCCCGATGTCTGGCTTCCCCCCCCCCCCCGTGCCATCGCCGATGTCTGGCTTTCCCCCCCCTTGCCATCGCCGATGTCCGGCTTCCCCCTCCTCTCTCCTGGCGGGTCCGGCCTTCCCCCTGCCCCTCTCTCCCCCTCCCCCGGCCCAATGGGCACAGCCCGTGGCTTTTCCCGGCTACTCGCAAGTAAGCAAGTAGCCGCAAAAAGCCACGGACCCTGCTAGACGTTCCGCAGCCCTGGCCTGAGGCCGGGGCTGCAGAAAAGCCGGTCCATAAGCGAATTCACTTATGCCGGCTTAAGGCAGGCTTCAGCGCGGCCTGACCCCGGATTCCCATGCGTCATCTGGATGCACAGGAGGGAAACTGGGCCTCACACCGCGCTAACGCCTGGTCTAGCAAGGCCCCGTGTTCTTACAGCTCACTTTTGAAAGCCTATTTGCTCCCTTAGTTTAGGATACTACAGAATTGCAAAACCTTAAGTGCATGGGGTGGAATTTACTGGTAGATAACTGAGAAATTTGCAGCAAATCAGCAAGGGTTTCTGGTTCCCATTTGTTTAACAATAGAAACACAATTATTTTTCCACCTAAATTAAGCTGCTGAAATGAAGAAAGCTTGAGATAACTTGGAATGGATTTGTGTAACAGGACTGTGAGAATAGTTCCATTCTGGGGCTGAAAACAAATTCCTAGGCAGAATGCGCTCAGAGAGGCATCCTGGGGTTCTGGATAGTTTTTTTTTAAAAAAAATCATGCCATCCGTCTGCCTCATTCAGAGTTTTATGGTTGGATTCAGACATCGTTGTCTTCCTCTTGCAACCCTCCCATATTTTCCCACTACTTCTTCCTGCTTTATTCTTACTGCAGGAAATCTGTTAAGGACATACAAAACAGGCAGAATAGCTGCACTGTACCTTCTGACTGTTAGCGCTAGGAAACCCATCCACCCCTCTCAAAGCACTTGGGATCAAGGTTTGTTGCATGCCAGTAAAAACACCACCACCATAGTTGAAGTAGTTTCTATTGGCATGCAAAAAGACTTGCAGCACTTTATAGAGGTGGGGTGTATACATCAAGCTGTCTACACGCAGTGAGATGAAGGAAATGATACAATGATCATGAGGATCAGTCCTAATCTTATTTTTAGCCCTGTTGGTTTTTTTAATCATAGCATTATATCATTCCGCCTGGCTGCAGCAGAAAGACAGATGGGATAGTAGGGCCCACTCCATCAGTTTGGCTGAAAGACCAGCTGCTGTTTGGTCATCCCCCTCCTTGAACTGTTTCCATTCAATTAGTTCATTATGAGTACTATGTAACTTTAAAAAGTGCTGCTTCTGTTTGCTTGTTTTCCTTTTCCCTTCCCTTCCCCTTTTCCTTTTAAGATTCTAAACCTCTGGACTGGGCCTTGTTTTTAATCCATGTACAATAATAATTCTAATTAAAAAGATTTTAAAATAAAATAAAATCCTGACATTATTTTATAATTGCTGAATTGATATTCTGGATTGGATCCAGATTTAGTCTTGTTTACACATACTGAGAGCTTCATCCCACATACCTGTTTCCCTCGAATTATCCCCTACAGCGCTAAGCTGTCGCAGTTGTTGTTGTTGTTGTTGCATACTGGGAAATGGGTTTAAGGGGGGAAATGTAAACAAATCATTAAAAAATCAACGGATGACCCAATCCGATTCAAATTTGGCATGCTTAAAGCTCTCCTTAATATCTATTACTGTGCCAATTTTGATTTCTTTATCTTTAAAGCTTATGCAGATGTAAGCATTTGTTTAATTTTTCTTCAAATCCTGCTCCTGCGCCCCAGTGGCCACTCAGAAAACAACAAATGATACGCTCAAAAACTAGTAGCAAAATATTGCACTTCTTTTGGTTAAGAAGCGCAATTAAAGCAGGATGCATGGGAGTACTTCACAATAAAAGCAGATTATAAGCTGGAAAACTTCGGAGTCTCTTTGCACACAATTCACAGTGATTGCACAGTATAACGCTGGTGTGATAAAGCTCTGAATTCAGTGGGACTTAAGTGAGTCCCATGGATTTCATGACTACATGAAAGTTGATTTTAATATACCCAGTCAAAGTATGCCTAAGTGTGGATCCAACCAATAATATCGAATCTACAGTAGCGAAATGTCAGGAATTTTGTTTGTTTTTTAAAATCCTTTTTAATCCATGTAAGTAATATACATGGATTAAAAACAATCTGCACATGTATGCAGCCAAAACAAATGTGGTGAGCCTTGGCTCTTCAGAATTTGTTCATTTGTTTATGCTTTTCTCACTCATGACTGTTTAGACTTGGGGAACTCATTAATCATGACAGAATTGCCTAAAATATATTCCTCTTTCCAGTTGCCTTTTCTTGCAAATGAAATTGTGATTCAGAAATATCTCACGTCAACTGTACTAGTGATGAGAAGAGTCTTCTTGACTTAATGTAGTACTTAAAAAATTACATTTTCTACCTTCTTGCTCTAAAAGGACAGCCTAAACAAATGCTCCAAGGGCAGTGGCTGTACTTAGCACTAGTACTCCTGGATTCAGGCAATCAATAGTAAATGAACTTAGGAAGCAACCCTATGCATGCTTTGATAGGAAAAAAATCCACAGCTCCCAGCATTCACCATTTATAGGACATTTTCCTGGCTAAACATGCATAGGATTGCACCCTTAAAGTAACATATCACATTACTTTTTAACATTACTTTCTATAATTTTCTAAAATCATTTCTTTCTATAATGTAACTACATTACTTTCTATAACTTCTATAACTCTACATTACTTTCTATAACTTTCTAAAATCCTCTTCAGATCAGTTTCATGAGCTACCCCACACTGGCCTTTAAATTGATCCCCCCCCTTGGAAAAGTGGATAGGGTACTACTCTGTAGTGGGAATGGTGTAGAGGACTGCAGAAGGTGAGATATGTGCAAACAGAATTGAGGGGGATGGGATCAACACAAAGTGGGGTTTTCAAGTGCTCAAAGTAGGGTGGCCACATATGAATCACCAAAAAAAGAGGAGAATTTAGGTACAAATTCAGAAATAGTAACTATGATTTAAATAGGAATACAAACTTCTTACTATAAGTCAGAAGACTGACCAAATGATCTACCTGCCTGCTCAGCCTACTGTTGTCCAGGTGCAAAATCTTGATGGGGCATGTCATAGCCCCTGCTCTTCCTTTTTATGGTTCAATGGGTAAAATCCAACCTAAGTCCTACTTAAACCCATTGAAATGAATGGGATTTCAGTTAGACTATTTATTATTTTTATTTATTATTTAATTTATTACATTTTTATACTGCCCAATAGCCGAAGCTCTCTGGGCGGTTCACAAAAATTAGGTGGTTCACAAAAATGTACTACTTTATACAAAAGTAGTATAAAAATAGGTGATTCGCGTGCCAACCGGTGACTTAAATCTTTTCAGAGACCAGTCAAAAGGAGGAAAAGTCTGGACTGTATTCTTGAGGGATCTGCTTTGGAAAAGGAGCATTAAAGAATAAATATTAAGTGTCCATGAAAGCCTACTACAATCCCTCTCCGATCCAAGATACCTCAATATTTCTGGACCCTTATGCTTACCCGGGTAGAGCTGATTGTAAAGATTAAAACAACCTCTGAAAGCTACACATTTAATGTCTTATCAATGCAATTTATTCCAGCATGGTTCACCAATGCCAACCCTGTGTCAGTTTTGACATGCAATATGTTAAAAGCTTCATCTGAAGACACACAGGTACTGTATATATAAAATCACATTCAAATGCCCGTAAAAAGAGGCGGCAATATAAAATGTTCATTTGGAGAGTCTCAAGGCTTTTTGTCTCAGAACATGGCAGGACTTTTAGTTACTATCAAGCCAAGCCATTTCTGAAAAGCACTTTGATGCATTGCTAGGAGCCTGCTAGCAATATTCAGTGAAATATAAGGAATCCCTGTTTTAGGATTTAGGTTGGATTTTCCCCTTTAAAATAGACCAAGGGGCTGTCTATACACCCCATATACCCCGTGATGGCAACGTGGCGCTGCATTGTTTATACAACACAGTCACCAACTCGCATCCACCATTGGGTTTTCCAGTAAAACTGCATGGAACCACCTTTCTTCACTCCGTCTGTTGGTGGTCTCCTCGCTGCACCTCAGAGCTGGGGGCTTTCTGGGGGCGGTTCAAGCCCCACAGTAGATTGAGGGGATGAGTGGGACCACTAGGCAGAGGCGGGGTGTGCTCCAGGAGCTCAGTGACTACTGGCACTGCTTGGAAAACCTGCACTCTCCTCTTCCGTGGAGTTCTCCCGCCCCCCCACTCCACAGCAGAGAAACTGCAAGATTTTCTGCAAAGCAGTGCTGTGAAGGCCACCCCTGGGACTAAACACCTTTTCAACTAGAAGACACCTTCAAATAGAGGACTGTCCTCTGCCTGGTCTCCAAAATAGAAGAGTGTCCTGTATAGAACATCTGGCTACTGCAGTAAAAATAAAATGCTGATGCCAAGCCCTCTCTCCAGTATATTGGCTTAGAGTAGTTTAAGAGAATTAAATATCTAGGATCACTGTCGTCTCTGATTGCTAAGGGTAGCAACTGGGTCACTAGAACAGACACTCCTGCCATTAAGCAAAACTTTGCATCCTGGTCTTATTAGGAAAATTACAGAGAATAACACCACATTTTAAAATGAAGGGGGGGGGGAGAGACTTTATACTTGCTTTCCCTTGGTGGAGTTCTGATTTAAAGGATATTCTGTTTCTGCAGGTACCCTCATTCCATCAAATTAGTGTTATTACTTACATGAATATGGGCTGTGGGTGCATGTCTTTGGAATTCTGCTTAAGGGAGAATTGGCTGTGTCATACACAGCTGTGATTTCATCTAGACTGTGTACAACATAGATATATAGCATTTCCCCTTAATAGGCTCCAGAAATGCCTGCTGCCAGCAGTAAATTTTCAGGCCTAGATAACACACTTAGAGAAAAATGCACAGCTTGTATTTATTTCAGATGCCTAGAATTTTCTCTCCAGCCGTATTATCTTTTAGTGACTTTCCCAGAGCAGCATGCAAGCTAACTTTATTTGTTGCTGTCATAGACACAAAGCTCTTAACGTCCAGTACAAGAACTATGAACATTCAAACGTTTTCTCACATTACAGCGGCTGCCAATTGCTTATCTGCGGGGCGGGAAGGCAACCTAAGAATTAAAAATAAATAACGCTCAAGCATACATATTAAAGCATTTTTAAAACAATATCTGTGTAGTGAGCAACAGTTCAGCTTCAGTAATGTTTTATTGTGATAATCTCTAGTGTGCTAGACACCTGGAAACAAAATGGCTCCAGTTTGGAATGAGCTAATTCACTGTATCCCCAATAGAACAATTGTTTACCGCGAGGCCTATTTTATTATTATTTTTCCCAGTGTATACTCACTTCCTTATTGTTCTTTATTATCCCTAATATATTAATGTTTCATTCCCCACCCCCACCCCCACACACCTTCTTTTTCTCTCTCCAAGGGCAGATCTGTACAACTGTAAAACCCATGGAAGTAGAGCTCATGGACAGGTTCCTATGGAAAAAAAATGCTAGCTTTGTTACTATAATAGAAATAACTAACCCCTCCCTTCCGTACGATGCAGCTGTATCCTGCACAGTCTATAAAATAATTATGCATTCTTCTGGGCTGGAACAAGCCCATCAAATGATTCTTATTTAGAAGTGCAGTGCTGAGTGATTTGATTTCCTTTTGAGGTTTGCAGTGCACATGAAAATAGTTTTTTTTTAACCAATAACATTTGAAAATAATAAAATGCCAAATTAAGATGCTGCCCGGATTGAAGAAATGTGTAATAAATTCAACAAATATGTAGGAGGATATATTACCCGGTAACATTTGAATTCTACTGCAGAGAGATAGAAGTCAGTATGAGGTGCCCACAAAAGTTAGCATGGTAGATGCTCTAACCTACACTAGCCCTGTTCAGAAGACACCTTAAACTATGGCTTTTACCATGGTGACTAAGGCTTTTTGCCTTAGTCACCATGGTTAAAGCCATGGTTTAAGGTGTCTTCTGAACAGGGCCACTGTGTAGCAGCATCTTTGGCCTGTCTTTAGCATGGAAAACAGCTTTGCCAAAATGAATTTCATTCCAATTGATTTCTCTCACTTTCCATGAATTAACCAAAGGTAGAGAAGTGGTTTTCAAACTATCTTCTAGGATGCCTTTCCATGGTGTTTGTAAGATTAGGATGTGGACAGATGAGGGTTAATGGGGCCAGAATGACAGCACATGTTATTTGATAGCCCATGGCAAAGTTGTCAGATACACCTTTTGTAAGGGAAATTGCCTCTGATAGCTGTATCTTCTTTGTATAGCTGTATCTTCTTCCTCCTCCACCTGTTGGGGTGGGGGTCACTAATTGCCAAAAAAAAGGGCATGCATCACCAGAAAAGGAGAACAAAAGATGCAAATTTAGAAATAATAACTCTAATTGAAATAGAAATACAACATATCTCACCATAGTAGAGAAAACTCCGTAGGTGACCTGTGTGCCTGATCAGCCTGCTGGCAACTTCAAGGCCCCTTCTGCCCTCCTTCCTTATGGTTCTTTCACTTTAAACAAGACTTTGACTGAGCAGCCTATTAAACAAATGACACCTTCAAATAGAGAATTGTCCTTCACCAGCTTTCCCAAAAGAAAGCTGTCCTCTGTAAAGTAGGACACCTGGTCACCCTACCTTTCCCCAGCTAAAGTTGATGTAACCTAGGTGTCTGTGAAAGAATGAAGGACAGACTGCACAGAGGGAAAATAAGCCATGGTGGCTTATTTTCCCTCCCCATGTGTCCTGGTTGCAAATTGCCTAATGAACATAAATTACTCTCACTAGAACCCAATGATAGTTGGTGGTTGGGGTAGATTACAAACCACCCGGAAACCCCATGGCAAGCGTGGTGAAGGAAAAATAAGCCACCGTGGCTCCAATACCTGTTTTTACTTCTACCTTCCTGGGTTGTTGAAAGGTGTTAATAGACCATCTCCCCAGGTGTTCCTTGCTTACCTGTTGGGCACATGAAGCTTTTCTGTTGCCACACCTGATGAGGGAATTCTGCTCCAATGATTACACAGGGATAAAAATGGAGATTGTCCCCTATGAGTGTTGTTGTGCCTTTGTCTAGAGTGACCATATGAAAAGGAGGACAAGGCTCCTGTATCTTTAACAGTTATATAGACAAGGGAATTTCAGCAGGTCTCATTTGTATGCATACAGCACCTGGTGAAGTTCCCTCTTCATCACAAGTTAAAGCTGCAGGAGCCCTGCCCTCTTTTGTATCTGGTCACTCTAGTATAGCTCCTGCAGCTTTAACTGTTGTGATGAAGAGGGAATTTCACCAGATGCTGTATGCATAAAAAAGAGACCTGCTGAAATTCCCTTGTCTGTACAACTGTTAAAGATACAGGAGCCCTGTCCCCCTTTTCATATAGTCACCCTAGCAACTGCTTCACCAGGTTGTAGAAGAGGAAGAGACAGGGTGACTAGCAGGGCATTATCACACAGGGGAAAATCGTGTTTGCTTGCCGTTGCTTCTCCGCCCGCACATTTGTCCCTCATTAATTCCTCTTTCAAAAGTGGAAGTAAGCAACATGCACATGGCCCATTCAGTGGACTGTTTTGATCCCGCTGCTTCTCCTGCACACAGCAGGAGATAGCGGCAACTTCCATCTTTAAAAATAGGGCCGTAGCTAGACCTAAGGTTTATCCCAGGATCATCCCGGGTTCGTCCCTGGATGCCCTGTGTGGCACTTAGATGAACAGGTTTGACCCCAGGACAATCCTGGGATAAACCTTAGGTCTAGCTACGGCCTAAGTTGGACTTACTGGGGTGTTTTTTCATCACGTAAAGGAGGCTAGAAGAGGCAGGAGGTGCGTGGGAGGCAGACATCGCGTGAAGTGGACCTGCAAAATTCCGTGAGTGCCCAGTAACAAGCGTGCAATAAAACACTCGTCTGATGGAGCTCTCAGCTCAGGTGAGAGACCAGCCATTTTTGGGCTCTTCATCTCTTTGAACTGTTTCCATCCAGTTGGTCACGTTAAGAAGATTAACACAGAACAACTAATTAATACTCTTTTCCTTTCCTTTCCTTTTTTCCTTAAAGAAACAGAAAGAGGAAAATAGGCTTTTTCCTCCCTTCAAGAGCAAACAGATTAAGCCCAAATGACTTGATTTTGTACTGCTGTACTATGAAATGAATCATACCGCTACTGCCTTAAGTCAAATCTACATACCAGGTGAATGGGAGAACTTTCTTTTTTTAAAGGAGATCTGGATTCATTGTTCTGCCTTTAGCTATGAATGCCAATTTGGTCACTTCTCTTCTCAAGATGTATCTCAACATAATGAGTCAGCGATTGCCAGAAAGCCTCTGTGCTGGTGGAGGGAAGCACAAGCACCAACAGAAAATGTACCCGGACTGCATTCCCTCAAGCTTAAGCCATTCGATTGACAAACATCAGGATACTTCAGACAAGAGAATGTGCAGAATCTCCTCTATGTTGGTTCCTGTTCACGTACAGATGTCACAGTGCCTTATTATTCGACTTATCTGGGCCAAGAGTCCACATTTTTGTGTGTGTCACTGAGTAACTCTCCTTCGAGATTCAAAGCTTAAATTGCCCTTGTGAAGAAAGAGTGGGATATAAATTTAACAAACAAGCAAACCAAAAAACAAAATATTCATTTTTTCTTCTTTGCCAAAGCAAGGAGCGGATGCAAACAGTGGGCAGAGCATTGCAATGTGGGGTCAAGAAGAAGTGAGAACATAAGAGCCACACGGGATAAAACCAAGAGTACAACTAGTCCAGAACTCTGGTCACACAGTGGCCAACCAGTTGTCGACCAGGGACCAAAAAAGCAGCACATGGTGCAACAGCAGCTTCCCACCCATGTTCCCCAGCAACTAGTGTATACAGGCTCACTGCCTCTGACACTGGAGGTAGAGCATAGCCATCAGAGCTAGTAGACACTGATAGCCTTCTCCTCCAGGAATTTATCCAACCCCCTTTTAAAGCCATCCAAATCGGTGGCCATCAATTCCATAGATTAAGTATGCTCTGTGTGAAAAAGCACTTCCTTTTCTCTGTCCTGAATCTCCCACCAATCAGCTTCATGGGATGACCCCCAGGTTCTAGTATTTATTTATTTTATTTTATTTATTTATTACATTTTTATACCGCCCAATAGCCGAAGCTCTCTGGGCGGTTCACAAAAATTAAAACCATAATAAAACAACCAACAGGTTAAAAGCACAAATACAAAATACAGTATAAAAAGCACAACCAGGATAAAACCACGCAGCAAAATTGATGTAAGATTAAAATACAGAGTTAGAACAGTAAAATTTAAATTTAAGTTAAAATTAAGTGTTAAAATACTGAGAGAATAAAAAGGTCTTCAGTTGGCAATGAAAAGAGTACAGCGTAGGTGCCAGGTGGACCTCTCTGGGGAGCTCATTCCACAACCGGGGTGCCACAGTGGAGAAAGCCCTCCTCCTAGTAGCCACCTGCCTCACTTCCTTTGGCAGGGGCTACGAGGAGAGGAAGAATAATGGATGCCTCTCTACATTCTCCACGACATGCATAATTTTGTATGAAAGCCTTAACCACTGTGATTTAAGGTGTCTTCTGAACAGGGCCTATACCTCTATCATGTCTCCCTTTAGCCTCCTTTTTTCCAAGCTGAACAATCCCAGCTGTTGCAACCTATAGGGGAGATGCTCCAGTCCCTTGATCATTTTAGTTGCCCTTTTCTGCACTTTTTCCAGCTCTACAATAACTTTTTTTTAGGTGTGGTGACCAGAACTGCATGCAGTATTCTAAGGCCCTTTCTACACCTAAGGATGTAGAAGGACTCAGGGGAGATGATCCCGGGATCATCACCTTGCATCCAGACAGGACATTGCGCCCATTGCAGCCACCTTTTTTCTTTTTAAAGAACAGGAGCTGGAGTGCAAGTGCACTCCAGCAAAAAGTAAGTTAAAAAAAACAGAGACAAAAAAGCCCGACCCCACTCCCCACCCCACCCCGATGTCCCTGGACTCCCCCCAGCCCGGCTCCTTCCCTCTGCTGACCCCTGCTACTTGCGGGGAGGAGGGAAGAAGCTGGGACAGGCGCCCACACCGTTCACAGTCCTCGGGATTGTCCCGGGACTGCGGGTAAAACCAGGATAACAGTGGTCCCAGAAATCCTGGGGAAATGGAGGGATCACCCCTCCCTGCTCCCAGGATCCCCTGTGTGTCATTTGGACGCACAGAGATGATCCAGGGATGATCCTGGGGGGAAAAGGCAGACGTAGAAAGGCCCTAAGTGTAGTCGCACCATAGACTTGTCTACAGGCAGCATGATACTGGCAGTTTTATTCTCAATCACGTTTCCAATAATGCCTAACATGAGTTTGCCTCTTTTACAGCCCAGTTTTGCTCTTTTTTTAAAAAAAAAAATCTGAAGCTTGAGCAGATTAAGGAATGCTGGGAGTTGTAAGCTCCCCCGCACCCACCGTCCAAACACGCATAGGATTGCACTAGAGGTGTGCTCCGCTCCAATTAGAATCGGAGAATCAGAAGCGACTTGGCGTGCTCCGCCTTGCCCAGAGGCGGAGTAGAAGCGGACCGCGGACCCTTAGAAGCACGGCGAAGAGAAGCGCCCATAGGCGGAGCGCTTCTCTTTTCGCGGTGCGATCCGATCACCATTTTGGAAAATTTCGCCCATAGGATTGCATTGCGGAAAAGAATAGGGGATAACTGTGTTGTTTTTTAAACTATCTTTCTGAAACTTCTTGTGCTTAGAGAGTCGTGGCTGGGGGTCATTTTGAGCCTACTCTCAGCTCTCTGCGTGGTGCGGTTCGCTTGCTATAATTTTTTTAAAAACCGGGTAAAAAACCCGGGAGAGGTACCTTTTTGAAGTGCTGAGAGGCAGAGTCATGATCACATGATCCCAAAGTTGGAGGAGGGGATAGGCAAAACAGGTAACTTGGGATACTGGGAAACTTCTCTTTCTTAGTCTGAACGGACTTTTCCCAGTGTTTTTTAAAACAGTAGCACCACCAAATGCACAAACACAACCTGAAATCATATACTAAGCAAATAAATAACAGATAGGAAACACAGCACTGCTACCCACCCTAACCTTGGTGAACAACTGAATAGATGTGGTGCAAGAGGATGAGGTCCCCTAGGGCATGTGGACGTGCCCAGGGCACACACACTGTGTCCTGCCCTGGAGGGTCATCAGAGCCCTCCAAAGGTTAACCAGTGGAGAAGCAAGCTAATGCCTATCATGAGTTGAAGTGGCAAGTCGCTTCTTAAAGACTGGTCCCTAGACAGGGCCAGTCAAATTGGCACAGTTCCCCCTCCCACTGGGCACGTCCACTTCCCTCTTACTGGTAAAAGACAGATATAGCCTTTTTAAAAAAATTCTTCCTGTTTATTCAGCAACACTGCTACCCCTCCTTTGTTTATTTGTTTATTTATTTATTTATTTCATTTTATATTTACACCCCATAGCCCAAGCTCTCCTGGCTTTTCCTCTTCAGTGAAGTCAGGCAGGCTTTCATTGTGGTTCAACTCCTTATTGTTGTTGTTGTTGTTGCTATTAATATTAATTAGTACTGCTATTAACATTATTATTTTGTTGTTTAGTAATGACTGTGATCACAGTGCGGTCAATCAACTCTGAAGCAAGGATCACAAAGCTTTACTCTTATCCTCCTAGCCTCCTAGTTATGGGATGCAAAAGAAAAGGCATCTCTCTGTGCTGCTCCCACCTCACAGAGATGGTTTGCATTACTGGCTTTGAAACTATCCTTGGCTCACTTCCTTATGCCCCCAGAAATGTCTGCTGCCTGCCTGCCTTCCCTCCCTCCTCCCCTGCCCGCCTCGCAGGGATGGTTTGTGTGTGTCTTGCTTTGACTTGGGATAAGTCCTTCCTGCGCTCACTTAGACTTTGGGAAGTTCCAAATCAATTTTTCAAGTGTGGAAGAAGATTCATATAGGTTTATGTCTACTCCCCAATTCATGGCATGTTGGGATTTCCTTTGAAATGGGCCCATTGAGCTGTCTGCAGCTTTAAATCCCTGAGATACTGCGGTGTCCGATTTTCATAAATTCCCCAAAAATCAGGCGATGATGGGATTGGCTTGAGTCTTGGCATGCATGTGTATCCATGGATAATCTATCATGGTGCCAAGTTTGAGGTTTCTAACGTGAAAATTGACGGAGATATCGAAAGGGGTGTGAATTGGGGTTATGGGTGGTGCGTTAGAGGTTTAAGCCCGCCAAAAATCAGGAGATGATGGGATTTGCTTGAAACTTGGCATGAATGTGGATCTAGATGGCATCTGTGAGGGTGCCCACTTCCATTTTTTTAATCTGTCAAAATGTCAGAGAACAGTCCATGTCTGAAAATGGGGTGTCCAATTTTCATAAATTCCCCAAAAATCAGGGGATGATGGGATTGGCTTGAGTCTTGGCATGCATGTGTATACATGGATAATCTATCATGGTGCCGAGTTTGAGGTTTCTAATGTGAAAATTGACGTAGTTCTAGCATGGGACTTGATTTGGGGTGAATTAAAAGGTTTAAGCCCCGCCAAAAATCAAGGGATGATGGGATTTGCATGAAACTTGGCATGAATGTGGATCTAGATGGCATCTGTGAGGGTGCCCACTTCCATTTTTTTTTATCTGTCAAAATGTTGGAGAACAGTCCATGTCTGAAAATGGGGTGTCCGATTTTCAAAAATTCCCCAAAAATCTGGGGATGCTTGGATTGGCTTGAGTCTTGGCATGCGTGTGTATACATCCATGAGGTGTCATGGTGCCAAACTTGAGGTTTCTAACTTTAACAGAAAAAAAAGTTGTATACTTTTTTGGATTTCAATGCAAGCCTATGGGGGGAAAAAGCGGAGCTCGATCCGGATCCGGAGCTCCGCAGCGGAGCGGAGCGGACTACAGGCGGAGTGGGGCGGAGCGAAGTGGCCCGATCCACAAATTGCGGATCTGGAAGATAAGCGGATCGGGGGGTCCGTGAACACCCCTAGATTGCACCCTTACTGCTCTTACTGTTAAGACATTTCTGCTAATGTTCATCCAAAATCGATCCTCCTGCAACTTCAGCCCTACCCCTCTGGGGCAACAGAGAACAATTCTTTGGCTTCTTCAGGCAGCGCTTCAAGTATTTGAAGAGTACAGGCGTACTTTAAAAGGCCTGACAGGAGGCATGTCGGGTAGCATTTGAGCTGGTTCTGTTTCTTATCAAACAGACACAGGAAATGAAGGAATGTCTTTCATTGCAATTATGACTGTTGCCCAAGACATGTGCCAGCGGACAGATTATTATTCCTTGCATCCACTGTGAGTATCACACACACACACACACACACACTCACCCTGCCAACATTTACAGTCATATTTCCTGTCACATGGAACAGATGGCACATCAAGAGTAGAGTTTGAAGAATTATGCTGAATGGTGAAAGTGAAAAGAGTGCATCGCGGCTCTTTCCAGCCTGACATCTCCTCAACTCCTGTGGCTCGAGAAGTTATTGCTTACAACAGCACAGCTCTAGACACAAAATGTATGTGTGTGCACTTGTGTGGTGTGTGTGTGTGTGTGTGTGTGTGTGTGTTGAAAACTGTATTATAATAAATTCTAATCACAACAATAATTTACAGCAAAGAAAACAGAAAATTCAAAACCAAAATTAAGTTCACAACGAAGACAATATAGAGAATGAACCAATGTTATTATTATATTTCTCATAGCAGGTATTATATATATTTCTCATATTAATGATCAGCCAATGAAATCACATTTCTGCCAATCTGTTTCCCTGTTTCATTCTTTGTTGATTCTAATATAGCAGGGGGACAGAATCTCTTTTAACCTGAGGGCCGATTTAAAGTTTGGGGAAGCTATTGGGTCCCACTATCCATAAAACTCTTACTGCCAGTAACTAAGAGCTGTTTTATTACATGAGTATTTTATTACACAGTTGTTACTGGGCACTCACGGATTTTCGTGGGTCCCTCTCACAACGTTGTCTGCCTCCCACATGCCTCCCACCCGTTCTAGCTTTCTTCATGCCAGAAAAACACACATACCCCAGTAAGTCCAATTTATTTTTTGAGATGGAAGTTGCCGCTATCTTCTGCTATGTGCAGGAGAAGCAGCGTGATCAGAACAGCCCACTGAATGAACCACATGCACATTGTTTACTTCTTCTTTCAAAAGTGGAAGTACTGAGGGACAAATGCACAGGCGGAGAAGCAATGGTAAACAAACACAATTTCCCCCCATGTGATGACGCTCTAAGACTTAGGATAGGCATGTCAACATTTTAGAATGGGGAAAAAACTGCACAGAAGCCAGGACACCATTTTTCTCCCTCTTTCATAATATTAGAACCCAATGGGGACAGCCAATGAAACCAATCGTTGGGAGATTCAGGACAGATTAAGGTGCCCGGAATTGCCCGGACAGGTCCAGAAATCTTGGCCCCCAACTGGGATCTTGGCCAAGATTTTAAACTCTCCCCAAATGTCTGGCAAAATTGTGGCCCTGCCTCCCATGGGCCATCCAGGCCTTCCCTTCGCCAGCACAATGTCGCCGGCAAAGGCAAGGCCCGGATCACTGGGCAGGAGGGGCTGTGAGCGCTCATTTCCACACTTATGGAAATGAGCCATTCCAGCCCCTCCCATGGGCCACCCGGGCCTTGCCTTGGCTGGTGACAAAGCCCCGGATCACCACACTGGGAGGGGCTGGGGCCCGCGTTCCTGCATGGCCTCCAACCCCTCCCATTGCCATCCTGGCCTATGTTGTTGACCAAGCAGGCAGCTGGGTGGGTGGGCGCAGCAGTGGATGGCCTGGCCTGCCCTTGGAGCCCTGCCTGTTGATGGACAACTTGATGGCTCTTCCTTCTTATGGTTCTTTGTCTTTAAACCAGACTTGGACGTCTTCAAATAGCGGGACACCTTTGCATAGAAAACTCAGCTGTGTCAGCTCTCCAAAACAGTGCTCTGTAAATTAGGACACATAGCCATGCTTCTGTTACGGAAAAACTGGAGCCCACACAGAGAAACTGGAGTCCACACCAAAGTTCTTGTCCAAACAGATAGCTTTATTCGCTAGCGAAACAGCAGCACGGGATGAGTCCACGGGCGGCTGCCCTGGGGACTGGGAGGAGGGGCTTTTTATACATGCCCCTCATGCAAAGGCAACGCACACACTTTTACACAAAGGAATTGCGTGCGCATCTTGGCAGCATAGCACAACCGGTTCAAACCTGTTTGGTAGGAATGTCTGCCTCGGACTTCAGGCATGCGCAAAGAGCACGGCCTTTATTAAGGTCATAACCGGAAATGACAGCCAGTTCCCTCACATTCCCCCCTTTGATACACTCTTAGCGAAGGCACAGAGTGCTATCATTATCCCAGATTGTCATCATTGACAGGGACTGGCCTGTAATCCTGCAAGGCCATTAGATGCACTGCAGTACGTTTATCTGCAATTTGCTCTATCATGTCCTTCAAACTTTGTATAATCATTGGCATAAGACAGGGTAACAGCAAGCATAACATAATTCTTAAAACAACAATACTGATCATCTCTTTTAGCCCACCAAACTAATTGAACCATGAGCCTAAGCCCTGGCCTGAAGTGAGCTTGGCCATGGGCGATTAGGAGGTATGACGGTTTGATTTGGTCAATAGGACAAGATAGTTTGATTCAGCGTGGTAATGGTCTGACACAGGGTTTCTCCGATCTTGGGGGCCCCGGAAGATATTCTTTGGATGCACCACCTTCCAATTAGGGTGTTTGTCAGCATCCACTGACTATGGGGCTTGGGGTCAGTGGTCTCATTATACGGCTGGCTGACATTGTATTCTTGGGCTTCCTAAGGCCATTGGTCTCCTAGGTTGGTTCCTCCACATACATAACAATTAGATACATTCAGAGTCGCAGCGACAGTTTCTGCAAAAGTGACAAAAAGGTTGCGCGCTATCTCTGGCACTTCAAAAGGCTGTTCGACTTCTTTCCAAAAGTCTTGGAAGAAGTGCTCTTGTATGGTGTGGCCTGTTTCTACAAGCTGAGTGAGCTTCAGATAAATCCGCCCCAGGGGATCTGCTCCCCGTCCATGAATGCGGAGCCCGAATTGGTTCCCAAAAGTGGTCACGAACTGTTGTGGGTTAAAAACGGTAAAATTCACTAAGTTGCACTGTTGTGCTTTGCAGTTACTGAGGACTGGCACTTTGGTTAAAGAGGCGTGGATTTTACTAAGGGGGGGGTGTTGTTGGATAAGTGGCCCACCATACACAGTTCTAATAAGGACAGCTGTTATCGCAATTGGCTTGTTTGGGGATGGTAGTCTGCATCGGGTCTGTGGAGGGGCATATATATTTGTCTTTGTGCATGTATGTCTTCTCCCAGCTGAGATCCCCACACTGATCTGGCCAGTGGGAGATCTTACAAGGGTCTATGATCACAGAAGCTGGAGAATTTGGGGTTCTAAGGGGTATTTCTGCAATAGTGTACTTTGCTGGTTAGCATCTCTGACCTCTAGGTGCCATTTAACAGGATTTTCTCTGGGATCAAAACATGTGACTTTGTCATTCAGAGAACATGCTGAGAAAGAAACATTACGGAAAGTGCAAGACATTTTGGTCTCAGTACACTGCAATTTACTCTGATATATAATAGTCTGTTTGATTTGGTTATGCAGTTTCACTGTTTGTATACAAGAGGAGCAAAGATCAAGTTTTGACTTCTGGGATGATATGCTCAGGGTCAGCAGGAAGAGCAAAATAGGCAAAACATGCTTCGGGCGGTGTCCACCTCTTCTTTCCAGGTTGAGAGGGGATGCAGCGCCCCCAGTTATTTCGCTCCCTCGGTTGCCGGTCCCGAGGAGTCTTCTCCCGTCGCGTCCAGCGGTGAGGGCTGTTTCCTCAGGGTGAGCTTTAGGCCCGCACCTTTCGTGGCCTGCCATCTCTCGGGTGCGGCTAATTTTGCTCGGCTCCAATGAATCCAACTGGAATTCCCTTGGACCTTTAAAGCAGTAGGCGTAGTCAGTATAATGGTGTATGGCCCGTCCCACGTCTTCCCTAACAAGCTTTCTTTGTAACTCTGCATAGACCGTGATCTTCTTTTCTCTTCCCCATTCTAGTGCAGCGAAGCCATTAAACTGATTTCTATGTGCTGCCCATAGGTAAGTTTAATGGCTTCAGTTAAGAGCAGGCATGCGGCGGCGACACATCGGAGACATCCTGGCCAACTTCTGCTCACAAGATCAGTATTCTTGCTTAGGTATGCTACAGGCCGATTCCACGAACCCACTCTCTGGGTCAGAACGCCCACGGCTGTGCCCTTCCTTTCGTCTACATAGAGGTGGAAGGGCTTGCTGATATCAGGTAGTCCTAGAGCGGGTGGACTGGTAAGGGCTGATTTAAGATTCCGGAGGCTCTCTTTTGCTTTAGATGTCCAGTCTAGGGTCCCGGATTCAGGGACTTTCTGTTTCAAGAGTTCATAGAGGGACTGTGTCAGGGCGGCGTAGTTCAGGATCCAGATCCGGCAGTACCCTGCCATGCCCAGGAAAACTTGTAATTCTTTTTGTTCCGGGGCTGGGGTATACAATTGATTGCCTGGGTCCTGCTGGCAGCTAAAAGTCGAGTGTTCTTCTTGATGATAAAGCCCAGATATGTCACTTCTTGTTTGCAGATTTGGGCTTTGGCTTGACTAGCACGGTAACCTGCAGTCTCCAGATGTCTGAGCAGGGCGATGGTGTTCTGGATTCTTAAAAAAAAAAAAGATAACAAGTCCATGTCTGCAGGGGCTTTTCTTTTGATGCATTTACAAATGAAGCCAGTAAAAACAATTCACTGAGCATTTATTGATCATGGTTCTCAAAAAGTCTTTCAGTCATTAAACACCTGATCTTTAAACAGGGAGGTCATGATGATTCTTGGCACATCAGGGGTAACAAATCCCATCTTTCTGGGTTCTTGAAAACTTTGAGTTATTGTGCTAATTCCAAGTCTTCTTTTTCATAAGGTGGATTCAAATACTGAGAAATGGGCTAGCTCCAATTATGGCAGCTGTTTGTAGACAAATTAGCCAATTCTTTTGGCAACATCAGGGCATCTAACAGATCAACTGTTAATTCTCCATGGGTCACTGCTCCATGGGCAGTCACAAATCTTCTTTCTTTCCAAATCTGTCCATGTGATATTTTGAATCAGTAAATATAGTCTTTTGCCTGAAACAAGCATCAGGGCTTCTGTGCATACTACGAGTTCAGCTGCTTGTTGTACAATTGTAGCTGGATCCATCAGTAAACAACTCAAGGTCATCATATGGGTCTGGGATAGGTTTGGTGCCAAGTTGCAAGACTTCAAGGCATTCATGCTCTGGAACTTCTTCTTTGTAGTTCAGGTATCAACGTGGCAGGATTCAATGAGGCAAGCCTTGGGTCCACGAGGAGGTTGATCTCATATCTGGACTGGCAGGCAGGGTTCAGGTGTCAGCTTCTTCCACTGTACTCCACTGGTCTGTGCCACGTTTTTGGCACAGCACACTTGAGGCTGGTAGTGCAAACACAGTAATGCAAGCTGGAGTTTTTAATTGCTTTAATCATTTCACAAGTCCATTTTTTTAAAAAGCAATAGCTGTATTCTTCTTCTGGCTTCTAATTTCAAAGGATACTGATGCAAGAACACAGGGGTGCTTTTAGACTTCAATTGTAGTTGCATTTAGGGCTGGGCAATTTTCAGAACACAACGTTCAAAACACACACAAAAATATAGCAATTCAGTATTTCCAATCTTCGTCAGCAGAGGACGCAAGATTGTCCATTCACTAACTTTTTCAAGGCAGGGGTCTTTTACCCCCCTTCTCCTTCTGGTCAAAAACCATGCCATGTACACTAACCTTCAAACACTTTCCTCTTTTTTTCCCCCTTCTCTTTTTCTTCCTCCCCTATGTTTCAACTTCTTATCTTCTTCACCACTTCTATTCACATACTTTACATACTTCTGACATTTAGCAACATACTTTTCCTTTCTCCCATCTTGGCACAACGGTTGGCAAAACTATTTGTGCTTACAAGGAGCTTTTTAACTCAGGCAGTGAATCTTCAAAGCTATGGAAGACATTTCTTCCGTGAAATGGGGAACTACATTTCTAATTATCTGAGGTTAGTGAAAGACAAAATACAGAAAGTCTTCAAAATCTTTGGACTACTTCCACTGAGAACAAAACTTTCACTGAAACAAAACTGCTTATCTCTAGCTGCTAAGCATAGGAGAAGCAAAAAAAAAAAAAAAACTCTAGGGAGGAGGAGGCTGCAAGGGGGATGCGTAGGAGGGAAACAAAAAAACATTCTCTTTTCACTTGGGCCGGGTGGAAAACATAAACTGACAAAAAAAAATTCTTTAACACAACACCAACTTTTCTGTAGTAGCGGAACTGGAACAGTGGGCACCGTTGGTGGGGGCCTCATCTGGGGTGCCATAGGCGAAACATAAGGTGGCGGCAGTTCTTCCTGAGGACAAGGTATGATTGGTTTGTCCTTTGAAGCACTGTAAGTGAGCTGCCTCAGGCGGTGGGGCTGGATTCTTTTATCTTTCTTCACCTTTGTACATTACACTGGGTAGTGTCAAAAAAAAACTTCTGCAAAAAAGCTCTACCATGAATCTAATGGAGTGGAAGAACCTCCCCCCATCCTAACTTTCTAAACTCACCAGACAGACAGACAAATCAGGTGGGTAGACGGGGAACCAACTGGCTATCGGTAGTGGGGGAGTCAGTTGGTGAAACAATAGGTTCACAATCACACGCTGCCAGCCCACGTTGCCGGAATTTCCAGGCACAAAATGGCGCCAGAGGACTGATGGATCCAACGGTCAACAATGGGAATCAGGCTGCCATTCACATACCAATTACACAGACAACACCCTTCCTCCCCAAATCCAGCCCAGCAGAGAAACAGAAAACAGAGAAACCTTCCAGCTTCTGAGGGGTTGATCCAGCCCCTCCTTCAGCTCCTGGGAGCTGGCTGAACAGAACAGAAACAGATTACAGAGAGCCCATTGTTACTCGCCTGTCTGAAGCTCCGGCGCCGGTTAGAAAGGTATCTGTAGCAAAACTTCCACAGAGGTTCAGCTGCGTCCATGCCACCCCCTCAGGTCGGTCCGTCCCCAGATCACCAGGCATCAGCGAAGCCGAAGGCAAGCTGACGGCGCGCTCCCGATGAGTGTCGGCGGACGCCTGGGGGGGAGCTGCGAGGAGGCAAGCTGTAGTGGGGGAAATCTCCCTGGCAGGCTGTCCAGTACTCCGTGAGGTTTCCTTGTTGAAGGAAGCGGCCCCACGTTGGGCGCCAGGAATGTTACGGAAAAACTGGAGCCCACACAGAGAAACTGGAGTCCACACCAAAGTTCTTGTCCAAACAGATAGCTTTATTCGCTAGCGAAACAGCAGCACGGGATGAGTCCACGGGCGGCTGCCCTGGGGACTGGGAGGAGGGGCTTTTTATACACGCCCCTCATGCAAAGGCAACACACACACTTTTACACAAAGGAATTGCGTGCGCATCTTGGCAGCATAGCACAACCGGTTCAAACCTGTTCGGTAGGAATGTCTGCCTCGGACTTCAGGCATGCGCAAAGAGCACGGCCTTCATTAAGGTCATAACCGGAAATGACAGCCAGTTCCCTCACACTTCTAGCCCCAATGCTTGGCACCGTAGAAAATAAGCACAGATCCAGATAGACAGCAGTACTGAAGGACAATAAATATGCATCTAATGCGCATTTGCCTCCCCACCCTAGACTGCAGGCATACTGTGTTGATTTACAACAGTTAAAGCTGCAGAAGCTATACTAGAGCGACCAGATACAAAAGAGGGCAGGGCTCCTGCAGCTTTAACTGTTGTGATGAAGAGGGAATTTCATCAAGTGCTGCATGCATACAAATGTCACCTGCCAAAAAATCTCTTTTCTAAACAACTGTTAGAGATGCAGGAGCTCTGGCCTCCTTTCCATATGGTCACCCTAAGGGCAAGCCCATTACTCTTTAAACTCAGCGCTGACCTGTTATCCAGCAGCGATTTAAGACAGTCACATACAGTCGTGTGAAAAAGAAAGTACACCCTCTTGGAATTGTATGATTTTACATATCAGGACATAATAACAATCATCTGTTCCTTAGCAGGTCTAAAAATTAGGTAAATACAACCTCAGATGAACAACAACACATGACATATTACACCGTGTCATGATTTATTTAACAGAAATAAAGCCAAAATGGAGAAGCCATGTGTGAAAAAGTAAGTATACCTTATGATTCAATAGCTTGTAGAACCACCTTTAGCAGCAATAACTTGAAGTAATCGTTTTCTGTATGACTTTATCGGTCTCTTACATCGTTGTGGAGGAATTTTGGCCCACTCTTCTTTTCAACATCGCTTCAGTTCATTGAGGTTTGAGGACATTTGTTTATGCACAGCTCTCTTAAGGTCCCGCCACAGTATTTCAATTGGGTTGAGGTCTGGACTTTGACTGGGCCATTGCAACACCTTGATTCTTTTCTTTTTCAGCCAGTCTGTTGTAGAATTGCTGGTGTGCTTGGGATCATTGTCCTGTTGCATGACCCAATTTCGGCCAAGCTTTACCTGTCAGACAGATGGCCTCACATTTGACTCTAGAATACTTTGGTATACAGAGGAGTTCATGGTCGACTCAATGACTGCAAGGTTCCCAAGTCCTGTGGCTGCAAAACAAGCCCAAATCATCATCCCTTCACCACCGTGCTTGACAGTTGGTATGAGGTGTTTGTGCTGATATGCTGCGTTTGTTTTTCGCCAAACGTGGCGCTGTGCATTATGGCCAAACATCTCCACTTTGGTCTCGTCTGTCCAAAGGACATTGTTCCAGAAGTCTTGTGGTTTGTTCAGATGCAACTTTGCAAACCTAAGCCGTGCTGCCACATTCTTTTTAGAGAGAAGAGGCTTTCTCCTGGCAACCCTTCCAAACAAACCATACTTGTTCAGTCTTTTTCTAATTGTACTGTCATGAACTTTAACATTTAACATGCTCACTGAGGCCTGTAGAGTCTGAGATGTAACTCTTGGGTTTTTTGCAATTTCTCTGAGCATTGCACAGTCTGACCTTGGGGTGATTTTGCTGGGATGTCCTCTCCTGGGAAGATTGGCAACAGTCTTGAATGTTTTCCACTTTTGAATAATCTTTCTCACTATAGAATGATGGACTTTAAATTGTTTGGAAATGGTCTTAAAACCCTTCCCAGACTGATGGGCAGCAGCAATTGCTTCTCTGAGATCATTGCTGATGTCTTTCCTCCTTGGCATTGTGTTAACACACACCTGGATGCTCCAGACCAGCAAACTGAAAAAACTTTGGTTTTTATAGAGGTGGTCATACTTGCTGATGATCAATTAATCACAGGCATTTGATTAGCAGCACCTGTCTGCTACTTAGCATCTTAATTCCTATGGAAGCAGTAAGGGTGTACTTACTTTTTCACACATGGCTTCTCCATTTTGGCTTTATTTCTGTTAAATAAATCATGACACAGTGTAATATGTCATGTGTTGTTGTTCATCTGAGGTTGTATTTACCTAATTTTTAGACCTGCTAAGGAACAGATGATTGTTATTATGTACTGATATGTAAAATCATACAATTCCAAGAGGGTGTACTTTCTTTTTCACACAACTGTACAAGCGAGAATTAAGCAGGGTTGTAAACCAAAACCAGGCAAGTTTAAGTTGCAGCAAACCACAACACAGACAGACCCTTAGGGCCAGTTGTGTTGTAACGCTCTGACATCAGTGCTGTCAGAATTTATGGAGACTTATGTTATTTGGACATACTTTCACTGTTGTTCTCATCTGGGGGATATGCCAGCTGCTGGGATGATACTGGCTGGGCTCCCTGTGCTGATATTTATAAGCAATATGCTCTATCAGCACAATTGCCATTCTCATGCTTGTGCAGCCCCTATTTGATTCGTCCTCTGCATCAATGATGTTCAGTGTAGTGGGTGGGCTGGGAGGGAGGAAATAAATGGGGCAGGTACCTGCAAAGGGGGTGGGGGGAACCACATGGTGCCGACACAGGAGAATCAAGCTATACATTCGATCTCAGTCCTGCTATAAGTTAGAACCAAGCTACAAATTCAATCTCAATCAAGTGGTTGTGTTGCTTTTGAAACACATCCTGGTCCCCGGGGATAGGACGGCAGGCTTTGGTGCCAATTTTGAGTTTTCCAGAATGTCTTGGGAGCAGATTATATCACCTGGGCTAGCATGAATACATGAGTATGCTTATTTAATGGGGGAGGAGGAAAGAGGAACTCAATGTGCTCATTCAGCAGATCCAAACCTCATGTGTCCCAGACTTTAACTCATGCTGGTCCACATGACTGACAGGGGTAAATGGCTTACAAAGAGCAGGGTGGTGGTGGAGGTAGTGCTTCATAGGGGGATACCTTACATATCTTATATACTACTACTGCTGCTGCTAGTAAATTCTTCTTCTTATATATTGTGGTGGTGGTGATGATGATGATGATGATGATGATAGTAATAATGTTTCTATATCACTTTCTGAAACCAATCAAGGCAGTTGACAAAAAAATCTGAAATAAAAATCATTATCAAATAAAAATGTAGTAAAACGTTTAAAAATAAATACAACCTTAAAAAACACAACAATGTAAAAGGCCAAGTTAAAAAGATGTGTCTTGACCAGCTTCTTGTCAAGACACTCTCAGTAGAGAGTGGAGACCAGTTGCAGTTCCAAAGGGAGCATGCTCCAGAGTTTGAGAGCGACACAAGAGAAAACCCTTTTTCACGTGCTTGACAAACAGGCCTCTGCAACACCATCAAACTCATTCTCTGAGTGCTGATCTGTATGTAGCTGAGACAGCACCATCCACATACAAGAGGGAAGAATCAGCAGGTTTAGGAAAACCTCAAGGTCTGCAGATGTGCCAAAAACCAAACCAACAACTTTAGGGGGGAATGTAGGGAAGGAACATAACAGCCAAGTGAGGACTAGGCAAGAGAATACTGAATGTCTGTTGGGGAGGAGGTGGAGAACAGGGGGGAGAAGAAAATGGAATGGAGCATCCTGGAAAAGGCAATGGCAGCTGGCTAGAGCCCTAAATATCCATGGCCTCAAAGTTCTGCAACCCTTTGATAGATCTTTGGCCTGCTACAACACAGCTCTTCTTATGTTCTTAGCTGGATACCAGATTTACTTTTTATCAGCAACTCAGGCTAGGCTGCAGCGGTCTTCAACTGGTGCGTTGCGACCCAAAAGTGGGTCACGAGATCAGTCCAGATGAGTCATGGCAAAGCTGTTGCTGCCATGTTGGGCAATTGTGAAATTCTGCAAGTGGGGAGAGCAAGCAGGTTGGGAGTTCAAGGTGGTTCTTGGGTTTGGACCAGTTGAAGACCACTGGGCTAGAGGAACGATGGCCACTAAACAGTTATTCTCCCGCATCAGGAATGCTTGCTAGTGTGTCATGTTTTTGTAGCTCCATACACCACTGTGGAGTTCCCCCAGGAGAAGGACAACAAGTGGGAAGTCATCAGGATGTGTTGGTTCTTATGTAGAAAATCTCAAACAGTGGGGGTTACAGCCACATCCCATCACAATCTCTTAGACTAATGAATGGCATCCTCTGAATAGTGCTCTCAGTGAACCAATGTAAGATGTGATGTGCCCTGAGGCATTCTCACTGGCTGCTATACAGCTCTGGAACTGCTGTAGACGTTTACATTGGCGTGAGTTTCATTAACTTATGGAAACACTGTAAGACCTTATTTGGTCAGGTATTCCATGTTGACTGCGAAGAAAGTAAGGGTGGGCGATAAGAATATTTTTTCATTTATTTGTATATTTGACTGTTTTATGTGTGCTTTCAATCAGGTGTATTGCTCAACCAAACCTTTGCGACAGATTTTTGATATTTATTAGCCTGTCCAACTGATAGTAACTTAACTAAATGTCACTGAATTTCTAAATATTTTGGCCAGCCATTGAAGTCAGCAGAACTCACTTCCAAATAAACATGTTATTTGCACTATTCTGCACCTAATTATTCAAGCATAAGTCTCATCACAGTTAATGATGGCAAGATTAAACTTTTTAAATGCAGAAATGAGATGGTTTAGTCTCCCTGCCTGGCTTAATGTTAGTAAAACTGATTTTATCATTTTGTTAATTGAAGTATTTTTATGCTGCTCCTTGGCCAAAAAGGTTCCCAGCATCAGCTTACATATAATTAGATGAATAAAACAGTCCCTGCTGGAGGGTTATAATTTAAAAACAAATGTCACACAAGGAAAAGGGAATGAGGAGGGCAGAGGAGGGAAATGTAAGATGCAATGCTGCCACTAATTCAGGTAATCTCATTATCTCCCATTGGATTTATACATGATAGGCAAAGAATAGAAGCTTTGGCATTCATAAATGATTTTAAACATTTTTTTTAAAAAAACATTTTAATTATATTTAATATGGTATACAACAACAGTAACAAATTTAAAATAAAAGACAAAAAAAGTCTTATGCATCTTTAATCTCACTGGCCCTGTGTTGTTACTGAAGCTTGTTTCTTGCAGACTAAATGGATGTGAAGGAAGACATGTTCTCTCTAGATTACTCAGAGCCCTGATGTCTGAGTTTGTAGAAGAGGAGCTCTATCAGCTGTGGGGAAGTGGCCATATGAGGTGAAAAACTTGCTTGCCTTATGTGTGTTTACCTTTTCCTGCAAACAAGTCATTACCAGAGAAATGAAGCCCTGAAAAAACACAGCAAAACTAGGGGAAAATCTGTTCCCCACCCTATTTTTTTCCCTGAGGACTGTTTTTGTTTTTTTCTAAAAAAAAATGGAAAAAAATTAAACAGCTTTGAATTATGAAATACTTTCTTTTAGAATTTAAGACAAAGTATTTATGTATTGTTGACTGGCCTTTACTCCCACCAAAATGATTTCAAAAAACACTGGACTCCAACACACTAGCGTTTTATTGCACTCTCATCATACCTGTTTTGCAGTGCGGTACTCACATGACGATGTGCCTGTCCTGCACTGTCTTCCCCTCCACTTTTTGTGTTTTCCTAGAGTGAGGAAAGTCTGTCTTATTTCCTCCACATGGGATTAAAGCGCTCTTCCGCCCCATGTATTGTCGTCATCTCGCTATATCCATTGTTGGGTGTGTGTGCTTTGAAGGGAGATCTTGCTGATGAAAGAGGAGGGTGGGGTGGTTCTCCATCTCCAGCACGCAGTGTCATACGACGGGCTTGTGCTGCTCCAACCCCACCCTCAATGAAAATTAACCAAAATGTTTACAGCTCCCTCATTTTTAAAGAAAAACAGATGAAACTTGGCAATAGGATATCTCTTAAGAAGGGCTTTAGGCATGTCAAGTTTGACTCATGTCCCTTAATCTGTTGATTTTTAAAGAAATTCTTAAATTCCATTTCCTCTCCATAAACACACACACACACACACACACACCTACCTCTGATTCTGCATTAATCCACCCCTGTGGGTGGGTTTTGGAGGCAGAAAGGTCCCTCCATAAATGTGCAGGGGTGGTGTGTGTGTTTATGGAGTGGAAATGGTTTGGGGGGGATTAAAAATTCCTAAACAAATCAAGGGATGAAGGGAACTGCTTCAAACTTGGATGCCTAAATCCCTATTTAAGAGCTATCATGGTGCCAAGTTTCATCTCTTTATCTTTAAAAATGGCAGAGTTTTTTTTTTAAATAACAATTTTAAAATCTCAAACATAAAACCCCCCCTAAAAACCAAGAAATTAACCAATCTGCTTCAATCTTGGCATGGCTAAAGCCATACTTAAGAGTTCTCACAGTGCCCAGTTTCATCTATTTATCTTTTTTAAAAAAATATTTTTATTTATTTATTTATTTATTTATTACATTTTTATACCGCCCAATAGCCGAAGCTCTCTGGGCGGTTCACAAAAATTAAAACCACAATAAAACAATAAAACAACCAACAGGTTAAAAGCACAATTACAAAATACAGTATAAAAAGCACAACCGGGATAAAACCACGCAGAGTTAAAACAGTAAAATTTAAATTTTGTTAATTTCCATAGACTACAATGAAATGGTTATCTGAAAATGGAACAGAGCTCCAATGAGGTGCCCCTACTAGGCAACAAAGCCAGAGCAAAAGGGGAAGGTGGACACATTCTTCACAATGTCCATCAACGACAAGAACCAATGAACTGGAGGGGGGAGGAGAAGGGAAGGGGTGGGGTGGGGTGGGGCGGAGTGGAGTGGAGTGGGAGAGCGAACAAGCAACAAGGTGCATGCACGTGAAAATGACCAGCGCTTACTGTGCTAATGAAACGGGGTCAAAATTGTGGGCGCATATCAGGGTGGGTGGGGAAGTAGGTGTGATGGTGCTCACTCTGTAATAAGAACACTTTTATAGAAAAGCTAGAGATGTAAAATGTCTGGAAATAACGAATCCATGGGAGGAAATGTTTTTTTTAATCCTCTCTGTAAGATTCCCAGCATAGTTAGTTCTTTCATTCCTTCTTAAAATTATTATCTAAAACATATTTTACTGATAGACATTTATGTTCAGTTCCCCAACATGTGAGTAGAGTCACCATTGTGCATTCTTGACAATTTGGGTTTTGTTCCATACAAGCCATTGTTCCTGATGCTGTAGCTAGCAGTTATTTAATATAGTTCTAATCTATTCATACAATAATTAAAATATACTGTATTTACTTTAAACTATAATGATGATTGTATGAGAATTCTAACTTATACATAACTTTAGGAACAGAAAGGCTGCTTTATGTTTCTAAAGCAGCTGTCCCCAACCCGGTGCCCTCCAGATAATTTGGACTACAGTGCCCAGCATTCCTGACCATTGGCCATGCTGCCTGAGGCTGATGGGAGCTGAAGTCCAAAATATTTGGAGAGTACCAAGTTGGGGAAGGCTGCCTTAAAGCAACAAAGTGACTTTAGATCTGTAAAGGGCACTAAGAAAAAGTATTGCTGATTTGCCCCCCACCCCACTCAAATTTCCATTTTTCTCCAGGGGAAATACCAATCCTAACCCCATGGCCTCAACATTTTTGGAAATTTTACATCTCTAGTCATTTCACAAATAAGTATTGGAGGCTGGCAGCTCCGATGTCAGTGGGGTGGTGAATTCACTCCGGGTTTCAGTCAGAACTTGGAACAGCTCCTTTAGAACCACTGAATGGTTCTGACTGAAACCCAGAGAAGATTCACTGCCCCACTGTCATTGAAGCCACCAACCTCCACTGCAAATAGGATTTGTTGGATTGGCTGTATCAAGATCTTCTTTAAACCTATGAACCAGAAGCCACCCCAAAAAGTAATGCATCAAAATGGATGATCTGATAAAAGATCTTACTGCTCCTCTACCCTTTGTTAAGGGTGAGCAGGCTGAACCACACGGGGTGGGGTGGGGGCAGTGAGTAGGCTTATTGTTATTTATTTATTTATTTATTTATTTATTACATTTATATCCTATATTCTTCCAAGGGACCCAAGCCGGCTTACATGGCCCTCTTCCCCTCCATTTTATGCTCACAACAAACCTGGGAGGTAGGTTAGGTTGTGAATCAGTAGCTGGCCCAAAGTCAGCCAGTGAGCTTCATGGTTGAGTGGGAACTAGCATCTGGATCTCCTGAGTTCCAGTCCAACACTCTAACCATTACACCACACTGGTTTTTTTGTATGGCTTATCCTGAGACAAAGAGCGTCATCACATGGGGAAAATCGAGTTTCCTTACCCTCGCTTCTCCGTCAGCGCGTTTGTGCACGTGGCCCATTGATCTCTCTGCTTCTCCTGCACAAAGCAAGAGGTAGCGGCAAGTTCTGTCTAAAAATATAAGTTGGACGTACTGGAGCGCTTTTTGTTGTTGTTGTTCAAAGGCAGCTAGAAGGGGCCTCAAGAGGCGCACGGGCCGCAGACGACGTGAGAGCACCTGCAAAAATCCATGACTGCCCAGCAATGAGAGTGCAATAAAACGCTCATCTGATGATGCCCAAAGGCTTAACTCCGTCATTCTATGTGGATTTGATTGGTTGCCAGTTGGGTACTTCTAACGTGGAATGGCAGCTTCAGTGCTTGATAGCTTCAATTGTGTAGAGTCTATGAGTCTATTCCAGAGGACAGGCAAAGCTGGGACGTTGATCCACCACTCTGCCACTTCGAGGTGATGGTGAAGCTGGAACTAACCACAGAATAGGATACCATACCATATGAATATGTTGCCTAAATAATATATATGTTAAGGGAGTGGCCCTTAACAGCTGTAACTTCCTGGAATTTTGGAGCTTAGGTGAACATGGAAAGCCTTTAACACAACATGTTAAACTAAAAGGCTTTTTGTTAATTGAATTTGAATATCTGAGCATCGTATGCTTAGGACAATAGCTCTGGTTTGAGCTTTTTCTTTTTTAACGGCTGAATGTGTGTCTGTGTGATAAGGCTAAGATACTTTGAATCCCTGTCGTTTGAGTGACAGAAGTGCAGAGGGAGAAGCAAAACCAATATGTATCAATTCTTATATATCCACAAAATGCCACACCTGTGACATGAGCTTATATAACCATGTCATTACAGAGAGACAGAACATTAGTCAGTTCCCAGAGACTCTTTGGGTACTTTGAAGGCTAGAAGATTTAGACTGTTACACAATGGATTTTGTTAGATAAGACAAAGGAAACACCCAGAGTCTACAATCTCAGCCACTGAATCACTGCAGGATCCCGAGTAAGTCATTTCAAAGGTGACTCGGTTTACCTTTTAACTTCTGTGAAATGGAGCTTGCACCTTCAGAACAGAAATTCCAAGTATCTGGATTAGAATACTTCAACTAGCTACACAGATTACCATATGCATTTTACCAATGGGAGGGGGGAACTGCAGCTTGGACTGGTGATTTTCAGTGGGAAAACAATCCAGGGGTATCTAGATCAGGGGTGGAGAAAGACTCTGGGTGACACTGCCTGCCTGACCCTACAGAAAGCTCCAAGTTCTGAGAAAGTAGGGCAGGGATGGGCAGAAAGTAGTCTGGCGTCTACTGGTGGATCTCTGAGTGAGTTTCAATTGATTGGCCAGGATTTCTGAATTACAATTGTTTAACAATAGTTACAACAAATGACTCTGCTCCTTTAAATTTGACTGCTGAAATGGTATGTTGCTTTTCCCTATGGTTGCCCCAAGCCTCCTTCCCTCCCCCCCTTCTGAGGCACCACTGCTAGATGGGCGAAATTGCTGCTAGATGGGCTGCCCTCCTGATCTGCTTTTGAGGCTGCCAACTATCCACATAGGATTGTGCCCTTAATGTACTATATTGAGCTGCTCAGCAGATCTTAAGATGCATGAGACAAGAGAGGAGTCGCAAACATTCAATTTGCTTAGGACAGCAGTAACCTTGGATTGGCCTTGATTAGTATTTATTTATTTATTGCATTTCTATACCGCCCAGTAGCCGAAGTTCTCTGGGCGGTTCACAAAAATTAAAACCAAAGTATAAAACAACAGTATAAAAACATGATATAAAATACAATATAAAAGCACAACCAGGGTAAAAGCAGCAGCAGTGCAGAAATACAAATTTAAAACAGCAAAGTTTAAATTAATTTATAGACTGTTAAAATACTGAGAGAATAAAAAGGTCTTCACCTGGCGTCTAAAAGAATATAGTGTAGGTGCCAGACGAACCTCCTTAGGGTTCGCTCCACAGTGTGTTCATGTCCCCGTTTGGTAAGATGGTGACATGTAGTATCCTGCCAAGTGGGGAAGGAAGTATCCCCTTTCGGATGTTCAGTGAATGCACACTAGGAAGGAACACCATGCACATGTTAACTGAATGTCTGAAAGGGCCTAATGTTACCGTGCCCCTGCATCCCTAGATTCTTAAAGGGATGTGGTTGTGCTTATGGTAAAATTGTTCTGGCAGGATGTATTATTTCCATCTAGCATACCAATACACACATGTGCTAAGTAACTTCTTGATGAATGGCTGTCTATTCACCCAGTCTCTTTTCCTGTTCTCCCTTTCTTTTTGAACTATCAGAGAGTCCCTGTTCTCTCTCTCTACAAACAACCCCCAATAGACAAAGTATCACTCACTCACATACACTCATCATAATTCAAGTGGCAATTTCAAGTCCTAAAGAGTTAGCAACTCAGGAAGTATATATTTTCCTCTCTTCATCTAACCTTCTCTTAGTATGATTATGTCATCTATAAATTATGCAGTATGATTTGGTGCTGAAGGCAAGCCAAAAATTCCAGTACCACAGAGATCACAGTGAAACTGCTTATGAGATGAATTAGTCATAATGTACATTGCAGATAACATGGCATATTCGTGTATGTATGAATAACTGCCAATACAAACATACTATTGTCTGATGTATGAAGACTGTATCCTTCCTCTGTGGTTTTCTTTAAAAACCTAATCCTAGCTATCGCTCAGCCAAAATGATGCAGGTTACCCTGTCCTTTTGCAAACATGCTATAAAAAGTGGGAAAGGGCGAGGGGACTATAGGGAGGGTAGCGTGGGGTAGAGCAACATGGAGGTGGGTTTGTAGTATTTCGTATAATTTGGGAGACATTGTTCTTCTTGTTCTTTATAGCACTAAGCCTACTATAAAGAAAGATGGGATTTGCTAGTTGTGCCGAGAATACTTGTGCTGAAGCCAAGGTGGGATAAAGGTTTCCAAAACAAATGTTAAAAATTTAAAAGGTCAGTTTTTCAAGAAACAGATTTCAGAAGTGTCCCCATTTCCCTATCTCCATTCTCTATCCTGATAGGCCTGGCACCTGGCTACTTCAGAGTGGCTACTTGAGCATTGCCAAAAAAGAGGAAATGCATCACCAAAAAAGAGTACAAAAGAGGACACCCAGTTGCATAACGTGTGCATATGCAAATTTATATGTATAAATGCAAATTCAGAAATAACTATTATTTAAATAGAAATTAAAGAAATGTTACTATAGTGAAGAAGGCTGACTGACCTGTGTGCCTGCCCAGTCTGCTGTCCTGGTGCTAACAGTTGATGGGCAACTTCAAAGCCCCCTCCCTGCTCTCCTCATCTTATATTTCTTTGATGTTGAACCAAATTTGGACTGGGCAGCCTCTGCCCTCTGCCAGCTCTCCCAAATATGGGACATTAAGTAGGACACCTGGGCACCCTACCACCTCCCCAGCTAAGGGTAATGTAACCTGAGGACAAACTAATTCTCCATTCTACCTGATGAACAGTCCTGTGCAACTTGGAGGCTTGCAGAATCTTACACCCACAGAAGCCAAAGCAGTAAAAGTTCTCTCATCATACTTATTTTGTACTTCTTGCGCCAACTCAGCAACAGGCGTCAGTACCAAATAGATCATTTAAAATATCCTGTGTGTTTAGCTACGCATGAAGAAATCATATGGCGTTCTTTCTGATTCAGTGACTGGCTGAATCACTAGGAAAATAACATTCTCTTATCTGCTCTGTGCGTGTGTGCTCTGATTTGTATTTGCTTTTCCTGATTCAAGATATACGCTGGGAGGAGGGGTTACTTCCCCTGTACACCCTTTGTCACCACACACAATGGAAAGCAAGCAGGATCTCTTGTGACCTGCATCATTAAAAAGGATTGTTAACTATAATCCTGCTGTGTTGAAGAATTGTTATTACTTACAAGTGTTGAGTAGACAGCAAGAGAAAATATACAGAGCACTACTGTTATGGAAGAAGCAGTAGGGAGAACATTCTTGACTTAGCATAAAGGGTAGTTGATATAAGCAGTAACTACGTGAGGCTGGTTCCTAATCTGCAATTTAAGAAACGGGTTGTACGCTAATGCTAATCAATCATTCACATTTCTGAAAGTGAAATTGTGACTCCATGTGACCAATTGGGCTTGAACACGTTCAATGCCAGGCAAGATTTCCGAGAGTAATTCAGCAGCATTCTACCATTTCTGAGAGTCAAGCTGCAATCCTCTTCACACGTTCCTGGGGGTAAGCCCCAATTAGCACAGTGGGGCTTACGTCTGAGTAAACACGCCTAGGATTACGCTATGAGTTACATGTAAACAATGCTCATTATGTTTCAGACATGAAACTGCCAGAGCACTCCTGGGGCTAATCTCCACAATCATTTTATCCTGGTGCTTTAACATCTGGCTCATGCACAGGACACACAGGACACGCCCCACCTCATGGTGCTGATGCTGTTTCTCCCTCAATAGTCTGCTGTTTCCCAAACCACTTTTATGACACCATTTTAGCACTTGCGGTTTCCATTTGTGACCAAGACATGTGAGTTGCAGCAGTATTATCACTTTTACCGGTAAGAGTAGCTTTAAAGCGGTAGAACCTGTTTGGCAAGATTCTCCCCTCCAACTTCTCCTCACCACCACCCCCTGCACACACCCCTATCATATCATTCTCCTCCTACTTTTGTTCCCTGCGCTTTACTCACATTGATTTTTGTGGGATTTGTGAGCAAGAAAAAACAAAGAAAAATAAACACCAAAAATGGTACAATGACCTTCCCATTTTCTCCCACTGCCCTGTCTTTCTCCTGCTCTCCTTCTGTGATATTATGTGTGTGCATGCTTAATTTTGACTGCAGAGCTGTGAATTACAATGCAATTTATTTTTTAACTTCCATTGCTGTGCACCATTGAAGGTGTGTATGCAATACATGGAGTCAAAGAGAGGGGGAGAGGTGGTGTAGTGGCTAAGTGTTGGACTGGGAGTTGGGAGATGACTCGGCCATGGAAACCCACTGGGAGACTTTGGGCCAGTTACAGACTCTCAGCTCAGCCTACCTCACAGGGTTGTTGTTGTGAGGATAACGTGGAGAGGAGGCAGATTGTGTACACTGCCTTGGGTTCCCTGGAGGAAAAAAGGTGGGATATAAATGTAATAAATAAAGAGAGAGAGAGAGAGAGAGGAAACTGGAATGGCAGCATGTCTTCCCATTTCCCCCACATTTGCAGTACTGAGGCTTGTGTCTTGAGTTCGTGCTCCAAACACAAGACATGTGACCTTTCAAACTCCTCCTCCTTCTTCCACAACTAAAATACTATGCATTTGTGTGTGGCACTTAACCGCATTATAAACATAGTGGATACTGTACTGTATTCATATGTGTGTACCCAAAGAACAACTATTGGATTGTGTGTGTGGGGGGGGGAATCCGGCACAGTGGTGCCTTGCACATGAAAGGGACTCTAAAGTGGTTCTCCCACCCATCCCGTTGCATTAAATAGTAATGTAGGAACACTTCCCCCATGTTAGGCATAGGAAATAGCTACATTTGTTAGATTGATGGTTTATCTTAAATTGTTTTATTTATTTAAACAAGTTAAGGCCAATTTCTCTTTATCAAAGATAAACTCAAAGAAACTTACAATCAGTTTTTTTTAAGTCATAATACAAGAATGAACTTCAAAAATAGCAGCACTAATAACATAAGATAAGGAATATCCCTTATCAGCAGTTTAAAAAAAAAGTACAATAAAATGGCACACAGGGCAGGTGCCAGGAGCTGGCATCACTGGGCACGTGCCAAGGCCCAGACTACAGCTGGGGGCCTACCATGGACTCCTAAAGCCCTTGTTGCTGCCTGTTCACTTGCCCTCTCCAAGTGTGTGAACAGCAATAAGAGCATGAAGAAGGAATAGCAGCCTCTTGTTGGTTTCCTTTCTCCACAGACCGCTTCCCCCCTTTCTAACACTTCTGTGCCTTGCCAGCCTGCTATTACATTTGCAAGTACCTTTTCAGGAAGCATCAAGATTGAATGCATTTCCTTCCCTGGGTTTCAGTTTGTCTGAAGGTGACTCATCTTGCTGCTTTGCTGCCTTGTCAGCCAGTCAGAAAAGCCAGGTTAGAGAGGATGTTAAGAGGTGGGACCACCAGATGCAAAACTAACTCATAGGTTCCTTGCCTATCCAAAGAGCTGGCAGGCAATGAGGGAGTAGGTGATAGTGGGTCACCTCACGTAAAGGGATAATTGGAGCCAGAGGGGTGCTGTGGTGTTCTTGCATATGCTGTCACTGCCTCCAAGCTTGGATGACCAATCTGTATGTGCTAGGGAAGAAAAGCAGCCAGAAAGGATGAGTTTGTGGGGAAAACAGCTGGCAAGAAAAAGCTAGGCATACCTCCACCCTTCCCTTCTCCTTGCTCATGACTGCAGCCTCCGGCAGAAGCTTTTCATTAAAAAATAAAAAATTGCAGAGGAGGGGCAGAGAGTCAGACCTGCCATTAGGCAGAGGGAGATGGCCACTCAGGCAGCAGAAGCTTGCGGTTGTGAGTAAGGATGGATGAACTCCCCCTTGTGCTATTCATGCTCTGCTCAGCAGACTCCCGCTGGTTGCCCGACCCATGGGCTGCCAGATGGTCCATGGGTGTCCGGTGAGAGCATGCGGATTTAAAATAAAAATAAAAATCCATGAGCCTTGATTTTGGAGATATTTATGGAAATTGAGATTTGCGCAAATTTAGGAGTGGTAAATAGTGCAATTTGTGCACAATTGCAGGTGTAAAGGACCAATGGCGATTTGCATACAAAAATGGTGGGAAACTGTGAGCTTGCCTGACTTGGTGCATGTCGAGTTGAGCCAGCTCAGGGATCCGCAAACTGGCATCCGGTGAGCCGAACTGGCAAAAACCTGCTGAGCTCCACCCCCAAACTGGATTCCTCTGACATCCCTCGCTGTGGGATGGCAACCGTGGTAGCCCCCTTGGCTGTTCCTCCTGAGCATCCCTGTCATCGTCCCCCTCTGTGGGAGGATAGAGCTGTGAGTGCTATACCTCCTCCTTGCAACTTCTAAGCTAGCCTGCAGTAGAGGCACTATTCTGTTGCCAGGGCAGGAGGGACTGCCTTATTTATTTATTTATTGCATTTCTATACTGCCCAATAGTTTTGGGTCAGCCCTGCACATAATGTGTAGTTCATAGAGAAGCCATGTGTCCTCTTTTACAGAGAACCATTTGCTATTTGAAGGACTGTCATCTGTTTGAAGGACTGTCGTGTCCAATTCCAATCTAAATCTAAAAAAAACTGTAAGAACTGTTGCCCACTGCTTCTGCACTATAGTGAAATGTACTGGAGCTCTATTTCAATTATAACAATAATCATGTCTAAATTTGCATACACTGGGAGAGCCAATGCGGTGTAGTGGCTAAAGTGTTGGACTGGGAGTTGGGAGATCTGGGTTCTAGTCCCCACTCGGCCATGGAAACCCACTGGGTGACTTTGGGCCAGTCACAGACTCTCAGCCCAACCTACCTCACAGGGTTATTGTTGTGAGATAAAATGGAGAGAAGGAGGATTATGTATGCCGCCTTGGGTTCCTTGGAGGAAAAAAGGCAGGATATAAATCATCATCATCATCTCTATAAATTAGCATGTGCAAATTTTATGCAGTATTGTGTCCTCGTTTTTGGTGACAGAGGTTCACTTCTAAGTGGTAACAGAATTTCTGAGTTTGTTTTTAGTACCTCAGATGGGAAGTGCCTGTTTTAAAGTTACCTATGGTGTGTCTATATGCACTAGTAACCCTACAGAGGCTGCACAGTGGCGCTGCATTGTTTATATGACACAACTGCCAATTCGCTGCAACATCGAGTTCCTCCCCCTGAAACTGTGTATTTTCAAAGTGTTGATTTACCGCGACTTTTCCCTTTGCTCCAAAGTCACCATGTTGTTTCTTGTGTCTGCTGGCTTTGGTTCGGGTGGGTATAGCTCTGGGCAGGTCGGATAAGTGTGGGAATGCAGCGCAGAGGGCAGGTTGTGGGCTTGACAAGCAGAATGGCTGCCAGTGCTGCGTTTTTTGCCTAGCCGGATAGCTCTCTCTCTCTCTCTCTCCTACCATCTAGCTTTATCGTTTTCACCTCGCAGCAACAATGCTGCGGGATATTTGATGGAATAACCTAAAATCATGGTGTCATATAGACCGCCCCCCCCCACACACACACAGATGGGATTGGTCTAGAATGTCTTGGAGTTTGTTACAGACCACAGCTGTTCTGCTGGACCCAGAGATTTTAAGGTAACACATTGATAATGGAGACATATTGACCCTGTTCAGATGACACGATAAGCCATGGTGGTTAAGCATTTTGAGCTAAACATTATGGCTTAGTGTGTTGTGTGAACCATGACTTAGCATGTCATGAGAACCATTCTTAACCATGTCGGCTATATAACCACTGTTCATACATGCTCACTAACCATTTGCTGTAAGAGGGTGAGCAGCTTAACCATGGCTTAGCATTTTGTCTGAACAGACCCATTGTTTATTGATACATATTCCATTGATTATTAGTTCTTTTAAATTACACCTTCTTGCCAACACTATATCTGAACAACATTTAAACTCTATGGATAAACTGTTGACAAACTCCCAAACGCATTGCGAAATAGAGGCTGTTTATTTTGATACAGTCCCAGTTGAAGTTCTCAGCCTCACCTAGTTATGGCATATGGCAGCATATGGTGAAGGATGGCAGGAAATCCAAAAATAATGATACATTAGAAGCTCAGTGATGCAAACTGACCAGTCAGGCACAAAGACCCATCATAGCCTCATTCCCGCAGAGGACTGAGAGCAAAGGAAACAATGAGGTGTAATTTTTCAGCTGATGAAAAATAGTGATGGGGGAGAAAGGATTCTGGCTGGATAAAGGATAGCAAGCATTTCTGAGTTATGAAATTTTTCAATAAACAGCTTTTTCACAAAAACAGTTCTCATTGCTGAAACACTTGTGACAGTGATGTGAAATACCTATTATAGGAGAAGATGTAAAGGTAACATTAAGGGCACAATCCTTTGCATGTTTAGACAGGGGTGGAGGGAGTCCTACAACTTTTTGTTATTGGGCTTTTTCTGTCTAAACATCCATAGGATTGTGCCTTATATAGCATTTTAGCAAAATCAGTGCTGGCGCGATTTGGGGAATTCACTGGCATGATGACACCATCATTGGGTCCCTGAACCTGGAAGAGACAGGTTATGCAAACTTAGGGTGCACCAGTTCTTTTTGAATACTCTGTGCAAACTGTAGAGGTAGGCCAACGCCCAAACATGCTACCCTCTCAAGCTGTCCCTGAACAAAATAGTTATGAGAATGTATGTTACCATCCCTGATCCTAAGGATAGGAAGAGGCAAAAAGTATAAACAAAAGGGTTTTTTTTATGTTAAGTAAACCAAAATAAAAGTGAGCAATCAGCAGAGGGGAGGAAGCGTAAATGTAGCTATAACTGTTTTTGTTACTTCTAGAAAAGGAGTTTATTTTATTTTATTTTTTGTATTACTTGTTATGAAAATGCAATAAAACAATAACAGACAAACAAACAAAAGGAAGCAGAAATGGAAGCACTGATGCGTCCCAATAATATAACACAACAGGTTTTGCAAGGGAGCTTTTTAGGATCCTTTAAAAATTATTAAAGGGTTTATCATACTTTTCCACTCTTAAGCTAGACGGTCATCATCCCTGGCTTGTCTCTAAGCACAGCAAACGGTCAAAAGGAACTAAACAGGTGATCTTAATGATTCCTATTATGTTTAAATAGCAGGGCAACAAGAATGGACTACATTCCAGAGCCAAGGAACAGAGTAAATATAAGAGCAGTGTTGCTCCAACATGCATCTCTCAAAAATATCTTGGTTCACTGCGATGAAAGATTTATAAAAATTCAATCCTACCAGTTTTTGTTTTGGGGGGGGATGGGAGAAACAATATTGGCTTATAGCATTTGCTACAGGTCGTTTTTATTCTCCAAAAACTAGCAAGACTTAGGATGGAAGCTTATGCACCAAAAATAAATAAATAAATAAATAAAAATAAAAAAGTAATGCATCACCACCCAAACAAAAACAGAACAAAAGAAGACACGGATTTGCATAATGTTTGTATATTCTTATTAATGCGTATACATCCAACTTCGGAAATATTTAGTATAACTTGAATAGAAATACAATACATCTCACCATAATGGGGAAGACAGCGACCAAGTGTCCTGTGTACCTGCTCAGTCTGCTGTCCAGGTACTTTCAATGGACATTTTCAAGGCTCCTGCTGTCCTATCACACGGTTCTTTATCTTTAAATCAGATTTGATCAGACAGCCCATCAAATAGATAACTTCAAATAGAAGACTGTCCCCTACCGACCTTCAATTAGAGAATGGTCCTGCCCACCCACATGATATTCATTATGGGTAAAGGCCCATCTTATTGTCCCAAGAACACTGGGTGGTGACACTAGATGGGGCTTTCTCCATGGTGGAACCCTGACTCTGGAATCCCTTGTCCCTAAGAGGTACACCTGGCACCAACTTTACTGACGTTTTGATGCCAAGCGAAGACTCATCACTTAATATGACCTAAGCCCTCTCATGTATTTGTTTCTCTCTGCTGATTATGATTGGTTTTATTAGATGTGTTACATTATATTGTTTTAATGTTGATTATTGCATTTTATTGTTTTAATATTGTTAGCTGAAATAATTAAGGAAGTATCAATTATTATTTTAAAAACTTAGTGGGTTCCTCACCTGAGAATCTCTCTCATGCGCTGATTACCGATAATGGTGCTACTTGCCATTTAGGCCCCAGCCTTGTATTTACCACATGTTTACCACAAAGCTACTCAGAGCAAATGGAGCGTGGTGTGGTTGGCTGAACTGTGAACCTAGCATGTGGTAAAATGCAGAAAATGGTTTGATGGTGCATGATTCAGCTCTACTGCTGAACTTAAGCGTGTGTTGCACTTAAGCACAGTGGACGGACTGTGTGTTCACTGTTCCGTTGAGGACAGTTCAAACACTCTTCTAAGAAAGGTGCTGATGCAATCCAGAATTAAGAGCCTTCATAGGGAGCTGTATAGAGTGGTGCAGTTAGTGCTGGACACACACACACACCCCGGAAATGACCACCCACAGAGCGGTCGGTGATCAGGCCAGCTGATCTGTTTTATTCCTGTCGTCAGTTGTGAGTTTAATGCAAAATATTTAGAGGATTTTTAAAATCAAGAATGGCAAAAGTGTTGGCATTATTATCCTAACATATCAGGAATGTCGAAGGAATTGCAAAATATGGAATGGTGGTTATGGAGGCAAAGAGAAATTTTAGTTGTGTGTATCACAATTGAAGTAATATATATGGACATCTATGGATATCTGTGAAGTAATATACATGGACATATAAGAGCATTATGGGTCTTCACATAATCATTCCAAATTATGAGGTGCAATCCTTACAAAGGGTATGCCCCATTGAACATTTACTAAGGGTATGCTCCATTGAACACAGTGGGATTTAGTTCTGAATAAACATGAATAGGATTGCTCGTTTTGACAGGAAAAAAGTCCTACAACTCCCAGCATTCCCCAGCCAGCATGGCTGGCTAGGAAATTCTGGGAGTTGTAGGGCATTGTTGTTGTTGAAACATACATAGAATTGTGCCCTAAATCAGCTTAGATTCAGTTATTTTGATTTAACTGGAAAACTGGATAAATGATGAAAAATAGAAAATGAAGCTCCTCTCGCCTATATTTATTTATGTATTCATTTATTTATTATGCCATTTATATCCCGCCTTTTTTCCTCCAAGGAACCCAAGGCGTTGTACATAATCCTCCTCCTCTCCATTTTATCTTCACAACAACCCTCTGAGGTGCGTTGGGCTGAGAGTCTGTGACTGGCCCAAAGTTTCCATGGCTGTGTGAGGACTAGAACCCAGATCTCCTGACTCCCAGTCTGACATTTTAGCCACTACACCACAATGGCTCTCTATATTCTCCTTTGGATACTCTTATTATACAGACACATACACACACCCTGTTCATACTGGGAACCTTTTTTGGCTTAAAGGGAAGGATAACAATGTTTCAGCTAAATGAGCTCCTTTATAGTAAGTCAGGCCACTGGTCCATCTAGCCCAGTGTTGTTTGCTGCTGTAACTGGCAGTGGATCTCCAAGGTTTCAGACAGGGTCCTTTCCCAGCCCTCCCTGGAAACGCCAGCAAATGAACCTGGCACCTATTGCATGAAAAGCATCTGCTCTACCACTGAGCTACCATCTTTGCCATAAGAACACTGGAACTGCCTAATGTCAGGACAGGCTCAGACTCTTTCATCCATCTACCCCAATATTGCCTATTTTGAAGTTCCATTAGTTCAAATTATTATTATTATTATTAATAATAATAATAATAATAATAATAATAATAATAATAATAATATTCTAAGCATGACTAACATTGGATTCAGCTCCATGGGCTTTTCTACACAAGGTTGTTAATGTGTTGTGTCTACTTTTGGTTTCGTTGCAAAACGGAGATCTGAGCACTACACAAAGAGTGTTTCCTTTTCTGATTTTCTGCTATATATCCTCTAAGTGGCACTGTGGTATATTGGAATAGTGCAAATAAAGAAGTGAAAAAAGCATTTCCTTTCACTTTCTTTAAATAATACCACACTTTCCCTGCTCTTAAAGAAACAAACGCCTCACGGAAGTTCTCTTTAGACACAGAAGTGAAACTGGAAAGTCACAATTTTGTCTAAAGAAGCCATAAACAACCATGACAAGAGGATGAGGAGCACACAATAAATGCCTCATGTAGAAAAATTCTATATGTAAATAGGGCATATGTAAAATAAACAAGCATGGCTGCTACTGTCATATCTAGTTTGGCCCTCAGAGGACTGTTCTTAAGGAGTGCCTTGGAAAGAAAGAAGGTTGTCTCATCACAGCAGTTTCAAGCCTGCAGCCTTTGAACATTAGCCTTCTAAAAGTTATTATTATAAACAAAGCAGTTTCTCCCCACTGGTAAGTCTCCTCAAAGACTATTTAAATAATATTCAGAGGAGGTAGCTGTGTTAGCTGTTGGAGCAAAAATAAGAAAGAGCCTTGTGGCACGTTAAAGTCTAACTTTATTATGGCATCAGCTGCAACATAATAAATTAATAAATTAAGGTTCTTTGTTGCCTTTATTATTATTATTTTTAAAAAGCAACAACAGTGTTCAGGCCAACCCATATTTTTGTCTATTTGTGTGATGCCACTCATAGATCAAAGTTGCCATTCTATGCTGACTTTCTTGGGAGTAAGCACTACTGAAATCAGTGAGATTTACTCCCAAGCAAACATGAATAAGATCAAGCTGCACACTGTGTGCTCAGCATGCGTTGGCAAACTTAAAAGAACAAGGAGTGTGTGTGTGTTTAAAGGGGCCCACACTAAAAGAAGACTTTAGGCTCTGTGTGTGTGTATGTGCGCGCGGGGGGGGGGGAGGAATTACAAGTGCATGATGCCCCTAGCACATGCAGGACACATTATCCAGTCTTACCATCTGAGACAATGAGTGGGCAATAGTCCCTATTCCAGCATCTTCCCACCAGCTGGAGCAACTTGGAAACTTTTTCAAATAACATTCGCACTTTAAGATCCTGTTACCAAGTCCTGTCTGTCCAGCAGAGCGTCTGGAGAGTAATCTCAGCACACCTGTGTAATCTCCTTATAGCCTCGGTTCTAACAGATTTTATAGCAGCAGGAGGAAGTTGGCTGGAATGGCTCACTCAGTTCCAGCTATTACTTGGCTTGACAAGTGGTTGATGTGAGGCCACAATCCTGCAGAGGAACTATGCATGACCTCATCTACACATTGAACAAAATGAGGTGGGGGGAATCCTGAGGTAGTAGAGTGGACGGTGCCACTTCAGGCTGCGGGGGAGGGGTACTGTTTTTGAATGCTCCCTACATATACAATTTTTCATCCACCCCCTACCTTAGTACATCCATGAGAAAATTTATAAGCTAACCTGCTCCCTGTTGTGCTAGTTTTCTACTTGCAGGGAGTTTTTCCACATACAGGAACATTCAAAAATGGCACCAGCACCACCCAGCTGCAGTGTGAAGTGGTATAGTCCATTCTACCCCCTCAATTGCCTACCAAAGGATTCCTCTGCAACTCAAGCCCTAAACAGGCATTATTAGAAAGTGGAAAAACTCACCAGGTGAATGGGGTGGAGCTGCACCAAGTAACCCCACCTCTTGATGTTGCATTACCGCATAGCTCCGCCCTTAGGCATCCATGTGTATGGCACAAATGCCTGCAATGGGAAGGCCTTTGCATGGACAGCTGTACTCATGGAGTTTTCTATCTGATTCAGGAAACTGTGCGGTCAGGCTTCCGAGTGGTGTAGAAACCCCTGCGCATAGAGCAATCTGCACAAAGGCCTTCCCACTGCACTGCAGGCGTATGTGCTGTACACGTAGATAGCTAGAAGGCTACATGGTAACATGTTGTCAGGGGTGGGGCTACCTGGTGTGGTCTGGCCCCCATTCACATGATGAGTTTGGCCATTTCTAATAATGCCTGAATAAGGTCTGTTTGGGTTAGGTGTTCTGTTATCCCTCTGCCAGGCATTTTGTAAATTAATGCAAGGCTGGAAGCAATAAAAACTGAGCGTGCAAGTAAAACATCTGCAGGATACCTTTTATGAAACACACACTGTCCTTCCTGAGAAGGTATACAAATTATAAAGGGGAAACGATTAAGAGATTTGGTGATGTAGTCAATGTCTGGCACATTGCCTTCCTCTTGGCTCACAAGGGAGTCAGTCAAACTGGGAGCTGCTACTGGAGCAATTTCTTAAGGCCATCCTAGGTGTGTATGCCACTCGCCTGTGACATCTAGGCCATAGAACTATAGCTTAGGTTTGTTTCTCTGATTTGATTTATAGCCTGTCCCATCCACATTGCTCGAGGTGGATAATACTTGCTACTTTCCCAGTGCTCCAAATATATGCAGCTATGCATTGCTTGGAGGTTAGGGGGAGTAAATGCAAAGGAAATGAGGAGTTATGTACCTTTAAGAGGTGCACAGAAGAGGGAATGTTGGCTGAGGGGGGTCTCTTATGTTGAGAAGGGCAGACTTTAGCTCTGTGAGATCTACTGTTTTTTTTACTGGAATCCCTAGATCCACATGGCGCAAAAGACACAGACTTAGAATTAAAGAATTTGGAGTTCAGGAATTTGTTTTGAGTACCACAACTGGATGGAGCTCACAATCCTTTCACATAAAAATCCATAAAACCCTTCTTATTTATTTATTTATTTAGCACCATCAATATACATGGTGCTGTACATAGTAAAAGAATAAAACAGCAACACCCTGCCACATAGGCTTACATTCTAATAACTTCCAGCAGTATAATGGTGGTGGAAGAGGAATGTGTATCTCTGTATGTGTTCATTTTGTTGCCACTATGATTAAACAATTGAGAATCAGAAATCCCTGCCAAGCTACTGCAAATCACCCACAGATTTACCAGTAGACCTAGAATTACCTTCTGCCTGGCCCTCCTGTCCTATTCTTAGGCGACAAGCCATACCTAACGTTCTTTGTTCTGTTCAACAAGTAAAGGATACTAAAGCCCTTCCTTTCTTCACATCTCATCACCCTTGATGGAGTTCTCCACGTCACTTGCTCACCTTCCTCGAGCTCTAACGAAATGCCCAGTATCGCATCAGTTCACATGTTCCCATTCAACTAAAAGCCTTTTGTGTGCCATGTCTAAGTAGAACTGAACATGAAATGGCTTGCTGAATCATCAGGGGCACTTTTAAAATTCACTTTTTAAAAACTGAAGTTGAGGGTTTCGAGCAGAATAAAAGCATGGCACGAAAAACAGCACGAAATCAGTATTGGAAAATACCATGGTTAGTAATATAACCGCAAAGGGCTCCCCACTGTCCATGCCCTCAACTCTAGGAACCTACCAATGACACCGTGTTGGACGCAGCTGCTGCTCTTTGCTCTCTGGTGTCTTCACCAATGCTCTGAGACCATTTGTTCAGCTAACGCAGGGGGGCAGGGGGAGGATTAGACAGACCCATTCACAGGTCTGGGACAGGGTGTTCATTTTCCAGGTCAAATTCAGGCATCATGCTGATATTGCAGGACCCTCCTCTGGGACACCACAAAGGAAAGAATCCAATTGCTTCTACATCTGCTGTAGCAGCTGTTTGATGGAGCTATGCAGCCATGCAAATGCTGTCGCATGTACTCTCACCCCCACATTCTTGAGTCTTCAGTTCATTCATGGCGACTACAAGCTGATATTTCTGATCTATCATCCCCATGCTGGCCTGATCTATCCCACTTTTTTTTCATCACACTATCTTCAGCTTGAAAGTGAGGAAAGGATTTTAGAGATGGGTATAACATACATAAGCTGCATTAACCAAGTATACTGCTTTGCTGGAATAACACTGTATCAGGACAAAGGAGGTGGGGTCATTTTGTTGGATCTTAGGAAGCTCTGGGTTCATCAAGTGACAATGGATTGTTCTGCAACATCACATGGGGCAAGGCTGGATCCCTTTTTGCCCTTGAGGCAAAAATAAATAAATCCCACAAATGCATCTCTCCCACCCTGGCGTATGAATTAAATGAAATTTAAATGAAATAAAATAACTAACAAATTTGCCGGCCTTTCATGACACCCAAAATAAGCTGCCCGAGAAATCTGCTTCACTGTGTAATGGCAAAGCATGACAGCATTGTTAACCACTGAACACCAGGTAGCAGCCTTCGCCATGACCCTTTTGGACTGAACATTGGATCCTTCTGTGCAGGACGCAGTTCCCCACCTTTGCTTTACTCCATGCTCAGCCCAGAAGCTGACTACGTGATTGTGATGACATTGCCCTCTAGAATGTTTGGTAAGTTGGCACCATGCCCTGACACATGAATAGGCGAATCTCACTTCTTGTTCTCCGATATGCAAACGAGACTTTAAGCCCATATATATATATATATATATATATATATATATATATATATATATATATCTCCACCCAGAGAGCTTTGGCTATTGGGTAGTATAGAAATGCAATAAATAAATTAAATAAATAAATATCTAATAGGCTGGTTCAAACAGGCTGGCTTTTTTGAAATGTATGTTTAGAGTCATTGGGAAGGTGGGTCTAGCTACTATGTAATTTTCTGATTTATTGGCTACACCACTGACCGCAGAAATGGAGGGTATCACATTGTCCAGGTTTGCAGAATCAGAGCTACCGTGACTTCTTCACTCACCCCTAAGCATGCAGCTCGTGTACCAGCCATTTGCCTAATAACCTGTGATGTGGCGTGGTTATCATGTTGTCTGAACCTTGTGTGACAGGGTTGGCTTCTAAACAACCCCACAACCCGTAGAGCAAGCCATGGGTTATGAGGTGGTTTAGAAGCCATCCCCGCTGTACTGCGTGCCAGGTTCAGCAAACACAATAATCCATTCCATGTCCAGGTAATTAGACAAATGGTGGGTGCATAAGCGGCATGCGCAAGGGTGGGGGAAGAAGCCATGATGGCTTCTTTTAACCCACCCACTGATCCTGTGAACCCGGTTATTATTAGACAAAGCAACAAACACTCTCCACTAAGTGGCTGACTTTTCCCAAAAAAAGAAAGGGTTTGCTCACTCCACATGGGTGTTGCATATAACATATAATTAGAGGCTAAAGTGCTCTCTCTCAGACCATCCTGTCCTCAATAATCTCAGCATATGCTCTGTAAACCACTCTACTCAAATAGGCAACATAGAACAAGATACATTAGATTGAATTTATTGACTATTTGGAATTTTGTGCATGACTGTTGCATTCCTTGTTTTTTCCTTCCCCCACCAAAACCCCCTCCCTTTTTGATATATGGACATTTGGCTGTGTTGATTTAAACAGGAGTTCTCATTAAACTCTTGCCCATGTGGAAAGGCTGGCTATAGGGCTGGGTGAAAAAACTTCCACCTTGTCTGGATTAAGCATTCAACCCAAACCACTTCCAAGCACCTCTTCAGCAGTTCCACAGCTTCCCTGAGAACAGTTGGTGGAAAACAGAGGTAGAACTGCATGTCAGTTGCATACTGGTGCCACTGCAGCCCAGACGTCCCCTAGCAAGTGACTTCCCCTAGCTGTTTTATGTACGTGTCAAATAGTATGGGGGGATAAGATGGAATCTTGCAGTACCTCACAGGCCATGACGGAGAGCAGAAGGCCCCCGTCACCATGTTCTGAGACTGACTGGCCTGGTTGGATCAGAACCACTGAGACACTATGCCCTTTAAACCCAACCCAGGCAGGCAATCCAGAAAAATGCTGTGGTTGATGGCAACAAAAGCTGCTGAGAGGTCCAGAGGAACTAACAGGGTTGCACCTCCCCTGTCAATTCCCTGGCATAAGTCATCCATCAGAGTGACCAAGGCTTTTTCTGCTCCAAAACCAGGCCTGAGTCCAGATTCGAACAGATCCAAATAATGAGTATCCTCTAAGACTACCTGGATGGCTAATCAGCCTTAGCCCTTACCAGTATTTTAAAAGGAAATAGATGTTTTTGCATGAGTAATTAGATTGGATGCTGGAGTGTCAGTCTTGTTAGAAAACCTAGGCTCGTGTATGATACAATTAGTAGATAAAGCTGGTATTTTTAGCACAGCAGGAAGAATGAGGATGCCCTTTGAGTCATTGGAGAAAATAATTAGTCCTAGGAAATGAAGAGAAGGACTCTGCCACGTTTTGGAACTTTGATGCTGTTAATTACCTGGTTGCAAGTAATTATTTTTAAATGTATATCACATGTTTTGTACATTTTAAACACACACTAATGGAACTACATTTAATGGCTGCATACATTTTTTGTTTAAAATAATTAACTCAATAAACTGTTTCTCTCCAACTAGTTCTTTTTAAGATACACATGAATAGCCATACTTAACTTAAGCAAAGATGAGTGCAGTTCATCCATAGGAACTTCCACAAGCACTGAACAATTAACATGCGATCCTGTACATGTCTAAGGAAATCCCTATTAATTCAATGGGATTTACTCCCCATAAGTGTGTATAGGATTGCAGGCTAAATATGGAAGGTAAGGAGGATATAGCTGTATACTGATTTGATGGCTGTATATTATCTACAGTGTCAGAAGCAGTGTATCTCTGAATACCAGTTGCTGGAGAACATAAGAACTTAAGAAGAGCTGTGCTGGATCAGAACAAGAGTTCATCTAGACCAGCACTCTGTTCACACAGTGGCCAACCAGCTGTCGACCAGGAACCCACAAGCAGGACATGGTGCAACAGCAGCCTCCCACCTATGCTCCCCAGCAACTGGTGTATATAGGGTTTCTCATGTCCTCCTGGTGGGTTTCCCATAGGCATCAGGCTGGCCACTGTGGGAACAGAATTCTGAACTAGATAGGCCATTTGTCTGATCCAGCATGGCTCTTATATAGTTAAATATACACACATTTAAATATGTTTATTGTTCTGCAAACAATCAATGGAGTCTGATGTGGGTAGCTTGCATCAATGGCAGGCACTATTTATAGACAAATTTAAGAATTTGCAGATGCATTTCATAAACAGAGAGATGAAGTTTCTAAAGTAGGAGTATTAGTCGCTATAATTACACCAATATATCGTAAGAAAGTTATACAAGAGAGGGAATGTAATATATTTGGCTAAATGCAGATGAGAATTGTACCATACTAATCAGTGATGTATACGAAAGAGTAGTAGCAATAGAACTGTCAGATCCCTACCTAGATGTGATATATAGTTGCTCTCTCACACACACCTCTATTTATATAGCTATAATTCTTTGCTCCTTATCAAGAAAAAAGGGGAAGAAAAGACACTGTTTGTGTGCCACACCAACAGTAGTAAAGGGGAGTGTAGTAAAGGACTACCTTTGAACCTGAGAGTAAAACAGGGGAGGGAAACCTCTTTCAGTTTGAGGCCCAAATCCCATGTGTGAGAAGTTCTCAGGGCCCACATTTCAGTGGTGGGCGGGGTCGAAGGTAAAGGAGTGGGCCCAAAAATCTCTTCAAAAACCCAGCATAGTGTAGTTTAAAGCTTTTACTGCCTGGGGGGTGGGGCACAAAAGCAGGGAAACGATGAAACGATCAGTGGTTGGAGAACAGGGCATGGGCCCAGGGGAAGCAACAAAGCCATCTGGGGAACCCCAAAGGGGCAGATTGGGAACCCAGGAGGGCTGGATTTGGGTCATGGCCCCGAGGTTCCACACCTCTGGAGCAAAACAAACCACCACAGCATCCCATTAATGCTTCACAATATTGTCAGCCCAAGGTTGGCCCAAATGTGTCCCTGCTCTAAAATATGTGCTTATGAAGAAAGAAGAACTTCCAGATGTTTGTATCACAGATAAGGCACCAAACAGCAAATGAGTGTCAAGATGGACAGGCTGCAGATGGCCATTCTACCTTAGATTGTCCATGTAATGTCCTCCTATCAGTAACTAGTATTATAAGCAGTGCTAGGACTAACTTGCTTATTATCACTGTAGAATTTTCCACCTTAAATTGAACTGAAGTTGAGCCAAGTCTAATTGAAGGGCCAAGAAATACCAAATGGCAGAACATTTATTTGTTGATTATTGTATAAACAGAAGCAGTTACTTGAGTTTACTACTACCTAATGAGAGCAACTGTATCAAGAAAGGCAACCTGATGTCCTTCAGATATTTGGGAACTGCAATCTGAAACATCTGGAGGATACCTGAACTATGTAAATGTAATCATCCAAACTCCACCAACTTCGAAATAATTAAAAATAGTTGGCCATCTGATCAAAGGATGATAGTTGTTCTGAAAAGCTCCACACCTATTCTTACAGTGCCTGAAACAATATCAAAGGTATTGTTTTACCACTACCTTAACCTGGTAAGTTATGTGCAGTCCAGCCATTCATTAATACAGCAGATTGCAGCAACATTCTAATCATGTATTTATTCATGTCATTTAAATTATTAAATATGGAGTTGGAAAACAGGTTCCTAATAGCTAGTGGTCATTATAAGTCCATATTATCCTACAGAGCAATTTCTTTTTTCAGAGTATGACAGGCAAATATAAAATACTGCCAAATTAACCTATGAAAAACTTTCAAGTAAACATGCACAGGATTGGGCAGTTTTTGGGAAATCCATTCCAGTTAATGTCTTGGACTGATTTATAAGCAAAGGTGTTAAAGATCATTATAAAACAAGTAGGATAAATTTAGGCCATAGCTAGACCTACGGTTTATCCCTGGATCGTTGAGGGGTCAAACCTGTTCATCTAGGTGACACACAGGGGATCCAGTGCTCAGGCAGGGGCGAACCCTGGATGATCCCAGGATAAACCTTAGGTCTAGCTGTGGCCTTAGTAAGATGTCAGCTGCAAGTGAAACCAGAGCAGAATAATAAATAATAGTCTTACCAGTGGTGATAGAATGTTTTCCCCCCAGATTTCTTTTCGCATATGTTGAAGAATATGATTTAAGTAAGTGCAAAATGTGTGGCCTAGTTTAATTAGCTTTGCTTTCATCTTATACTGCAGGATTAAAAATCCAGCAAAAAGATGGTAGTGTGATAAGGGGAAAGTTCACAATATGAAGGCAAGCACTATAAAATTAACCTAAGAAAAAACTTAGCTGATAGGCAAAAGCTAGTATTTAGAGATGGAATAAATGAAAACAACTTGTTCTTTTCCCAAGAAAGGTAGATTTTAAAAATCCTGCAGTGAGTCAAGGTCAATCTGCATAGGAACATATTTTTCCATAGTACAGGATCTGTAAAGTCTACCAGAAATAATTGGATTTTCTCAACACTTGCCAATATTTGGTTATATGAGATGCATTTGCTACTTGTTTGTATCCAGGATAGCTGAAAATATTCCTAATGCTCTTTTAACTTGGACTAAATTACATTTGATCTGGGATTCTATTTGATCATAGGATTGGAATGCTGAACATGCTCCAAGCTAAAGTAGGTATGAATCTTAGAGAGTAAGAAAAATGTAAGCTTCATGCTACTTCAGAGACTGTATTTTTCTTCTCCTGCCTATGTTTTGAAAGAGGTTCATCTTTGAAGGGGTTTATGTTTTCAGGCAAAGGATTTCAGCTGAAAAAGCAGGTTGTGATTGCTTTTGTATGATAAATCTTACCACAAGGAAGAGGTCCAAGGATACTACAAACACTATCTCCAAACAAACCTACCTGCACGCCCTCCATAATACAGGGGTGAAGAACTTCTTTCAGCCAAAGGGCTTTTACTGTTGATTTAATTAAGCGTGGGTCACATTCCACCTTAAGACTAAAACTAAACGCTGCAGAGCCATGGCTTGAACATCTACCCACATTTTTTCCGTCCCTGCCCTCTGCTTTTTGAAGAGAAAAAAAAATCCAGCCTGATAAAGAGTTCTTGAAAATTTGACAGCTTGCTCACTATTTTACAAAACCATCAATGCATATTTGTTTAACCCTTTAGTGATCACTCCCAACTGAAATAGATCCAAAGTCTGTATGACTGAATCTGTTCACAATCTACATCTTTCGGTTTAGTGAATGTGACTTAGAGCGCAATCCTATGCATATTTAGAGAGAGAAAAGTCTTACAACTCCCAGCATTCCCCAGCCAGCCATGCTTAGGGTGCTTCCAGATGAAGCGATTCCAGTTAGAAGGCATTGGACAGCTATTAGTAATACCAATTAATGATACCAGTTAGAAGGCACTGGACAGCTATTCCATCTATTCTTCCTTAACAGATTTTCTGTGGTCAGAAAAAAAGACAGAAGAAGTGGTGGGAAAACATGGGACGGTTATGCATAGAAGAAGAGATTGTCTGGACCCAATATAACATTCTGAGATTGTCTAGACCCCACATAAAATTCTGCAATGCTGCGATAAAAGTTTTGTTAGGAAGCCATCTTACAAGCTGTCTTGAAGCTTTCTGTTAAGAAATTAACCACAAAGTGTGAATATGTCTGCTTAGTATGGACATCACTTCCAATTTCACTTCAGTTTCTCCTTAGTGTCAAGAACCTATGTCTCTCTTTCCTTGCCCCTGAAGTTGCAAATATCTCAAGCTGAACTAAAGACTGAAATCTCATGGCAGGACACTTATTTGTTGGATAATTGTGTAAACTGAAGTAGATACTGGAGTTTATCATCAAATCTGTGGGTTCACTCAGCCAGTAATTGGATTATCATGACCATACTTTTTAAAACAAAGAGTTTAACATTAACACTGTTTTGTATTTACATAGCTCATTTCAACTGTACAAAGCATTATCTCAATAATCCCTACAACGTTCTACTAAAGAAGGATGATGTTATCATCCTCACACTGAAGAATGGATGAATACAAGACAAATGGTGAAAAAAAATCAGATTAAGGTGAGCTGCTCAAGGTCATACAACAAAACACCCATGATTGTCAAAGCTAAAGACAAAACCCAGGTTCTTAATGAATCTGATGTATTGGTTTGCTGATTTTGTTGGGAACAAATGAAAAGAGGAATTGGGCAGCCCTGTTAAATTTGAATAAATATTTTCTTCAAAACGACTACCTTCTGGTAAGTGTTTCTATCTACAGTTCCTAAAACAAATATGAATTGCATAGGCATGTAATTTCAACATTAAAAAACCCTGAATTGATTTATTTTGACCATAACTGTTTGGGGTCATAGGCAAAAATAATACCTTTGGATTATATTCAGGTCAAAATTGTCCCAATTGAGCCAGGCCAGACCACCAGACTGGTATGAATTTGGTAAACCTTTTCCTGTTGTCTACTTCCTTAATTCCCTGTCTAACAGTGAAATCCCATGCATGTCTAATCAGAAGCCAGTCCCATTGAGTTCAGTGGCGCTTGCTCTAGGGTAAGTGGCTAATAGGACTGCTGAATACCATTATTATAATTGGATGGACTACTGATCGCCATTCAATGATATACTTGGATGCATAATTTTAAAAGATGCAATAGATGCCATATTGATTGGGCCATCACACATCTACATTCATGTGCTGAAAATATTTTTCTTTACTAATACTTAATAAAGATAAACATTACAAAAGAATACCCAGCCCAAGAATTGGTTGCTCTCACTTTCTGGCAGGGCTCCTGGGCCTCGAAAGCACCAGGAAAGGAAGAAATTAATTGCAAGCCTTTTCTGATGCTGAGATGTGGCAATGCCCCAAGGACTCACTTATAGCATTTCTGCCTGTCAAGCCATGCAGAAGCCTGACTGTAATAAAGGTGGTAACCACAAGTGGGATTGGCTGTGGACTTGACAAAAATGGGGCATGGGCTAGGGTAGCCAGATTCAAAAAAAGACAGGGCTCTTGCATCTTTAAATGATATGGAAGAATGAATTTCAGCAGCTGGTCATGTACCTAAAGGGGACAAGATGCACAAAAGCTGTTCTTTGTCCCTGTGCTTCTCTGTCTCACCCCAAACAAATTTAACACCTTCCTTCTTAGTGTCCCTATTGGGAAACATACATTGATAGCTTGCAAGTCATCTTCCCAAGGGAAGGGGTGCAGAATATCTATTGCACAGAAGGTGAATGCCGGGAACAGGAAATGCAAAATATATGCATTTCCTACTTCCTTTGCGTCGCGTCTAAAGCCTGACAACTTCACAGCAAACTTTCCTTGTGCACCATGTCACCTCTGCATGTTTGTTTGTGTGTGTGCATACATGTCAAAAGTTGTTCCCAGTTTTAGAGAGTTTTTTTAAGAGAGTATGTATTAAAAATCAAAACTTTATGAGTTTAAAAAATGAGGCACCATTTTGGGATTCCTATAAAGATAAGACTTGGCATAGAAAGCCAGCATATTGGAACTGTGTTGAAAGATTCTTTAAAATATGCATATTCATATGCAGCTTAAGTTGAGGGCATATGTAGATCATTGCCCATATATACGTAGTCAAATGTGAGTTACCTTACCATGAATTTTTTGCTCATTAAGCAGCAGTTGCTCGTGCCAGGAGCAGAAAGAAATACATGCATGCTTAACACTGAATAATAGTACCGGCATGCTTGTTTCGAACATATTAGGACATAATTCAACAATAGCTGTCTAACTTATCGAAAATATTATCCCTGTCATGCTGCCAAGGCCATTGTATGGGTTATTTGTGAATTTCAGCCAGCTTACCCAGGGGCTGTAACTACACAGATACTTGACTTTTCATAAACCTTTCTGTTTTGTTAATGAATCAGTGCATCTTGTTCATTCTGGTTCCTCTTCCTCCCCTCCCCCCTTCAATTTTCCATTCCTTGTCCGGTTCCATTCCCCTTCCTTGGGCCAAGACAGATTTCAGCCAAATAATCCATGTTGATGAACACTCATTAACTATAGTCGGCTTGAAAGGGCCTCATTACAGGGCTGTTTCAAGTTACACCAAAATCCCTGTGCAAACAATGCTCTTGAATGGAGCATTTAGTGGTTTAACTCTTTCAAGCTAGGATTTGGAATTTCCTAGCATAAGTGCCAAATGCCAATGGGTTTTGCAGAATGCCAGTAGCAGTGTGTTGGATCAGGATTTGTGCACCAGTGAGCACAAAGAATGACAAGAAGACTTTAGGTAGGCTTTCATTTTACAGCTATTGACCTTCCAGAAGCAGTCGATCCAGCATATAATACTTGGTAGTTTAGTCCTAAACATTTGTGTTGGGATTGGAGTGGATTGGTGGTTTGTCTTCTCCTCTAAACACACATCCTGTAGTCCTTGTCACCACTAAATTGGGAAACAGTCCAGAGGAAGTAGGGAGGGGTTAATTGGAAATCAGGTAGATGAATCAGGAAGCCACAAAGTGATTTAGAGCAGGATCCGTTTATATTCTTACTCAGAGCAAGATTGCTGTCAAGGGGAACAACAGAATGTTTAGCCCCCAGACCCCATATTTTCAGGAGCTATAGCAGGGCCGGCCCAACCATTAGGAAGAATGAGGCAGCAGCCTCAGATAGGTGATGTGTCATGAAAGAGCAAGAAATTCTTAGTTATTTCAATTGTTGTTGTATTTTTATAGCCAGTGAGGGAGGCACTTGTGGGATTTTCTGCCTCAGATGCCCAAATAACTTGAATGGACTTGGGCACTACGCACCTTGACTTGGGATGAGAGTGCCATTTGTTGCTCTATTTCAGGCAGCAAAATGTTTTGAACTGGCCCTGAGCTGTGGTGCAATTTTTGCACAAAGGAAACTAGGTAGTTTCTTACAACATTGCATACAAAGAACAAAATCTTGTTGACAGTTACATCATGAGCTAGTTATCAGCCTACGCTGATTAATTTGGGTGAATCTGGATGTTGCACAGCAGTTTGAGAATTTTGAATCTCAATGGGGTAAAGGACCATATTTAAAGAGATGCCTTCTTTGCTTCATGAATTAAGAGAGCTTTAATGGTTTCTTCTTCAGAGGACCCATGATCTGTGCCAGACCCCAAGCATAATTTTTTTCCAGGCCCAGTACATACAATCTCTTGAGTCACAGAAGAAAAAAAAACTATTTTAATTCTGAAATTGCATTTTCTATATTTCTGGAATTACACCATGACCCATGGCATCCTGCACCAAAACACCACCCCCTTTTGCAATTTGTGTTTAACATAACATTCAGAGCTCCATCACACCAGTGTTATAGCCCGCTGTCATGGTATGTTGCATACAAAGGACTCAGATGATGCCGTCCATGTCCTGCCCTGATCTTGCCTCTCCCCACCCCTCTTTGCAGTGTTTCCAAGTGCAGGGAAGGAACTTTTTTCCCAGCAATGCACTCAACCCTCTATGTGTATTTTTATCCCATCGTACTCAATCTGATTTTCTGAGGGAGGGCGGCATTGCTGATGAAAAGGAGCGGGCATGCCAGGGTGAGGTGTCCCTGCGAACAACCAATAGATTGTAAGGGGAGGTACAAATGAGATCTGTGGGGTGAGAGGAAACAGCTATTCTGAGGAGAGGTGTGAAGATGAATGAAATGTAAGGCTTTCAAATGCTAAGTAAATGGAGGGGGATAACATAAGGGCAAATGTTCGGGTATGATGGAGCTATCAGTCTGAAGAAGAGTCCTAGAAAGCTTGTTGACTATTTTATAACTTTTTGGTTGGTCCCAATAAAGGTTGGTCCTATCAATGTTTTATTTTATTTTTTAATTCTAGTGAATCAGCTAAATTCTAGTGAACTGTAAAGCATTTATAAATAGACCAACTCGCTTTAAAGCTTTATTTTTATGGTCTTTTTCACTAAAAATCATAAATTATTGCCCCAAGGGCAATGGCTCAGTTCACACAATCACCATGGGTTAAACATGCTATGGTGGCTTGTCTAAGCTACATGCCATTTGCCTAATCACCCACCCGGGCACAGCTTGTTGTGTCATCTGAACCTGGGCAGTATGGCTTGTTGCAAGGGGCAACAACCCTCAAATAACCCATGGGCTATTGTTGCATTATTTGAGGGTTGTTTTCCCATCCAACAAGCCATGCTGCCTGGGTTTGGACCTCATGACAAGCCACGCCTGGTCAGGTAATTAGGCAAGTGGTTCCCAGCACAAGTCACAGTTTAAACAAGCCACTGTGACACATACCATATACTGCTTTCATAGTGCAACATCCTGCTTGGTGTAGATTAGGCCAATATATCTAGTAAATCACAGACAAGCAGGTCACATCATCCAGTTGGAGAGTCCTACACAATCATAGAATCATAGAGTTGGAAGAGACCTAAAAGGTAAACTAGTCCATTCCTTGCCAATGTAGGAAATTTGCTGGTACAGTATCCCAATAGGTGGCCATCCAGCCTCTGTTTAAAACCCTCTAATGAAGGAGAGTGTCACTTTTGAGGCAGATTGTTCTACTGTTGGACAGCATGTGCAGTTGGAAAGCTCTTCGTCTAAATCCCTTTTCTTCTAATTTGAACCCATTGCTTAGGGTCCTAACCTCAAGAACAAGAGAAAACAAATTTGCTCCATCAGCTTTGTGACAGCCAGTGGAGTAGTACAGGCAGGGCTCAACAGGGTCAAAGTACCAAGACTTTTTCATTATCCGGGGACAATGATGTCATCTGCTACCCCCCTCAGACTTCCCTGTTCTCTCTGAACTTAGCTGCAATCCTCGCAGTAGGTGGGGCAGAGAAATGTATTTTCCAAGCAACAATATATTGTTGTGAGCTATACCTGTTGGAATGCAAAGCATTTATGGATGGGTTAGTCTTGAATGGGCAATTAGGAGACATTGACTATTTATTTATTTATTTATTTATTTATTTATTTATTTATTTATTTTAAATAGCTCCTGGTAGAGATGAAAACTCTTAGAACTAGTGGGTGGGTTCATGTGATCCCAGAGTGAAAATGAGACACAGTGGCTTATTCTCCATCCCTGCATGGGCTGGTTACAAATTGCTTAATTAGCGTAATTACCCTCACCAGGTGTCATGATGTCCAAGGATGGGTAGCTGGGGTGGTTTACAAACCACCCTGAAAACCTTGAATAAGCCAGGGGTCGCTTATTTTCCCTCTGTGATTGGGCGAACTCAGTCAATGTTTCTCCCTGGTGCTGGGAAAAGAAACTCTTGAGCTGATATATGTATATATACACACAAACACACATGCTATATCTATCACATACACACACACACACAGATAGATAGATAGATAGATAGATAGATAGATAGATAGATAGATAGATCAATACAACTGCCCACATTTTGGATTCTCTTTCCGAGTGATGAGCACCTGTACTTCAAAATTTACCACTATACCACTGGTGACAGCCCTTTGAATATTTGAAGATAATTATTATACCACCTCTTAATTGTCTCTTCTCCAGGCTAAACATATCGAGCTCCTTCACCCTTTCCTTATAAGACCTGGTTCACATGATCACCATGGGTTAAACAAGCCATAATAGCTTGTTTAAGCCATGGCACATGCAGACCATCATTTGCCTAATCAGCCACTCGGGTGCAGCTTGTTATGTTCTCCGAACATCAGTAGCATGGCCAGTTCATCTTCAAATCACCCAAGGGGTGGGGTGGGGTTCTCCCTCCAACAAGCCATGCCAGAATTCGGACAGCAGAATAAGCAAATGATGCTTTGCACACACCATGGCTTAAACCAGCCATTGTAGCTTGTTTAACCCCCGGTGATTGTGCAAACCAATTCTCAGTCTCCAGGCCCCTCCCATCTTTGTTACCTTCCTTTGGACAGTGTTTAAATCTCTCTTGCCAAGTCCTTTAAGGGAGGCCTGCCTCATACAAGCTTCAAATTGTGACGTGCCTTGAGACATATATTGTGAGATTTATTTTACATTTTCTGATCTGCAAAAAATAAAATGCAGATATTATTGCATTATAACTGCATTTTCATGAGAACTGTAGTTAAAGAAAACTGTTTCTTCCTTTTCAGTTTGAATAGAAAGATTGATAAACCATGCAAAGTATTCAAACCATGTATAAACAGAATTAACTTTGTTAATACAAATTTGGCTTGTACATTTTAATATACACGCGTGCGCGCACACACACACCTTTGTAACCAGGTAGAATTTTGGTGACAACTAACGTGGTGAAATTTCCCCTTGTAAACAAGATTCATGTCCTATATTAGACCCTGCAATATGCATTCTCCTGAGATATATTACTTAAGGCCTGATCCTATGCATGTTTAGACAGAAGAAAGTCCTACAACTCCCAGCGTTCTTCACCCAGACTAAACATGCATTAGGCTGCAATCTTATACAGTTACTGGAGAGTTCCATTGAACTCCATAAGGGTTGCTTCTGAGTAGGAATGTATAAGATTGCACTATTAATTAGATATGAAAGCTGTATGAACTATATCCTATGTAGTACACAAAATATTTGAGACTTAACTGTTTGGATATAATATAGTCAACTTGAATTTGTGAGATTTGGTATGCACAACCAAAAAAATAATGCTGCTTATTAGGACCAAACAGCAACATCATAAAGTAGTGAGCAAACCTTTGAATTCTCTAGAACTATTTTTCAAGCTAGATGTTAAATAAAAACAACAAAAAATGAAGCTACTACTAGTTTCTATCATTTCAAAAAATAAAGAGCAATTCCTTCTCTGTCCTAGTAGTTCTTGATACCTGAATGTTTTGCACCTAGCGCAGTAACCTAATGTGCAATGCAATCCTTAGCCAGCTGATGCAGAGATAAGTCCATTGTATTCGATAGGGCTTACTCTTGATAAAGATCAATAGGACTGCAGCCTTATGGTGCTTCCAGATAAGGCTTTTTTTATTGTGCCATCACTCTACATCATCATGGAATTTTACTGGGAGTCCAGATGTTGTGTAGTCCAGTTATAACTCTTCTGTGTTTTCTCACCACTTCTTCAATCCTTTTTTCTTACTGCGGAAAACTCTTAAGTAAGATGAGGCAGAATTGGTGCACGGTGCCTTCTGATAATTAGCCTTTGGAGCCCTTCATCTGGAAACACCTTTAGCACAACATCTCCTGTAATCCATCTTGCTACAAGCTTCATTTGTCTGACTTTTCCATAATGCCCAGAAACATCTCCCCATCACCCTCCCCTCCCTGTCACTAGTTTTACTGTGATGAAGAGTTCTGGGGAATTTTAAAGCTTGGTCTTCACTTGATGAGGGTTTAATTGCTCCTCATAAAGTTTTTGTACTGTTTTACTTATTTTATAGTTCAGACTCAATGCTAGGTAGTGAGGGATAGTTTTAAAAGTGCACATTCAGGATAGTCTGATGATTAGGTAGTTGTTTCTTTCCCACTGGCCCTGGACTTCCTGTGAGGTGGGTACTTGTGTAGAATTAGTTACCCATTACAACACTTTTAATTGCCCTTTTGTACTCACAATCAAGATGGTTAAAGCGTTGTAAATGCACACCCCTACTTTCTAAGCAATCTTCATTTTTAAGTCAGTTTTGTTAAACTGTTAAAATCATTCACAGTACCCTTTGCAGAATGACATGGCACTGACTTTATTTTTAATATTCGAATATATATATATATATATATATATATATATATAATTTAAAACCATTCTGAAGCTGCAGCCCTGCACACTCTTATCTGGGAGTAAATCCCATGGAAACCAAGGGGCTCTTACTTTTAAGTAAACACAAGACAGGACAGCACTGCAAATTTATATGCCCATCGAAAGGTATGGTTATATGTATGACTGGTATGCATCCATATGTTATATTGGGTAGGCTCCTGCCTTTGGATTAAGTCTACTGAGGCCTGATTTCGTGCACTGTTTGAGAATTTATTTCCCTATACTTGGCAATAAAACTGGGCAAAAGATTTGCGGATGACACGAGGGCCATAATCTGAATTAGTGGCTGTGCCTATGGAACTGGAAGAAAAGACCTGATCGCTAATCCGGATAAATGACGGTGAGACACAATGGTGTGGTCTTCTTGTAAACGCAGCTGGCGCCAGTGGGCGGAGGAGGCAAGGGGGCGTTTTCCCTATTAGAAAAGCCACCACCGAGACATGAGGCGATAAATAAAAGGGCGTCTTACGTCCAAAATGTAAAAAAATATATACCTCCACCCCCAAACCCACCCCAACAGGGGCACATAGGCCTCTGGTAACGCGGCATGAGAGTTTGGTCACCCGCTTTACTTGTTTCAAGCGGGGCCCAACTGAAGTACAGCCCCCTCGACGTACTCTAACAAAATGAAGGGTGGTACGAGGGTATCACATCATCGCCTCCTCCCGGAAGATACCAACGCTGCACTGAAAAAAGAGGAGAGGGGCAGCCCGGAGCGAGTGGAACATTCCAAACGGTTATAATGACGATCTCGGTGGGAGGGATTTTTCTCCCTCGACGAAGCCCCGCCCGGCCTCCCCCCACCCCCTTTCGAGCCAGGACAGAATTTCTCATCGTTTGAGCCGCCCGGAGAGGGGCGTGTTCAGGCTGCGCTGACGTCAGCGCGCTCCTGCGTAGGGGGCGGGATCTATGTCGGCTGCCGCAGTAGCAGCAGCAGCTTAGCTCCAGTTCCCAGGCTGCCTCGCGGCTCCATTTGAGCCCCATCTTGAGCGAGGGGAGTGAGCAGTTTGAATTTCAGCTCCTTCGGCAGCGCTTGAGAGAGCAGCGCGCCCGGAGTGACAAAAAAGGGCCCGGCCCACTCCACTCCGCCTCGCTGGGGAGACGGGAGCGCTGGGCCGTCGGCAGCGAGCGAGCGGGCGAGACGAGCCGAAGAGGCCCACCCGCCTGCCTGAGGGGGCCGCTGTGAGCCGGGTTCGTTCGTCTCCCCCCACCCCGCTTTTCCCTCCTCTCAAGAAGATGCGTCTGGTGCTGATCTCCAGGTAGAGAGCGGAGCCAGGGCGGCCTGCGCCTCAGTGGGGCTCGCCGGCTAGTGCCGCCGCCGCCCCTCTCCGAAACCTGACGGACGGGCGGACTTGTGGCCTTGGGCCCGCCTCGGGGACCCCGGGTCTCGCCGGAAGCTCGGCAGAGCGGCTTGACGGATAGCGCCACCCCGGCCTCGCTACTCCACCACGACTGTGAAAGGAACCGCGGCTGCGAGAGGGGACAGCGGAACTCCACGGAGAGGAGGAGGAGGTGGTGGTGGTAGCGGTAGCGGTGGTGGCGCCGCCCGGCCGCCGAGGGGCCCACAGCTTTACTCAGGGGGAGGAAGAGGAGGAGCCCGGCCGCCGCCCCCCTTCTCTCTTTCTCCTCATCTCCAACCCCAGGCCTGGTGGCCGCCTGCTGAGCCGGGACTGCGTCGTGAGGCCGGAGGAATGTGCGATACCGCCGGCGTCTGCGCCGTAGACAGAACGTGATCCTCCCCCCCCACCACCACCACTACGCCAGGGCCGGCTCGGACTTCTTTCCTTCGCCCACTTCACCTAGTTTTTCGCCGACTTCAGCGAGGGCAGGTGGGCGGAACCCTCCCGACCTCGTTCTTGTTTCTTCTTGTTGTCCTCGACCCCTTCCCTCGGGAAGGCACCATGTCCAAGATGCCGGCCAAGAAGAAGAGCTGCTTCCAGATCACCAGCGTGACGACGGCCCAGGTGGCCAGCAGCATCACTGAGGACACCGAGAGCCTGGACGACCCGGACGAATCCCACACCGAGGACGTTTCCTCTGAGATCTTCGACGTGTCCCGCGCCACAGACTATGGACCTGAAGATGCCTGCGAGCGCAGCTCCTCCGAGGAGACTCTCAACAACGTGGGTGATGCCGAGACTCCTGGGACAGTCTCTCCCAACCTGCTTCTGGATGGGCAAGTGGCGGCTGCTGCCGCTGCCGCCTCTGGAGGGATACAACTGCCGCCGCCTTCTCCTGCTGTGCCTGCTTCCAACGGAGGAGCTGTTCCCAGAAGCATCGTGGTGCCCCCAGCAGCTGCCACCCAAGCCTCCTTCGTGGCGACAGGAGGCAGCAGTGCGCAGACAGTGGCTGGTCCTGGAGCCGTGCCTCTAACGGCCGCCGCCGCATGCAGTTCCCGATTCAGGGTGATCAAGCTGGACCACGGTTCTGGAGAGCCCTACAGACGGGGCCGATGGACGTGTATGGAATACTATGATCGGGACTCGGATGGTGGGGCTGTTTTAGCTAGGACTGGGGATTGCATTAGACACAATAGTACTTTTGAACAAGTTGTTCAAGATAGGGACAGTGGCCTAGGTGCTACTGGCAGCTCGTTGATAGTGGCCACTTCAGTGCATGGCCCCGACTCCCTGGCTGACAGCTCTCTTGCTGCTGTGTCACAGCTACTCCAGCCAGAGAAAATAAACCAGCCCTCTCCACAGCAACCTAATTTTGTCATTGGGCAGCAGCCCATAGGCGGGGCTGTGCCTCACAGTAGTGCTCAGCCAATCTATTCAGGAGCTACAGCAGCAAGCCAGCAAATGATGGGGCCTCTGCTGCAGACCCAGCCGCAGGTAAATGCACAGAGCATGGGACAGGCTGGACCCAACGGGAAAGGCATGTCACCTTCGAATGTAGCAATAGCCCAGACGAGTTTGCCTATGCCACAACAGCAGGTACAGCAAGCTAATGTACCGGTGGCTCAGACTCAGCAGTTTGCTTATTCTCAGTCACAGATTCCACCAGTGCATTTGGTACAAACCCAAACTCCTGGCCAGCCAGAATACATTCAACATATGACAGTAATGCAGTCTCAAGGAGCTTCTCAACAGGCTGCTTCAGGCTCTGTCCCAAGCACTGGAGCTTCCAGTCTTCCAGCAGCACAAGTAGCTGGTCAGAATCCCTCGCCTATAGCCCCAGTGATGGGAGTTTCTTCACAAACTGGTGAAACAGTAGGACAGGGATCTGGGCTAATGCAGAGTGGCCTGACAACTCCAATTCAGACTGTCATTCCTCAGCCAGGAGGTGTGGTGCAGCAAGGCATTGGACATGCAGGGGTTGTGCAACATAAATCTATGACTCAGCAGCAAATGGGTGGAAGCAGTCAAGTGGCTGGTGCTCCTCACAGTGTAGTCGCTGGAGTTCAGAATGTGCCTGCAGCTGTACCTGGTACTAGTGTGCCTAGTGTATCTACAACTTCTGTTACTATGCCAAATCCCCCTGTTACTTTGGTCCAGTCCCAGCTGACTAGCCATACTTCTGTCAGTAGGAGTTCCAGTGTTGTCCAGCAGCATGTTGGCCTTCCATTAATGCAAGGCACAACCAATGTCCCTGCAAGTCTGCCACAATCTAACATTGGACAATTTCAGACTCAACCTTTAAGCCAGATTGATGATACTAGAAGAAAATCTGAGCCCCTACCTCAACCACCACTTTCTCTTGTTGCTGAAAATAAACTTCTTGTGAAGCCACCTATTCCGGACACTTTAGCAAATCCTCTTAATTTACCCACAACTACTCCTATGAACAGTCTTGCCAGCTCTGTCTTTGGCATTTCTATTCCTGTTGATGGTGATGAAGACAGGTATTTATCTTTTATATATATATTTCTACACAGTTGCTTAGTTGTAATTACATATTACCAGCATTTGTTTATCAAGTTTAAATATATCTTAAGGGGAATACATATTAACGTATGTGGTTCATTACTAGTGTAGCAAAAATATGTATAAAAATATAAGGAAGAACATAGGGAATGAGACTATGAACTTAAGCATAATACTAATATAAAATCATTACTTCTGTAGTCTTGAACAACAGCAAAAATGATTCTTGAGCCTATCAGATATAGTTGGAAACTTGAAGAGAAGGAAGGTTACTCTACTCCATTATTTAAGGGGCAAACTGGAATATAGTTAGTCTCTAAACTCATGTATTTATTTATTTTATTTATTTAAGCATTTTTATGCCGCTATTCAGCCAAAAAAGGCTCTCACGGCGGCTTACAAAAGTATTTCTTGAAAAGTCCCTGCCCACAGGTTTACAATCTAAATGTAAATGTAGCTATGCAAGCTGGATAGTAAGCTCACTCTTTTTCAAAGTATTAGTTATTCATATACAAAACAGCAATGGGAATATAATTATTAATGGAAAGTAAGATGCTAATTTAGAAAAGGTCTTGTTTGATTTTTTGCTGCAAAAGAATATTTCCTTCAGCAGTTTCAGTACTGCAAAAGCTGACTAACAAAAGATGCATTATAGAAAAAGTAAGCAAGTTAGATAAACATGATTTCACATTGACTTGCTTTTAAATAAAATAATTGCTTTATAACTATTAGAAGAGCGTGGTTACTCTAAAAGGAAAATATTCTTGATCACTCAAGTGATTAACTTTACTGTCTTAAGGATGTTTATTCATTGAGTTCAGTGGGACTTGCTTCCTGGTAAGGAACTGCTTAGGATTGTAGTTTTAGCATGCGTAAATGTAAAGGAAACAGGTTATAGAGATAGCCTGTTTTAGTTTGAAGTGAGTTACATAGGGCTTTCCCTATCTGTAGGGACGGTTTTGTGAATGAAACACTTTTATGTGGTCCCTATAATTTCCTTTTTTGGGGAAAGCACCAAATGTGGAAATCTAGTGTTCCCACGCCTTAGAAAGTATTGAAAGACTTTAAGAAAAGACAATAACACCAAAAGAAAATGTTTATAATAAAAGTAGGATGGGCTAAGCCGAAGAGTAGTCAAGAAGAGAAAAGGGCGGGACGTGCAGAGAAGCCTGACAACTTCCGCTTGTACTGAAGTTTTCTTGGCGTGAGGGGGCTGACCTGTAACAGTACCTTTCGATAAAATTAGAGGCATAATGGTGGAAATAGTTTGTCATCTAAAGTTGCAATCGTTTACTCTCCATGGGGAAGCCCCAATGAACTGTAAATGTTACTTTAAAAGCGTAGAGTAACTTCTCATAAAATGTACTTATTTCCTTAAGCATCTTTCAAACATGGTATGAATTTTCCATGTGCGTCACAGTATTGTTACATTTGAGTTGTAAATATTAAATAAAAATTCTCCACTTGAGGAAGTATAGGAATGAGCTTTAATTCTCAACAAATCTACTTACAGGCTTCTGTGGCTTTGCAGCAATTGGTAGCACAGCAATTATTTATTACATTTAACACAATATCGCTATGGTATATTGAAGATAAAATTGCCAATAATAGAGGCATGCATGTTATTTTGACTTATTTATTATTCCTCCTTATCCCAATCTCTCTATATAGAATTGAAGTAGATGTGCAATACAATTAGAAAACATTGGGTTTGGTACTAATAATGACACAAGTTTTTTAAGTTCATATGCAATATATTAATGGATCTGATGTCCCACTGAATGTTTGCGCCTTAGTAAGTATGATAGGATTCCACCTTTACTTCTCCATCTGGTCATTTTTGTTAAAGGGCTGTGTGCAAAGCATCTTTGTTATGGTGTGCTGGAATAATGTATATAAGTAATACTTGACACCAAACTTTTTTGAGCTGATTCTCCCCCCCTCCCCCAATTTGGATTATTTTGTGAATGTCAAGCATAGTATAAGTCCTTGTGGGACTGCTGTTCTATCATAGGCCTCTTTCCAGAATTAACATTGTTAGGAGTGTGTTCACAAGTGCATGCTGTTCAAAGATTCCCCTCTTTCTTTCTCTTTCCACCACCTCTTTTTATAGTAGAGAGATCTTCCATAGCAACAGAAGAGTGGTTTGTTCAGCCTCTCTGGGTAACTCCTTGTGTGCTGAAAAGTGAGATAATATGCACAGGAAAAGGGTTAGGGTGAAACATTTTGCAGAATGCAATGAAGAGTGAGGGAAGTGTTCTGCTTTAATTTAAAATTACGACTTATATGGGTAGTATAATACAGATTTGTCCCAAGTGAAACAATTCTAGTCTTGGCTTCTGAGTATTCTATCAGCATGGGGTCTACAGGAGAAACCTGTTACCTCAGTGGGAGACTGCTTTTATTGATCTTGTACTTGTGTAAAATAAATATATTTCAGTTAGCCTCTGAGTCATAAAAGGTGCTAAGCTAAGTAGTACAAAGAAACCAATACAGAAATATGAGTGGATATTAATGGAAACACTTCAGCTTTCCATGTTGTTAACATTTCTGCTAGTACCAGTACATAAAGGTTGTATATTAGAACAGATTGGTTCTTTGCTCCAATTCAGAAGCCGCTTGTAGCTACTCATGTCGGGATTAGTTCTGTTTTTTAAGATCAGGGATATAGGGAGGGGTTAGAATGAAATATCATCTTTGTTTTGGGGATTGTTATGAAGTTGTCAAAGGACTTGTTACATGACTTGGTAAGCATCATTGGTAGTTCTCCATAATGCTTTTTTTGTAGTAAGCCACCAAGCAGGATGTTTAAAAGCTACAGTGGGAGATGCTGCAAGTGGTGTCTGCCCTATTGGTCTCCTCCAGAATTAAATGTGGCTGTTTCTCCTGTTGATTTAAGTGGTAATTACATTATTAATTGGTGCCTTTGTGGTATGAAAGGTGCTGAATTAGTAATATGCTGACAAAGTTGTTACAATTTATAGAATTAGTTCTCCTCATTGGTTTTGGAAACTAAATAACATACAACAAATGTGGGATAATATGTTGTATTAGTAGAACATTCCCACTATACTTTTTTAAATTTAGTAAGTACTTGATTATTAGCTTCAGGTGACAAAATGTCTTTAGATTTATTGTTCATAACAAACTGGCATAAATTAAACTGCTAGTAATGAAATCTCAAATACCTTAATATTGTTAAATCCAAACATGTGCTGGGCTTCTAAAAACATAATTAGCTGAATACTATACTTTTGGCTCTTGAGAAATATGCTGCCACTCTTAAAAGAATACATCACTGGGAAAGCTTGTTTAAACCTCCTACATGTTTGGCAGAAACTTGGTGCAGTTATTATCAGGCTGGTTAGAAATGCATAGATAGCTGACCAATATGAACTGTGCAGGCTTTAATCCAGAACTCTGATGAATGGCTGCAATTGTGAAGTCTTAGCAGCAGCCACTAAATGATTGAAAACCTGATTGTAAGGATTTCTTCATAGACTATCACTCTGTTTAGTTAAAAAGCTTATTTGTATAGTGTCCTAATTGTTGCTGATAAAATACTATAAATGGTAAAAATGAGCTCTTGAGGCCTCTTTCATCATGGAACAAAACCTTGCATTAACATTGATAAGAGTATTCTAATGCATTGCAGGTATGAACTATATGCTTTATTTGAAAAAGGGCAAAAAAGAGGATTATGCAATTTGAAAACAGTAGACATTGATCGGATCCTGCTGTTGCTGAATTTTATCTTCATTTGTGTTCTTGAGCACGCTCACAAATCTTCATGTTTTCAAAATCTAAAATAGAATTGTACCATGTTAAAGTGATTTGTGAATACAATCCAGAAACAAATGCAGGCAAGAACCCTGTTTAGGCCCTAAGTATCCCCATGAGATTCAGCGATATTTCATTCTTCTTTCCATAACTAAAAGAGTAGACTTAAAAAATAAAAAGTTCAATAAAGTCTTTAGGGGACAACACATTTTGAAGTTCATTGCATTAAATCAACTGCAAATTTGCTAATCCTGTGTTAATCTAAATACAGCCACATAAGAGTTAAGGACTACTTTTATTAAAACCTTCCAAGACTGAAAACCACCAGCTGCATTCATAATTTATGGAGACAACACTGACCACTGCAATCCCTGAACATTTTCGGTATTAAGTTGGATGGTCTGAAATGTTCTGGAATTAAGATTTGAGGGTTTCTCAGTTCTATTCCTCAGCCTATGTTGAAGGAGATACAAAGTGCAAGTTAAAAAATTTCTATACTGATCTTGTAGGCCATTTCTAGAAGTTTTTCCTCCCTGTCTTTCAGAAGTATGGTACTTCTTAATGGAAATAAAATCTGCAAGAAGCAACACAAGGAAGTCTTAATATTATGGTTTCATTGCTAAAGCTGTGTCAGATTTCTTTTTGGCAGGAAGTGTTATCTTTAGGTTATTAGAATAACATCATCTTGTGTAGCTGAAATGCACACATTGAACCTTTTATTTTAGGAACATATGATAACATTTAGTGCCAGTGCCACAACCATGTAACTGTTCTCTCCCAATTTTCATTTAGAGCTAGTATTGAGTAACAACACAATGATGTATTTATTTACTATATTTATATGCTTCCTTTCTACAGTAAACTGTACTCAAAGTGGTTCATAATAGACATTAAAATACTGTCCAGAATTTGAGGAAAAAATACTACTAAATATCCAATAATACTCTTATTTCACTCTTTCTATCTTTAATGCAGACATGACATCTAGAGAGCTGAAATGCATAATTTCAATAAAGCAGGATATGCATGTCTGCCACTGAACCTCAGTATGTTGTGAAAGATTCCAGCCATGTTTACAGCACTTAACTGGTTTGTGAGGCATAATTTTGCCCACCTGAACCAATATTGCCCCGAGCAGGAAACACTTTCCTGAAGCTGAACATTGCAGTCTGTAGTGGCAGGCAAGCTATATTTTAGCTGTATTTCAGAGATACTGCTTTTAAGCCATTTTTATCAGCTTCTGGGGAACCCTGGGAATTCCCCCAGACACAGTTTGAATTCCAGTGTCTTGAGAGCATTAACCCTTTAAAAATAATATTTTTGTTCGCATTTCATTTTGTGCCTGATAATTTCATACAAAAAGCTTGACTATCATGTGGAGTCCCCTCCCTCCCATTTCATCCATGGAGAAAGTGCAATGGCTTTGCCTACTTCATGGGACATTTTGGGGGGGGAATAGATTTGTGAGGTTGGATGAGGACACCTTGTTGGGGTTCAACCTCAAAAGGATTAAAATTAAGTACTCATCTGGAAAGTACCTGCCTTAGAGTAGTAGATCAGAGGAGAGGAGGGAGGCTTTGCTCAGCTTCTAGTGAATCTATTGTGCATCATTCTTTAATCATGTCTATTTGGCATATGTGATAGGGCGTAATGGCCTTCACTGTTGTACCTTTGACTAGGAATGAGATGTACTCACTGAAGATGTTGTGTGTGCTTTCTGAGTAAAGCATCGAGGGCAGAAGTAACACATGAAAGGCATGGTAGGGCGCAAGTGAAGAAATCCAGAGCTAGATGAACAACTGAAAGAGGAAATGAAACAGCAGCAGCACTGAAAATTTTGATCTGCTTTCAGATCTCGTTCTGTATGATTGGTTAGCAGGGAAAATCTGAAGCCCAAGTTTTGCTGAACAAATGCTTTGTTGGTGGGTTGAGCCTGTACGCCTTGGCAAGTGTGTAGCTGATATGGTTTACATCCTTTTCACTATGTTAGAGGGGGATAAATCAAACACTGGGTACTACCATTGGGCACTTACAATTCTTTAGGGTGCAGTTCCATGCATGTGGAGACAGAGAAATATTCTACAATTTCCAGCATTTTCCAGCCATGCATGCTGGCTTTGGGGGTGTTGGGAGTTGTAAAATGTTTTTCTATCTAAACATGCATAGCATTGCACCCTAAACCTCTTAAAGCAGGATGGCAAAGATTTTAACCCTTTTCTATTAAAAAACAAAAATGTTTGTGCACACCCTTTTCAGGATCTCCCTGCTTAATATATGCCAAAAATAACTTTGCTGTCCTCTAACCTCAAGGGGGACTTGCAGCAAAACATTAGTTTTATCTTCTCTCCTATCAGATGTTCTTTGGGTTCTAGGCAGCCAAATAGTATAAGCTTGAAGGGCTGAACCCAGGTGTTCTCGCCTCTCTCCCTTTTCTATTTTCTTTTCCATACAACAATGAACATTAAGTGGCTACTGAGCATGCTTTGTCTTCATTGGGCTGCTGCCCGCTTATGATTTTCAAAAGATCTTCAAACTCTAGGGTTCTTATGAACTGGCTGATACCTCTGTTAGTTTCTCAGTGGCCTATTTTGTCTCCAGGCCTTTTGGCACAAACTCCCCCCCCCCCATTTCACTGTTGGGTGGAGGACGTATTGCTTTCTATTTTTATTTTGAGAGAAAGTTATACCATTTATTTAGTTACTTTTACCTGAGCGTCCTGAAGTCTCAGGTTGGGTAACTTATTACTGAAAGCAACAGGACAACATGTTTTCTATCTGTTACTGGCCTGTGCAGATTTATTTCTGGCTACCAAAACCCAGCCCAAATAAGACAGATCCATGCTCTTACTTTGTTAAGTCTCATTGGAAAGGAAATTTCATAGTTGTGAGGCAGCCATTAAGGAAGACCCTTAAGCCTTATCCATCACTTTGGGGAGAGAGAGAGAGAGGATTAGGCTCTCTTCAGGAATTTGATTACTAAGTCAGTTAGCTCTGAACCAGGAGCTTTCAATCTTTTGCCATAAGAGCTCTAATCACCTGAGCCTCATGTTCAGAGACATAATCAGTTGTTGAAGATCCCTCATGTTATTCATCCTTCTAAACTTGTAGCCTGTCTGCTGTGAGAAAAGTAACTAATGTCTGGTAATGTCTAGCAATGGACAGTGTTTTGGCATTGTTGCTTTTGTTCCCACACCCCACAAGTGGTTCCTTGTTGAGTTTAAGGAGATAACACATAATTGAGAGAAGTATGGCCATGACATTTTCTGCTGATTGTTTATGAAGATACAACCATAAAGGTGATGCTTATGTTTTCATTCCCTTGATAAGTGTCAAGTATGAAACTAGAAATGCAAATGGGATCTAATGGGAACACAAATCCATCCATTTTCATTTTAAACGGAGATGGCATACTGAAATAACATCCTAGCTTTCTGTGACAATGCAGCGAGGAGCAGTTTATCTGGATGGAAACTAAACCTAATCCATATTTAGTTTAGCTTTCTCCCATTTCTCACAAGTCCATGATTTTCTGCTGAAAGTATAATGGTCTTCCTTTTGGGCACTTTTGGTGGGTATTTTCCCAGCAATTTTAGTAATAACTAGTAGTGGAACCATTTGTAAGGGGGAAGCCCCCTTCTCAAATAAAGAGATGACAACTATGAACATCTGGCTTCTTGAGTTATGTGTTCACAAAAACAATAGAATATTCAGCCAGCTGGAAAAGAGGCTGTTTTTCCTGATTGCAGACCCTAGGGTTGCAGGAAATGAGACATTGACAGAATATTCACTATCCACCCATATTTAACATACTGTAGGATGCATTGAGCATTTTAGAAATAATGACATAGGTTGGAGCCAGAATAACTTAATTGAACAAGTTAGTCATGACTTCAGTCTCATTAAACTCCATGGAAATCAAATGCTGCAACTAACTTAGTCTGCATCAAACCCATAGAATTCACAGATCATTCTCTGGGGGCACAGAGTTTTAAGACAGTGGAAAAGTGACTAAAGTCCCACTGATTTCATTTGGTCTACTCTAGCTATGACTAAGTCTGTTTTTGTTGTTTATTCGTTCAATCGTTTCCGACTCTTCATGACTTCATGGACCAGCCCACGCCAGAGCTTTCTGTCGGCTGTCGCCACCCCTAGCTCCCCCAAGGTCAAGTCTGTCACCTCCAGAATATCATCCATCCATCTTGCCCTTGGTCAGCCCCTCTTCCTTTTGCCTTCCACTTTCCCTAGCATCAGCCTCTTCTCCAGGGTATCCTGTCTTCTCATTATGTGGCCAAAGTACTTCAGTTTTGCCTTTAATGCCATTCCCTCAAGTGAGCAGTCTGGCTTTATTTCCTGGAGTATGGACTGGTTTGATCTTCTTGCAGTCCAAGGCACTCTCAGAATTTTCCTCCAACACCACAGTTCAAAAGCATCTATCTTCCTTCGCTCAGCTTTCCTTATGGTCCAGCTCTCGCAGCCATAGGTTACTACGGGGAATACCATTGCTTTAACTATGCGGACCTTTGTTGTCAGTGTGGTGTCTCTGCTCTTAACTATTTTATCAAGATTTGTCATTGCTCTCCTCCCAAGAAGTAAACGTCTTCTGATTTCCTGGCTGCAGTCAGCGTCTGCAGTAATCTTTGCGCCCAGAAATACAAAGTCTGTCACTGCCTCCACGTTTTCTCCCTCTATTTGCCACTTATCAATCAAGCTGGTTGCCAGAATCTTGGTTTTTTTGAGGTTTAACTGCAACCCAGCTTTTGCACTTTCTTCTTTCACCTTCGTCATAAGGCTCCTCAGCTCCTCCTCGCTTTCAGCCATCAAAGTGGTGTCATCTGCATATCTGATATTGTTAATGTTTCTTCCTGCGATTTTAACTCCAGCCTTGGATTTGTCAAGCCCAGCACGTTGCATGATGTGTTCTGCATACAAGTTGAATAGATAAGGTGAGAGTATACATCCCTGCCGTACTCCTTTCCCAATCTTAAACCAGTCCGTTGTTCCGTGGTCTGTTCTTACCGTTGCTACTTGTTCGTTATACAGATTCCTCAGGAGGCAGACAAGATGACTTGGTATCCCCATACCACCAAGAACTTGCCACAGTTTGTTATGATCCACACAGTCAAAGGCTTTAGAATAGTCAATAAAACAGAAATAGATGTTTTTCTGGAACTCCCTGGCTTTCTCCATTATCCAGCAGATATTGGCAATTTGGTCTCTAGTTCCTCTGCCTTTTCTAAACCCAGCTTGTACATCTGGCAATTCTCGCTCCATGAATTGCTGGAGTCTACCTTGCAGGATCTTGAGCATTACCTTGCTGGCATGTGAAATAAGTGCCACTGTCCGATAGTTTGAACATTCTTTAGTGTTTCCCTTTTTTGGTATGGGGATATAAGTTGATTTTTTCCAGTCTGATGGCCATTCTTGTGTTTTCCAAATTTGCTGGCATATGGCATGCATCACCTTGACAGCATCATCTTGCAATATTTTAAACAGTTCAGCTGGGATACCATCGTCTCCTGCTGCCTTGTTATTAGCAATGCTTCTTAAGGCCCATTCAACCTCACTCTTCAGGATGTCTGACTCTAACTCACTGACCACACCGTCTGAGCTATCCCCGATATTATTATCCTTCCTATACAGATCTTCCGTATATTCTTGATCTCTTCTGTTTCTGTTAGGTCCTTGCCATCTTTGTTTTTGATCATACCCATTTTTGCCTGGAATTTACCTCCGATGTTTCTAATTTTCTGGAAGAGGTCTCTTGTCCTTCCTATTCTATTGTCTTCTTCCGCTTCCGCGCATTGCTTGTTTAAAAATAATTCCTTATCTCTTCTGGCTAACCTCTGGAATTTTGCATTTAATTGGGCATATCTCCCCCTATCACTGTTGCCTTTTGCTTTCCTTCTTTCTTGGGCTACTTCCAGTGTCTCAGCAGACAGCCATCTTGCCTTCTTGGTTTTCTTTTTCTTTGGGACGTTTTTTGTTGCCACCTCTTGGACAATGTTGCGAACTTCTGTCCATAGTTCTTCCGGGACCCTATCTACTAAATCTAGTCCCTTAAATCTGTTCTTCACTTCCACTGCATATTCATTAGGAATATTAGTGAGCTCATATCTAACTGATCTGTGGGTCTTCCCTATTCTCTTTAGTTTGATTCTAAATTGTGCAATAAGAAGTTCGTGATCTGAACTACAGTCAGCTCCAGGTCTTGTTTTTACTGTCTGTATAGATGTCCGCCACCTTTGGCTGCAAAGGATGCAGTCAATCTGATTTCGGTGTCGGCCATCTGGTGAAGTCCATGTATGAAGCCGTCTTTTTGGTTGTTGGAAGAGAGTGTTTGTTATGCACAGTGAGTTGTCCTGGCAGAACATATTTAAGAATGTAGTGAGCTGCTTATACACTGCCTTCCTGTCAAGGCATTCAAAGTGTTTTCCAATTTAAAACACTAAATCAAACTATGTTACAAGAGATAAAACAGCAAAGTTGTCTGTTAGTGTGAACTTCCTGGTCTGGGCTTTACCCTCAGAGCACGCAGGTCTTTAAGCAGCTTTCCCCCCCACATTCCTAAAGGCTTTCTCAATTCCTTATGGCAGCTGGTGGTTTCTTCAGGAGCTGAGTACATGCACTCACTCACCTGGGCTTCTCTTCTAAGATTAATATATATGCTAAAGATCCAAGGTCTGAGAAGAAAATGTTAACACCTGTCAAGATTAGTTTTAACACCCACAGCTATTGATGATTTATATGAATAACAAAATAATGTCATGAAGTTATAAATATCAAATCAACAAATGTGAAATTCTTTCAGTAGCTTCTGACATTACTAATTAAAGGTGCAATCCTATGCATGTTTAGAAAGAAAAGTCCTACAACTCCCAGCATTCCCCAGCCAGCCATGCTTGGTGGGAAATGCTGGGAGTTGTAGGACTCCTCCCACCCCCAAATATGCATAGGATTATGCTCTAATTCCCTAAACTGGTATATGTTAAAACCTGTGCTCTACTGCAGAAAATTTGGGCTGCTCTTAGGTCATCACATAAAAGAATCAGACTGCTCTCAATATGTTGAGCAAATCTGGCCAAAGCATCAAACACAGTAACTGGGTTTGGATGATACAATAGCCTATGATGGGTTAATTAACCCAACATGGGTTATCGTCATTTGGTGGGAGTTTTTTTTAACCCATGATGGCTTATTTGGACAAAATAACCCACCCTGATAACCCTTGGTCTATAGAGTTGGTTATTTAACTCATCATGAGTTATCGTGCTGAGTGGTGGTCACAGTGAGTTATTTTGGCTGGCTATTGAACTGTGCAGCAAGAGCAGTCAAAACAGTGTTTCGCTGTTGTTTGGCTTACTGATTAGGCACACCTTAAAGTGAACAAGAGGATGGGGGCTATGAGGTTTGGTCCTGAACTTGCAAACCCCCAAGGTTTTATAGGCATTTCCTGCTTTTTGGCGTACCTGGGATTTTTGCTGCTTTCACATTTATTGCTGGGTTTTCATGGTGCATCGGCTGCCTCCTTAGTAGAGGAGTTTGGCTATGATCCTGCAAATCCCAAAAGTTTTCTAGGATTTTTGCTCCTCTGAAGTAAATCTGCAGGGGTTTGATGATGGGTCTGGTGCCTCTTGACTGGGAGAGGCTATGTATGAAGTTTTGTCCCGTTCCTGCAAGCCTCCAGTGCTTCAGAGGTGAAACAGTGCCACTGCTTGTTTGGGAGGACTGCAGCAGGACAGAGGGCAGGGGAGTGAGTCAGATTACACCCAGTAGCTTAATAAGCTACACACAGTAGCTTGTTTTCAAAATAAGCTACTGTGAGCTTATTAACCCATCATGGGCTATTGTGATGTCCGAACACAGCCATAAACTGCATAATTTACATTTAGAGAAAATACTGGATTCTAAATACTGTTAAAACATTCAGCCTTGGAAACTGTTGGTTGTGTCATTTTTGGCATGATGATTTGAGAGTGCATTATTTGATGGACTGTTAGTCTGTGGGATTTGTGCAGTTTCCCTCAGATGTATTGATAACCGAAGGCAAACTTGCCCCAGTATTATGTCTTGTAGTTTGGGAGTGAGGAGCAAAGTAGAGTGTAGCTATAATCTGCCCTTGTAGTTATTCCTTCCAAAGGCCCCAATTTTCCATTAAAAATATCTTCTGAATAAAGTAACACGTAACATTTTCAAATATAAAAACCTTAACAATATTCTTGTGCTTGCTACAAGAACAATTTTAGTTTGTTGTTAAAACTGTTACACCTCTTGTTTGAAGAATTTATAGTTAAAGCAACTAGAAAGAATAAAAAATAAGAAGCCAGGAACTTAAGTTGCCCCCAGTCCTCCTAAGTCATGTGCTTAAACTTAGCTAAAATTAAGTCTCCAGGCATGTTGGGTTTTTTTGTTTTGTTTCGGCACTGTGTTGTGTATTTCTAATTCAGATACTTGAATACTCTAACCAAACTGGCACTCCTCTTCAGTATGTTCATGCCTTACGCATTACAGACCTAGAAGGTAAAATATAATTGCATGTAGGAATAATGAGGATGATGCTTTCAGCAGCACTTGGAATTCTTAATTTTGAGTGAATTGTAGGCAAAGTCACACAGCTCTCTCCAAACCATGTTTCTAAGCTCCATCTCCCCCATTTCCTTTCAGTTCATTATGGCTCATTAATAGAAAAGAATGAAAATGAACATCAATAAGTATTGCTTCCTTTTAGAATTTGAGTTCTCAAACTTTAGGGTGCCTCTTAAGAAGCTGTTGGCAACTTCAAAAGGAAGTTCAACCAACAGCATGATCAGTATGCTTCCTCACTTACCTCACCCATGAATTATTACAGTTAATGGCTTGTTTGCATTGCTGATCAGTACTTCAGGCCAATGGGAATGCAGTAAACATTTCCTAAAAATTATGCAAGAGACCTTACTGTCTAGCAAGGGCTGAACACATCCCATAAGAATGCGGCAGCCAGAGCTTTGACTGGCACTGTTTGTTCGGATCATACCTCACTAGTTTTAAAAACTTAACTGGCTGCTCATTTGCTTCGGATACCAGCTCTTTATTTTTAAAGGCCCTAAACAGCGTGGAACCCAAGTACTTGAAGTGCCTTCTTCTATATCAACCTACCTGCACACTACATTCATCTGCTGATGGCCTTCTCCAAAAACCATCTCCGTAAGAGGTGAGGTTTACACTTACAAGAGAGAGGGCTTTTTTGTAGTGACACCCAAATTACAGAAAGTCCTCATCAGGGAGGTAACGCTGATGCCAACTTTGTTATTACTTAAGCACCAGAAAAGTTTATTTCTAGACATTTTAAATGGGTTAAAATGTTTTAAACACTTACTGTTTAATTCATTGCTTGTTTTGTATTTTCTTAAGTTTTGTAAACATTGAAATACTTGATATTGATATAAATATGTTAAATAAAATAGCAAGTGAGTGGAGAAAGGTAAGAAGATGTGAAGTCACTTGGCAGTTAGTAGGCAAGTGTCAGCTGTCTGGAGGGGTAGCTAGAGTTTGAAAGTGCCTTCCAGGGAAATCAAGGCAATGAGATACATATCCAGATGAAAATGAAGAACACTAAAACACACACACACATATAGGGGGGAAATGATGTAGTGGGAAGGAAGACATGAGTAAAGAACATAAGGAAATAGATAGTGAAAAGATGAGACTAAAGCTGGCTAAGTTGGTCAAGAGATGGGTGAGAGGATGAAAAGTGCATGGAAGAGGCAGGAAGCAATGGAAAATCTAACTGGCTCTGATCTAATCTCATCCAGTTGAGCATTGACAGTAGCATGGGTGTTAATTCAAGTTATGGATTGTTGGTAGCATACTCTTCATGCTTCTTGAGCTGAGTTCATCACATGCGACTGAAATCCTACACCAGGATTTTCTGCTTACCAGGATTTGCTGCTTCCAGTTTCTTTGTGGGATTAGAATGGGCTCCGATCTGTTTCATTCCACAGCACCATCTAGTGGCTGAATTATAGCACAATGCCATAATTTCACACTGCCAGTATCTCACATTAACATTTCCTATCAAGTATAGCTCATAAAGTATGGGAGACGTTCTGAGGGTTGACGATGTCACGTAAAGGACCTGCAAACTTCTGTGAGTGACCAATCACTAGTGTGCACTAAAAGCCTCATGTAGAAATGCTCTGAGGTTTCTTAAACTAGTATTGGGGAATACTGAATGTACTCTTATGAAAACATGTGTTAAACCTATTTTCTGGAATAATTAAACAAATATGCCAGGTAATCAATCTCTTCCCTTAGCTGAATGCTAATAGGGGGAAAATGAGATTTGGCTAGCCATTGTGCATTCCGAAGCTGCCAGATTTAAAGTACTATGCACCTAATAGTAGGAATACTTTATTAAAGAAGCAGGTCTACTAAATAGATTCTAAGCTGGTAGAAGAAAATATGCCAAGTATTTAAGGATGGTAGCAAATTCTTACCGAGGCTTGGATCCTAAGTAACGTGAGCACAAGAAAGTTTGTGTGCCCCACTTCAGTGGCCTCTAAAAAACCTCTCTGCTCTAGATTGGGCAAAGGCACCTCCTGTGAGAAGTGGGATTGTGCAAGGGCCCTCTTAGGATTTAGAAGAAGGCCCCCGTTCTTCAGTAGCCTTTTACACCCCATTCTAAACCTTATCCTCAAAAGAGGCTTTTGGCTGCTGGAGTGGTGAGAAGGGGATGAGCAAGCCTCCTTGGGTGAGCTTCCTTCTGGTCATGCTACTGAGGATCCAAGCTACTGGGACTGTTGTCACATAACAGTGGCAAATCGTAGGTTAATTAACCTGTGATCACCACAGTTCAATATTCATCCCCAAGTGGGCCAATTGGGTTCTCCGTGAGAACCAAAACCCAGGCACTTCAAACCGCACCCACCATCGGGAAAAACCTCCTTCATGCTTTTTGGGATGTGGAAAATGTTAAATCTTTTAAACACCTCCCGAAACCGCATCTTTTCACACAGGATTTTCCTGGGCTCTAACTGTAGCTGGGTTTATTTTGGTTTTACATTGTATTTTTAAACTAGTGTTATGTTTTGATCTGTATTTTATGGTTTTCACTGTGAACTGCCCAGAGAGCCTCGGCTATTGGCCAGTATACAAATGAATAAATATGTGAGTTAAACAAATCATTTTTAACCTTAATACTAATTGTAGGTTAACTGGGTTGTTTAATTCACAATTAAGCTATAGTGTCCGGGTTTACATCATGTAGCAACTCTGAGCAGGAATATCCAAAATGGCCTCAGAACACACCTGGCACATGCCATGGCAAATTGTGGGTTACATGCAAACTGGGTCATTGTCTCTTCAAAGACAGGATCTCCCCTGTCCACTGGAGGCATCTTGTCACTATGCTACTGAAATAAGAACTTTGTTTTCAAATAATTATGTATCTAAAATTGTTCTTGCAAATTAGTGTGGCCTTTCTGGCTGCTTACTTAGTAGCCAAATGTTATCTAAACTGCAGTTGTGCTCATGTTCTTCTTCAGTTACAAAACAGCACTTCAGAATAATCATTTTAACAGTTGGAATAGGGTCTCCTTTTTAAAGTAAGTGTGCTGACCTCTTTCTCTGGAATGCTTTATAAAGTAATGAACGAAGACATCTTAACTGTATTTCTTTTTAAGCTCTATATACAAATACCTGAGGAAGATCATTCTCATAATGCTAAACTGTGGTTTTGATGCTGTATCTGAACCAGCTCATTAAGAACAGTGATATTGTAAGTCTGTCTCCAACCTAACTTGCGTTACTTGTATTTTGTTCAGACTCATCAGATATTCTTTTCATTTTTGCAGGCTTTTTGTGAGGAGTATAGAGATCCCTTATGAAAAAGTAAAGCATCTAAGGAAGGGTTTGTTGGCATGACTCTTTTTACTATGCTGATATAAAACTTTTTTCCCCCATGGGCCATTTGAAAATAGGGGGTGGTTTCAGGTGTTCTACAAATCAAAGAACGGAACGCATATTTTAATACCTACTCTTGCCTTTCTAGTGCAGTGGATGTGCCTATTTTATGAGCAAAGTTCTATGAAGTTGGGTGTATTGACTGTAATCTTTACTCCCCGGTGAGGCCCAGCATTCCTTCTGTTCTGTATTTGGAAGAATAGTGGCTGTCAACGTTTCCATGGACCATTCTGAATGGAGCTCATGGATCATCTGTGTTTTGCAGACCAACATTTGAGAACCTCTTCTATAAATGTAACTTTTCTAGGTCCTTCTTTCTCAAGCCTGAACTTGATATTTTGTGAAGATGATTATTGTAAAATGTGCAAATGTGCTTAAGGTTGCAAACATTCTTTGTAAAGTAATCCCTATGTGACTGAGTTGTTTCCTAATTAGCAATGTGAGTCCTTCACTTCATGGTTTCAGATTTCAAAGTTTGAATTTCCGTTGCTTACGTCTCCCTAACTCCATAGCTTAAAAGTTATGAAAAGCTACCTTATAAGAAGTTCTTCTAAGGAGGCAATACTCATCTTGCATGAGCCATAGGATGTGATGCTTGCTGGCCACTGTGTACAGAGGTTGTACCATACCATCAGATGCTAGGTGAAAACTGGAAGGCCATCATTGTGTCCTGCTTGTGAGTGTCCAGAGCCATATTGGCTAGCCACATTTAGAGATGCAATGCTGTATTAGATTAACCTTGGTCTGATCCAGGCAGGCACTTAAGATTTTTCCTGTCTCTAAGGAATTCATTTTTACACACTTTTTGCTACTTGTACAGTTCAACTTTTTAGGCTGCTATTTCAATTCCAACATCTACAATCTTTTGCTAAGCTTGGGCCTAGGGTCTCAACATGTTTAAACCTAAAAACACATTATTCTCCTCCAATCAAATTGCTACCCATTTTCAATCTTGTTTCATTTCCTGGCTCTCCTAGGAATCCTTCAACTACTTTCTACCAGGTGTTCCATTCGAACAAGTTACGAGAATCAAAGAAGCTCTGGGATAGGTATGAATACTTAAGTTTGGAAAGCATACGTGCTGATGTATGCATGAAGAGCTTTGCACTGTGCAGGTTTCTTGTCATCAAGTTTCACTTTAACATCTTCCGCCTTTCTCCTCAGTTTACCTACTGTGATTTGACTAGTGCAGCCACATCCAAAAATTAGATTGAATAAATGGTGGTACTTTTCTAGACCTCATGGAATCTAGCTCCATTTTGTGCATTGCTGCCTTTTCATTTTGTAGCTGGGAGAAGAGGCATGGTAATTAGGTTCCCCTAGTGCTAGAACAAAAAATGCTGTTGATAATAGTGATCAGCAGCCCTTTCGATGACTAAGGCTGTTTCTGCACCTGCTTTTCCCCCCAGGATCATCTCTATGCATCCAAATGACACACGGGGGATCCCAGGAGCAGGCAGGGATGATCCCTCCATTTGCCTGGAATATTCCTTAGGTGTAGAAAGGGCCTAAGAGTAGTGATCTTGAATGACTACAATATTTTTGAAAAATCAAGGCATTTAAATTGCAGAATAAAAACAGTAAATATGGGGTTTCCTTTGATAGAAATATCTGGCAAAATAACTATTATATCTTGAGCAGCTAAAATTGGGACATGAATGGAGAAAAGCTTTGAAAGAGGATTCAGGCACGGCTAGGCACTTGGCGAGAAACTGCAACAAATCCAACTTTGAGGATACCACTTGTCAAAGTTGCATTACTAATTCAACAGCTGCAGTTTGGCTTTTTCACAATATTAATATTATAGATTGAAATCCTGGTGGCTTTTCTGGCTTACAATGTTCTTGTCTGTCTTAGGTTTTCTACTGCTAGTTGAATGTTAAGCACCATCATTTGTTTGCATTTGCCTTATTGAAGCAAAGAAAACTTAATGGCTTGCTTGATTCATATGCTTGCTGACTTTAGAAAGGATGCATTCTAATTTGAAGAATTACAGGATTTAAGATCGCAATAGTCTGAAGTGCTGTCATATTCTAAATTAAAAATAGAAGAGCTCTTAACTTCTAAGAACTCTGTTTTCTAAATTGAACTTCAGTTCAATTAATGATTCTCTACTGCTGTTCAGGGCTATCACATCACTGGAATTTGAGGAGAAGAAGAGAGAAAACGGGATATTATGATATTATCTAGTGTAGAAATGAAAGATTTAAGTTACCACAACTAACTTAAGTCCCATTCATTTCAATCGGTCTACTTTAAGTAGGACTAACATTGGATACTACCCTGGGTGTCCTCAAAATACTGGATACTATACTCTAGAACCTGTGATGACCTTTCCTACTAGCTTCGCATAGTTGTTAAACAGCATAGGGGGCAGAGATGAACCCAGTGGTATCTATCCCATAGGTTCATTCCAATGGGACAGAGTAGAACTCTCTCAGCATCATCTTTGGAAACCTTCCTGTCAGACAGTGCCATCTGCTGCAAATTAGTGCCAGGTAGTCCATGGCTGATGGATGCATGGGTCTGCAATTAAAGCATCTCCAAGAGCAGGCCTGGGAAAAGATGTTGCCTGAAACCTTTGGGAGCTGATGCCAGTCAGAATAGTTAATGGTGGTTTAAGCAACTTCTTCCATACATTCAGTTTCAGATTGCTCTCTTATTGCCTGTCTAAAATTTGCTTTAGCCTCTCATTATTTTGTAGTCTGATATTTCCACATTGAGAAATCTGTAACATGAGACACGTAAGACCTTTGAATGGGGGACCCTTCTTAGAGAATACATATGGTCTCATCAGTAATTACCTTTAAGCAGACCTTTTTTATTTCACCTTGTGTTTTATTCGCTTTTTGTGCAGTTAGGTATGTTAGCTGCTGATAGTTTTGTGTGTAGTCTTGATTCGTTTTAATTGTATTTGAAATACTATTTTATTTCCTAAACTTTTGTAAACTTGTGAAATTGTTTTTATCTTGAAAGAAGAGGTATAAATGATTAAATTAATGAAACCTAGGTACTCTATCTAAACAAGCCACATAAAAGGGGTGGGGTGGATTTTGGAATATAATCTACTCATATCTTCCTGTCCCTATTTTTTTTTTTGTAGTTCATGGGTTGAATCCGTTTTTTGCCTCCTACAAACTAAAGGGCTCATTACCAGTGGAAAAGGGGAATTTTAGTTTATCGTCCCCTATGCCCCCCGAAATCTGCTCCAGAGGTTTTGGGACCCTTGGACATAGTAGGAGGTGCCACCTGGGGGCAGCAGTGGGAAGGCGAAATCAGCAAAAAAAAGATCCCCTCCCCCATTCTTTGTACTAGTAGAAGCATTCTAAACAAAACTCCACTCTGATGATACTGCCAGCGAAAGCAAACTCTGGATCCAACCATTGACTTCTACTTAAGTTTACAACTTTTCAGCTAAACATTGGGATTTTACATATATGTATCCATATATTTTATATCAGGAAATGTTAAGGGATGTAAAAGATGCTTTTATGTAATTCGGTTTAAGTCACCATTTCTCTCTCTCCAATGTTCAGAGGTGAATGCCAGAACTTATATATTCAAAATGGCACCACCCATGCAGAAGAGGGAGGTATCAACAGGGTCAGAGAAACTCCAAAGTTTGCAGAAGTACAGAACATCTGGTGAAGAAAATGCCTGGCGAAAAAAACACCCCATCCCAATAGTTTACAGATTACTGTCTGCTCAGGAGCCGTTGAACGCTGATTGAGGGGATGGGAAATGGGTGGGGCTGGAGTAACTGGAACACTAAACACAAGCACTCCATACTGCAAAATTTTGTTGCAGGTTCCATTTGTTACACTGTTTAAGAAAGTATAGCACAACCATTTTAAGAGTGAGGGATTATGAAACTTTTGAAAGATTATTTTAAATTAATGTGTACATTCAGCTAGCTGCCTCTTGGCCAACATATAAAGCAATTATGGAGAGGGCATTGCCTCAGAGGCAAAGTTTGACAAGGATTAGGTATTGTATGCATGCTGAAGCTACCCATAGATTCAAGTACGCGTTTGAAGGCTTCCTGTGTTGTACTTGTGAGAGTTAATAAAGTGTTTCTCTTTGTTAGCCTTATTATTGGCAATCTGAATATGTACTAGAGCAGTTACGTCTAACAGGTTGCATCTTGTGTTTATTTCTGGCCATTCTGCATGCTATGCGGCATGGCTGGATTCCAGACACAAAGATGTCATGCATGAAAGCTGCCCCGAGCAGCTTTGAGCTGGTACATAAAAACAAAGAGAATAACATGATTTGTGTTGATTGTGCACTTTACTGGTGGGCATGACTTGGAAAACCATAACTGAGCAGAGACTGAATGCGTGGGAGAATTGAGTGATGAATAAACCCCATAATAGCGGAGTTGTATGGTTGAAATCTGCCAAGATGGTCTACTGATCTTATTTTGTTTAGTCATCTGTTTTGGTCTCATCTTCTGGAACAAATGCAGAACTTTTAAACACATGTTTGGGTGTTAAGCATGACCTATAAATTTTGGGTATATTCAGACAAGCTTCTCTTCACAATAACAGCAGGGGACCATTCATATAACAAAAAACGTCTTACGTTGTAACTTTAGCTGAAAAGAGGTCACTAGCATTACATCGCATATTCAGACAAGCTGCTGCTAGACAATGCACTTCGCTAAATCACTAATGAAGGCATGTTGCCAATGGTGCAGGGTCTGCAGCACAATATTCTGCAAAACAGTTATTCCTAGTTGTTTTGGCTCTGGTGGGCTAAATGGGAGCTGGTTTAAAAGCCTTCTGCTTGCTTTGGGGAGCTGGTTGGCAGCTACATTGTTTAGCTCCAGGTTGGCCCACTGGAAAATGTGACACTTTTTCTTCATGTATAAATGTTTTCTTCATATATAAACATTTCCCTAACTTGGAGTGGGTCTCTCCCACATTTCACCGTTGCCTTCTGCTTGCCAGAGGTTCTGCTGCTCTTCATGAAGCTGTTTCTTGGAAGGCAAAGGAGGAAAATTGGGGATGTGCAGGCAGCTTGTGGCTCACTCACCCAAGTCTTCTGTCTTCTTTTAGGGAGGATATCATGGATCGCTGCCTAGCAACTATCCGAGAACCTCCCAATTTCCACTCATTCATCTGTCTAAAACATAAATGGGCAAAAGCTGGGCAGTGAGGGGAAAGAGTAGAAGTAGAAAGAAGATACTTGACTTAGTAGACCAGTTGGTGACTTCCACAGGTTTGTCTTAATGGCAGACCTCTAACAGAATATTTTCTTGAATGTTTTTTTCAGCATTCCCTTGGAAAAGAGATTTTCAGCAGCTATAAAGGTGACACATTTTCCAAGAGGGGGGTGTCATTTGAAGCTGCTGCCAGAACTATGATTGTCTTATAGGCTGCTATGGAATAGTACTATAGTTTTTAACATTTGCTTATAGCCTAACATATAAAGTGTATTTTAAACAATTGATTATGCTGTAGTATATTGCATGATATACCTCTGTTTTGGCACAGCTGGATGTGTAAACTTGTTCAGAATTTTTAGTGAGGTCTGAAAAAATATATTACCTTGTAACTACATTTTCTAAAGGGATATGGTGTGCTCTCTTGTGACTGGTAATTTTCTTGGGAGTATTTTGAAGCTAACAGAACTGTGAAGAAGTAATTGCAAGAGACCAAATACTGCTGTGTAACATCCGACACACAACAGAATGATTAAACTCTAGTATTTGAAGAAACCTATATTTTATTTCATCTTAAATGAATATCTGAGGATAGTTGTGATAGCTACATAATTAAAAGTGTTTCATAATTTTAAGCTGATTTTTTTTTTTTACATTAAAGTTGATCACACAATGGAGGCTTCCTTTGGGAAGCCTCCATGTTTTTTCCTGCTCACCATTTGAACATTGGTTGCTAGGTGCATTAGTCTCAGGAGACTTACCCTTCTTAGATAACTCACAATAGGAGATTAGGGAGGGGCATAGAGTAAGTTATTTGAAATTAGACTTCTAAAACATTTCCGACAAGTCTTACTAAAATATCTTAATATTTGCTTGTTAGCTATTGCAAGGTTTGTAAAAATCATAGGGCCCAGTGAATGAGAATGTCTGCAGCTATAGCATTGGACCACTGGGAGCCCCGTGCAAGAGCAAGATAGAAGATTAATAATCCCTTTAAAAAAACACACCAAACATTAACATTGTAATGCATTGAGATTACTTTTTAATGATTTATCAAGTCTTTGTCAGAGTATTCTTTTACTACTGCCATTTTGAAGAACAGAATCTTTTTCAAGTTGTCCCAGTGTGAAGTGAGGACCTTATTTGAGAGCCTTGCCTCCATTCCTGCAGGAACAGTACAGCAAACAGTGGTCCTGTGCAGATGAGAGTATTACAGCTAATGTGATGGGTCTTTGTTATTATGAATTCACGTTTCTTGTGAATGCATTTCTTGTGAATCTGCCATGGGAAGTATCCCTGATGTGATAAAGTCTGCATGTTCTTGGTGGCAATTACATTTGGAAATACTTCTTAGTATTAAAAAAATCCCACATTTATTGCAAACATTGCACCTTAGGGTACCTACATGTAATCCTTCATGTAATTGAAACATGTTAAATTTGCTTGTTCTTTGGATCCATGTTTTTCAGTGATGATGAACTGAATGAAGTTTGAAATGCATTTAGTATTGCTTTATATAGTACAATTCCTTTTCATTCAGTTATTGAGTATATATTTATTTTTCTCCATGTTGCTTGAGTACAACCTTTTTGTTGGATAACACATTCTTAATCAGACCAGTTGAGAAAGCAGTTTACTTAACTACCAGGACTTTGCATTATGTTAATATAATTCTGAAAACTCCATTTTGTGACTTGCATAAAATCTCTTTATCACTATCCAATAACTTAGATTATTCTAATGACTATGGAGTGCTACTGAGTATGGAATTTAGTACATATTCAGAAAACCTGGAAATCTTCCACTTTTTCAAAATGATATGAGGTGCCACATTTTTATACCATCCTTCATCACATGTTCCCATGGTAGTTTGCATCCAGTAGGAAAATGTTGCTTTTGTAAATTGTTGTTTATAACAGCGGTGGCCAGAAAGTAGATCTCCCAATGTTTGGACTTCCAACTCCCAGTATTCCTAACCATTGGTCATGTTGGCAGGGGCTTCTGGGAGTTGAAGTTCAAAACAACTGGAGATTGATCTTTTGCCCACACCTGGTTTATAGCATTGATTTCTGAAGAACTGAATTACTTAGAAAAACACACAGACAGTACCACCAGGTGATGTTTAGACATACTGTAGCGCTGAATGAGGATGTAATTTGTCTGTTCTTGCCTTAGAAGAATGCTTTCCATTTCTTCATTGTTGAAAGCATAATATCAGTTTCAAGGGACTGATTATAGTTGCATATTCATGTCAATGACCTGGTTCGCATATAATGACAATCCTGAGTACAAGTTGTTGTTGAATTGTGGTTTGTCATTATGTGCGAACCCTGCACTATGGTTTGTTAACCATAAACAACCCAGAGTTTACAACCAACAATTAACCATGGACTCTCTTCCTGGGTTATTCGTGGTTAACAACCCTTAGTTAAATAACAACAACCACGATTCAACAACAACCCATAATCTGGCTTGTCGTTATGGGTGAACCAGGCCAATAACATTTTGGCACGTGTATAAATCAGCGTTCTGGTACCACCCCACCCCTGAAGTATTGAACCACAGCTCCCATGGTCATTGGGTGTTACAAACTTTTGCACAAGTTTAAAGTAGTTCTTTGGATTGAGACCTAAATTTGCCACATGCTTTCCATGTCAGTTCAGTTGGAGGGCAAAACAATTAAGTGAATAAGTCATTTACTTAAGAAGTAAGAAAGAAAAGAAAACCTTTTCTGAAGATGAAAACCACCAAGAGACAGATTGGTATAAAAACCCATTTTAAAATTGTGACCTTGTGTTATTTGTGAATATGTTCTTTTACAAAGGAGAAGATCAAGAAAGACCTTTGCTTGCTTCATAACTTAAATAAAATAAACACCTATGTCCCCATTTTTTTCTAACTTCCTCATGCCAATATAGGAAGTGAAAACTTCAAAACTGGGGAAAAATAAGTTGGCAGGATTGTTTTTCAGAATTCTTTCTTCACCGTGTCTTGCAAAAGCTTGATATCCAAACTTGATTAAATGTGCTGACTATTGATTGGGGTTTATTTCTGTGTTACAAGAATGTAAGGGCCCTAGAAGATCTGAGGAGTGTTTTCTTGATGCTCAAGGTGTGTGAAGTTGAGATGTCTAGGAAGACTGCTTGGACATGTAAACACTTGACCATGTGAAATATTAAGAGACTGCTTTTTGTAGGAGTGCATGGAAACCCCTCAGACATTAAAAGAACAACTATTCCTTTCATTGGCTGCTTTTAAAGGAGATAAAATCAACACTTTTGTTTCTAAATTCTTCCTTGCCTGTTTTAAAAGGCTTGTTAAAAGCCCAAATTTTCACATGGATGTTTAAATTGTTCGCTCTTGAGCAATATTTCCTTAACATGTTATGTCACTTCCCAGTACTATATTTAAGAAATTTATATCTCACCTGAAGTTTATAGCTATAAATAGTAAACAGATAGGAAGTGAGAGAAGATCATGAGTACACAGCTACTAGCAAGAACAATGTAGTGTTGATTAATTTGTTCAGTCACTGTTCCTGCTGGCATGAAGATTAGCATGATCCCATATTGTCCCTGCAATGGAAGCATGTTGACTGTTTTATTGTCTTTCAGTTTGGGTATTTATGTTAATGAGAAGTTCATGAAGATATGCCAGGAATAATTTTACGAACTCAAAGGAAAGAACAATAGTTGATACTTCAAGTATTATGCTTTTCTGGAAATACATAAGGCTACTTGACTAAAATTACTCCATCTCTTGTTACATTCACCAGCATTCCTCTAACCTGTTGCCCTCCAGATGTTTTGGACTTCAGCTGCCATCGTCCCCAGTCAGGAATGGTCAAGAGTGCTGGGAGTTGTAGTCCAAAACATTTGATCTTGTTTCTCAAGTAGTGTTCTAGCATGAGGTGTACAAACGCCCTGCATGAATGCAAGACCTGTTTCCATGTAGACATTCATTTTTAGTCCATTTAAAAGCCAATATGAAGTAATAATACTAATACTTTGTGACTAGTAACCTGTCTTAATGGTTTTAAATAAAGGGGAAAGCAATATATGTTATATTAGTAAAATGGTCAAAAACCTGACATTAGAAGTTGTGTATTGAAATTCAAATTCATTTTATTACTTCTGATTTAACTGTAGTACATTAAACTTGATCTTCCTGTATGTAAATAAATGAACATCTTCATATACTTGTTAATCTGAACCTTTTCATGCAGCTCATAGTCAAGTAATAGAATTCGCTACCACTAATTTGGATGGCTTTAAAGGGGGATTAGGCATTCAGGGAAGATAAGGCTATCAATGGCCACTGGCCTCTCAATGCCAGTTACGATGATACACAAGTGTAAGGATGCTATTTTGATCATGTCCTGCTTATAGGCTTCTGGTTGGTCACTGACAGTGGAATGCTGGACTAGATAGGCCTTTGGTCTGATCCGGCACAGCTCTTGTTATGTCCTTACATTCTTAACTGTACAGTGTTGCTTGTTAGTCCCTTTTGCAGTGTCATCACCTGAAAATAAAAAGTTCTCAGTGCTGAAGCATGCTTATGATCATTTAAACTTGAAGGCTGCCGACTCTCTTTACAGGATTGCGCCCTGAATCCCATTGGCTTCAACTACTTCCAATTGCTTAAGTAAAACACCATCTCTCTCAACATTTTGTGTGCATACAACAATGAGTTGGGAGTGTCCAAAGTACAGTACACTCTTATTTACAGTGTGGTTTTACTGTAGATAAAAATGACCGCTTTTGCCATATTAGATAATGTCTAAGTTGGCTGTGCATACTGTCATATTGGACAAGCCAAACTTGCATCAAAATGTCACTTTCATGCACACAAAAGGACCTGAGTGGTTGGCTTGGTTATGATTATGAACTATTCCAGCTGCACTTCAAGGCTGCTCAAATATGGCAAACCATGACAACCAGTAGGACAGTAGCAATACTTCTTAAGAGCTGTGTGCACAGCTTAAGCAAGGGCCATAGACTTCATAGATTCACTTTGGGCCCAGTCTGGCAAGAACTAGTCATGTTTAAGTCCCAATAAAACATTAAATGTTCAATTCCCATTGATTTTGCTGGGATTTAAATATGTTTCTCTTCATCTGGCGTATAATCCTTGTTTGAGGATATCATTCTTATCTGCTTGTTCCTGAGTATATGGAGGTAAGACTGACCAAGTTTAGAGGCTTGTAATAATCACTAAGATTGATAAGAAAAACTTTGAATATGGAAAAGCACTGTATAAATACGTTTTGTTTTTAAACATGATGGAAGCCATTATAAAATCCACAAAGAATGTCTGCCTTTCATCCAGTTTTGTTGAGCAACATTCTAGTAGTCAGTAGAGTTCATGTATATGTGTTCTGTCTTCTCTTTTAAACAGTGCATCTGGTGCGAGTGTTGTAGCCATTGACAACAAAATAGAACAGGCAATGGTAAGTAGGGAACTGAACTATTCTTCTTACAACTCTACTGATTGTGTAACCTGGTATCCTCATCTTTGCCTAAGATCCATTGATGGATTGAAAGACTGTTATCAGAAGGAGATTTTAAGGTAGAAAATCCCAAAACAGATACACAATTATTTATCAACCCAGAGCTCCACATAGATGTTGAACAGCAGCCAGTTTACATAAGAATAGTATGGCATAATGTACAGCATGAACATGGCAGGCTTCAACCTGCTGCTTGCCTGCTTTTTCTCCTTGTGCAATGCCATTTATGCAATTCCATTATGAGCAAAGTAGCACCAATTTTAAAGTCATTCGAGAGCTAATGTAGTGCCAGTCTCCAATATGTTCATGAACTTTCAACACTAAAAATGTCTCTGCAAAGTGATACACTTAACACAATGTGATTAATATTCATCATCCCAGGTTCTGAATTTTTATTTTGCAGAAAGGCAGTCCAAATCCTGCAGCAGGGCTGCTGTAACTTTGCCCATTCAAACCTTTGTTGCATGAAAAACTTTGGTATTGCTTGTTAAAATCTTCTAATTTGTCAGCAAGATCTTAAGTACCACATAGTGGCTGGTTTGCACAAGCACCACCCACCATGGTTTATTTAAGACACAGTGGGTTGCAGTGCATCCTAGGAACCATTTTGAATATTTAACGCGCGGGAGTGGGGAGTTGCCATGGTTTTCGTATCATCTTAATCTGGGTGGCACAGATTGTTTGAGGATTAAACAATTCCCAAATAAACCATCACAAACCATTGTTTGAGGGGTTTTTAACCCTCAAACAACCCCTGATGCACAGGTTTAGGCAACATGACAAACCATGGCAACCCCCTGCTCCCAAGGGTTAAATATTCAAAATGGCTGCTGGCACCCACTACAGCAACATACATTAAATAAGCCACAGTGGGTTGCACTGATCATGCAAACTGTATGGATTGTTGAACTGTAAGTTGTGTTGTGTGAACCCCATTCATGCTAACAAACCATGGGTTATTAACCATGAACAACCCACAGTTCACAATCCGACAATAAACCGTGGGTCATTTGTAGTTAATAAAACCATGATTTATTAACACAGGTGGGTTCACACAACACAACTAATCCACGGTTCAACAAAAGTCTATATTCAACCTTAAGTATGGGTTGTCGTGTTGTGTGAACCCAGTCATAAGCCTTTATAATCAACTTTGAAAGCGTAACACTTAAGATTCTTGGTCTACTAAATTCTCATGCTCTCCAGCCATCTATGTTTGGAGAGAAAAAAATAGAAAACTAAAATCCTTAGTGAATTTTAAAACCATGTCCCCCAAAATTGGCTTGGGTGAACCATGGATAGGCATTTACCTTTTTTCTCCCCTTCCCCTAAATCTAAGTGAATATTGGCCAGAACTAGCTGAATATTCTCATGCCATTTCCTGGATGTGTTGGCTCTCACCAACATTTATGTGAATTTACTTATCAGCGCACTGAAAACAAGTGTGGAGTGCTAATGTAGTAACTTTTAAAGACCTGTGTGTCTTCAGCTGCCATTTTGGAGATCTCTCAATTAAAGCATTACCTAGTCTTCCAAGTTATTTTAGTTACATATTATTTAAAACATTTTATATCCTGCATTTCCACAGAAGCCTAGGAAAATAATGTCTTCACCTGACATGAGACAAGTGAGCCTCTCTGGGGAGGGTGTTCTCCAGATGGGTCACACCACCACTGTGATCAGTTGCTACCTAATCTCCAAAGGAAGGGGCATCAGGAGCATGGTCTCTGAAAATATAAGTGAACAAGCAGGTTCATATAGAAGAAGGCTGCCCTTCAGACAGGATTTTTTTTATAAGACAACTGATGCCACTTGAATACCCAGTCCAAGTTGGACAAGACTAGGGAGTCACATATTATTAATCGGTATTTATAGCCATATGCTATTTCTCAGAGCTGTTGAGCGTCCCTGTGGTGCAAGTGGGTTAGTTTCCAAAGTACCAGTTCTGTAAGCCTCACTGTCACTGCTGCAAATAAGAGTAGACAAAGGCTTTATTCATGCATAATCATAAAGAATGTACAGAACTCAAGGCTAAACCCTATACCAAATTGGGGGGTGACTTCAGAAGCACGAAAGAAACACTCTAGCTTTATTGAAGAATAAAAGGATTAATTCATACATAGAAGAGAGCTTCTGTAAAACAGATCTATGGAAGGCTCCTTAGACTTTAAAAAAAATTGCTGCAAAAGTTAGCCAAGATGAGAAGTCCAACTGATGGCAGTTGCTTTCTTACATTTGCCAACATATACCTGCAATGTTGGCTAAGGAATATCGAAAGTATGTAAGTAAAGAAGAAATAACTATCATCCAATTTTTAAAAGCTTTCTTTCAGTGCTGCTTACTCAGCCCAGAAAACAAGTTCTTTCTCTGTCCATCCTGGAAGCCCACTTGAGGTCCTTGGGCAGTTCTCACTCCATCTAATCTACCTCACAGGGGTGTTGAGGCTAAAATAGTGTTTGAACTCCCTGAAAGAAGTGTGGGATTCTAATGTAGTAGTAACTTTTAAAGACTTGTGTGTCTTCAGCTGCCATTTTGGAGATCAGTGAATTAAAACATTACCTAGTATCTATACGAAAACGTTAAAAACCATTTTGAAGAGAGTTTAGTTTTTGAGAGCCATGGTAAAAGTACACATTATGTAAACCTACATAGCATGCAGTACTTGATCTGGATTAGGTCTTCTGTGCATGGGAAATAGAGGTTTAATCCTTCTTTCTGCAGCTGCGGTCCCCCTCCTGAAATTCTCCCAGACATAGCAGTTATACCAGAAGTAAAAAAACATTGGCACCAATGGAGACTTCTAAATTATCAGGAGCTGCTGTGTGTATGGGTGGGGAGAGAATTCAGGGGAGTCGTGGCTGGGGAGGGGAGGGTTAAATCTCTCCCTCCCGGGGTTCCAAAGCAGAACAGGATTCCCATGCTTACTTTTGAGTAAAAGAAAAATGCTGCACGCTGTGTACTTGTAGCTTGACCTGTATAATCTTTGTACTTGAAACAAGTCTGTCTTCCTAAAAGCAACATATATACTGTAGAGTTTTGTTTTTTAAAGTGGTTTGGGAGTTGGCTCTCTTATAGTAACGTCATCCCATGGCAGTGTGTGTGTATAGTTAATCCTTTGTGCTTCATTTCTAGATATTTCTATCTTACTTGTGTTGCTAGGATCCAAATTTAACTGACAATGAAGTTATGCCCAAGATTTTTTTTAGCAAAGTTAGGAGTCTGCAATAAAAAGCTCTAATGATTGATTTTGCCATTTGCAGGATCTGGTGAAAAGCCATTTGATGTATGCAGTCAGAGAAGAAGTGGAAGTACTGAAGGAACAAATAAAAGAATTAGTTGAAAGAAACTCTTTACTTGAACGGGAAAATGCACTGTTAAAATCTCTCTCAAACAATGATCAGTTATCCCAACTTTCAACCCAACAGGCCAACCCTAGTAGCACTTCTCAACAGCAAACAGTGATAGCACAGCCTCCGCAGCCAACGCAACCTCCGCAGCAGCAGCCGAATGTCTCCTCAGCATAAAGCTTTCTTGCCTCGTTAAGAAACTGAAAGCAATCTGTCCTTGTGTGCCACTGGTGTTCTTTCCACTTTATATGAAAGCGAGTAGCCATGCTTCAGTTGTGTGTTTTGGCCTTTTCAGTATTAGACAATCATTCTACAAGAGCTTTCCCTCACTGAGATGTCATACAGCACAGTTGGTGTCCAATTAGGCCATCCGTGCACAAGGGAAATGATAGAAGGAGTTATAATGCAAAAGTCTGCATTTATTTGGTGCACATGAGTGGGGTCTTTAAGAGCTTTGGCGAGGCTCTTCAAGGTTTCCATTATTCATGGATTACTTTGAGCCTTGCTTTTTCACATAGTAACAATTCATTTTAGAGCCACTGTTCTTTCAATTACAAGTAACATTTGCCTACATTAGTTTCATTTATTTGTGTTTTATTTATTACAGGGCTGCTATTCATAATGTACATGAACAATGTCACAGAACTTTTAATTTTTTAAAAATAAATGTAAGTATCAGTAAAATTGATAGACAGGATTGAGTTTAATAGATAAAATGTTTAGGCAATAATTGAACAAAAGAATCCTGGCATATTTCTAACACTAATGGCAATTTACCTTTTGGTATTTATTTTCAGTAGTTAAGACCCAGCTTGAATGTAAATTTTTGTATAGTGTAAGTATGAAGACCATAGTGCATCTGTACAGGTAGTCGCCAGTCATTGTGATATAATAATTGATGGGCTATTTTGATGAAGAAAACTTTGCTCATTTCTGTTTCTACTTTCGAATAGAGAAATTGCCATGATTCCTCTGCTTTTTGACATTTCTTATGATTTTTTTTTTTTTGGGTGGGAATAAAAAGCTGTGAAATTGTTCAACCTACTTTGTAACCAAAGAAGCAAAGCTGTGTAATTGAGTTTTTATTTTATAATGCACATTCTTTATGTATTTTTATTTAGTGTTCTCATTCACATTTTTCTTTGCTGTCTAGCATGATCTGCATGACCTATAATCTTTGAACCACTTTCGTACCTCATGTTTTATCCAGCACACTTATTGTGATATGTAATAGTCTGTGAACAATGTCAAATAAAAAAGAAAGAACAGCTAGTGTTGGTGGAGCTGAGCTGGTGTGTTATGCACTAGTTTAAAAATGAAGTGAGCCATCTTTTGTTCATTTAAAATGGTGTTTTGAATTTCGTATGCAGAAAACGTTTTGTTACATTGCAGATTTTAATGTATTTAATAAATGCAACATGCAGATTAAGTGCAGTGTATACTGAGTATTTAAATTAAAATGTACATTTCATAAATACAGTTTCAAGAGACCATTTGTGTATACTAACGTAGTATGTCAGAAGTTGATGTACAATATATTTTAACACTTTCTGAAATTAAACAGCAGTTTTGTTGAAAGATCTGGCTCTACATGTGTTCAGAATGTGAAGAGTGCTTAGGTCAGTATTTAGAATTGTTTTGAAAATAACAGATGGAACGTATTTGGGCTGCAATCCTATGCACACTTACATGGGAATAAATCCATTCCCCATTAAACACAAAATAAGGATTGTGCTGCACATTTTTCTTAACCAGTTTCATAAGCTATAGTTTTGTATTTAAATGCGATAGAATATAGGGCAGCAAAGGATTTTATGACGACTAGCAGGTATCTTATATAGTTCATATACATGGTACCTATTCTAGTTTCTATGTAAACAAGGCTTAATTCTGTAAAGGAATGGCCAACTAGCTGATGAGTATAAAATGGGCAATGGGTTCTGCATCGTACACCATTACATCACTGCAAATGATCTCATTGTTCGAATGTGGATCATCTAAAAATGAAGCAAAGTTTCCTGACATACTAATATGCTAGAACAACATTAGCCAAATTTATAATACCAAAGGCCACTGGTTTTAGCAGGGTACAGTCTTCTTCATAAATTAACGCTAATCAGCTCCCTGTAAAGCCGCCTGCGATACTAAAACAGGGAAGTGAATGCCACCACGATTAGCAATTCACAAATGTACCTTACAGTAACCTATTTAAATTGACCTTGTAGAACTAGCATTCATAATTCTGATTTGGTCACATCACAAAGCGATGCTGCTGCTCTGCTTGACATCTATTATTTCAGGTGATTTCCCAGGAAACATTACATCCAAAATGCAGGAATTTGGCAAAGAAGGAGACTCTTGAAAAGCAAACTTCATTCTAGTAAATTCAGTTGGGATTAAGGATTTAGTAAACCAACGTAACACATGACCTACAAAATACATGACTAAGGCTTTACTTATTTTTAAATGGTCTAGCCCAAGAGTCGGAAACATTTCACTAGGAACAGGCCATTTATGTAGTGGGTACACATGGAGCTTGCTACTTCGCTGTGTATTTCAAATTAGAAAATATGGCAACATTTGACCAGTATACTTTAGGGATTTAAGGTCAAGCAATGTTGGATTCTGGGCAATACGAAACAACAGATGCACCTTTATAAAGCAGAGGTGGGGAGTCTCTCTAGATTCCCCATCTGGCTGTTGGAGTTTCCTTGGATTTCTCCAGAGGGTCGGCTTGGCCTCCAAGTCCCACCCCCGGAGGAATTCTTGCAGTTATCTCTGATCTGATATAATGCAGAGGACTTTGCTGGTGCTGGGATTAGAGGCTCTTCCTAGTACCCGCCACTTCAGTTCACATACTGCTTCCAGCCAGGAACTTGCCCATGCTGAACTTTTCCTCATTGAGAAGTTGTAGAGTGGGCAAAACATCCCTGGCCTCAGCACTGGCTAGAGTGGTCCAGTTGCCTATGTAAGGTTGGCTTTGCCTGCGCTGCACCTTCTCCCAATGGGGAGGACACAGCACAGGTGAAGAATCTGTGACTAAGGCTGAAGCACTCTTCCAGCAGTTGCCTCGGTTGGGGTAGTTTTATTGCCCATGAGCTTTCCCCAAGTTGATCCCCAGCCAAACTGGCCTGCGGTGAGGCATACACATCCTCCTACATCATCCAGCCCACAAAGGACCTGGAGGGGGCAATCACCATGTCTGGTGGGTTGTGACGAGCAAAAAGCTCACTAGCCCATGGGGAAGAAGTAATTGGTGTCAAGCAATTGGAGAGCAGATGAAACTCGGGATGACTAGTGTTTCAAAGGGCTTAGACATGAGTCAGTACCATCACAAGTCTCCATGCTGGGATCTGCAGGGAAACAACTGGTGGATACAGGTTGCAGAGGCCCTTCATGTACCATGTATCATCTGGGTGGGAAAGTACCAATGGCCCGTCGTCCCTGGGACCACATGAAGCTGATATGGCAGCCAGGTAGATCTTAAGGAAGGAAAGTGCCAGACCCTGATCAGAAGAAGCAGAAACTGAAGAACATGTACAACATAACTATCAGACAGGTGGGAGCCCTTTAGAAGTGAGAAAGGCAACAAGGTTGGGTAAACACTATAGGCAGTTTGCAAGCCACTTCTAAAATGTGCCACACCTCTTCTGAGAAGCAGTGACCAGAAGAATTCACCACACTGTCAGTGGGAGAGATGGCAGTACTGTGTGCCATACCCTGCCATGGTCATGTGTCAGGAAATCTCTGAACAGGAGTGCTCGAAGAATTGCCTCTGAAACATTGCCAATACTGTGGAAAACCAGGGCTGGTGGGGGCACCACAGGATGAACAAGACGCAGCTTGAATTCTTTCAGTTTGGCCACCACCCTTTTAGCCAGTGGACAGTTCCAACTGTGCAGGAATGCAGCCCCCAGTGAGGACAGACACAGCTGCGCTTTTCCAAGACTGAGATCCCAGAGTGATCTTTTCCATGGCAAACAGGTTGACATCCCATATTCTGAAGATTGTTGGTAAGCATGAGAGCTTCCACTCGTAAGATGCCCTGGAAGTGCAACGGAGAACATCCATGACCATATTCTAGTCTCCTACTAGGTTGAGAGCAATGGGGAACAAAGTCTGTGCACCAAAGCCACAGTTGCATGGTCAGACGGAGTATGGTTCTTGAATCCATAATGTCCTGCATGTTCAGATAAAAAAACGCAGTGGTATTGCCTGTAGCTGCTTGGATTGTGCAACCCTGCAACATGGCCTTGAATGTCCAGAATGCCATGAGGATGAGGATGATGAGGATGATTTATTACATTTATATACCACCCCTAGCCGAAGCTCTCTGGGCAGTTTACAAAAGTTAAAAACTCCTTTGTGATCACAAGGAGCACCAATAAGTAACTAGCTAACCACCTCTCCTGCTACAAGTACACATGGATACAGAGAGATCTGCAGCGTGCACTCACCATCCCATGAGTGAAGCATCTGCCATAACCGTCCTGAAATGGTGAGGCTGACAAAAGGACATGGCACACATCAGGTATTCCCCAGGAATCCACCACAGGAAAGACTTGGATGGGGATTGAAGCAAAAGGGTGCCAGTGTCCCATTCTGGAGAAACCCTGCAGAGGAATGAAGTCTGGAGCGGGCGCATCCTAAGGTGAGCAAAAGGGGTGTCCATTGTGGAGAACACCCTAAATTCTAGAAGCCTCTGCAGGTATTTGGCCTTTGACTTGGGTTGTGACTGAATCTGGTGAGCAAGCATCCACTGCCATGTTTCTGCCTTGTCAGGAGGCAAATAAGCAAGTCTTGCAACAGAGTCCAAGCAGGCACCAATGAAATGTAGACACCAGGAAAGATGAAGGTGCAATTTGTCCTCATTCACCTGGTGGCTGAGGTCTTTCAGCATGGCAAAGGCAGGGTGCACATTGCAACACAGCACATAAGTAGAGGTGACAAGGAGCCAACCCTTCATGCATGAAAAATAGTGATACCTTCCAGTCTTAGCTGTGCTGCCACCACTGCCATTCATTTTGTAAAAACGCAGGCAGCAGAGAGCTCGAAGGGGAGGACACAGAACTGGAATATCAGTCAACCCAGAGCAAAGTGGAAGAAGCAATGGTAGCCAGGACAGATAGTAACATGGAAATTTGCATTTTGCAGGTTGATGGTAGAAAACCACCCTACCTGACCGAGTAAGGGAGGAAAACATGGTCATGCAGAACGCCTTCGGAGGAAGGAACCTGTTTATGCCCTGAAGACAGAGAATTGGTCTCAGACTGACATCCTCCTGAGTATCATTAAATAATTAGAAAAGAAACTGGTATACTTCTAGCAAGATGGAACCTGCTCTATAGCCCCTTTTGCTGGAAAAGTAGCTGTTTCTTCCCATAGGGAAGAAGAAGAAGTGTGTGGTGCAGAAGATTTCCATTGGAGGAAGGGAATTTTTGCATGGGTGATTTGGAATAAGGCAGCTTCCTACATTCCTATGAGAGCATGAGCTACAGCTCCAATGGTATTCCCACAGTAAGTCCCAACGATGGAAAGAGCAGAGATACTCTGATGCCACAGAGAAACAGGAATCTGGAAATGCCTCCTGGTACCGAGTGAAGCACTTCCAGTGAATGCCTGGATCAGTGCAGAGAAGTCCGTGGAATTCAACAGTGCAGAGAAGGTGGTGGGAGGGGAGGCCTTTTCCCTAATCTCTCCCCGAGAGAAGGAAGTGATACACCGAATGTCATCCAAAGACTGCCAACCTCTGTTGCTTCTCCTTCTTCGGTTCAACCTCAGAGGATGTTGGAATGGTCCACTTAGACTTCTCTTTAGGCCTGGTGGAGGTGCCTTGGGTGCAAGTTGAAGCATGCAGTGTGTCAGTATTGACACCCCAGGTTTGAAAGACAGGAACCATGATGGGGCAGACTCTGTTTCTGAGGAAGCAGCCATAGCCAAGCATGCCTGCGATGTTTGTAAGGACAGTGACTGGGTTCGGACAACACAATAACCCACGGTGGGTTGGGTTATCATGTCATGTGGTGGGACTTTTTTAAACCCATGATGGGTTATTTTCCTGAAATAAGCCACACAAATAAACAAAGATGTGCAGAGTTGAGTTATTTAAACCACCACTGGTTATTGTGTCATGTGGTGAGCACTGTGGGTTATTTTGGTCACCTACAGAGTCACTAGGCAAGAGCAAGAGGAGAGGGAGGCGTAGGGTGACTGTATGACATGAAAAATCCAGATTTGTTAGGATTTTTTATAGTAAATCCAGTAAGCGGGGGGGCGGGGGATTAATTATGAAATTGGAAGAAAAATCCAGACTTTCCCTATCCCTCCACCCACCCAAAGGGCAGCTCTACTTTAATGGGAATTAACAAAAATGCTTACAGATCCATCATTTTTAAAGATAAAGAGATGAAACTTAGCACCATGATATCTCTTAAAGAGGTCTTTAGCCAAGCCAAGATTGAAACAGATCCATTCAGCCACTGATTTTTAGGAATTTTTTAAAGCTTCAGGTTTTAAAATTATTTTTAAAACAACAACAACAACCTGTCATTTTTAAAGATAAAGAGATTAAACTTAGCACCATGATAGATCTTAAGGAGATCTTTAGCCATGCCAAGACTGAAACAGATCCATTTATCCATTGTTAAGGTTTTTTAAGTTTGAGTTTTTAAAATTATTATTTTTAAAAAAATACTTTCATTTTTAAAGGTAAAGAGATTAAACTTGGCACCATGATAGCTCCTTGGTAGGGCTTTAGCCATGCCAAGTTTGAAGTTCATGTGTTGATTTTTAGGGGGGGATTAAGTTTGAGGTTTAAATTAAAAAAACAAAAAACACTGGAGCCATATCCTTCAAACTCAGGTTGCCAAACCTCCTCTTTGAGGTCTAGCACCTTGAGCAGTTTCAGCCCTTGGCATTAAAGGAATCTCCAGTTTTTAGCTAAGAAGTGCTGGGCAAGCAAGGCACCTTTCCTGTTGCAGATTTGGTGGGCAGTTGGGCAACTGGAGCTCAGCATAGGCAAGGCGTCCACCGATCAAAATGAGGGAAAGGAGAGGACAGTCAAAGCAGCCAACAGGGCAAAAGAAGAACAGCCCAAAGGCCTTTTTCTCAGAGTTCCACATCATGGGCAATGAAGGGTCATCCTTAGAGAAAAACTCGCACGACCAACATTGAGGTGGACCATAGGGAGATTGTTTGAGGTTGGAGGCTTTGGTTTGGCTGCAATGACTCAGAGAGACAACAGAGGCTGCACAGACAACCCAGAGACAGCTCTTATAACTTAGACCCCCAATGCTGGCATGCAACGCAGGGCATTAGAAAGAGGGTCTCGGAGTCACATGTTTGTGCAGGAAGTAGACAGGAGTTTGAAGTCTGGATGTGCAAAGTGGTGCCAGTGCACAAGCCTTGAGAAGCTAATGTATATAAGTGAGAAGTGTGAATGGGCGAAGTAGTGTCTGCCGCCCACAACACCCACCCTGATGTTAGAGTAGAGAAACTTGTGACAATCATACACAAGTTTCCCCCCAAAATTGAAATTTATAAATAAAAGAGCCAGCTGGCCGGCAGCAAACCCTGTTAACAGCAGTAGCAGCAGCTTGCAGTGGAATAAGAATACAGTCAGAAAAGATATTTGAGAGAATGGGAGAATGTATCACACAGAGTATAGCAAAAGCTTCAAAACACAGCAAAAGCTACAAAAGTAGGAGTAAGTGAAGTTAATTTCAGATACATTGAATGTCTCACTTGTTCTTTATTTCAGTGATTTTAACATTAAGATGTTATGTAGAACAGATTTGTCTTAATTGTGTGCTGTAAAATAAGATTTGTGACCAAGACTATATTTGGGTGGGCACACACCCCCTTGATGCTGGGCACACACCCTGGGGCCAGATGTATTGGTGGGCACGCTCCCTTGGGGGCCGACCATGTTGTCCTATTTGGTTTCCAAAATATAGTGAAAATATTAATCAATGCAGTTGCTTAATAATCCACTCACAGTTGCTTATTTAACATTGTGTAGGGCGTAACCACAAAATAACTAACTATGGGCTGCTTACTAACCATTCATTGACTATTGTGGTGTCCGAACGCAGCTATTTACCAGGCCAGGTTGGAGACAGAAGCAGTATGGAGTAGGTGATTATGGGCCAAGGAATCAACTGCCTTCAGAGCCTGTTCACACAGAACAACCCTCAAATTAGATGTGTTTTTCCCCCTTCAAGCCTGCTTTGTGAAGGCTTGAGAATGAGTACAAGAATTGACCAAGTGTCCCTCTCCCAGACAGAACAGTCACCGGGAATTACCATCTATGAGGAGAATCTTCCTTCCAGTTAGAGCATTTTTAAAAAATAGTATCTTAGAGGCCACAAGCCCCCTAGGCACAAAGAACAATAAAACGTGAAGAAAATAAAAATGGAAAAAAAGAAAGAAAAAAGGAAATGAATACATCACTCAGCAGGCCCCAGAGACCTGAGGAGTTCTCTAAGAGCCAGAGAACATTCCTAATGCTGCTGCTGCTGCTACTACTGTGGCAGACAAAAGGGAACTGACTGGAAGGCAGGAACCCTAGGCATGTGTGGTGGAGTGGAAGAGTGTGTGTGTGTGTGTGTGTGTGTGTGTGTGTGTGTGTGTGTGTGTGTGTGCGTGTGTGTGTGTGTGTGTCAAAGAGACCACAAAGAAACAGCCTCGATTGTTTATCCATACTTAGGCTATATGTCTCATATGGGCTACTATGGGCTAGCAATGTCTCAATGGGCCTGTTCAGACACTAAGTCATGGTTAGTCTGCTAACCCTTTTGCAGCAAATGGTTAGTGAGCATGTTTAAACCATGGTTATGTAGTCACAGTGATTAGGAATGCTTCACACGACACACTAAGCTAAAATGTTTAACACAAAATGCTTAATCACCATGGCTTAGCTTGTCATCTGAACAGGGTCATTATTAACTAATGCAAGATAAACCATGTATAGAACTTTCTTGTGATGTTCCATAGAACACTACTGGAAGGAGAAGTGGTTTTGTCATAGCCTATGATAGCGGTGGCCTATCAGATGTCATGACGATCTCTAGTGTTGGTAGGGTCTAGAACTGGGATGGCGAATCTTTATTTCCTATGAAGGGCTGATGAACAATGGAAAAAATCAATTGGCCACAGCAGTGGACGGAGCTAGATTCAAAGGTGTGCAGAGTTTGCAGCATGCAGGATGGCATTGCTTTTTCTGTATGGCACCCCGTTCACTCTAACACGTGTGTGCAAAGTGGAAGAGGAAGTGATTCCCAAAGGGGCTGTCCAAAGAGCAAGAGTGGAACCACAGCATCCAAAAAGCTGTATGGTGCTGAGGGCTCATCTAATAATTAGGTTGAAGGTTGCAGTGGTCTTCAACCCAGGTTTAAAACCTGCTGAAATTACTAAACTCGGAAATCTTAACTTTTACATCACAGCTGCATTAAGGGATCCAGAACTGATTTGAACTGCTCCTGGATGAAAGAGTAGGGGGGGGGGAATGATTTGGGGGTAAGTATAAGGGAAGGCTTTGTGAAAGCATGTGGAGGATTATGAAGTATACAAGATCAAGTCAGTCCCTGCAATGGAAAGGGCTAAGAGCAAATTGAGCACAAGAAATAACTGAATGCTGGGAAAGCTAACATTCCATAGTGCAGGAGCAGGCAATTGTGGCCTTCCGAGTATTTTGGCCTACATCATCCTTTGCCATTAGTTATGCTGGCTAGGGCAGATGGCAGCTCCAAGCCAAAACATCTGGAGGGCCACAAGTTGCCCACCCCTGCCATAGTGGTATATCTTTCTGGGTCTACTTGAGAAAAGTAACTTGTCTTTTCTCTGACTTAGGTTAATTTAAACTCCACCCACAAACAGATTTCTCAAGAGTTTGGATTAAAAACAGCAACCATCTTTCACAGAAAACCATCCAGACATTAGAATTGTTAATGTTTCTTATGCATTATGTAACTGACTTTGTCAGTGAAAAGAGAGACATGTGTGCACAAAAATATCATATTTTGGGGATAATACTGCATTTAACAAATTAGCTTGTCTGTATAGGGAAGATTCAAGAAGCAATTAATATAGCAGAACAGCTTCTGCAGGTCAAAGGCATTGCTGAGCTCACCCAAGAAAAGGAGCATGCTGAAAATGAACAAGCATGATGGCATGAAATGGTAGGTAACAGCACTTAAAATACTCTTGTCATTTTATTTTCACAGTTGGATGAATCTTTTGACACAGATTTGGCAACGATGCAAGTAGCATAATTATTATGCTGCTCCATGATCATGGAACGAGATTCCTATTTTTCTCCTCCTTCTAAAGACAAAACAGGTTGACCGATTTACACTGAAATCCTACGCATGTCTATTTGGAAGTATGTCCCATTGAGCTCAATGGGCCTTACTCACAAGTTAATGTGCTTTAATGAGACTGGGTGAAGATGCATAACAAAATAGGTTGTAAAAACTCAGAATGAACATTTTGTTTGTTTTATTTTTGACATATAAGGGAAGTTCTCACCCTGTTGGAGTCTTTTGTTTGAACAGAGTTTAGGATTCCACATTGATCACTTGGAATTATCAAAATAGTTGCATTCTATTGTGCCTTAGGTAGCTGTTAAAACATTTCTTCTAGTAACTGACTGCAGAGGATGCCTCTGTCCACCAAAACCTGGAATTCACACTGAGTTGGGAGAATGGAATATTATTCACATCTCACAGCCAACTGCTTATGATGGCCAACTTCATCCCTCCAGATGTTGTGTGTTTGAGTTCCACTTGTTCTCAGGCCAGTTGCTTCCATTCCACCCAGCAGCAAACAGAAAATAGGTGCCTCCATTCTATCTGAAGAAAAGAGACAGCTGTGGTGGTATCTAAAACTATGGACTACTGAATAAGGAATTATATCTTAAAATCTTCCCTGCTTCTCTTAGAACATCTGATGTGGCCCTTCTCCAAGATCCAGGGGCCTACATGGTATGTGCTCTGTTAGCTTTTTGGAAAGCAGAAAAAGGCCATTTTAGAGGGGGTTTTGTGGCTTCTCTCAAGTGTTGAAAGAACACAGGCGGGGTCATAGGGCTGTGCTATGTAGCCCCCCAGTGGCATGTTCAGCAGCCATGTGAAGGAGCCCTTTGTGTGTGTTGATCTACAATTGCAGAACTCCACATGAGGGGGAATTCTGGGCCAATCAGGATTCCAACTACTTGCATGGAGGTGCTCTTACATGCATACATTTGCATGTGCAAACCCAACCCCTCACCTGCTTGCAAATGCATACACCGGGAGGGGGGGGGAGACTATGCAACATAACTCATAACCCCATCATGTATTTCGATGTGTGATGGGGTTTGAGTGGAAACCCCCCTTTGGCTGATATTTCTAGAATTTTGTCAGTTGGCTGAGATTTCTCTATAATTTTTTAATGGCTTGTTTTATGGCATGTTGCTTCCATATTCTCCCCATATTCTCAATATTCTCAAGTAGACCCAGAAAGATATTAATCTGAAGTTAATGACTTAATGAAATGATGGTCCTTCTGAAATTATTGGCCTGATAGTGGACTTCGGGATTTTTCCATATGGTAGAGTGACCATACAGAAAGGAAGACTGGGCTCTTGTTATCTTTAACAGTTGGATAGAAAAGGGAATTTCAGCAGGTATCATTTGTATGCATGCAGCACCGGGTGAAATACCCTCTTCATCACAACAGTTAAAGCTGCAGGAGTCCTGCACTCTTTTGTAGAATGACCAGATACAAAAGAGGACAGGGCTCCTGCAATGGAAGGCCCATGTTTGCCTTGCTCCATCCTGAAAAGACGGGGTGAATCCCTGACTTTTAAAATGTGGAACTTTTCTGGAAAGCCAAGCAATGGCTTCAAGGTGGCTGCTGCATCATATAATCGACGCAGCACCACTGCTGAGCCACCTTGGGGCTTCCAGAACATATAGACAGCCCCTAACTGGAAATAGTTTCCAAGTTATCGCACCAAGTCTAGTAAAAATGGGAAAGCGTGTGACAGGAATTAAAATGCGGCCAAGATTCTCATCTTCACCCAGAAACATTTTTAAACGTTGCTTTGCTTGGGTCTAAAGGAGCAAAAGTGGGGCTGAGGTAGAACGTGTGTGTTGGGGGACAAATGCCATCATTTGTTGATACGTGCTGTTGCTAGCCTTTACTCGCTGTATCAGCCATCTCCCTATAGCTGCAAAACCCCGTCTTTGTTTTCTGTGTGACAGCACCAGCTTAGTCAATCAACCGCTGCAGTCAGTGTTTGCATCACATGATAGCAGCTAACAAAGAAAACAAAACCTTTTGAACATGAGGCGGAGGGGGAGGGTGTGCAGCACTATGAATGCATACAGAGGAGCCATGCCAGCTGCTCTCTGCTACCGGGTCTGCTTGCCCGTTGGGTCTTTCTTTTTCTTTTTTTAGCACTATTCAGCAATAGCGGATAGGTGCCTGCGCATACAAGAAAAGAGCCAAAACAAACCAAAAAGACAGAGCGCACTGGGATTTGTCGGAAATCCCTGTCCCAGGAAAATACACGAAGAAAAGCATAAGAGATTCTGTGTGTTCACTGCTTCCCCGCCCCCTTTCCTCTCCTTCAATTGGAAACTGAATTTTGACTGATTAAAATCTCGATCCTTCTTTGGAGGTGGGAAAAGGGTATCCTTTCTATTGCAGTGGAAGTATGAAGATGCTTTCACCGGCTTCCCCAGTGAAGAGACTTTGGGCATGGTTGAAGAACTAGACAGATGTGGGGGGGGGGGAGACACGACACTGAAGTCACTTCTCAACTTAATGATGGGCTGGATCCAAATTTAGTCATGCTTAGCATTGAAATCAATGGGACAAGTTACTCATGTCTAATTTAAGCCCTGTTGATTTCAATAGGTCTGCTCTAAGCATGACTAAATCTGACTCCAACCCCTTGTCTGTTAGTCTTTAAAGGGGCTTCAACATTAGAATTTGAACCAATTTCATTTCTTGGATCCCTTTTCGTGGGCGGGTGCTTTTAAAACTCACCCTTTTTAGCTAAAGAGAGGACTCATTCCATAACAAGTAAAACGGGGCAAGGGACTGAGTGAGTTTCATGGTTGCATAGAATTTTAAACTTGAGTTTCAACACATCCACCCCCAATAATTATAATCCATGAAGCCCAACAAAGAGCTCCATCACACCAGCGATTTATCACACTCTTGCCATGCCTAGTATGTGTTTTTGCAGTGGAGTACTCACATGACGTCGGCCCTGTCCTGAGCTCCTCTTGCTTCTTCCCCTCCCTTTTCCATCTTATTTTGGAGTGTGGAAAGTCTGTTTCCCCCCACCCTCCTTGCACAATAAAGCCGCTCTTCCATCTCATGTATTGCTGTCCTTGCACTATATCAAACCATCCCATTTTTTGTTGGGGACGTGTGTGTAGAAGGGCGGTCTCGCTGACAAAAGAGGAGTTTGGGGCAGTTCTCTGCTCAATCATGATAGGGGAGGGAGGGCGCCCAAACGCCCCTTGGAGAAGGCGAGCAAGGCCGCTGCCTGTGCCCAGACTCAGTCCCATTCAACTCTGTGCTTCTTACTCCTGAGTAGTCATGTCTAGATTTCCTGACCAGAACAATGTCGGCTTCCCGTTGCCATGCCAACATTGACCACAAACTTCTCCAAAAATGAATTGTAATACTTTCTCTTCACTTATATTGTTTAATATGATCTTAGGGGAAAGCATAGCATGCTGTTTTACTATAATTGTGCAGTTTCAGGCTGCCATACTGTTGTATTAGCACAGAAATAAAAAATATTTATATATGTATATATTTAACTGCAGGGGAAAGGAAAATCTAGGGGATGAGGCGGGAGATTTTGTTGGCGCAGTAATGATATACCGTATTTCTTCGATTCTAAGATGCACTTTTTTCCCCATATAAACATCTCTAAAAACGGGGTGCATCTTAGAATCGCAGGTGCGTTTATTATTTCTTCTAATCAAAGCTTTTTTTTTCTGTTGGTGGTACTGAAATTAGTGTGCATCTTACAATCGATGGCGTCTTAGAATCGAAGAAATACGGTAGGTGAAAAGATACATGAGCTGAAATAGTGACAGTGCCCAGCACTAGACTCACTAAGGAAATGGAGGGGGAAACTGCAGACTCGAAGCGGGGGCGGGGGGGGGGGGAGGAAATAGCTGTGATGGAGTTCATTATCAATGGAAAGCTCAGCAGAAGGAAAAGTGAAAAATAATCCATGAGGACACAATCCTATGCATATTTAGACTGAAAAATGTCCTCTTCTGCCTAGGGAATGATAGGAGTTGTAGGGCTTTTTCCCCCTGTCTAAACATGCATAGGATTGTGCCCTTAGACATTATAAATGAACATTTGGAATGGTCACCAATGGAACAATTTATTCCAATGTTAACATATTAATTACTAATTTAACAACATGATATAACAACATGATCTGCTAGTCAGTAAGACTAGGCTCAGCTTCTCCCAATCTGGTGCCCTCTAGATGTATTGGATTACAGCTCCCATAATCCCCAGCCAGTACTCTCATACACCTGGAATGCACCAGACTGAGGGAAGGCAGAATAAAGCAATTAATAACATAAGCAATGCCTTGCTACATCAGACCCAGGGTCCAGCAAAGATGTCCAGCAAAGCAGAGCCATGCCATGGTGCATTGGGAAGGTACATATAGCCATTGTGATTCATTTCCCAGGAATAGCCCCTCTGCGCGCAAATGCAGGAGTGATTTCCACGACTCTTGAGCATATTGAGAACTGGAATCCCTCACAAGTGATTGCTAATGCTCACAGCCAAATATTTTAGAAGTACAAAAAGATCAAATCCATTGGAAGGACTTGTGGTATTCTTGTGAAAGATAGAATTCTACCTTGTACTTTATCTCCACCTGCCGGCAGGAAAGGTTTAGGACAAGATGTTCTTACAAGTCAAGATTCTGAATGGTATTCCGTACATTTAGTTAAAGGCAAAACAGGATGAAGTAGATCCTTCCGCAAGTTGGTGCCCTCCAAATATTTTGGGTGACAACTCCCGGTATTCTTGGGGCTGGGGCTGATGGGAGTTGAAGTCCAAGGGAATCTGAAGGGCACCCAGTTGGGGAAGGTTGATGTAATTGGTACTGTGTTCTGCTCAGACTAAAGGGATGCAAGTTCAAATCTCCACTATGCCACAATCTTACTGGGTGGTCTCCAAAGCTAATCTACTCCTTAGAATAGTTGTGAAAATAAAACGTGATAGCTGCATCTGCATTGCCCTGAGCACCTTCAAGGGATGAAGTAAATGGTTGGGCTGTACCAAATAATAAATGTTTGGACTATGAGCCAGTGTAGTGGCTAGAGTATTGGACTGGGACTCAGGAGATCAGAGTTCTAGTCCCCATTCAGCCATGGAAGCTCCCTGGGTGACTTTGGGCTAGTCACAGACTCTCATCTCAACCTACCTCACAGGGCTGTTGTTGTGAGGATACATTGAAGGGGAGGAGGATTATATACACTGCCTTGGGTTCCTTGGAGGAAAAAGGGTGGGATATATGTAATAAATAAATAAATAAACCTTACATGTGTAAAACATATGAGAGGAGGGCCTGCGCCATCCCTTCCCCTAGCGCCTCTATTCACTCTTGAGTATATTACCTCCTTCTCTAAAGCGGGTGAGAAGATAGATCTCCATATGCTTTGTTGGACCAACTCCCAGAAGGCCCTGCCAGCATGGCCAACAGCCAGAAATGCTGGGTGTTGGCATCCAAAACATCTGGAGATCTACTTTCTGCCCACCCCTGCTCTAGAAAACAAGAGGAAAGCTGAGATGTTGTTGAGGGTGGGGATGTAAATATACTGAGTGGTGTGGAAATAAATCACACCCTCCTAAATGGCCTTCACAGGAATATCTAACGCTGCTTGCCTTCGTTAATGCGAACAACATTACTCTGTGTTCTTACATCGCTTTTCTGAGAAACTGTATTAATACTTCCCTCTGTAGTTCCCCACACCCTGGTTTAAATTTAGCTGCAAGATTGCGACAGGCCTGAAGCTATGTACGAGCTCCTTCGATTTAAGATCATTCTTGGAAGTTGCCTGTTGTGCAATCAATCCCCACTTGGCCTAAGCACCGGGATCTTCAGTCTGAACCACCAAAGCTGCTGCTTGAGAGGACCTTGGGGAAATGTACCCTTTACCAAAGATATGAGTACGGAATGCGAGAGTGCAGAGTTTTCATTAGACTCCTACAGACTCTCTTCTCCAGCCACACTGACCAGTCCAGCTTCGAAGCCAGCTTCATATTCTCCTCTTTCCTTTCCTTCTCATGCACCTGGTGTCCTTCTGATGTGTCCATTTATAATGCCCATCATCCCCAGCCAGCATGGCTCATAGTCCTACACATCAGGAGAGTCCCAGGTTGGTAAGGCTACCATCCAGCATATTTCCTGAGCACTGCATTGTGCACCTTATTTGGTGCACCCACATGCACTTCCTCTTCCAATAACTCAGCATTGCCACGTATTTTGGGAGTGAGCGATAGGGTCAAATTTACACATAGTCATTTGCTAATGCATATAAATCTGGCTGACTTTGCCAGAATCTAAAACGGAAGAAGTCTTTACAAAATGCCCGTGTGTGGAAGTGGAAGTGTTAACTATCACTTGGGCCCAAATTTGGCCTTTTGTGAACAGAAGGAGCCCTTCTGTCCATGAAAAGCTTTTAATCCGGTGGAGGGATCGCATTGCCGGAAGGGGAGGAAGTGATTTTGGCGAAGTCCCCCTCCCCCTGTAAGCTCCCAATGCTACTTCCCACACCATTCCAGAGCCCCCCCACCCCACCTCCAAAGTTCCAGAGGCAACATTTGGAGGATACAGGAGACTTCCTTTTATCTGTCCTGAATTTGACCATCCAGTTTCACTGGAAGTCCATGGATTATAATATTAGAAGAGAAAACCCACCCAGAGAGCTTCGGCTGTGGGGCGGTATATAAATGTAATAAATAAAAAAAAGTCTCCCTATCCATTTTCTCCTCACCATGCCTATTTTATAAGCTAAGGAGACCCAAAGATTGTCACTTATCCTCAGAGGGGAGTTGCTCCACTGCTCCAGCTTCTTTGATAGTTTTGGTTGCCCTTTTCTGTACTTTCTCAAGTTCTACAATCTTTTTTAAAATGCAGTGATTAGAACTTCATACAGTATTCCAAGTGTGCTTGCATCATAGATTTAAAGACATTATGGTATTAGTAGTTTAATTTTTGGTTCATTTCCTAACGTTCGTCAACATGGAATTATTTTTTTTCACAGTAGCTGCACTCTAGGTTGACCTTTTCATCAAACTAACTACCATGACTCAGGATCCTTTCCATGGTTAGTCACCACTAGCTCAGAACCCATTAGCATATATGTGATGGATTATTTTGCCCCAACTTGCATCATTTACACTTGTTCGTATTGAATCACATTTACCATTTTGATGCTCAGTCTCCAGATTGGAAAGGTCCTTTTGGAGCTTTTCACAGTTCCATTTTGTTTGAACTACCCTCAACAATTTAGTGTTGTCAACCAAGTGACTGCTGATCACCCCTAACTTCAGTTCATTTACAAATAAGTTAAAAAGTACTGGTCCCAGTACAGATCCTAGGGATACTACACTGTTTATATCCCTTCATTATGAAACAGTTATGTTATTTTACCAGTTATTGATCCATAAGAGGACCTCTCCCCTTATCCCATGATTGCCAGGTTTGCTGATGAGTCTGTGGTGAGGGAATTGTCAAAAGCTTTTGAATGTCTGAATAAACTATATCTACTGTATCACCCCTAGTTCCATGCTTGTTGACAGTCACAAAGAACTCTAAAAGATAGTGAAACAGAACTTACCTTTGCAGAAACCATGCTGATTCTTCATTAGCAATGCTTATCCTTCTGTATGCTGGGTAATTTTATCTTTAATAATGCTTGTGGCAATTTTGAGATATCCAGTACTACATCTTCCTTAGAGTTTGGCCAGGAATCGACCTCAAAGCTTTGGATTGCAAAACAACATTTTTCACAAATAAAATAAGATACAGCAAAAGAATAAGAGGGAAAACAAAGCAAGCAATAAAACAAAACAACCTACAAACTTACTAGCCTATCATAACTTTAGCACATACAATTCCCACACAGGGCTCCCAGTCTCTGAAGCTTATCAGGAGAGGTGGCCTTGATCCCAACCAACCCCCATCTATTTAACTTGGCCCATGGAGAAACAAAGTACCTGCCTAGTTAAAAGAAAGCCCATAAGCATGTGGCAGCAATTACTCCTCTTGAATACAGCTAGATGGATATTACTTAAAGGAGAATAACCAAACCCCACTCTAACCATCAAGGTACTACTCAAGGCTTAAAGATACAGGCATCTGTCCAGTAGCAGGGTACAAAACAACTGCCCCAGCTAATACAAAAAGGTGCTGAGAACCAACTCAGCATCACAATACTTTCCACCAATTTACCTGGAACAGACATAAAGGCAACCAGCCAGTAATTACCTAAATCACCACACACCCACCTCCAGTATGAAAGCGAAGGTACACTGAGCTTTCCAGGGGGCTGTCTCGATTAGGGTGCATTGGCACCTTGAGCCCCCAAAGCCCCACACGTGCGCTCCTTTGGGTTGTCCCCACCTAAGGGACATGAAAAGTGGAGGTGTGTGGTTTTTTAACCTTTTTTCCAGGGGCCAAGCATCCTGCTCCCCACACCAGAGGAGGCCATTCAGCTCGTCGCAATGTGCACAGCCACCCGTGCACTGGGGCAACCGCGCCTCCTCGTGTCCATCCAGGGTTTTTTTGTTTGTTTTGTTTTAAACCTTTTAGGGGGGGATACAAGCATCCTTCTCCCCACACCGGAGAAGCACGGAGCCATTCCAGTGGCCATTTGGCTCGCTGGCCTGCCCCCTCCTCCCTGTTCGGGCAGATGGCGACCAATCAGGGGCCGCCATCTGCCTGGACACGCCTCCGTCGCAACTCCAGAGCAAGGCGACAGACGGCAGATGCCGTTGTCGCCTTGCTACAAGAGAAAAAAGTCAGGGTAAGTCCCTGATTTTTTTATTTCGGATCTTTGGGGGAAAGCCCTGGGATGGCTCTTTAATGGCTACTGCATCATATAAATGACCTAGCGCCACTGCGGAGCCACCCTGGGGCTTTCCCCTCCTCAAGACAAGGCGTAGGAGCCACTGACTGGAAGGGGATTCGTGTCTTATCTGGCGCAATCAGGACATGCACCCTACCCAGCTTTGGGTGGCTGCTCTGCACGTGAAGAATCCAGCTATAATGCAGAGCCTCCAAAACTAAATAGAAACATTAAAAGGATGTTGCTTTTCTAATATTTTAACTATTCTAGCAGCTCCTTTGTTAGACATCTCTATAGTCAAGTATGCTTTATCTGCTGGGCTAAAATATTTCAAATTCCTCAGCACCAGGGACACGTTTGTAAGAATTACATGTGTAAAGAGCTAAACATTTTTATTCACATTTTGCAGCCGTTCCGATTTGTCTAGCATCCCATATCAGGATTTGGGGTGGTGACATGGTGAACAGCAATCTCTCTCTCCTGGCAGCAGAGTCTAGAAAAGAGTAAGGGGAAAGGGACACCCTACCCACCCCCACCCACTCCCAGACCAAGTACCCCTGGAACTCCCCCTGCCCCCCCCCCCCCCCGGTGACTCCTGCTCTGACTTCTCCTGCCTCTAAGGGAGAGCAGGCAACTGTGCCTGCCAGGAAAGGCAGTGGCTGCTCCTGCCTTCTCTCTTTGGCTCACTCTCTTTAGACACCACAACAGAGAGTGTGAGGCTCACGATGAGGTTTAGGAGCACAGTGTGAGAAGCTGGGCAGTGCAGCACAGAGTGTGGGTCACAGGAAAAGCAACCACCTCATGCCCCACTGCTCCCTCGCTCAGCTGTGCTCTCCCTCCGCATGGAGTGGCAGTGGGGATTAGGTTCATCTAGCCCAATCCACCGCAAAACACCCAGTGAGAGAGGATGAGCAAGCAGAGGTGGCAGCTGCTCTATCAGGCAGCAGACCTGTTTTGGCTTGCTTCCTTCCTCTTGTCCACCCCACCCAGTGAGAGAGAACGAATAAGCAGCCCACCGTCTCTCCTTTTACTTCCTCACTCCTTCTGTACGCCCTGCCAAGCCCAATCCTTCTTTCGCCTTCTCCAGAGAGCAGGAGAGAGTTGCAGAGGAAGAAGGCACTCCTCCTCCTCAGAGGGAGAACACAGGTAGGTGAGTGAGTGAGGTGGCTCCTCCTCCTCCTATGACTAACCCTCACTGCTGCATTGGCCAGAGGGAGATGGTGGACACATTGGCAGGGGCACCTGTTCATGCTCTCTGGAAGCAGCATTGTGAGCCCAATCCTCCCTGCTGTGCTGCCCTGAGAGGGTGAACAAGGTGAAAGAGGTAGGAAGCATCCCTTTTGCTGGCACGCTTCCCTGCCTGCCCACAGACTGCAACCATGCTCAAAGGAGGTACCGCCATGGCCTGGGGGAGGAACCTGGTGTCTTCATGGTTGGAGAATCCCTCCTCCTACTCTTTTCTAATCTCTGCTAAAGGGACAGAGGAAAGGAGGAGTGATTGCCTTTTCTCACTTTATTTTGAAGGGGAGGTAGCAGAGCCAGTGTGGTGTAGTGGTCAGAGTGTTGGACTGGTAATCAGGAGATCCAGGTTCTAGTCCCCACTTGGCCATGGAAGCTCACTGGGTGACTTTGGGCCAGTCACAGACTCTCAGCCCAACCTACCTCACAGGGTTGTTGTTGTTGTTGTTGTTGTTGTTGTTGTTGTGAGGGTACAATGGAGGGGAGGAGGGTTATGTATGCCACCTTGGGTTCCTTGGAGGAAAAAAAAAGTGGGATATAAATGTAATAAGTAAATAAATAATGTGCATCCTTTTCCAAATACATGGCTAGCTCGCAGTTAGGCCCACAATCTTCCCGGGAAAACCTTCCAAAAATAAACTCTACAAATTGATGTGGCTAATATAGCCAGTAGATGGCGCTGTTGGTCAGCAGGATTTTTATTCAGATGCTGCGTAGCGGTGGTGCGGCCTATGCAGTGGTTCAGGGGCACCCTTGTGGGGTTACCAGGTCCACACCCATAGATGTTACTATATATGGTATGAAGCACTAACAGGATTTCAGTGCCATTTTAGGAGCTGGCATCAACAGGTCCATGAAACAGTTTTTGCCTGTGGAACTGGTTGTGCTTTTATACTGGTTGTTATCCTGGTTGTGCTTTTTATACTGTATTTTGTATTTGTGCTTTTAACCTGTTGGTTGTTTTATGATGGTTTTAATTTTTGTGAACCGCCCAGAGAGCTTCGGCTATTGGGCGGTATAGAAATGTAATAAATAAATAAATAAATAACTGGTTGGGGCCCAGCAATGCAAGGAATTAGAATACCCATGCAGCTTGCTAGTCAACCAGGGCAACCAATGACTCCTTATCATAGAATCATAGCAGGTGACTTGCAAGACCCTCCATTCCTAGCACACACTGGCACGGAGAGGCTGTTTGGGAAATGTCTTGCACTTAGCTGCAAACCTGGATTATAGGTGTCTCTATTTACGCTCATAATTTACTTTAATGCTTTTGGAAAGAAATCAGAGCCAGCATCATACGCAGGCATGGTCAGGCACCTGCTGAGGCCCCACACCAAGCAAGCCCCCCACCCCACTGAGAAGACCCTCAGCTTCTCCTCTTCACGCCAACCCAGACAATGGTGGTGACGGTGAGGAGCACTAGGTGCCACTGCCTTTTGGCTCATTGGATCTCTGCCTGTCAAGCAAGACAGTGGTAGCAATGATGGGAACGTGGAGAGGATGTGGAGCAATAGCAGCTGGCGAGAGTGGTGGTAGGGAAACAGACTCACTGATGGAGGGGTCCCATTAAGCCTGTCTTGCCCAAGGGCCCTCGAAAACCTGGAGCCGGCACTGAGGGAAATAAGCAGACAGTCACCTGTGGTTCACAACAGTATTTACTTACTCCACAATGTTATAACTATGCAATAGCTCATTAATAGCTGAGAATAAGTCATTATTTTTATATCACAGGTGTTATAAGACGTGCCCACAGAGTGATCCTATATATCTATATCTATATCTATATCTATATCTATATCTATATATATATTTTAGAAAGCACTTTAATGCAATAGTATTACTATTGCATTAAAGTGCTTTCTAATTATATAGTATTTGTGTGTTTAAAGCACTTCATATCTATTCTCAATAGTCTTTACAAACAATCCTGCAAGGATGATCCGTATTATCCCCATACTGCAGATAGGGGTGGCGGGGGGGGGGGGGCATCAGAGATAATACCTTGCCTAAAACCACCTAATGGGTTTATAGCAATGTTTGAACCAAGGAACAAACACTTCCCCGCTTAGCATCTACATGACACCAGGTCCTTTCAGGATAGTGACTGATGATTTCTATACAGCTGTGATGAAATTTTTCAATTAAGGCGTTAATGGAATTTTAGTTAGTGTGTGTGCGTGTGTTAATTTAAAATGGAAAAATAGATAACTCTGGACAGGGCTGTAGTTCACAGTTGCAAATAAAGAAAAAGTATATTTTTAAGGCCTGTCAAAATGCTTACAGGTGAGCTGGGTATGATTCATAGGTCTCCTTCAGTTTTGCAATCGCCTATTACACAGTCTTTTTTTTCTCCCAGGGTGATGGCAACAAGCTCGGAGGATGGCAACAAGGGAGAGGGCCTTTTCAGTGGTGGCCCCCCATTTATTTATTTATTTATTTATTTTTATACCGCCCAATAGCCGAAGCTCTCTGGGTGGTCCACAAAAGATCATTATGGAATGATCTCCCTGATGAGGCTCTCCTGGTGCCAACTTTGTTATCTTTTCGGTGCCTGGTCAAGACGTTTCTCTTCTCCCAGGCCTTGAACAGCATTTAACAACATATGCTTTGTTTTTGTTTTTAATGGACCCCAGGACTGTTGTTGTTTAAATGGATGTTGTTCTTTTATACTGTTGTTTTTATATTTTTGATGGTTTTAAATTTTGTATACTTTTTAATGTTCACTGTTTTTAACTTTTGTAAACCGCCCAGAGAGCTTCGGCTATGGGGCTGTATATAAATTTAATAAATAATAATAAATAATTTCCCTTCTGCTCAGGCCCATATCATATGCAGACTGCGCACAACTCACTACTTTCTTAACAGGGCTAGATCAACCATCAGGCTTGGGCTATTGTAGCACAAGGAAAATGCAGTATTCCGGACAGTTCTGGAAAGTGAATGGATGGATTTCAAATAGCTTCTCCTGTATACCATAATGACTTCTAATAATGACCTCTTTCTGCAACATGAAAGGAAGCCTGGAAGTGGGGAGAATATAGCAGTTGGCACTGTAGACCAGGTGGAAAGGAGGAAAAATCTGGAAGAGGGTTGATAGGTTTCATGTTTGGGCTGCGTTTGCAAGCGAAGCAGAGTTGGTCTGCTTATGGGCAGAAGATCTGTGCCTTGAACAAGACAAAAAACAATCAGTGATGGTTTCCCATGACCGCATGTTTCCCAGGAAAAGTAGCGTCTCTTGCTTTCTGACTCATACACCAGCTTTAAGACAGAATAGAACAAGTAGCAACTTAAGGCCAACTAAAATGTTCAAGGGTTTGGAGTAACTCCTCTATTAGAAAAGGTTGCAACATTTGGAACTTAGGGAAAATATAAGTAAGGGGAGACAAGTGGTGGGAATGTAAATATGTGCAAAAGTTGTGGAAGATGGTGTTTTCTGAGATTGAAGAAATTGTTGGAATGAAAATAGAAGAAGCACCAAGGGTTGCATTACTCTCACTACATGAAGATTTCAAAGGTAGTAAAGAAATTAAGGAATTGATAACGAATTTGCTGACTGCAGCAAGGTTGATTGTAGCTAGGAACTGGAAGATTCAAGGGGAATACTCTATTGAAGAGTGGTATAAAGAAGTATGGGAGATTGCTATTAATGATAAATTGACATGTAATATTAAAATGAGAAGAGGTATAATAAAAACGAATGATTTTGAGGGAATCTGGAAACAGTTCCTAGTATTTGTGTTGTCTAAGGGAAGTGGGAAACCACCAGCTGAAGAAACTATGAGATTTTGGAAAGAGGAATAAGGTCCCGAGGTGGAGGGTGCACTTTTAGATTAAGTTTATGTTAATAGGCTAAGCGAAAATATGAGATTTTAATGTATCACAATATTATTGTATTAGGTTGTTTTTCTTTAATTGTATGTATTATGTTTAAGTAAAATAAAAAATTTTTTAAAAAAAGTAAGGGGAGACATGGCAGGTGGTATGGAGAAAGTGGGTAGGGAAACATATTTCTCCTGAATCTGGGGTTATCAAATGAAACTAATTGGTAGGAGATTCAGGACAGATAAAAGGAAGGACTTCTTCACACAACACATAGTTAAGTTACAGAATACACTTCCACAAGATGTAGCAATGGCCACCACTTTGGATGTCTTCAAAGAAATTTATGGAGAATTCATTGCACAAATTCCTGGAATAAGGCTATCAGTGGTTCCTAGTCCTGATGGCTATATTCTACCTCCAAGATCAGAGGTAGTAGGCCTATGAATACCAGTTGTTGGGCAACATGGGCAGGAAGGTGCTGTTGCCCTCATGTCCTACATACTAGACTAGATGGACTCTTGGTCTGATCCAGCATGGCTCCTGTTTTTACAGGAAGCCAAGCAGCAGTTGAGACAAAGCTAAAGCAAAACTAGGGTGTTTCAGAAAATCTTTGCTAAAGCAGCAGTCCTTGAAGGACTTGGAAAAGATGGGGAAAGTCTAACAAACTGGGGGTGCATGTTGTTCAGCTGCTATCCAAACAATCTTCCTAGAGTTTAGTTAGGGCAATCTAATAAACACAAGGGCACTGAAAGGTAATAAACTACTTGGCAATAAACCATCTTGCTAGACTGTACTATCCAGTTAGGAAAGCCTGTTCATTTTATCCCAGCATCTTAAATTGTCTACATCAATTCAACCAAGGCCATTGCGGTCTCATACGCCCAGTAGAAACCTTCCTTGACACATTTCCTGACTCAGAAATGCAATATCACATACTGAGAGGTACTATGGCAGATAAACTAACCTTGACGTAGCTCAGAGGTAAAACCAACAAAACTAAATAAATATCTATAATACACAGGTGAAGAGATGAAATGGCTGACAGAAAAATTCATGGGGTGTCGAGAACAGGGCTGGCTGGGTTCAAATCCGTGTTCATCTAAAGCGTCCTGATGACTTAGGCCTTAGTTAGACCAGGCTATATCCCGAGGTGATACCCACGATTGTCTCTATGTGTCCACATGATGCACAGGGGATCCTGGGATGAGGGAGGGATCATCCCTCCCTTGCCCTGGGATACAGCCCTACCCTTTGGTCCTGCTTTTTCTACGGTCTCGGGCTGAGCCTGAGACCACAGAGCGTGTAGCCCATTTCCGCGGGTTTACCTGGCTCCGCGCGATTACTCGTGCGGAGCTGGGACCTGCGCCCATCAGGGGTAGAGTGGGGGGAACGGGGAAAATCATTTTTTTAAAAAAAACCCTCACCGTGAGTCGCTCAAGCACTCCTGTCTCTTTAAAAATAAAAATGGCAGGCGCGACGCCTCTCTTTCTCAGGTCTTCGCACCTTACATGTAAACAGGGACAAGATCTCATGTTATTCACAATACGAGGTCTCCCCTCCTCTCCCCCAGACTTTCAGGTAGGTCTAGCTAAGGCCTTGGAGACAACCACTCGCTATACATCAGCTTAGCCTATATCACAGGGTTGCTGTGAAGGGTGGGGGAAAAAGATATGCCAGTTTCTTTAAGACTGGGATAAAAATATAATAGAAGCTGCAAAAATAAATAAAAATTGTTGCCTCAAAGGGCTACACTTTGAACAGTCTGTGCATGTACCCAGAAATAAGCTGCTCTCTACTTACATTGGTCCTGTTCAGACAACACACTAAGCCATGCAATTTAAACACGCTCACTACCCACCCACTGCAAAAGGGCTAGCAGCCTAACCATGGCTTAGCATGTTGTCTGAACAGGCCCACTATAGGCACCAGTTGGCAATGACTAGATCCCAACTATAAACATCTTTATGGGAGCAACTTCCATCAAAATGAATGGAATGGATCCCCCCTCACCACCTCCCAATGCATATTGATCTGGGAGTACAACACAGTCCACAAATGCCCCTTCCTACAAGGAGGTGTTGTTTTTTTACTTTCGTGGATGGGATAGCGACAGTGTGGTATAAGGGTTAGAGCAGGGGGGAGAACGACCCGCCCCCCCAAGAGCTGGATTCCTTCTAGAAAAAATCTGTTGGGTAACAGCCAGTGTAAAAACTCCGCCCTGGGGGGGGGAGGTTCAACTCTTCCAACCCTACTTATGACCTCTCCAACGAAGCACTTATGCTTCCTATAAATCTTCTATTAGCACACTTGCACCAACGGACGCTTTTTATAGATTCTAAATGCTATACGAGTAAAGGGTGGGCAGTAGGCAAGGACTTGATGCTGCAGGCTAAAAGTTCTCTATTCCTTGACTAGGAATGGGGAGATCTAGGTTCAAATCCCCATTCAGCCATGAAGCTGACAGGGTGACCTTGGACAGTTACTGTTCTATGACTAACCTACTTCACAGGGTTGTTATAAGGATAAAATGGTGGTTGTGGGGAGAGAAAGTCATATATGCCTTGAAGAAAAGGCAGGATATAAATGTAATTGTGATTTTCAGTCAGGGTATTTAGGTTCATAAAGGACTGTCACTTATCTGAATCAAAAATATTTAAGATCATAAATTATTCAGGAAGCATTTGGGTTGGATCCTAAATGATTTTATAAGGATGAATAGTGATGTAAGTAAGTTTGTAAAAGTTGCCAAATTATTCAGGTTAGCAAAATACTGGTTAAGAGCTTCTGTAGTGTTCATGGATGAAATTCAATGCAAGTGCTAAATGAGACACAGAAAATGATATCTTCACCTTTATATTATATATACATGGATGAGGTCTCTGAATAAGCTGTAACTACTGAAAATGTCAGATCAGTGCTCAAGAGCTTAAAAAAGAGGGGGATTCAATATCAGGAAGTATATATAAAAAGGGGATGCATGCTGTCATTATATAATAGGTCTATGGTGCGCTCGCATCTAAACTATTGTGTCCAGTTTCGGTTACCTCCTTTCAAAAAGGATGGTAGGTCACAAAGGATATTGAAGAGCTGGAAATGGTACAGAGGATAAAGGGGGGAAAGTGTAGTTAGTGGACAATTATCTCTGACAAAGGAGGTCTGTTCTGTGGCCACATTATTCTGCTTTTTTTCTTAACCTGCCCAAAAGTATGTAGTGAAATACATAATTAAGCGTTATTGCTCTCAAAATGAAGATTTTAAAATGCATTTTGATACTTTTTTGAGTTGAGAACTGCGTAGGAGCGCTTGAGAAATAAAAACACATTGTGTCACAATTTTTCTAAATCCAAGAAGCAAACAGGACTTCTTCAGAACATTTGGTTTGAGTTTGCTTGTTTTTGTTTTTAAATTAAATTTTTATACTTTTTGTATTACATCAATCCATTACAAGATATCCAGTGAAATTTCCAACGTAATTGTGTCGATCTATTCTCTCCCCACCCTCCAAGAATGGAATCACATTTGTTTCAAAATGTATCTGATTTCACTCCATGACTATCATTAAATTCAGCAGTTTGGCTACTTTGCAAATAGTTGCTCTAATTAAATAAACTAATATAAATAATAACTGAAGCTTTTAAAATGATATAAGGATTCCACCTTGATGATGCTAAGCTACCATATAAAGATAAAATCAATTCAATACATGTAATTAAACAGCTACTTTAATTAAATATGGGAATAACTAATGAGTAGTTCTATATTGGTGTGGAAATTGTTTTATATTTAATAAAAGTGAAAAGGCAGATTTTTTTTTTATTATTGTCATAGAATCATAGAATAGCAGAGTTGGAAGGGGCCTACAAGACCATCAAGTCCAACCCCCTGCTCAATGCAGGAATCCACCCTAAATGTAGGCAGGGCATTCTCCTGCCAATTCGCTAATGAACCACAAGATAAAATCCTCTTCCTATTTGCTCAATATGTACTGCTAGTTTATTGTACATTAGGGCACATCTTGATAATGACCCTAAACTGCTGGGGGAAAGTTGCTATTCCTTACAAATTGTGGTGTCTTACATTTGGTCCTGGCAACATTCTGGGCCTTGGACAGAACACAAAAATTAAATGGCTCCCTCCCAGCAGGGCAGTTATGTCAGAAGAGCTTGCGTAAAAATTTCATCCCACCTGGAATGAGTAAGTCTAAATCAAATATTACTTTTCATTCTACGACTACAGCTTAATTCATTTGCTCATCAGGTTGGAACCACAGTTGGCAGGTGTTGCTGTACGTTTTGTCCTAATTGATCTGTTTACCCGAGTGCAGACCGTAGACACCAAGTTAATTAAAAATGTTCATTCGCTGAAGTGTTGAAAAGGGATCAAAACATGATTTTTACACTTGAATCCTCTTCTTTCAGAGTTCAGAGCAACTTAAACAGGCAGTTTCCCATGTAAGCAGTGCTCAAGAAAGCCATATCATATGCATTCAGGTTACTCCCTGGCTGTAAGCCATCTCAAAACAGCACCAAATACATTGATGGTGCTATATAAATAAATAATAATAATAACAAATGCTCCGTATCATTCAGTAGAGAAGGTGGCACAACAAAGTGGCCCTTGTCTTAGGTGAATACATTACAGAGATTAACATGAAACTGACTGACCTCTTGGCTTCTGGTTGTACGCTTCAGCAACTGAATAAGGTCTAAGTAACACCCATCACAACACTGATAGATCTGCACAGAGGAGACACCCGCTCTTAAAAGACTGCACAAGCCTTAAAACTCTTAAGCAATCCAGTTTGTCACAAGCTCAAGGCAAGTAGTAAGTTGCTCACTAGACCACATGTTTTCTTCTACTGAGGCCGTAGCTAGACCTAAGGTTTATCCCAGGATCATCCCAGGTTCGTCCCTGCCTGAGCGCTGGATGCCCTGTGTGGCACTTAGATGAACAGGTTTGACCCCAGGACAATCCTGGGATAAACCTTAGGTCTAGCTACGGCCTTAGTGGTAAGCCTGTGATAGCGTCCATGTACCCAACTATTAGTACAATTTACAGAGAACAGATTTCTCCTTTAACCGCAAATATGCTAATAGGTAGTTCTCAGGTAATTCTGAGCTGACCATTATTTCATTAGTTACCCCCACCCACCCACTTTGGTGTCATTTGCACATTTGATGAGCAGCCTTCTTCATCCAAATCATTTAGAAAGATGCTCAACACTAGGGGATAAGGAATCTGGGAGTGATGTTCTTATAGGATGGAAGAAGGCTCTTTAAATTGTAATTTGTAACCAGACCTGCTACTCTTGTGTCCCTGACCCCCACCCAGTTCTCTCTGCTGAGTGAGCCCTGAACTTTTGCCCCAAAGTTCTGCCCTGACAGTACCCCTGCCCATTTGTTGATAAGGAGCTATTGATGAGTATTCTTTGGGTATGCTATATCAACCATCTACAAATCCACCGAACACTAGCCCACATTTTACTAGATCTATAGGGCATACCTGAGAAGACTGCAGTGCCAAAATGAGACACAGCAATGCATAGGCCAATTCCTTAGCTCTCATATGACACCAGTCACCATCACATAACCTCACTGTAAGCTCATTTGTTTGATGGCCTAGCCCTGTTCTTTATTACCCCACCAGGTGTTTTCGTCCCTTCGCCTACTCCATCAACTTCTCTCACAGTCGCAGTGGCCATGCCCCCTGGAAGTTCAGAAGAACCTGCCCGCTTACTAGAACTCAAGTGGCCAAAGGTTGGAGGCATCACAGCTTCTGAGCTTTGGAACCCCCTCTCATTCAGAGTCCTATTGTAAGACCAGAAGAGCTGAATAAGAACTACAGCAGGTAGACAGGCTCTCACTCTATTAGTGGGGGCAAACAAAGAAACAGATGTGACAAAATGAAAGCATTTATTGAACTACACTAGAGATGGAGTGGGTTCTGAAAGACAGGACTGCCAACCTTCTTGCTCCAGTACAATTCCTATGGCTTTGAAAGTTTCATGGAAGACAATAGTGAAGCAGATGTTATTTATGCCATCCCCATGGTGGGAATGGCTTCATGGATATATAACCAGACTGCAAGACAACCTATCTATCCTGTATGCCAGTGGTGGGGAACCTCTGGCTCAGGGGCAAAATCTGACTCTCCTGGGTTCCCTAGGTGGCCCCACCCATTTTCTTTGCTACGAATCATTTGGTGCTTCCCTGGCTTTTGTGCAGTCCCACCCTACCCACCCCAATTCTAAAATGTTGAAATGTTTCTCCTAAGCCTTAGTTACTGGCAGTTAAGAATGTTAAGCTACAATATGCTGATATTTGTGTTTTTGACACACACCCCATTTTGCCTTAACCCTCCCACCCCCCGGAATGTTCCCCCGAGAGCTTCTCAGAAATTTAATGTGGCCCCCAGGCTGAAAGGGGTTCCCGACTCCTGCTCTATGCAAAGATACAGAACTACACTGGCATATGAAGATTATCAGCCCTAAAGAGGAACAGCCACAATCACATTGGTCAGTGCTTCCGGTCTTGCTTTATTTATGCCTGTTGTCTGCATGGCACTGGGAATAGGGATTATTCTTGCTGCTGCACCTGTTTGAATATTGCCTAGGAAGAGTCTCAGAGAGAATCATAGGGACAGCCATGATCAGCAGCTGCATTGTGTAGCCTTGATGCTCAGTTGAGAGAGGATGCTGCTACCTGCATGCTCCAGCTGATGGACTTCTCCCTCCCCTATAGAGAACTAAAGTAGAACTCTACTGCGTCTGTTCTCCATGCAACCAGGCTGTGACTCTATATAAGGCACATGGAATCATGATGGTTTAGCAAGTAGTAGTAATGGTTGGCATGGAGTTCCCATCATACAAGAGAGAGAGCTTACCTGAATGTGATGGTTCATGGGCATCAGCTACTCCACAACTTTTCTGCACAGTACATTAAGTTGTGTGAGATGGTGTCATTGACTGTTGAGGGAAGAAGGGTTACGTAAAACAAAGCTGAAATACTGAAAGAGGAGGAAATGGTATGGGACACATATGTAGCAGTGCTACTTCACTGTTGACCTCCAGACGTTTTAAACTCCCATTAGCCCCAACCAACGGTCAGGAATGGAGAACTGCAGTCCAAAACATCTGGAGGGTATCAGGTTGAAGAAGGCTGCTTTAAGGTATGGCATCTTTCTCCTGCCCTCACCCCCACACTTTGCTTACCTAAGTGGAGTACATTGGCTATACATGTCCTAAGTTGGGGTGCTGAGATAAAAGTTCCCCACTGGACATTTGCACGAGGAGCCCTAAGGGTTTTCATGAGTGTTCAAGATCTCCTATTTCTAGGTGTTCTGCCACAGTTCCCATCATCAAAGTTCCCTACTGTATGCATGACTGGAGCCCTACGCTGCATACCTCCAAGGAGCAATGGGCTTCCACATCAGGGGCTTATAGGCTGCTGAGTGAGTGCAGTAATTAGCTGTGGTTGTGTTGGCAGAGCAGTAGGCCGTGTATTTCGACTCTCCATTAAGTTCAATGGAACTGTTTTGACTTCTATATCTTTTGTCAGTGTAACTTTACATTAGTATAGAATCCAGGAGCTGCTGTTCCCCCAATGCTACCCAGTTTTTGCTCCCAAGCTGCTGATGTTGCACCAACATCAAGGATACACTGGAAAGCCCCCAATATTGGCATTAGTCACCAGGAAGAGGACTTACACGAGCTGGCAAAATGACCCTGTGTAACAGAAAAAAAATCTAATGAGCTGTTAAATTAAGCCTTCTTTATATAAGTTAAATTAAGGACTTACAAAACTTAACACATCTCAGATTTTAAAGTAATTTATTGGAAATAGTTCTTGATTACAAACAAGCGTTTCCCATTTACAGAATGTGCTAATGGTAAGAAATATAGCCTTCCAGTCACCTGCCTATCATACAACCCTGCAAGATTACAGAGCCATTTACCTAGTTAACTTTTCACTCAGCCCTTTAAATAGTTTATTTATGGTCAAATTACCTGTTTATAAGGCATTCCCTGAAAGAGTGCCAAACTTCATCTTTACCTTGCTGTGCAAAACAAGGAGATGTTGTTAGTAGTGGCAAGGACATTTCGATTCTGTGACAATTACCCTGTGAAAATGTAACCCACTAACTCTTACATCATTCTGCTGACTTCTATAAAATTAACATGCTGTCAAATGTAAAGAAAAAGGCTCAAGTCACAGCAATATAAAAAATTTGGATTCAGCAGTATATGTTTAACCTGCTAACTTGTTCAGCTGAAGTGGGGTACTATTCAGGCTGCATGCATGTTAGTGCTCTCTGGATGAGTTACTGTGAACAATATAGTATTATGGAACAAGTCACCAGGTGATATTTTACAACCCTACCCTATCTTTAGTTTGAGATGTTCCCAAGGGTATTAACCACCCCACCCCAAAGGAATGATGGCATAAGAAACATTGACACTCAAATACAATACAACAACAACAAAGCATTTTGTGAAACTTCTGGTGCATTTTTAAGACAAAAGTTTTGTTCCTTTATGTAATCTATGGTCAATTAACCCATTGGTTTTACATTACATTGTTTTATTAAACAATCTTTCAAGCAGCATAGAATAAAGTCTTCTACCAGAATCATTTGAGTTTTTAAGTTGCTACATGCTACAGTAAAACTAAGCTACACATACATAAGATGCTCTTTTTAGATAAGTAAAAACCACAGCACACATCCGTTAACTGAGTTGCATGAGTGTGCTTTAAACTAGTCATACAGTCACTATTTGATAAGCTTTAACTTCTCCATTTTAAATAAAATCACTTCCATTTATACAGAAGATTTAACAAATATCAGTGTTTACATATGATGCAGCCACTAAGTATCTACACTGCTTCCACTTTAATATATCAACATAAAGCATGAGTTTGATTCACAGAATAAGTAGGTCCACGATTGTAAGTTAACAATAACTCTTTATTGCTTTATACATGTGGTGCTTTTTAAAGGCACTGTGGCATGGACTAGAAAACCTGGAATGACTTGTGAAGGAATCTGGAATGACATATGGTCAACATGGAAAGTTCTTCAGAAGCAAGATGACAACAAATTTAAATTCCAAGTTATCAAACATCAGGAATGAGAGTTCATAGTTCACAGAAGAAATGTAACTATCTTGTTTAAAGATCAGCTCCTTTACATCCCCATTCTGATACTCTGAATAATCTGGAAGATGGCTGCAAAAGGAAAAAGATTTAGATGTTGGTAACCAAACAGGTAATGTTAAAATTTAAAATGACATATGCCATCTTGGAGAGTTATGCACATTGACATTAAGGAGTCACTAGCTCCACAATGTTTCAGAAAAGTCTATGAATAAGTTCAGTTCAAATCTAATAAGCTGTATAAGATATAGGATTTTACTATCCTTTGCTTTATATAAAGAAAATGACATTGGGAAGACCAAGTGAAGTATTAAAGTATACCATATGGCAATCCCCACACCACCACCACTGATTTTCTTAGCTGCAAGCAATCTATTTAAACTACTAGTATTGATTTTATCTATGTGACTTTCAACTCTATTCTATACAGGTATACCCAGAAATGTGTCCCATTGTGTTCAATGGGCATACTCCCAGGTAAGTGTGCATAGGACTGCACAGTCTAAACAGCAAGCAAAGGGTGCCAAGGTAAATCCCTTATTCATTTGATCAATGTAGTGTATAAAACTGCTATCTATGGATAGCATTACTTAGATCAAATATCTTATTTGATGAGATAGGAAGCAATTAACTACACCATCATGAGAGGTGATAAACCTATCACTTAAAATCAGTTATGAACCCATACTAAGATTTTAGACTCCTCCTTTATATCATTTTGTCAAGGACAAAATGCTTTATTTGCTTTCAACATGTGTGTAAACTTCATCACCTAGATAATAAGATTCAAGTTTTATTATACTATTTGCAAAAAATTGACGTAATTCCAATGGATATTTATTTATTTATTATGGCATTTATATCCCACCTTTTTTCCTCCAAGGAACTCAAGGTGGCATACATAATCCTCCTCCTCTCCATCTTATCCTAACAACAACCCTGTGAGGTAGGCTGGGCTGAGAGCCTGTGACTGGCCCAAAGTCACCCAGTGAGTTTCCATGGCTGAGTGGGGACTAGAACTCGGATCTCCTGACTCCCAGTCCATCACTTTAGCCACTACACCACACTGGCTCTCAAAGTTGAAACTGATAAGCTTAAAGAAACAGGTGAGCTATCACATAATACTCTTAATGACAGTGTTAAGAAAGCCTGTTTAACATAAGCTTTTTTGTTTTTGTAAGACTTTGTCCTGAGCCAACTGATGTATGTCAAAACTACCTACATGTAATTTGCCTATTTAAATAAGTGAGCTTCAAGCCACAAAAGGCATAACCTAAACATATCTATTAGGAAGTAAATCCCACCAAGACTGGTGGGTTATCTGGCTTACTTCCATGTAAACAAGCTTATAAAACTAAACTTCTAAAGATGCTTACATGGTCTCTCATGCAGGCCCTTACTGTTCTGGACTTATGTAAAAATGAGTGTCGAATTATGCAGGGAAACTGGACAAATAAAGAAACACTGGCCCAAGCAGCTTGTGAATGCTGCAGCATGCGCATGTGGAGGGAAGCTTTTTGTTGTTTTTAAAAAAGTATTATATATCATTTAGTAATATTAGGCAGTGCTTAAATAAAATAGTATTGAGAGCAATGATTAAAACAGTCACTGCTGCTGGAACTCACAGCTACGCTGGAGCTCCTTGTAACTGAATTACATCCAACTGCAGAGTTGCCCAACTGGTATCTATCTACCTACAGCTCCACCATCTGGGTGCTGCCATGCCCAGGGAATTCTCTATACTCTTCTACACACACACCACCCTCATCTGAACATTTGATCAGATGGCAATGTTACCATCTTTCTTTTAGGGGAAAACTGTTCATTCCAACCTGATTTTGACACTAGGTTCCCTGCAGTGAATGGAGTAGGCCTTCATCTTTGGCAACTTACAAATAATTACAGCTCCATGTTCTTTTTTGCAACATTGAAAATAATGACATGTTGTGAAAGTTGCCACCTTCTGCCTGCTTATGTGACTGAACTAATCACTATATCAATAACTGAAGGACCAGAAGTACTAGGTGCCCAGAAGCAGCTGAAACTGAACATGTTTCATTTGAGAAGCAAACAAGAACAATGTAATGTTTATTAACTTTTAGCTAAAAAGTAATAAAATGCTCAAATTTGTAATGTCATACAGCCTGAATCCACATTCACTAAAGCAGCTTTCTCCAGCCTGGTTCTCTCCAGATGGGTTGGACTTAAGAACACAAGAAGTGCCATGCTGGATCAGACCAAGGGTCCATCTACTCCAGCACTCTGTTCACACAGTGGCCAATCAACACCCTCCCACCCATGTTCCTCAGAAACTGGTGCACACAGGCTTACTGCCTCAAATACTGGAGATAGCACACAGCCATCAGGGCTAGTAGCCATTGATAGCCTTCATCTCCAGGAATTTATCCAACCCCCTTTTGAAGCCATCCAGATTGGTGGCCATCACTACATGTTGTGGTAGTGAGTTCCATAATTTAACTACGTGCTGTGTGAAGAAGTACTTAGTTTTATTTGTCCTGGATCTCCCACCAATCAGCTTCATGGAATGATCCCGGGTTCTAGTATTTTGAGAGAGGGAGAAACTCCCAGTCAGCATGGAGCTGTAGTCCAGCACATCTGGAGGACACTAGGTTAGGGAATGCTGTACTAAAGGCAAAGCAGCACTCCCTCCCCATTTTATTTTCCAAGGGGCAGGGGACAGAGGAACACTGCCCTCGCCATGTTGCAATCTGTCAGCACTTACCTGATCCACACACCACGAAGATGAACAATGCCAACAGCCAGGGCCCCACCGACGCTTTCTCCTCGGGGGCATTTCTCTGTGGAAAGAGCCAGCGTGTCAGGAGGGCTCACAACTTGGGGGTGGTCAGTGGGTGTTGCACAGATACAATCTCCTTGAACCTACCCCCAGCCAAGTCTCCAAAGTCCACGAGCTAGTTGGGGCAACAACCCTGACAGCCTGCCATTCCCCGGGGGTAAATCCCCATTGGACCAAGTAGGACTTACTTCATAGCGAACACACGTAGGATCCGGGAGGGAGGAAACCAAAGACGCCACCACCCCGGGTTAGGACTCTCCGGTTGCGGGGGGGGGTCCTTCTCTCCTCTCTGTCCCCCGTTTATGAGGAGGGAGGGAAGAGGGACCGACGCGTCGGGGGCAGGCGGGCGAGGGGGAAGGGGCCGCGGGAGCTCTCTTGAGGCGAGGCGCCGAGGCCTCCAGGAAGGGGACCGAGGGACCAACGGTCCCCCATGCATAGCGGGAGCCCCGGTGGGGCGGGGGGGTTAAGAGGGGGTCCCTACCGAGGTCTTGGCCACGTTCCCGCGCTGCGTGATGTTCTTGCTGTGCTTCTCGTTGGCCATCCGGATTCGCTGCTTCGCCACCATCTTTGCCGCTGCTCTGCCTGCCTGTTCTTGCACCACGCCGCCGCCGCCGCCGCCGCCGCCTCACAGCCGCTGACAAACTGCCTGACTGACGACGACGGGCTGTGGCACCTCCGCACGGGCGTCCGAGCAGGGGGAACTGGCCGACGTGCCTCTCGGGCTCCCTTCAGCCAAAGCCGCCGCGTAAGCAGCAACTGCCCCTCACGCAGGCCCCGCCCTCCGGAAGCGCGTCGCCCAGAGGTGGGGCCGCCACCCGGAAGCGATCTCTCTCTCTCTCTCTCACACACACTCTCCTCTTCCTCTCAGGCGGCTCGTACCCTTTCTACAATAAGGGCACCCAGCTGACGACGGCTTCGCATCTTTCCCTGTTTCGTCGTCCTGTCCAATCAGGGCTCGGCTCGGGCAGGCAGCCTCCCGAGAGGACGCCTTACGGGCACGTGACCTGGGAAACTTCCTGCCCCTCCCCTCGAGTTGCTACACGTCACCCGGAAAGTGGCTTCCGCTATTGAGCTGGCGGTGGCGGACAGAGGAGACGTGTACAGTTCTCTTCTGTGACCCCCTCCCCGCGACCCGGAAGAAGAAGTGTCGAGTCCGGCTCAAGATGGCGCCTCCCACGCTGCTCTTGGCAGGTGGGTTCAGGGCGAACCAACGCGTGGACTTGCCTCCCACCCCACTCCCCGCCGCTTTAGTGGGGCGTTGCGCGTTATGATGGCTGTGACGCGCGGGTTGTTCTCGAGACCGTCATTGCCTCGCGGCGCTTTCCAGGGAGTCCTTACCTTGCTCTTCACCCCGCTTCAGGCGGTGGGTTGTAGCCTCGTGTGGGTGGCGTTTATGGGGGATAAAGTTCTGTAGCAGGTGCGAAGCAATTCTAAATGTCTTTGGGAAACGGTTGTAAAGCACGTGCTTCATTTACTTATTTAGTACACTAATGTTCTCTTTAGAGAGAGTCGTGCGTTGTATCTGTGAGACGCGCTATACGTTTGGTTGTTATAGAGCCCGCAAATACTCATATTTAATCAAGACTAGAATTGAATGGGATCTATACCCAAGTCAGTGTGGATAGGATTGAAACTTAACTTGCTGGGAACTCTGTGGGACTTAGTTCCGAGTAAAATGGCCACCACCAGTCAATCCGTGACTGGGAGTAAACCCCATGCAGAAGGTCCCAAGTTCGATCCCTGGTATCTCCAAGTAGGGCAGGGAAAAAACCTGCCAGAAACCTCAGAGAGCTGCTGCTAATCAGTGTTGGCAGTACTAGGCTAGATGGACCAATGATAGGACTGTGCATAAGGCAGCTGCCTGTGTTCTGCTTACAGTGACTAGAAGAAGGACTTTCAGTTCCTATCTAGTGATGCTGGGGATTGCCCCTGGGGACTTCTGCATGCAAAGCAGGTGCTCAACCACAGAGCTATGCCCCCCCCCCTCAGATAACACTGAGCTAGATGTATGGATTGCTGGTCTGGCTCAGTATAAAACATTCCTATCCCTCTACTCAGAAGTAAGACTCACTGAGCTCACTCCCAAGTTAGTGTTTACAAAACTGCAGCCTTACCACATGATCCTATGCATATCAGACCCATTATGCTCAATGGGGTTTAGTCCCAATAGAGGTTTGACTGCTGGGTGTTTTACTCAATACTAGGATCCACTGAATTTTGTGGGGATTGCTTCCCAGTTCCCACCAAGCAAAGTTGCAATCCTGTCCACACAGACTTTGGTGTAAATCCTATTCAGTTCTAGTTCTGATTATATATGTCTAAGATTGGGATCTATAGTAACTAGGCACACAATCTCTGTCTCAGACACAAATGCAAACACCTCGTATGAAGATATTCTTTCCAGACTCTGCATTGACTCTCCAAAGTTAGATGTGGGTTGGTTAACGACTGCACCCTTGGACTTTGGTTTGTGTTGTAAAAACACTCTGTGATAGATTACTTGTATATAAGCACAAAGCAGCAGAAGACAAAAATCTTAGCCTTTTTATAATGTCCTAATACTCATCATTGCATAGTGCTACAGAGATGAGAAAAGTGGCACCTTCTTAAACTCCATATGCTGCACCATTATTAACAGTGCAAGATTACCCTACTAGGGTTGTCATGTTGAAACTGGCTCTGTTGCAGTTCTCTTTCAAATTTATGAGTATGAAAGCAACAGCTGTAGCTTCTCCTTCCTCTGTTCTCTATTGGGTTCTTCTGCTGCTTCCCCTCCTCCACCTGCTGTATCAAGCAGGACACCTGTTCTGTCACCCAGCAACTTCGTAACTTTTAAAGTTACTTACTAAAAAAGAATTTCTCAGTGATGGTAGGGTTTGAAGATATGAGCTCCTTAGTGAGCAAAAATATTTGTGGCCTGACTAGGAAGGAAATTCTCAGGATAAAGTTGCAATTCTTCTGGAGTTCAATTTTTACTGAATTTGAAATTCTAAGGTAAACAAATTGCCAGACACCCAGCCTCTTCTCCGTGCTTGGTAATGTCTACGTAAAACCATTGGGAGAGGTTATCTGGAGACTTGAGAGTGTTTTTATATCAGTATGAAGATGACCTGCTCTGTCTCTCCATCTGATTCCAAAGAATTGGATGGACATTCTGAATCAATGCTTGGAGTTGGTAATAGGCTAGATGAGGGCTAACAAATTGGAACTGAGAGGATGACAAGTATTCCTGTGCTTTATAGTGGGGTGCCAGCCTGATTTGGTATCACACTTTTTGACAAAGAGGATTCGCAGTGTGGGAGTACTCTTGGATCCATTTTGTTCGTGCATGCTCAGGTAGCAGCTGAGGCCGATGGAGCTTTTAATCGGCTTAGACTGGTGTGCCAGCTGCACCCATTTCTATAAAGGTCAGATCTGCCTTAGTTGCATCCAGATTGGATTACTGCAATGTGTTGTATATGAAGGCTGCCTTTGAAAAAACTCTGGAAACTTTAGCTGATCCTGAATGCAGGACATGGAAGGGGGCCTTTTCGGTGGTGATCTCAAACTGGCATTTCCTTTCTCATGGGAAGCTCAGTTGCTGCTCTCTCTCTTAAACCTCTGTCATCTGGTCAGAATGTTTTTGTTTTGGAACAAAACTGGATTGTCACATTGAGTAGTTTTAATAGCCTGACCCCACCTACCCACTTTTTATTTTTTTTTAATGGTTTCATAGTATTGTTATGCCTTTTGTGGATGTATTTACATTGTTGTACACAGCTCTGAGCATTGTGGTTGCAACAGAAAGGGGACTGGAAATTATCTAGATAAAATAAATGAATACCTAACTCTGCAAGCATTTGGATGGTAGCACAGTGCAACACTGACCTGAGCACTTACAGTAGCACTTCCTTGTGGGCTGGAAAATCTCCAGCAGGAGCATGAGGTGAAGTGTGTGCTGACTGGAACAGGAGTAAATTTTCTTGGTTCTGCTGGTGGCGTTTTTCCAATCAGGAGTAGTTTGGTTTGCAAAGGAAAGTTCTAGTCCAACCTTGTATTTAATCGCTAGGCCGGTAGACAGAGGCAACCAGGAATTGCATGCAAATTGCATGGAGGTGAGATGACAGAGAAGGAATGGAGCACTCTGGCCTTTCCGTGTGCCTGACATAGACACCAAAGGGGTTGCTAGGGGAAGGAACCCTGTCCTCCACACTCAAAACAAAAATGCACCTCTCCATCTCTCCTGTATCAGGCCCCAGCAGGCTAGTACAAATTTTCTCAGAAGTAAACCCCATTGAATTAAATAGAGTTTCCAGGAAAATATAAACACATTTTCAGCCTTAGCTGCAATCTTTAGCAGTTCAGCTCCTTGACCGTGTTAAATGAACAGGAGCAGGGCCAGCATACAAGTTCGCCCCTTAGAACTTGATGGTTCCATGTTCCAGCAGCAATTATAACTCTCAGTATGAGCTTTGTAAAGATACAAGTATATAGGCTTCAAATTTTGGTCACAATCAAATCTCGGATTAATAAACCCCTTAATAAGCACCCCTTTGTGGTGCAAGCATTCAAGCCAGGAGGCCTCTAATTAATTGTAATTTCCCATTTTGTCCGAACGGGAAAATTACAATTACCAGCTGCAGAGCAAACCAGGATCTCAAACCTTGTTCCGAAGCTGATAACCATAATCCTAGTTCAAATAAAAACTGAAACCATGATTGATTAGACACTTCCTGGTTTGATTGCTTGAAGAGGGAAGATTGTGTGCAGGCAAAATGTATGCTTGTATTTTATTAAGCTGAGATATGATTGTCTGAACCAGGCCCTGGTGTGTTACATGAACTTAAAAATTAATTCCTTAAATGAATAAATGGTATTATATTTTTGCTAGTGCGAGGATCTGAAGGACTTTATATGGTGAATGGGCCTCCTCACTTCACAGAGAATGCAGACTTTCCAAGGTAATTCACTTTTTAGTTTCATTAAATGTTTTTTCTTAATTTTTAAACTTTTTTTATTGTGAATATCAACAAACAAAATGGAAAGTACATTGTGAAAACGGGAGGAACCCCCTCTCCACATACATTGTGTATATAGAATTATCATCATTTACATCATATGAACCATTAAAAAAAAAGGCGGAGAGAGTTATACAAAGTTTTCAAGAAAAGCAGACCAAATAGCCGTATATTTATCCACTTGCAAGTTGTGTCTATATAACACTCGTTCAAGTTGATAATGTTATTAGGTGCTTGATCCGTTGCATTATGGGAGGCGTGAATTTGTCCTTCCAATGTGATAATATAAGTCTTTTGGCTCTCATAAGGGCTCTGAAGATTCATCTGCACTGACCATGTGTTAACTTCCAAGAAGCCGGTAGGTAATTTAGGAGATGTAAATTATTCCATATTAGTGATTGTTTCAGTACATAGTTCATCCTTATTATAACCTCCTCCCAAAAGGGGGCAACTACTGGGCATTGCCAAAACAAATGCAGTTAAAGAAGCGTTCGATGCATTACATCTCCAACAGTTATGCAAGTTAGACAAACCCTTATTGATAAGGCGTTGTGGAGTCCAATAGACCCGAAACAAACAAACAAAAATGCTGAATAAGAAGTAACCTAAGATCCATAGAAGCTTCAGATACAGATGCTAGAGCAACCATCCATTGGTTAGGCAAGATAGGACACTCTGATTCCCTATTCCAATCTAGTCTTAAATATGGGTGTCATATCTACTTGCTGCTATTAAATACTTATACTATATGTGGGTTGTGGATCTATGTATCAGTTGAGCTGTTGAAAGTGTTTCTAACAATGCTGGAGGCTCTGAAGCTGTAAAAGCAGCTGAGCCAAACCTACATTCCAGCAAGTCTTGCAATTGCAAGTATTGCCATTGAGCCATAGCAGGTAAATTATATTAACACATAAATCTGAAAAGGACAAAAACTCATCATCTGAGCCTATTAATTGATCGACAGTAAAAATCATCTTATCTCTCCATGTACTCCACAGAAATGTTTTCTTCCCAATTTTTAAATCTGGGTTTCCTCATATAGTCAATTTAGCATGAGAATGGATCAAACTGTAATTGATGTGATATTATACACCATGTCTCTCTAGCAGCCAAAATTGTAGGAGGTGGGTTTTTTATTCTGATATAACGAGAACCAAGTGCTGTCCATTTGGGAAGAGGTTCTAACCATAAGGCTTCCAGAACTGACCATGGTGGCATTTCTGAGGGAGCAGAAGATGACCAGAACTTAGTACAAGACAATAGGTAAGCCCGATGGTACAAAGCTAGGTCTGGAAAACCAATCCCCCTCCTTTAATTGGAAGCTGCATCTGTTTCAGAGATATTCGAGGTGGAGAAGAACCCCAGAAAAATGTATGAAACAAAGCATTAAATTGTTGAAAATATTTGCCAGGTATAAGTAAAGGAATCTCATGCATAACACTAAGAATTCAAGGTATAAGATTCATCTTAAGTGTGTTGATTTTACCCCACAAGCTCAACTTGGGTCCACAATACCTGAAGGAACACCTCTCCTGACATGAACCTACCAGTACACTACACACAATTTCTAAGGTCCTTCTCCGGGTGCCTACTCGGAGAAGCTTGGAGGATGGCAGCAAGAGAGAGGGCCTTCTCGGTAGTGGCTCCCCAATTATGGAATGATCTCCCTGCCGAGGCCTGCCTGATGCCAACATTGTTATCTTTTTGGTGCCATGTCAAGACTTTTCTCTCTCCCAGGCATTTAACAGCATTTGTTGAATTTTTAATTGACCCCTGGTTGAGAGTTCAAAGTTGTTTTTAAATGTATGTTGACTGTTTTTATGCTTTTATGGTTGTAAATTTTGTATATTGATTTTTAATGTTTAATGTTTTAATCTTTGTAAACTGCCCAGAGAGCTTCGGCTATGGGGCGGTATAAAAATGTAAATAATAATAATAATGCCAGTAGTCCAAGACATAGTGACGACAAGAAAAGTCTGGGATATTATGTTAAAGTTTGGACTTGCTGCAGCCAGGGTGGGACTGAGGGGGTGACTTTTTTAAAAAAAGTTACGTTCTTTTATTTTCCCTCCCATTGTGGCTGGTGGGAGGAATTCACTATGCGAGTTCTAGGGCTGGTATAGTTGAGTTGTGGAGACGTGTCAGGGGAACGAAGGAGCAAAGGGTCCTATGGAACTTTGAGTGCTCCTGATAACACCTTGTCTTCCTCCCCATCACCAGCGGAACACCTGTGCCCACAGAGCTTTCTGGAGGCCTCCCACTCCATAAGTGCCATTCTGCCAGAGAGCCCCCTCTTTGCCAGTGCAAAAGCACTTACACTGTGTTCACCAGCACCTCAGCTGGCATTTGCTCAGCTTTAGAATTGCTCAAGGATTTAGAAAATGTGTGGGATTAAAGCCACTAGTTTAGTTCTGTCAACGATAACTTTTATTATCTATTCCAGTAATTACGATAATGACAAGTGTTTTATTTTGTTGCGCAACAAGTACGTTTTTGTGATATTTAGCAACTCATTCAGTTAATGTTTTCTGCTTGTTATATGTGGTATATATTTAAATTATAATTAAATTTTCTTTTTCTTTTCCAGGGAATCTGGAAAAAGCAGTAAAGTTATTGCTTTCAGCAAAAATGGCAACCTTTTTGCCTGGTGCAATGGAGAACAGTCAGTACAACTTTTATCTTTTAAAAATATTTCTTACATTTGGAGGCATATATTGAATCACATATAAAGCATATACATGAAATGGCTTGAGCAAATAGATTAGATTTTTAAAAGCAGTTATTCCTTCCAGTAGTGAAGTATTTTGTATGTTACAGCCTGCAAGCAGGCTAATATAATGTAGCCCAGGTGGTTTCCACTGGGTTTGTCCTTGTTACATGATTTTTAAAGGTATGCTTTCTCAACTTAGGCCTCCCACTTGGGTCCTTTGATCCAAAAGACCACACTGTTAAGCATTGCTCTTTCTGTTAAAATTGTAGAAAAAGAAAAGACAGAGGTTCACGATCAATTTCTGGGAATCACTCTTGAGTACTCAGACTGGGTTGGATTCAGACTTGCCCCTCTAGAAATGGAAGGACTTCTTCTGGTAGGGGAAGGTCTCAAGATGTAGCAGAGGCTTCCTGCTGAAGGGAAGAGGGCAGTGTGGAGATCTTCTCCAATTTCCCTTGCCATCCTTAGTGCCACCTCTCAGACTGTTCCTTCCTTAATCACATTGGAGGTTGTGCTAGAAGATGTAGAGGGTAAGTGGGAGAAAATTGCCACCCATCCCTTTTCTACAGCACCTGTGGAACTCTGCTGAGCATAAGTCTGGATCTGATCTGATGTTTGGAAGCATTTCTAGCGAAGTGCAGCCTGTCCAATGCATGTTCAGTGTCCAAGGATTTCAGTGGGGCTTGAGTCTGAGTAAGCGTTCATAGGATTGCAACTAGAGTTGTTAGAGTCATTAGCAGTGCCTTTGTTGATGATAGAATCATAGAATAGCAGAGTTGGAAGGGGCCTACAAGGCCATCGAGTCCAACCCCCTGCTCAATGCAGGAATCCACCCTAAAGCATCCCTGACAGATGGTTGTCCAGCTGTCTCTTGAATGCCGCTAGTGTGGAAGAGCCCACAACCTCCCTAGGTAACTGATTCCATTGTCATACTGCTCTAACAGTCAGGAAGTTTTTCCTGATGTCCAGCTGGAATCTGGCTTCCTTTAACTTGAGCCCCTTATTCCATGTCCTGCACTCTGGGAAGATCAAGAAGAGATCCTGGCCCTCCTCTGTGTGACAACCTTTTATGTATTTGAAGAGTGCTATCATGTCTCCCCTCAATCTTCTCTTCTCTGGCTAAACATGCCCAGTTCTTTCAGTCTCTCTTCATAGGGCTTTGTTTCCAGACCCCTGATCATCCTGCTGCCCTCCTCTGAACACGCTCTAGCTTGTCTGCGTCCTTCTTGAATTGTGGAGCCCAGAACTGGACGCAATACTCTAGATGAGGCCTAACCAGGGATGAATTGAGAGGAACCAGTACCTCACGTGATTTGGAAGCTATACTTCTATTAATGCAGCCCAAAATAGCATTTGCCTTTCTTGCAGCCATATCGCACTGTTGGCTCATATTCAGCTTGTGATCTACAACAATTCCAAGATCCTTGTCGTTTGTAGTATTGCTGAGCCAAGTATCTTGTAACTGTGCATTTGGTTTCTATTTCCTAGATGTAGAACTTGGCATTTATCCCTATTAAATTTCATTTGGTTGTTTTCAGCCCAGCACTCCAGCCTATCAAGATCACTTTGAAGTTTGTTTCTGTCTTCCAGGGTATTAGCTATCCCACCCAATTTTGTGTCATCTGCAAATTTGATAAGCGTTCCCTGCATCTCCTCGTCCAAATCATTAATAAAAATGTTGAAGAGCACTGGGCCCAGGACTGATCCCTGCGGTACCCCACTCGTTGCCTCTCCCCAGTTTGAGAAGGTTCCATTGATAAGTACTCTTTGAGTCCGATTCTGTAGCCAACAGTGAATCCACCTAATAGTTGTTCCATCTAGCCCACTTTTAGATAGTTTGTTAATCAGAATGTCATGTGGTACTTTGTCAAAAGCTTTGCTGAAGTCAAGGTATATGACGTCCACAGCATTCCCACAGTCCACAAGGGAGGTTACTCGATCAAAAAATGAGATCAAATTAGTCTAACAGGATTTGTTCCTGACAAATCCATGTTGGCTTCTAGTAATCACTGCATTGATTTTAAGGTGTTTACAGAATGACTTCTTTATAATCTGCTCCAGAATTTTCCCAGGGATAGATGTCAGATTGACTGGTCTGTAGTTCCCAGGTTCCTCTTTTTGCTCTTTTTGAAGATAGGGACTACGTTAGCCCTCCTCCAGTCATCCGGCACCTCACCCGTCTTCTATGATTTTGCAAAGACAATAGACAAAGGTTCTGAGAGTTCTTCCTCTAGCTCCTTCATTACTCTAGGATGCAGTTCATCGGGCCTTGGAGATTTGAACTCATTCAAGGAAATTAGGTGTTCTTTGACCTTTTGTTTATCAATCTCAAACTGCAATCCTGCCCCCTCAACTTCTGCTTCACTTTTTCCAGAGGGGTCATAGACCCGCTTTTGGGAGAAGACTGAGGCAAAGTAGGAATTGAGCACTTCTGCCTTTTCTTTGTCATCTGTTATCAATTTGCCATCCTCATTAAGCAGCTGAACCACCATTTCTTTCCTCTGTCTTTTACTACTCACGTATCTGAAGAAAGCCTTTTTATTGCTGTGTTCACTATGTGTTCACTAGGTATGTTCAGCCAGAAGTAACTTCAGTTCTTTTTCAATGGAACTTATTTCAAGTAAAGAGTAGCTAGGGAAATGGCTTTGCCAATATTAATGTGCAATTACCCCCATCCTGCTTGTTCCTTGCCAGAGGACATGATTGGATCAATAATGTTGCAGCCTAGGAAACTTTTATTGTGCATCCAGTCAAGTTCGATATCACTGAAATAAATGGACCTCAGTATGTGTAATTTTTTTGTTTTAGAGGTTGAATGAATATATATATCTTGATTCTTGTTTTCTGTTAGCGGATTGACTGCAAAGATGTTATTTTAATGGTGTTTTGTTCTTGGGGTGCTGTATGATACACACCAGTCATAATTAACCTTAAAAATCTTGATGGTTTAATCTGAGACCTTCCAATCTCAACGGAAACATATGGGGTGGTTTGGGGCAGAATGGAATGTGTGTATGAGAGGGGATGTAGCATGTGATAGGGCCACATTTTTCTCCCTTTCGCATTTTCTCCCTGCTGGGTTCTCATACTGGAACCTGGGGTCATCCTATGGAGCTGATTGGTGGGAGATTCAAGACAAACAAAAGGAAATGCTACTCTACACAGTGCATTGTTAATCTATGGAGTTCACTATAACAAAATGTAGTGATGGCCACCAATTTGGGTGGCTTTAAAGGGGGGTTAGAGAAATTCCTGGAGGAGAAGGCTATCAATGGCTAGATGAACCCTGGGTCTGAGCCAGCATGGCTGTTCTTATGCTCTTAAGTAACGGACCTTCAAAGAAAGATCTTGTCGTAGATTTAGTTGAAATGTGACCTTTGCATGCCTTTAGTCTCAAGGACTAGCTAGTAAAATGTGAGCAGACAAGCATCTGAAGGCTTGGAGTTCAATGATTATTCGCTGAGCAATATTCTAATTGATTTTTCCCTCTGATGTTTACTGAAGTATTCTATTGGTGAAATGTTAAATGTTATGGTAAATGTTACAGTAGTTCTATTTTCTGTTAGGTGGTTCAAAATTAAGCAGATTTAGGAGTGAACAGTTAAAACTGGCTATTAATTAACTACTCTAATCAAGCTTAGTTGAAGTGACCTCTTTTGGTTCCAGAGTAAACATCATGAATGTCATCAGCTCCAACGTGCTGTGTTCTCTCGATTTACCAAAGACAGTTTGCCTTGAATTCTCTCCAAAGTGCAATATCCTGGTAACATGGCAGCCCTACACAAGTGAGTACTTCAAAAGCCTGCTCCAGGTAACTTCACTGCAAACATGCTGCAACCATACTTTATTTGAGCAATATAAAGACTCTTATCCCAGGGTGGCCACCTTGTGGCCCTCCAAGTGCTGCTGTTCTACTGCAACTCCCATCATCCCTCACAATTGGCTAAGCTGATTAGAGCTGATGAGACTTGTAGTCCAACAACAAAAAGGGGGCACAGGCTGCCCACCCTTGCTCTATCTTTTTGTGTCCTGGGAAATGTAAGAATAGAGAAGAACAAAAGAGAGACGGCTTCCTCCTGAATCATCAAAATAATTTGTCTGCATTATCTCTGCCTTTCTCTCTTCTTATCTCCCATTGCTGTGCCTCTCAATGTCGAATTCAGATTGCAAGCGCCTCAGGGCAGAGACTTGCCTATTTTCCTTTTTTTCCCCTTATGTTCTGTCATGTGCCAGCTATACTGATCGTATTATAGCAAGTAAATCTAGTAACGGAAAGGGCAGAGAATCATACTGTTAGAAAGGACCAAAAGGTCATCGTGTCCAATTCCCACACTACAACACAAGTCAAGCCCATCAACACATCATGTCCATTCCAACTAAAATTGACCCATGCTCAATCCAGGCCTTTTAGGGCCAAATGACCAATGGAGATGGGAGGGAGATCAGGACCAGATGGAGGATTAGATTAGATTTTGTGAACCGCCCAGAGAGCTTCGGCTATTGGGCGGTATAAAAATGTAATAAATAAATAAAATAAATAAATGCTGGGGGAGGGTGGGGGGAGAGAAAAGGTATCTATAGTATGTGGTTTCTTCCCACAGTTAATAGTAGTTAACCCCCCAGGTATTTAAGTCTGGGAAACAGCACAAGAGACAGGTTTTTAAAACATTTCCTCCAGTGCCACAGCACTGATCCCTTTTCCTCTGTGGCTGCCTTTAGGGAAAGGAACTGAAATGGGGAGATCCAGTGATGCATCTCCCATATCACATTTAGCTTGGCCCACTAGACTAAAACAAATGCATCACCATTTGGAGCTTGCAGAACAAAGAGTTTCAGATGGTCAATCAAATAACAGTGACTTGTGCCAAAAACATGCATCTGCAGTGGGAATTTGAAATCAAAGGGAAAACATACCTGATAGGAAAGGTGTGACAGGGACTGAGAATGTTGGTTTAGGGTGCAAAACCTATTATAGCTAGTTTTTTTTTTTTAATGGAAAATACTTGCTCATACCCGAAAATACGGGATCAGTGAGAGCTAATGCTAAAAGAAGCAGCCTCTTTTTTTTGGCGGGGGGGGGGGGAGTGTCCGCCAGTCTCTTGAGTAGTCATTAAGGTATTGAACAAAAGACATCAACTGAGCCCACTGTCAGGATAATATAAGGCAGGGAAGCAGGCCTAAAGGGGATTTTGTAGGCCACCGCTGCAATATATGTACGTTTGTGGTTGCAGCTGCAAAAGACGGCGCAGCAGGGGTGCCAAACCTTCAAGTCTTTGATGTGAAAACTGGGAAGTGTTTGAAATCATTCATCCAGAAAAAGATGCAGAACTGGTAAGTAGCGTTTAAGGGGATTTATTATTTATGAAACGTGATTTGAAAACACACAACTTGTGTACTGAGTTGCAGAATCTCATTTAGTTGTGCAGTTTGTAATATGGAAAATTCAGTTTTATTTTACGTAATTGTACATTTTTAGCAAACCGGTACAGTGAGGGTAGATGAAAAATACCACCAGTAAAACACACACACGCACACAATATTTTCTGTATAATTTTAATAAGTCCTAAATATTTTCAAGCCAAATATCTGCCTTTTAAAGTTTTGGAATAACGTTTTTAAGGTCAAGGTAACAGGTGTTATTTTTCTCAGGTTTTAATATTATCATTCCTGACCCCCCCCCCCCTCTCTGATCATTAGGTGTCCTTGCTGGTCAGATGATGAAAGCGTATGTGCCAGGAGTGTTAACAATGAACTACACTTCTTTGAACACAACAACTTCAGTATGCAAGTCCTTTCTTGTTCTCTAAATAAACATTTCCCTTTTAGTCTTTTTTTCATAATCACTCTTGTGTTTTGAGCTGCTCAAATTATTGCAGCTGCCCACTTCTGAGGAATTAAAGCATTTCTTCGACACTGTGATACAGTTAAGTTCCATTCAGTAATATCAAATTCACCTTGCTTGAACTTAAAGCGTACTTGGGAAGCACAGGTAAAATTGGAAATGGTTCTGAAATTGTTATTAGAAAATCGTCCTTAGAGATGGCAACACTGCCAGGAGATGGGTGAACGGCTTAATCTGGTGGTTCAGCCAGGGATATATGGAGGATAATGACGGGCAAGTTGCAAAAAAAATACACTAAGGCTGCAATCCCAGTGCCCTGGGAGTAAGATTTATTTAATTCAGTGGGATTTACCTCTGAGTTTGAGAGCAATTCTTTGCATGTTTACTTGGAAGTGAATCCTATGATGTTCAATGGAGCTTTCTCCCAGGCAAGTGTGCATAGGATTGCAACCTGAATCTGATAATAGACACAGGTGGGAGAGGTTGCTACTTTACCCCATATGCAATACATAAACAACTATGTCATGCTAAGACTGCCACTTCATCTGAGTGGAGCTCTTGCATAGGCTCTTTTCCAGCCTTCCCTAATCTGGGGGCCTACAGATGCGTTGGACCATAATGCCCATCATGGGTAACTAATGGCCATGATCGCTGGGAACAACAGATGATGCAGTCCAAGACATCTTTAACTGATCACAAACAGTGCTTGCCCAAGATGTGTGACTGCTGGAATGTGAATGCCCAGGTGCATTTTGGATTTTTCAGTGCTTGGTTACCTGCTAGAGGGGGCTGCATGAGCAGTAGTGGATCATGCCCAAAGGTAGGGCTGTGTTTCTTCTAGAGTTCAGGTTGAGAGTTAAGAGAGGAAGCACTTTGCCATTTGGGAAATGTGAGGTCATTTAAGATGCAGAATCTTATACGTCATAGATCAGCCTTCTATAAGAAAAGCTATGCTGGTTGAGACCCAGGGTCCATCTAGTCCCAACACTTTGTTCACACAGTGGCTAACAAGCTGCCCACGGGAAACCCACAAGCAGGACATGAGTGCTACAGCATCCCCCTGCCCATGTTCCCCAGCAACTGGTGCACATAGGCATACTGCCTCTGATAGTGGAGGTAGCATATAGCCATCAGGACTAGGAGCGCATTATAGCCTTCTCCTCCAGGAATTTATCCAACCCTCTGTTAAAGCCATCCAAATTGGTGGCCATCACTGTCTTCTGTGAGCAAATTCCATAGTTTAACTATGTGCTGTATGAAGAAGTCCTTCCTTTTCTCTGTCCTAAGTCCCTTACAAATCAGCATCATGGGGTGACCCCGGGTTCTAGAATTATGGGAGAAGGAGAAAAATGTCTGTCTATTCATTTTCTCCAACCAAATATTTTGAACTTCACCTCCTGTCAGCTCCAGCCAGCCTGGTCATTGATCAGAAATGCTGGGAGTTGTTGTTCAAAATATCTGGAGGGTACCAGGTTGAGGAAGGTTGTCATAGATATTTAAAAGGGACTGTAAGTCAGAAGAGACTGGAGGACTTGAATTGGCAGAAAGTCAAAACGACTTACTCAAGGGCAGAGCAAAGATGAGAGGGCAGAGCACTGGCCTTGGCTCAAGTTGGGTTGCTTTGAGTGGCAGCTGAATTCATGTGCATGAGCTTTTATTTTATAAAGGTGTTTTTTAAAATATAGCCAATTCACCTGAAAAAGCTTTAGGATTTGTAAAGGGTGTGCTATGTTTTTGTAATGCTTTTGAAAATCATTTATTTTTATCACACTTGAATCCTGCACAAAAACTACTTAGTTTTAGTAAAAACAAAACAAAACTATTTTAAGGTGATTGTTCTGCCAAATCAAGTTTTTTTTAACCATTTGTAGGTTGGATTCAACTCTCACGTAAGTGGAAATTTCCTTGCACATCAGGACTTCCCTGTCTTCTCTCCCTTGAAGCCCCCCACATGCACCCAAGATCTGCTCTGGAGGATCCCCCAACCTTTGGGGAGTTGCATGGGGGAGGGGGAAATCCATTGGCTAGCATTGGATACAACTCAATGACTACGTTCTGACAGTCACGGGAGTGAAAGAACGCATAGTGGGTTCTTTCCCCACCCCTGGTCATGCAACTGCAATTTACATAATTACCTGCAAAGAGACCCAAGTTGCTGTGTCCGAACCCTAGTGTGCGGGTGGGGGTGGGTTCGTACTGACCCTACAACCCACAATGGACAGTACAGGCTGTGGGGTGGGTATGAAGCCACCCCCGCTGCGAAGGATGCCAGGTTCAGACACGAGTAATTAAGTAAATCATGGTTGCGCGACGGTGAGCCAACTGTGGGTTGGTTCACTCCCATGATTGTCTAAACATGCCCAATATTACATTTTTGTTTTGTTTTTGTTATTGGCAGTATCTATAAAATGTTTCTCATTGAACAAATCCTGAAGTGGTTTATCACTAGAATAGATTCATAAACCACACAGTCGAACAATGAACAGCATTTTTGTTAACTTGATTAACCTGAGTAACATTGTGATTTTGCAGGTACAATTGCAAATAAGCTTCACTTGCAAAAAGTCACCGATTTTGTGTTATCACCAGGAGATCAGCCGACCAAGGTGCTTCCTTTTGATTTTGTTTCTTATACAATTTTGATTTTGTAGGGATTTAAATTTTGTAGAAACTATTCCACTTCTGTCTTTGTGCCACTCTTGAGAATTGCATTATTAAATAAACAAAATGTTATTGACACAGGTTGCTGTCTATGTTCCTGGAAGCAAAGGGGCTCCGTCTTTCGTAAGGCTCTACCAGTACCCTAACTTTGTAGGCCCGCAATCTGCACTGGCCAACAAGAGTTTCTTTAAAGCTGATAAGGTGACAATGCTGTGGAATAGTAAAGGTATAACAACTTCCATCCCCTCCCCCCATCATCTTCATTTGTGATGTTGTGAATGTATTGATTTTCTGTGTTACCTGAATATGTAGCCAACACATGTGTCTGCATAATCCCAAATGCTAAAGACATTTTAAAAAAAACTTTGGCATTAATATGCTTCTAGCCACTCTGCAAAATCAATCCTATTCTCAGCAACCCTAACATAACAATGATCCTATTCCCACTTACTTGGGAATAAGCTCAATTTAAAACAATAGCACTTACTTTTGAGTAAACATGCATAGGATTGATCTGCCAATGAATGAGAATTGCACAGCTCCTGCACATGTTCCATACATGCCAGTGGAATTTGCACTAGAGAGGGTCATGATATATTATGCTTGCTGTTCTTCTCTGCCTTTAAAACCGTATCGGTTTGGTGTTTTCTTATTTTTTTTAACATATAACAACAAAGGATGCTGTAAAAACGGGCAATATCCAACGGAGCCACTCTGCCTCTTCTGGTTCCTTTGTGCTTGTGGGATCCACCACTTGCGCAACAGAGCGCTGGTGCGTCGAAAAATAACCCTAGAAATAAGCAGAAATGCTTGTTTCTGGATCGGGACAGATCAGTGGAGCTCCCTTCTGCGTTGCTCTGCTGACTTGACCTGTTCCAGAAATGAGGGCTTCTGCTTATTTCAGGTTATTTTTGGAGATGCCAAAGAGCGGTTGCGCAAGCGGTGGGTCCCACGAGCACATGGGCACAGTAGGATACTATCCCAGTATATGCAACTGTAGAAGTAATGCCTTGACCAGTAATGCTATCTTCCTGCAAGCCTTGCAAAGAAAATGTATGTGTGTATTTGCAGTTAATTATGAGTCGCTTTCATTTTTAAAAGTCGTTTTGGAAGAGCTTAATGACATGTTTATTGTTATCCAACAATGCCACATAGTAAATAATATACAGAATGGTGCTAGGTTCAAGTTGCTAGTTTTTCAGTTTGTACAAATTGCTCAGTGGGGAGAAGGGGTTTCAGGGTATGAAAAAATAAGGCTCCTACTGAATTGGACGAAAGATCCATGTAGTTCAGCATCCTGTTCCCCAAAGTGGCCGACCAGCAGCCCCTGGGACGCCCATAAACATGACATGAAGGCAATGGCTCTTCCCATCATTTTTCTCCTTGTATTTGGAGTCATGCTGCTCTTGCAACCTGCCGGTTGCATATATGTTGCGGTTTCTTCTTACAAAAGTTTAAATTATCAATATTATTGGGTAGCTTGGTTTTTAAAAACTTCTAACTATTTTTTTTTACATCTCAATAGCCACCGCTGTGCTTGTGATAGCAAGTACAGAAGTTGATAAAACTGGGGCATCCTATTATGGAGAGCAGACACTGCATTACATCGCAACAAATGGGGAAAGTGCTGTCGTGCAACTGCGTAAGTGACTCTCCAGATGGTTACGTTATGAACTGGAAATTCTTCCTAATAAACACTAAAAGTCCTGGTTAGGTTTTTGGGTTTTTTTTTTTAATGAAAACAAACTTTAATCTGCTTCATTCATTGTAATTACTAACCAGTATTTGGTTAAGTTTCTGTGGGGGCTTAAGGATATGACTTCTGCTACCTGAAGTTTTTTTCTGTTAATTGAAATGGAGTTAGATATCATAAGAGTTAAGCAGAAATTGCATCAGTTCAGACAACACTTTAATTCATGCAGTGTGAAAACTCCACTCAACGGTTGAGTTTTTATTTATTTATTTTATTTTATTGCATTTATTTATATCCCACCTTTTTTTCCTCCAAGGAATCCAAGGCAGTGTACATAATTCTCCTTATTTTAGCCTCACAACAACAACCTTGTGAGGTAGGTTGGGCTGAGAGTCTGTGACTGGCCCAAAGTTACCCAGTGGGTTTCCATGGCAGAGTGGGGACTAGAACCCAGATCTCCCGACTCCTATTCCAACATTTTAGCTGCTTCTCCACACTGGCTTTCTTCACCACACTGGTTTTTAGGAGGTCCTCCCCACACAGAGTGTTCTAACTCCACCGTTGTGTGACTCTGGGCTACCATGGAGTTGATTAAAATCCATTGCAACATTTAAGTGACAGTTCCTCCACCCTCTCTCCTCCCCCAGTCCTTCTGATGGTATCCCATCAGCCATTGCTGCAAAAAACCAATCCTGGCAGCTCTCCTAGAGTGGCACTCACTCCTCTCACTGCTCTTGCCAGGGAACTCTGAAGCTAATGGGAAAAGTCAACTTTTCCCAATGGAAAACTCCACGGAGCCCTCCACACAACATACAACACAACGGTTGTGCAAGAATTCTCCTCTGCTTCAGCATGGCGTGTTTGTGTGTTTTTTAAAAAAACTCCACCGTGGGGAGGAGTTTTCCCGCCAGATGACACATTTCGCAATGGTGGTGTAAAAACTCCATTGCGGAGTTCTAAAACCACCATTGAGAAACGTGTTGTCTGAACTGAGTCAGTGTGTAACGTAGAGAAGAGATGAGGATAGGATGGAGTACCTAATCCAAGAAAGGAGCTCTTTCACTGAGTCTTGACCAGGGGAAAGGAATTGGTTAAAACTAGGTCTGTTGGAGGATTTTTAAAGATTCGCTAATTCTCAAACGATTTCCATTTGTTAAAATTTTAATAAATTATATACATTGTAGAACTTGAATAAATATGCTGACTTGGGTATATGATTACTTAACAATGTCTGGGCTGGTTGCAGGACCTTTAGGTGTCCTGAGGTCCAAAGTCTCTGCTCATTGTCATACTTACTAAAACTACCTTTTAATCTGAAACTAAACATTTTCACTGTAATGAATTAACTCAATAAAAAAAGGTTGCAGCCCTTGTTGTTCTGGGGTTAATAGTTCTGAAAGGAACTCGGGCAATGTTCCTGCTACTGAATAGGCTGAAGCTTCTCCCATCACTGACCAGGCTGCTTGCTAGGGGAGATTTGGCTCACCTCTGTCACAGGAAAATATTTACAGGCTGATCTTGGCCCATTAGGCACACATTGTGGCCTCTGACTGTATATTGATGTTTGCTTAGTTTTTTTTAACGCTTTTGGTTAATTTGGTTTGCAGTTCCAGCAACGCAGCAAACACACGAGCTTGCTGAGCCTCTACCACGCAACCATACCATAGGTGGAGGGCTTCTTTTCCCTGCCAAGGAATCATGCCATAGCTGGAGGGGTTTGCCCCCCTTCGTGGGTCAAAAATGGCTTGGTGGCTTAGTCTAAAGTCTTAAGGAAACTTTTATCTACACTTGTTATCAGAAGTTGCTCTGCAGAATCATAACTAGTATTTTTTTTTGTTTCAGGAAAATGCAGATATTGTTTTATAGCTTTGGCTGTTTTTCTTTTCCTCTAGCGAAAAATGGTCCTATTTATGATGCAACTTGGAATCCCAATGCCACGGAGTTCTGTGTTGTGTATGGCTTTATGCCTGCCAAAGCAACTATCTTCAATCTCAAATGTGATCCTGTGTTTGACTTTGGGACTGGCCCACACAATGCTGCGTACTACAGCCCCCAAGGACATATCTTAGTATTAGCTGGATTTGGGAATCTCAGTGGACAATTGGATGTGTGGGATGTTAAAAACTACAAACCGATTTCCAAGCCACAGGCCTCCGATTCTACATATTTTGCATGGTGCCCCGATGGGGAACATATTGTAACTGCTACATGTTCTCCAAGGCTACGAGTCGGGAATGGATACAAGATCTGGCATTATACTGGCTCTGTACTATACAGATATGAAGTGCAGCAAAATGCAGAACTTTGGCAAGTTGCCTGGCAACCATTTTTGGATGGAGTATTTCCAGCAAAGCCAGTAACGTACCAGGCTGTTCCGAGCAAAGTTCCAAAAGATGAGCCAAAGGCTGCTCAAGCTTATAGACCCCCAGCTCTGAGAAACAAACCTGTAACTAGTTCTAAACTTGTAAGTAACAGTTATCTCCATTGTAACATGTGTTACTGTGAAATGCCTTCTCTGTTTTGGGAAAGGGCGGAAGGTGCAGTACTAAATCCAGTCCTCTATTCCTCCACCTGAACAAGTGATCTGCATGGTTGAACACAATTTAACCAGGGGCTTGGAGGTGCAGCCCTACCTCCTGACTTGGATCCTGCACACACTCACACACTTGAACTCTTCAGTTTTTATTTATAAAAACACCTACTATATCAAATGTGTAATGAAGCATGAGTTTGCACAAGTGTTTTCTCTTGTGGGCTTTAAAAAAAAGAGACTATAAAGCAGGGGAGAATGAGAGCATACGCAAACCAATCTTTCTTCATTCCTATGGATTGGATGCAGACTTAATCAAACTTGGAGAAAACCCTCTGAAACCAATGTAGTTTAACTTGGTCATGAGTAACTTAAGTCCTATTAGTTTCAATGGATCTGTCCTAAATTTGACTAAGTCTGCATCAAGCTCCATATTTTCAAGTAAATATTTTTAACCAGATGGGTCTGTTGCACGATGTACAATAAAAATCCAGTAACTTTTTCTTCAGCTTTATTTTTAATATAAAGATATTCAGCACACACATTAAATTTAGTTTATTCCTGTGGAAATTGAATCTTCTTCTTCTCTGCCAAAATTAACTATCAGTCCTTTGGAGCAAAGCAGGCCTTAATATAAGCCTTAACACAGACAACTGCTGGTATTGTAGGAGGGCTTGCTGATATAGCAGCTGGATAAACAACCTTGCCTCTTTCGTATTGCTTAACAGTTGAAGAGCCATAATTTGGTTTAGGGTCATGTCAAACCATGTAGCTGCTTCTCTTTGAAAATGAAATACTGAATATGGTAGGATTTAATTACACAAATTGCACCTGAGGTGCTTAGAAATTTGTTCTACGCTGGACTTTTCTTCACTAGTCTCTCATCCCTGTATTCATCCTCCATTCTGCTGTGTCATGGGAGCATATTCCATGACTGAGCAAGATCTTTGTTGTGTTGCAGAGGAGGAAAGGTTTGCAGGAGATGCCATCTGTGGTAATGATCTTCTCTTTCCCAGGAGGATTATACAGTTACAAATACAACCCTGATGAGTTCTGACGCTAATGGAGATTTGTTAAAAGAACTCTCTGCAGAATGCTTATATCTTAAAGTGGAGAGTGAACCCCCCTCTCAAAATATTTTAAGGTTGCCACATATGATAGCAAAAAGAAAGTTAAAGAGCAATGACAGTAACTAGTCAGAAGGCTTGATGGCAAATTACATTTCACCCCTTGATTGTAATACCAAGACTTAATTCCTTGGGGATCACTTCTAAACAGCTGTGAACCTAGTTGCAAGCTGTAAATGAAAGTCTTATACAAGACCAGTGTGATTTACGAGGAAACTGCCAAAGGATGCATACCAATCTGCTTTTAAACAAAGCCCTCAAAAGAAAATTGTTTGGAACACAGATAGCATCCTGTGTTTTTCGTATACTGGCTACCTCTGACATATTTATCTAGCTCAGTGGCATTCATGATCATAGGCCTGCTTCACGTGCCTTAACGCTTTTTGTTCACAGAAATGTAGGGCCACTTCACATATTAGGGTCACCACTTCTACATCTCAGAGCTAAGACTGCTTCACATTTCTTACACAAACATAGGACAACTTCAGATGGCCATTTCCTACATTTATTCCCTTAAGAGCCTCTGTGCTTTCTCTGGACACTTCTTTTCATGTAAGATCCTCTACCGCAGTTGATGTAGGAGAAGAGGACTTGTTCCAGGAATGGCTAGTTCTCATCTCCTAGCTGTGGCTAAGAGGGAACTATTACAGTGGTTCCTTAGTAAAAACATGTCATTTCCTTTTTAAAAGATATTGATTTGAGACTGCCAACATTGAAAGGGGTGTTGATATCTGCCACACTATTAGTCATTGCTAGTGTCTTATTTAATTGCGTAAGCAGTCAATGGGATTCATGATAAAAGAGAGGTGATGCAATTCCATCCTACCCATCTGTGATAAAGTAACAGAATTGGTTTTGTCAATGGGGAAAAAAATAAAACTTGTTTGAACCTTTTATGTGCATGGCATGTGAAAGTTAAGTCTCTAAGAATCAATTTCCTTATGAGATTTTCTAAAACTTCTACAATGAAGGAAAAAATGTATGTCCCTTTATGAGTATTTTTTTAAAAAGTTTTAAAACTCATCTCGGTATTTCTTAGACTTTTCTCCTCTGGCATTGCGGATAAAAGTAATATGTTCTAACTCTAATTGCAAGTCTGAGTTGATGAATTAGTTGAGGCAGGATCCAGAAGTGGATATGGAACTCCTGAGATACAGAAGCAAAAGTATATCCTGGAGGGGGGCTGTTTTTCCAGGCTGTCTTTATTGTAAAAGATGTTTCAAACATTTACACACTTGCCTTACATAGAAGTGACTTCCCTGTAGGAAATGCTGTTACACTCACATAGATTGGAGATGGCCAACCGATTGGTAATGGGGCAGATATGATCCCCAAGTCAATATTATCTGTCCCTTTGCAACTTTACCAAATGTTAACTGCCAGGTAAAACGTTGCACATGTAAGGAATTAAAATTTTGTTTTCAAAGATGTGTCTCTCTGAGAAAGATTTCACACTTCAGTGTCTTATCTCTCTGGGTTTCACAAGTGATGCCTAAACTTGCACCCCATAACTGCAACTGCCAAGTGGCGTTGATTTTCTTATACTGCCTGGCCACCTTCAAAATGGTTGACTTGTGTAGCAAGCTATACTGCAGCCTCTGGCCAACTTTCCAGAGAATAGAATAGCCTGGGGAATACAGAACATGATGATTGCTGAAATAGATGTCATCTCATGAATGTACGTACACAGATGTTGTCCTAGGTGGCAATATACACGGCTTTCACACAATGTCTTAACTTGGAAATAAGTTCTCTTCTATTTGGGGTTGCATAATTTGTGTTTTTGATCTGTTTTTCTTCTTTTTGAATTTTCTTATCCCTCCCCAAAACCTCTTAGCATGAGGACGAGCCACCACAGAACATGAGACCACAGTCGAAAACTAGTGATAAGCCATTATCTAAAACAGCACTCAAAAATCAAAGAAGGCATGAGGCAAAGAAAGTTGCTAAACAGGTATGACTGGTGATTTAATTCTCTTGATCATAACATTGCGTTCCCATTTTATAAACTCGTTTACCACTGTTATGTACAGAACTTTCAACTGAGTTAAGTCTGCTTATTTGTCATCAAGTGTTCTGAATTGATAGGTTCTGGAGCACTTAAAGCATCTTGGTGAATTAATAAGAATGCTCCTTGGAATGATTACATCTGAAAGCCTTTGTTCTAGCGGATTATATGTTTTGTTATTTAAAGGAGGCCAGAGCAGAAGGGAACCAGGAAATTGCTCCATCCCTGCCTGTACAGAATGAGTTTCACAATACAGCGCCCTCTGTAACATCAGGAGATCCTGAAGTGGATAAGAAGATAAAGAATCTGAGAAAGGTGGGAAAGAAGCTCCTTTTCTACTATGCAGTAGCTATCACTTCTGTCAGCTTGTTGAACGGTGGCAATTTAAAGTTTGCTCTCTTTGTTTTACTTTCTGTTACTACTGAAGCCATGGGTGCACAATAAGGGCCAATATCTGCCCTGCATGGCTGCAGAGCTGATGTTCACATGTCAATTCAAGTCCTTCAGCTTCTCCCCTACTGTGAGAAAAATAGAAACTATAGTGGCTACAAGTAAACTGAGTCCAAAGAGCCTTTGGCGGTCTCCTATCTGATCCACCGCCAAGTCGATAAGAGTAATGCGGACAAGAAGGGCTAGAAGAGAAGTTTTGTGAGGCGGAGTGCCAAACTGAACAAGACATGGCAGTGTGTGTGCGGTCGCCCAATGCCTTTTTAAAAATGGAAATGGAACTGCAGGGACCAGATCAGGGAGGGAGAAGGATGGTTCTCTCATACCTGTTGGCTGTTCCCCCCCCCCTATCAAATGACCTCCAGCTGCTTTTCTCCCCACAAAGGAAAAGATATGGGGTGGGAGAGCAGCTGAGGGAACAGTTTTGACTGGGAAAACAATCTGTTGTGAAACACCTTAAGCACCCTGTTCCTCCTCCAAGCCTCTGATCTGTTTTGAAGGCTGTATTTCAGTTTTGGTTGGTGGTTTGGCTCTAAGTGTGGAAGGAGATTCATCTGGGCTTCTTTTTCTCCTTTGCCTCCATAACAGATAATAGAGAATGAAAGGAAGATGGAAGTGTGTGTGTGTGTGTGTGTGAGAGAGAGAGAGAGGGAGGGAGGGAGGGAGGGAAAGAGAAATGCATGCACATGAGAGAGGATGAAATGGCTTGGATATTATCTTCAAGAAACTAACAAAGCTTCCCTAATACTGGCCATTGGCCAGTATTGCTGATTGGTGTGGTGTTGAACCACAAGGCTATGGGCCAAATTCAGCCCTCTTGGAGATGGCCATGCCACCCTTTCCCTCAATCATTTGGTGGTTTTCCAGCTTTTGCATGTTTTTCCCATTCTGAAAGGTTGAAATGCCTCTCCTAAGGCTTAGTGTGGTGGAAGCCAGTTTGGTGTAGCGGTTAAGAGTGTTGGACTGGGACCCAGGCTCAAGTCTTCACTTGGGTATGAAGCTCACTGGATGAGTTTGGGCCAATCACTGACTCTCAGCCTAACCTATCTCAGAGGGTTGTTGTGAGGATAAAATGGAGAGGACTGTACCGTTGTCTGGACTGTAGCCCATTTCAGGGCCATTGATGACAATAGCTGTGTCTATATCAATTGGAACTCGGGGAGACTTGCTTCTCAGTCACTTGCTTGGGCCATATCTATGAACTATGCTACACGCTGAATTTCTTCTAGAAGGATGTTTAGTTTTGGCTTTGCCTCCTCTGTTCTCAAGTTAGCAAGGCAAAGGTATATGGAGAAAGCTACTGCTACTTGTGAAGCAAGCATGGACATTTTTGCTTTGATAGCGGGGCGTTAGAAGTGAAATTGTTTTGATCCAGTGATAAACAATATGCACATGTTCATATCTAGATCGGCACTCTGAACTTGTAGGTGGTGGCACATGTTCTTTTATATCTAGCAGGCTCCAGTCCAAGGATCCATGTGCACAGCAGCAATCTGTATGCCTGCTGGTGCTCTCATGGACGACCTGTTGCCTTGAGGGAAAGAAGCAGGCAGTACAGGTGAACTAGATCCATTCTAAAGGCTCAACTGTCTGCTTGTGGATCTATGGGGAAGGACGCACTACTGCTAGCTTTATTGGCGTTGCTTTAGCACAGCAATATGCGGCTTTCCAGTGCAGCCTGTCAACCCCCAAAAATCTTTTTAAAAAATATTTGCAAGCAAAATGGCTACAGGGTATCCAGAGGTGCTCTGTAGCAGCTCCGGATGCCGTTTTTATTTTTTAATTTCACCCCAGTTCCGGAAAACTCATAATGCTAGCAAGCACTATTGATGTTGCACAAGTGTTGGTTTCCTCTAGCGCAACGTCAATAGCACTAGTGCACTGTGTTGGATCCTTCTCTGTGGAGTGGGAAACTAGCTTCAGTTTTCTTCTGTCCTCATTACACTTTTTTCTGGGGGAATAATGTGTGTTTGAAAGGAGTGCACGGGTACCACTGAGCCTGAGCAGATTCCTTAAAGAGCAGTAAAAGACACTTGCTCTTTTTACTACCATACACCACATAAAGCTTTAAAAGTCTGTTTTTTCTTAGTCGTCTTAAACTTATTTTCTTCACTACAGAAACTAAAAGCAATTGAACAGCTGAAAGATCAGGCCGCTACAGGCAAACAATTAGAGAAAAACCAGGTATGCCTAACATATTCAGAGATTCTATTAACAACTGTGGTTTGTTTAGCACTAGAAGGGTTGAATCCAATGGTGTCCTTCCACCAGTGGAATGGACTTAGCTGGTAGGTTGAATTCCCCCTCTCCACTAAAACCTATCCTTGCAACCACCAGATCTGCTCCACAGTGTTGGGAGAACCTCCAGAGCAGATTTGGGATGTGTGTTTGGGGGTGGGGGGGAGGTGGGGGGGGGGCAGAAGGGAAAGGAAAACTTCCATTGCACAAGCAGAAGTCTGCTTTTGCATTGGGAGGATTTAGCCCGAACTATGAAAATAGCTATTCAATTTTTATCCTATTTTGAAAACAACTAGTAAGTCCTGTATTCTGTTATAATTAAAAGAAAGGCTTTAAGTGTATTCCAGTATGTCTCCATTAAGACTGTAACATATCAGATGGGATTAAAGACAAAGGTCATGGAGAAGTTCCTGAATGCCCAAGGTGCCCACTGTCACACCTGCTTGGTAGAACTCTTGAAATGACAGCATTCTTAATACAAGGAGAGCCCTGCTGGATCATACTAAGGGACCATCTAGTCCAGGGGTGGGCAACCTGCCACCGGGGGACTTGGCTAAAGTAAGTGGTGGGTGGGACCTGGGCTTCCCCACCTCTCACCCTATACATGCACACATCTCCCACCCATCCCTCCTCAGCTGTTCCATGTAGATCAGCTGAGGTAGTGGGATGTTTTCATTCCCATTGCAGGTTTAAATCTTGTCATCCGTCATGCCGTAATAGGGATTAAAACCAGCTTTTCCGTACTGCACAGACAGGCAGTAAACTGCCGAGGCAGGAAGGGATCTCTCCCTTCATGGGCAGTTCGCCACTTTTCCTGCAGCCCATAGAGAGGCTGGTGGGTTGAATGGGGAAGCGCTGTGGTCCGTATCTAGACCATGGGCCAAAGGTTCCCCATGCGTGCTCTAAACTATGCATTATTTTATAAGCCTCTATTGCTGGACTTACCATCTTTTTAAAGTTTTCCTTTCCTTGCCAGCCTTAATTGCTTGTGGGGAGGGGTACATCTGGATTACATTAGTAAATAACCTTTAAACATATTTTTATTTGTGAATTAGAGTTTACTGTACTGTTTACTTAGCTTAATTTTTTATTGTGTGTTTTAAATAAAAGCTGATGGTACCTTGTGTATACATTCTAGCTTGAGAAAATTCAGAAAGAGGCTGCCCTCCTAAAGGAGCTGGAAGATTTGGAACTCGGTGTCTAGAACTACAGAAAGTGAAATCCATCATTTTGTTCTACAGAATCATTTAATAAATAACTGAAAGTGTTCATTTTAAAAATACTTATGCATAGCTCCATTTTATTTCCTTGATACTGATATCTGAATAAATGTCAAATTTTGAACAGAAGTATTGTTGTTCAATACCAGGCAAATCAGGTGCTGTGGTTCCAAAGCAGTATTGCTGAAATCCAAAATAAATGATGTTGGGTCCTCTCTTTATACTTCATTGAAGAATTCAGTTTCATCTATAGATGTGACCTTTATGCAACGATAAGATTGTAGAATAAAATAATAAAGCATTTACCATTCATAAAAAATGTTGGTTTTATTTTATAGGTTTAAGATACTACATTTTTACAAGTTAAAAAATACCACCTACTTAATCATCATCTTCTCTTTCGCTCGTATTCAGACAGTTTCCTAAAATTTAGTGTTGTTTTATTTTCTGGCAATGTACAAGACTGACATAAGAAAGGGGATTGAGTCTACAGGAAAAAAGAAATTGATTGTTTATCAAGGGAAATAATAATGGAAACAATAATTCCATAGGAAATGATACCACTGAATGAAATTTTAATTGAAATAGGAACTCTTGACACACATGTAGGGTGTTATGAATGGGGTATCATTGCAACTCTTGGCTTAGATCTAAAAAGTTACCTTGCATGTGACCTCTGGATTTCAACATTTACCTTTAGTCACAGACCTCCATGCCATATTGCAAACTGCTTATGAAATTCCGCTCCATTTCAAAGCAAGTTTGCCACAGAGCATAGGGAGTTGGTGTCAAAATAATCTCGTGTGTATCGAATTGGTTGTGCAGGTCTTTTGATCCAAGCCATTGGGTTTGGACAGTCCTAGGCATCAAATGATATTATATTGAAGCAATGGACTTCATTTCTATTTATTTAAAGACAGATGCATTTATTTTTCTAAAGAGAGATGCAGGAAATCTCTAATTCTGTTCATATTCTCCAGGGTAGAACATCCCAAATTTAAGAAACAGGAAAAAGGTACAAGTGCGCATAAATTTGCTCAAATGATGTGTTGTGTTTCAGTTGCTGATTTCCCCCACATCCCTCGCAGAATTTTTGATTTTTTAAAGAGGGAGAAAGGCAGTCATGAAGATGGGGGTCGGGTGAGATTTATGGACTTCATGAGGACAATAGATGTGCAGGGACTGCCTTGTTTTTAAAAAAATGTTTTCCAAGTCATGCATGAATATTTTCTTTCTCTCAGTGTGCTAGAAACGTTTTCTTCTGTGCTAGAAACTCGTGATTCTTAAGATTGCTGAGTTTGCACAGCAGCACAAGAATCCTTGACTTCAGGCCTGTGCAACATGTTGTTTCCTGGGGCTTAGGCAGCACTCCCACTGCTCCACACATACGCTGCAGCCCAACTGGTGATTAATAGGCCCCTATGCTTCTATCCCTAAATGGTCTGCATTGATGTGGGATTTATCCAGCTTCGAGTATGCCATAATATATTATCAGTGTGCTGCATACAACCCATGGGTTCCATGCAGTGGAGTCAGGCCTTACTGACATCACAATTACGGCCAGAGACATGGCCCCACGCCATACACCCTCAGCCTGTAGATGTCATCTGGCCCACTAGGCTACCCAACCCAACCCAACCCACAGAGCCTTCTGTGGTTCCTTTGGGGGATAGGGCTTAACCTCAAGCCCTGCTTCTGGAGGAATTTCCCTGCTGTACACTCTCCCTTCCATGGGGAACAGGAGCGGTGTGCAAGGCAATCCCTGCTGTTACCTCCAATAATTTATTTCTTCCATTGTCAGAGAAGTCTTCCTTCACACACCTCTTGCTGCTAACAATAGTGTGCAAATGGCCACCATGAGAGTGGAATGATGTAATCATTAGAAATGTAGCTGGAAGAAACTTCAAAGTAGGTGAGAGATCCGTGAGCTGGAATGTCTTGCATATTCATGTCACATGGTACTTCCTTTGTATTGCTGGCCAGTTCCTTAGTATTTTAATAAATAAAAATGTATGTGTTAGGTGCCCTCTAGTGGAATAGCCATGCAATCTTCATTTGAAAATGATGGGATTTTTCAAGTGTAGGATTTTCCCTACATTTGCAAACCAATCCTATAGGTAGTTTATTATTTATTTAGAGTATTTTTTATCCCGCACCTCAGCCAAAAAGGCTCTCGGAGCAGCTTACAATTTATCAGTAAAGAAGATGAAGCCCTATGAAGAGAGACTGAAAGAACTGGGCATGTTTAGCCTGGAGAAGAGAAGATTGAGGGGAGACATGATAACACTCTTCAAATACTTAAAAGGTTGTCACACAGAGGAGGGCCAGGATCTCTTCTCGATCCTCCCAGAGTGCAGGACACGGAATAACGGGCTCAAATTAAAGGAAGCCAGATTCCGGCTGGACATCAGGAAAAACTTCCTGACTGTTAGAGCAGTGCGACGGTGGAATCAGTTACCTAGGGAGGTTGTGGGCTCTCCCACACTAGAGACATTCAAGAGGCAGCTGGACAACCATCTGTCAGGGATGCTTTAGGGTGGATTCCTGCATTGAGCAGGGGGTTGGACTCGATGGCCTTGTAGGCCCCTTCCAACTCTGCTATTCTATGATTCTATGATTCTAAGACAGTCCCTGCCCTCAGGCAAAGGGCTGCTAGCACTCCACCACTCATACTGGTGTAAGTTTCCCAAAATTCTTCTTCACGGTCTCTGTGCATCACACCTATGGGCTCTGCGCCTGCACAAGCTCGATTCAGGAACTTTCCGAGCTTATTGTAATTTTAGGTGGGAACCCTCCCTCAACGCAGTAATGCGCATGTCTTTTGGGTTCCCGCCCATTCCTTCAGTTTTTCTTCGACCGCCATTGTGGCTATTTGTTCTTCAGGACCTCTCCTTAGAACTGTCTTCTTAGCTTTTACCTATAAAAACAAAAAAATGTTATTCCAGTTATGGAGGACCTAAACGGGGTTACCCAGTATCATCTCAAATTCTAGCCTCATGGGTGGTCCAAACTATTCGCCTGGCATATGAGGTATCCCATATCGACCTCCCAGGAAAGGTAACGGCCCACTCAACTTGAGCTGTTGCTACATCAGTTGCTTTCACCAGAGGAGTATCTCTTCCCAACCTCTGCAAAACAACAACCTGGTCAACTCCACCGACGTTCATACGTCATTACAGATTGGACGTCAGAGCCAGACAAGATAGCTCATTTGGCCCTCAAGAGCTACATTAGAACACCAACCCGCCACCTGGTGAGTAAGCTTGTTATTCGCCCAAAGGTGTGATGCACAGAGACCATGAAGAAGAAAGTCAAGTTGCTTACCTGTAACTGGAGTTCTTCGAGTGGTCATCTGTGCATTCACACAACCCACCCACCAGCCCCGCTCTGGTGTTATTTCCTTCCCCCTCTTCATTCATGGGGCCACAATTTTGGTCTCAAAGGTTTAAACTGAAGGAATGGGCTGGAACCCGATAGATATGCATTATTGCGTTGGGGGAGGGCTCCCGCCTAAAATTACCATAAGCTCGGAAAGTTCCCGAATTGAGCTCGTGCAGGCGCAGAGCCCATAGGTGTGAATGCACAGATGACCTCTTGAAGAACTCCAGTTAGAGGTAAGCAACCTGACTTTCTTCAGTATTTGTGTAGGTCCTTTTATTCAGTGCCATTCACTTCCAGTGCCCTTTCTTAGTCTTCATACCCTTATGTGGAAATATGGGTGTTGGGATGGCCCAACAGTGCCCACGTTGATTGAGACATACCAGTCATTTATCCACCCATGTTTTCTAGTGGCTAATTAGGCTTCAGGCCTTGGCACATAGTACTTCATGTTTTTTCGATGCAGTATTGAACAGCTACGGGGATGGAAACTGGTCTATTTGTTAGTAGATCAGATTGTGCTTGGGGTCACCATTATCTTCTCTTGCCTCTGCTTTACCTCTTTTCTGCCCTATTTTGATTTACTCAAGACTTACTTGCACCAGTTTGCGAGGTTATGCAGTATCTTGGATGTCTTCCTACAGAGAGAAGATCACAACTTGCCATATTGAATTAGTGGAACAGTCCTGGCAACTGAACCTGTTCACTTCCTGCATTGCCTGGCAAACCAAGAAATTAGGTTGTAAAATGTTTCTTAAATCATCCACAGTGCCTTATTTAAATTGTGGTGCACCACAGTTTCTATATTGTGATTTCTATATTGTTGATATTCTATATTGTTGATTTCTATAGTCGACTAGCTGTACCCGGCGTAACATACGCCGTTGTAGCATATCTTTAAATTTATTAATTAAATATCGCAGGGGAGGGGGCTGCTTGGAGGCTGCCGATACAGTGCCATCTGGCAGACCTGGGGGGCAGGGAGGTCGAGCAGGTGTCCCCCTCTCCCCGGGATTCCTGTCAGCCTTGGGCCGGCTGCCCAGCTCGCATGAGATTAGGCCAGGGCCGGGGCTCGCAGCAGGCAAGCGGCCTCCCACCTGGCCACCAAGGGCCCTGGCTGTGCCTCACTCATGATCTGGACCCTCTCCCTGGGGTTCCTGTCAGCCTTGCTCCGGACCATGGCGCTGCCCCCTTCTTGGGGGGGGGTGGAGCAAAGAGGCAGAAAGCGGGGTAGGATTACCTCGGAAAGCCTGGAAGAGTTGGGCGAGGAGCTTAGCAACCTGTATCAATTGATGTTACACATTGTTACTGTTGCTTAGCAACCTGTATCAGCTGAAGCCTGTATGGAAACATACCTAAGCGTTTTATATATATAGATGCCTGGGCGCAGCTTGTCGTGTCATCTGAATCTGGCAGCATGGCTTGTTGAAGAGGGAAACAACCCTCCAATAAACCCTACAATGGTTTATTTGAGTTGTGCAAACCAGGTCAATGACTGTAAGGGATGTGTCTTGTAGTTTAGGGGGAAGTTACATAAGGAAATTAACTACCACAGATTTTAGTGGGAGGGGGTTGTGTTTCGTTTTAATTATCTACTTCACTTGGTTGACATTGTACAGAATGATATAAAGTTATTGTTTTGTTAAAGGAGAATTAACTACATTATTGCTTATCCAGTGTTGTTTGGACAAATTAAATCCCCACGTTCACAACTTTAACAGCTTTTCACAGCAACAGTGAGGTTATCTTTGTATACTTGAGGGTACAAGGTAACAAAAGAAAATTCCTCAAGTGGTGTCAATTGGCTGGTAATACCAGCAACACATCTGGTATAGGCTGAGGTGTCATCATGCATGGTATCAGTAGTGATGGCCACTGATTTAATTGATGAAGCCACTGATTAGAATAATGAAAGAATTTGTGCATCAAAGAACTGCAGATATATGTCTGAAAATCACAAAGCTGAGGGTTTTAAAACATTTATCAACCATGTGTATCTTCAGATAGGGCAGACTAGAGCAATGTTCTTCATTGCAAGGCCCATGAGCCACCGTTGGCACTTAATCCCCTGAAGTGCAATCCTCTCCCCGCTTCTTTTTCTCATTCCACTCGCTTCCAAGGAAATGCAATTAGTTGATTAGGCTGAGTAGACATACATCAGCTTACATAACAATCCTAGAAGCATGCTCTTAACATGATAGTACTCCCTAAGTTGTCTTTCTTTCTACATTGTAATTAAGATACAAGAATGCCCATTATAAACTGTTATCATAGAACCATAGAATAGTAGAGTTGGAAGGGGCCTATAAGGCCATTGAGTCCAATCCACTTTAAAGCATACCTGAAATTGGCTGTCCAGCTGCCTCTAGTGTGGGAGAGCCCTAGTCCTGCCTAGGTAATTGGTTCCATTGTCATACAGCTCTAACAGTCAAGAAGTTTTTCCTGATGTCCAGCTGCAATCTGGCTTCCTGAAACTTGAGCTCAGTATTCTGTGTCCTGCACTCTGGGATGAATGAGAAAAGATCCTGGCTCTCCTCTGTGTGACAACCTTTCAAGTATTTGAACAGCGCTATCAGGTCTCCCCTCAGTCTTCTCAAGGCTAAACATGCCCAGTTCTTCTTCGTGGTCTCTGTGCTTCACACATATGGGCTCTGCGCCTGCGCGGAGCTACTATTGGGAAAACTTCTAAAGCTGAGTTTTGGCGGGAACCCTCCCCCACTCTCCATTGTGCATGCCTGGGAGGGTTCCCACCCATTTCCCCAGTTCTCCTGAGACATAGCCTCAGTACTGAGGAATAACTTAATAATCATCACACACAAAAAAACCACACTGAAGCGGGGACGGTGGGTGGGTTGTGTGACTGCACAGATGACCACTCGAAGAACTATGGTTACAGATAAGCAACCTGCATTTCTTCTTCGTGGTCTCTGTGCATCACACATATGGGACATTAGCAAGATGACTTACCGGAGGTGGGTAGGTGTCAGTGTAGGATAGATGATACAGCTCTTCCAAAGGAGCAATCAGCCCTGGATCTCGTGTCCAACCTGTAGTTTCGGATGAATGTTGTCGGTCTAGACCAGGTGGCCGCACGACAAAGATCTGGTATAGAAACACCTTTTTCAAATGCTGACGAAGAGGCCACTGCTCTGGTGGAGTGTGCCTTGATAGTTGTAGGGATTTGCAAGCCTGCTAACTCATAAGCTAACATTATTATTTGCACTATCCATGATGACAACCTTTGTTTTGAAATAGGTAAACCCTTTTTGGAGCCACTGTAGCAGATGAAGAGACGCTGAGATCTGCGTATGGACTCCGTACGAGACTTGTAAAATGCAAGTGCCTGTCTTGCATCCAGCATATGCAAAGATCACTCTTTACGCATGCCTGGGAGGGTTCCCGCCCATTTCCCCAGTTCTCCTTCGACCGCCTCACGGCTACATCATCGGGAACTTTGTTGTTCTTCAAAACGTTATAATCGTTAGCTGAGCATCTTTTTTCTTCAACTTTTACTTATTTCTTCTTTCCTTGTCTTTATTCATTACTTTTTCCTTAATTTTTTTTTAAAATTATATATATAGATAGATAGATAGATAGATAGTAGACTGTTAGCGATCGCTGATCACGGTTTTTTTCCAACTTGCATGGCCTTGAGGGCCCCCTTTCGAAAATGCGCTCGTTGCGGCAGTAAATTGCCTCCATCGGATGGCCATAACGTCTGTTTGCTGTGTCTCGGAGAAGGACACAAAGTTGACTCTTGTACTAATTGCCAAGCCTTTTCAAGGCAAACAAGAAAAAACCGAGCCGATCGGCTAAAAGCCGAGCATTGGAGGAAGGCATTAGAAGCTATCCCATCAACATCAATGGCTTCTACCTCCTCAGCAATGGTCAGATCTCCAACTCCGCCCCTGGCATCGGCGTCGAGAGAGACCCCTCTTACACCAGGGAAGGGACTGACCACTTCGCTAGCAAAAAAACTAGTGAAAAAAGCCCGGGCAAACAAAGCCCTTGAGGCACAAAAGAAAAAGAGAAAGAAGATATCTCAATCTCCCATGCGAGCAACGTCAGTACCGACAGTTCCAGAACAAACTGTATCGCCTATACCAGCAAGACAATCAACATCGGTACCGACGCCTCCCTCGCCATCGATACCAAGAGCCACCATACCAACGCTCTCGACATTAGAGGGAGAAATAAGGGACTCTTCCTCAAGCTGACAGCCTAGGAGCCTAAGCCCTGCTGTGAGCCCCACACCAAGATTGCTGCTGGCGCCGGCGGCAGTAACACAAGTCCTTCAGCAACGTCCACATCGACGTCAATCTCCAGACTCTATTCGATCTAGAGCACGCTCACGGGAGCGGCGCTACACTGACCATTATTATTGGCATCTTTCACGATCCCCATTATCTGATTGGGATTGCTCATCGCCACTGAGACCATCTCGCCACTGGGTAGAACAACACCGATACAGAGACCCATATTATGAATATCGGTACACACCGCCTCCACATCTACCACCACCATCGATGTCTGTGCAAGAGCACGTATTTCTACCTCCACAGCCACCAGTTGTGCAACGATTGATACCGAGACAGGAGCAGATCCCTACTTCGATACCGACAACGAGGCAAGAACGGGAGACCAGGCCACAGCCAGTCATGACAATAGATGAAACGCCTTTACCTGAAGAACCAGTTCCACCGGTAATATCTCCAGCATCAGTAACTGATTATCAATCTGACACAGCCTCCTACTCATCTGTCGCCCCATCCACTTCCTCTCCAGAAGGCATTGTGGGCTCACAAGATCCAGCTTCTCCATCGGAGGACCTTGCTCATTTTTCTGATCAAATACAAAGAATGGCCCAGTATCTGGGAATTCAGACCTCGCAACCAATGCAAACAGTTACGGACCCAGTGTTTGATGTCATTAATGTTGAATCTGCATTGCCTGTAGCCATTCCTTTTTTACCCACCTATTTGCAAACAGTGCAGCATTTATGAAAAAAACCAGCATCAATGGCATCTACATCTAAACGTCTCGACAATATGTACCGGGTTTTAGAAAAGGATGCTGAATTTCTTTTCCAACACCCACAACCAAACTCTTTAATTGTAGAATCCACCCAGGGCTGCTCCCAATGAGTTCACTCTGCTCCAGTTGATAGAAAAGGCAGGAGACTAGATCTCATGGGCAGGAGACTCTATTCATCGGCATCATTAAGCCTAAAGGTCTCTAATTATCAAGCAATGATGGCGAGATACCAATATTTCCTGCTAGAAAAAATTGTATCGCTATGCGATCATCTTAATGATGATCAAAGGGAACTTACTCGTGTTTTCTCCAATGAGGCCATGTGACTCGCGAAACAACAAATCAGTACAGCAAAATATCAGGCTGATTGTGGTGCCAAGCTGATTGTCGGTGCGGTAGCACTCCGACGTCATGCCTGGCTGAGGTCTGCAGAGCTTTCACAAGAGGCTAGGACCCGCATAGAAGATCTTCCTTTTGATGGCCATGGATTCGTTACAGAAAGCCAAAACTACGGCTAAGAAAATGGGTTTGAATACTCCAACTCAGCAATTCAAACCAAGACACTGGTACCGTCAACCACAATCCCAATGTCCGCGTTTCCAAAATGATCGAAGATTTCAGCAAAACCACCAACCACAACAGCAGAAGCAAAACAAGGGGCAGTTTTCAATATCTCGCCCTCGATACCAAAGGAGTAAAAGCGACTTTGGTGACAAACGGCGTCTTTGACTCAATTACCACTCCGTTCGATCAACACCTTCCAAAGTTTATTTCAGCACGGGCACAGATCACTACAGACACATGGGTCATCTCTATAATTTCAGAGGGATATCAAATAGAATTCGATACCCTTCCACCTTTAGGCATCTTCAAGACAACTGCACCATCAACACCGTTGAGAGCAGAAGTGATGACTTTGTTAGAGAAGGGTGCCATCACCTTAGTACCAACATCACAACTGAGCCGAGGATTTCATTCCCGGTACTTCACTGTCCCCAAGAAAGATGGGGGTCTCCGACCCATATTAGATTTTCGTGATCTCAACGCATTTATATTCCCCAAGAAATTTCGGATGATATCTCTAGCGGGAATCCTGCCATTACTAACCAAACACACATGGTTTGCCTCAATCGATTTAAAGGATGCCTACTCCCACATCGACATACATGCCCAGAGCCAAAAATACCTACGGTTTGCTATAGGGCATCAAGCATTCCAATTCAGGGTTCTACCCTTCGGGCTATCGACGGCATCACACATATTCACCAAGTGTATGGCCGTGATTTCTGCATACCTAAGACAATAGAGAATCCAAATTTACCCCTATATAGACGATTGGCTTGTGGTAGCAAACTCCTGTCAATCTCTGATCAGCAATTTGGCCACTATACAAAATCTTCTCGAAGATCTAGGATTGTATATAAACAGGGAAAAGTCATGCTTGACCCCAAGAGAAGCATAAAATTCATTGGAGCCCTACTTGATGCAACCCAGGGCAGAGCTTTTTTGCCTCCAGACAGGGCAAAGACCATAATCAATTTGGCTCAATGGATAATGGCATGAAACAACGTCAGAGCCATTACAATACAAAGAATCTTAGGTCTCATGGCAGCCACTACAATGGTTGTTCCGTTCGCTCGACTAAAGATGCGTACGACCCAGCTCTGGTTTACCAGAGCTCACAACCCAACAAACAACGCAAGACGTGTTTCCCTTCTAGTACCACTGAACGTGTCGAGGTCCCTTCGATGGTGGACATCGACACGGAACCTACTGATTGGAATTCCCTTCCTGCTACCGACGCCCACAGGAGTCATCATGATGGGGCACCCATTACAGGAACTTGAAAGTACAGGGTTTCTGGACACACAAAGACAAGAGCAGGCATATCAACCTGCTGGAATTGCTCGCTGTCAAGAAAGCAATCGAGGCTTTCCAAAACCAGTTATATGGCCAACATATCCAGATAACTTCAGACAACACTATGGTGGTGTTTCACATAAACAAGCAAGGGGGAACCAAGTCAATACCGTTGGTTCAAACTACTATTCAGATATTGGAATGGTGCATCATTCGGGGCATCACCATCACCGCAGTCCACATTGCAGGGGAACACAATCACCTGGCAGACCAATTGAGCAGGACTGTGAGCACTGTCCTCGAATGGCAAATCCATCCACAAGTGATCAATGCCATCTTCGAAATGTGGGGAACCCCTTCCATCGATTTATTTGCCACGGCACACAACAGCATCTGCAAACTTTTCTGCAGCAGAGTGGGGATAGGACGTCACTCATTAGGGGATGCCTTCCTTCGCAAGTGGAACTCGGGCCTGCTTTATCTCTTCCCTCTGTTTCCTCTAATAACAAGGACCCTAGAGAAAATTTTAACAGACAATGCCAATTTTCTCTTTCTAGTGCCATGGTGGCCCAGGCAACCTTGGTTTGCCCCTCTTCTGGACAGGGCTCAGGGCAGGTTTCACCACTTCACAGTGTGGCCGGACCTACTCTACCAGAGCCAAGGACGGATCCAACATCCGGACCTCGACTCACTCCACCTCACAGCATGGAGGCTAGTGCCAATGTGTATCAGACCCAGTACTTACCTGAAATCCAAACAATATTTGATGCAGCCTTGAAACCTTCTACTAGAGCTTCATATAAGAGAAAATGGGATGCATTCACTCAATTTGCCATACAAAAGGACTCGGATCCAGTTTTTTGTGATGTAAATATCATTTTATTGTTTTTGTTACATTTAGTACAGAAAGGTTTAAAATATTCTTCTTTAAGAGTTTACCTGGCTGCAGTATCTGCATACCATGCAAAGTTGGAGGGGTGTTCAGTGTTTACACACCCCATCATTCAAATTTTTTAAAAAGGTTTCTTGAACTTACATCCTCCCATTAAATCACCTGTTCCGTCATGGAGTTTGTCTGTTGTGTTACATGCATTTTTAACCAAGCCATTTGAACCTCTAGCTACTACTCTCCGCTGTGGCACCCAGGTTGTGGAATGAGCTCCCCAGAGAGGTCCGCCTGGCGCCTACACTGTACTCCTTTCGTCGCCAGCTGAAGACCTTTTTATTCACTCAGTATTTTAACACTTAATTTTAACTTAAATTTAAATTATACTGTTTTAACTCTGTATTTTAACCTTATATCAATTTTGCTGCGTGGTTTTATCCTGGTTGTGCTTTTTATATTGTATTTTGTATTTGTATTTTTAACTTGTTGGTTGTTTTATGATGATTTTAATTTTTGTGAACCGCCCAGAGAGTTTCGGCTATTGGGTGGTATAAAAATGTAATAAATAAATAAATAAATAAATAAATAAATACAGATTTGAGACTTTTAACGTTCAAAGTTGTTTTTCTGGTCACAGTTACCTCAGCTAGAAGGGCCAGCGAACTCTCAGCATTGAGGATGGACGAACCGTATTTAGTTTTTCACCATGATAAGGCGGTTCTTCGTCCAGACATTCAGTTCCTTCCCAAAATAGTTTCTGGTTTCCACATCAACCAGGACATCATCCTTCCATCCGACATAGAGTGATCTTTGCATATGCTGGATGCAAGACAGGCACTTGCATTTTACAAGTCCCGTACGGAGTCCATACGCAGATCTCAACGTCTCTTCATCTGCTACAGTGGCCCCCAAAAGGGTTTACCTATTTCAAATCTGTGGTATTCCTGCCTATTCCCAGTGAGAATACCTCTTCAATAAGGCCTTTCCCACAGCAAGCAACACTGTCCCCACGCTTAGTATCGCTGCAACCAGGACTTTTAGACTCAGATCCAACTCTTTCAACTTTGTCCTCAAGCTGTGAGCACACACTGGCTTTATTATAACCTGTATCATTCCCATTATTACCATAACCCTTACATAGAGCCAAGAGCAGAAGGCATGGGATTTTATAAAACAAACAAATCTTTATTAATAATTATAACATTAAGACGTTAAACAGTAAATCAGTAACTTTTAAAGCTTCTATCTATCCTCTGATACACATAAATCTCTCTCTAGATTCTCTTCAATTTAACTCTTCACAGACCCAACCCAAACCCCTTCCAATCTATTCTCTAACAAACCCTGTCTCTGTCTTGAACGCCATCTATCTCACACAAACACAGCACCCAGTTTACATATCACACACACTTCAACACCCCCTTCACTCACTCAATTATCTCCCATATGCTTATAGAACATTACTCCTGACACTCATCCCACTTTCACTCTAGATATACTCACCATAAAATACAGAGTTATAATATAAAAATATTATATGTACATGTAACGTCACACTCACACATGGAGAGGCTGAGGCATGAACCAATACATTTCTCTACAAATTGGCTTGCTGTAAAGGAAATCTGCATAAATTGGCTTGATTTTTTAAAATGTCATTTTACCCTCTACTACATTCCTAGTTCCATAGGAAGATTAAACATGAGGGGAAACTGTGGCAACTCAAACCATAAGTATGGACACTTTGTAATCCTTCATTAGTTTTACTTTTATGTTCAATGACAGAGCTGTATGCCAGCTTGAGACCCAGGAGGATGGTTATTTTTGTTGAGCCAAGTTTGCTGAGATTATGCCTTGGAGACTAATTATGAAGCTGTATTACCTATGGTTGCCATATTATTTTGGGCCAGCTAAATCTTGCAGGTTAGAATATAAACAGATTTGGCTAAGATCTGCACTTTAGGAGACTTGTACAATTTGAATAAGTCAATTGCCTCTGATGAAGCAGGACATTCTGTTGGTGATGCTGTGGGGCCTCCAGGTACTTAAAGCGTACATGCGAACAGTTTTTTTTTAAAAAAATATCAATGTAACAATGAACCTGCTCAGACAACACACTAAGCCATGGTTAGGCTGCTAACCCTTTTGCAGCGAATGGTTAGTGAGCATATTTAAACCATGGTTATGTAGCCACCATGGTTAGGCATGGTTCACATGACATGCTAAGTCACAATGTTTAGCTCAAAATGGTTAACCACCGTGGCTTAGCATATCTTCTGAAAAGGATCATTGTATTGGCTAGTGTTGGACTGAGAATGGGGAGACCCAGGTTCAAGTCCCCATTCAGCTATGAAGTTCACTGTGTTTCTTTGAGCCGTCACTGGCTGAGTTCGGACGACACGCTAATTAATGGTTGTTTCCCATTTTGTTCCTATTACCACCACACACACACCAGTTGATTAGAGTGTCATCCGAACTCAGCCACTGACTCTCAGCCTAACTTACCTCATAGGGTTGTTGTGAAGATAAAATAGAGAGAAGGAGGTTCATGTATGCTGCTTTTGGTTCCTTGAAAAGGTGGAATATAAATGTAACAAATACATAAACCATGTCGTGAGTCATTGCCATCTCTAGTGGCCACTGCAAAATGTCCAAATATGAATCTCAGTCACAGGCTTCTAAGCAAAAATAATTTTTAAAATGTCATGTTAGAATTTCCTCTAAAAGAGATTCTGCATGGTAAGTGTGCAGGATATACTTCCAATAGTTTCAATTTTCAATTAACAAAAAGAAGAATGTTAAACCTTCCAAGTAGCAAGCAAAAGTCTGAAAAATATAAGGGCATGTTTGTATATGTTTTGAGTGAACATTGATATCTGATCCATGCAAATAGCACCTGGACACAGCTAACAATGATTTCCTGAAAGTCAGACTGTAGACCAGGTTAGCACATGTTGCTCATTCACCTAGGCAAAATACATGGGTTCTGGGTGTGGGAGGCTTCGAGAGAAAATTTCCTTCACTTCTCGTTTTATGCTGACTAAAGTGGGACCACAGATGCAATTGAGTCTAGCCTAAATCATCCCACTTATTCCCCCGTCCCCTGCATTTTCCTTCAAGTACCTCCTACATCTTAAACACTTATAAAAACCGGAAGGAAATAAAGCATTTCCCCCCTTTGAAAACATTGTGTTTTCTTGATTGTTCAATTCATGTTATTCAACCACCACCTCGCCAATTTCTTTTGTTTAGATATTGAAATAACACTTCATATTAAAGATAAGCAATATATAGAATATTAGCCTTCCTACTTTATGAGAGATGTGGAATATGGAAATGATTCATATATTGTAGAGCTCAGGGCCAGATTAAGGCCAGCTGATGCCTAAACACAGCCAAATAATGGTGCCCCCTTGGCTCTTCCATTGCTTAGCCAGCAAGACATTAAGACTCAATAAGTGCTGAAGGTGAAATAAGACATTAAAAACTCAGTTTTCTTCAAGGCCATCCCACACACCAGAACACACAACTATATTAAATATAAACTTTTAAAATTATATTTATTTAACACTAAATAGCAGCAAGCAATATAAGCCAATTACTTACTTATAACTAGGGCAACAGAAAAAAAAATACAAATGTTCATCACTGTTTTATGCATTTGTTAAATAACACTGTTATAAGGGGAAAATGCAAATGGAAAAAATTATTGAAAATGATTTTAATCACCCTCCAAAAGATTCTAAGACAAAATAAGTTCTGATATTATCTCTACTGAAATTATGTGATCTCGAGAGCATACTTTTCAATTATGGTGGTGTCCCCCTTCCCTTGATGCCCTAAACACGAGCTTATATTGCTTAAAGGTTATTCCAGGGCTGGCAGAGCTGAAGGACAGCACACATTAGCCCCTGTCATCGGTACTAGGGCCACTGGGGAGCTGGGCACCCCCCCCCCCTCCGGCTTTCTGGGTGCCATCATGGCAAGGAGCAAGTACCATACAGGAAGTTTGCTTTGCTCTTTCTATAAATATCATTTATAAGAACTGTGATTACTTTAAATGAGAAATGGGCAACATTTGGCCTACAACTTGCATCCACTCAAACCAGCATAGCCAATGGTGTGAGATGATGGGAGTTGTAGGCCAAAGCATCTGGAAGGCCACAAGTTTAAATTAACTATACTAAAGTTTTAAGAGTCAGTTCTCTCTGATACATTCACTGATTAAGCAACAGAATTCAAAATGGGCAATACAGCTAGGAGCAGGCCTTCTCCTAGAATCATAGTAGAGTTGGAAGGGGCCTATAAGGCCATCGCCCAACGCCCCCACTCAATGCAGGAATCCATTCTCAGTGGCTATTAAATTGTATGGGACGAAGTTAACCGTCTGCATCTAGCAAGAGTGTTAGGGAGAGGCTGATCTTACCTGCTCCATGAAACCGAGGCTACCGAGTTTACCCTTTTACTTTCTTCCACATGAGCAAACAAATGGTTGTCGTTCACTCATTTGGGATGAGGGTCAGTAAAACACGTATCTATACGGGGTCAAAATGTGTTCGCTACGCCTTCTCAGGACTTGGTGGAGGACCCTAACTTTAACTTGTACTGTAGGTTTAGCCCCGGTGAATGCTATCCCTGAAGTAAGGAGACCCTTGACCTTATTATACACGGACGCATTCAAGGAACACCCTCCGGCTGAGTTCGGACGACACGCTAATCAACAGGTGTGTGTGTAATAGGAACAAAATGGGAAACAACAATCGATTAGCGTGTCGTCCGAACTCAGCCACGCTGAGAATATAGTCTGAGGCTGCTGTGAGTATTATTTAAAACAAGGCGACACTCCACACACATATTCATCGAAACGAGAGAGGCACCAACATGTCTCCCCTCCCTCAAGAGGCAACCGCTTTCTCCAGCCGTGCGCCCACCCACGTGTCGCCCGTACGTACGTACGTTTGTGTGGTAAACTCTTGGCGACGGTTCTGCTCCCACCCCAGAGACGGTTGGAGGAGCCATTTCTCTCCGCGGCCAGCGATAGGCGCAGCGTGGCGCAGGCGCATGACGACACCGGCTCGCGTGACCTTGTCGCTTGTGGCGGAACGGGGAGAGCGCGAGAGCGGGGGAAGTCCGTATCCGGCTCTGGTGGCGCTCCGGGTCTGTCGGGCAGGGGTGGCAAGATGAAGCCGGCGCTGGCGTTGCTGTTGCTGCTGGCGGTGGGGCTGAGCGGGACTTCGGCGCAGCCGGGCGGGCTGCCGCCTGGGAAGAAGCTGCGCATGGCCTACACCACGGGGCCGCTGCTCAAGTTCCAGATCTGGTGAGTGTTGCTGTAGCGAGGCAAGCGCGGCCTGGCCTGGCCTTTCAGCCCTCATTTGAGCGGGCCCTTGGCTTTACATTTTCGCCGCAGCCCCTTCCCCGCAGAGGCCGAACGCGGCAGGGAGGCCGGGAAGTGGGGAGGACAAAGACCAAGGGAGGCCTGGGAGGGGTTGGTGGAAAGGAAGTGCCGGAAGGGGTGGGAAGGAGGCCACGGGAGGGGATTGGGGCGACCCTGGAGGGGAGGCGACGGACTGGGGTGGTGGTGCTGGTGGTGGGGACATTCAGAGGCGAGGAAGCAGGACCTCTTGGGGCGGAGAGACACAGGTCTTTGCAGGCGGAGGTGGCTCAGGGTGGAGAGGCGGCGGCGACGGAGGAGGAGATGATGAGGCAACTTCAGCCCTCGGGGATGTAGAGAATTGGATCCCTGTGAAGGTTAGATTGCAATTTAGATTGTAAATTTCTTGGGGAGGAGACGGTTCTCTTTCTGTGAAAAAAGTCGTGTATAATGGTCATCATAACCACCTGGCAAGCAGACATAGGTGCCTTGAAAATGTTTTTGACTACAACTCCCATAATCCCTGACTATTGACCGTGGTAACTTGGGCTGATGGGAGTTGTAATCAAAAACATGTAAAGCATTGAGAGAAGGCAAATAGGCTGAATAATGTGGGGAAGGTAAGAATCTGTGGGAGTAGAACAGTAATAGTCATGAGAAGTGTCATTTCTGTATTCTGGAATAAATAAATAAAAATAATAATCGAACAAATGTTATGTGGAGCAATATTTCCAATATTGATAGGGTTGGGGAGGGGGCAGAATTGAAGCCCCAGGGGTCGGGGATAAATAGGGTGAAGCCCCAGGGGTCGGGGATAAATAGGAGTTGTAAGGCCTTGAAATTTGGAGAAGTAAGTAGGTACAGGAGAACAGAAGGTGAGGTTGCTGTCTTTAGGGAAAGACTTGTAATCAGGAGGATAGATTGGCAGGAAGATATCTCATGGTAGGAGGAGATTGGGGTGCAGGTTAAAAGTATGTAAGGGGCTTCATGGACTGGGCTGGGGGTGGAGGGACCATTAAAAGGAGGGAGGAGAGTGTAGTTACTTGAAGATTGCATAGAAGGGCATGATGTATGAAGGAAGCAATTGAAGAGGGGCAATAGAATGGGTTTGCTGCAGTTCTCCCCCCTCACACACACCCTCCGTCCAGTTTATAACAGACAAAGCAAGAGACCTTGTTCAACAGCTAAAGCAATGTAACATGTTAATGTGTCATGAATGAATATTACTCTAAATTGGGTTGTTATTTTTTTTCCTTTGGATCCTCATGCCAATCATAAGGTTTGTTGTCCACTAAGGGAAAGAATCTAATTTGCACCTAAGCTATGAAAATAAAGTACAATCCTAATCATGTGTACTGTGTACAATCATGTGTACAATCCTATGGTGTTTTTATTTGTGTTGTACCCCGCCTCGATCCAGAGGGAGAGGCGGGTAACAAATAAATTTATTATTATTATTATTATTATTATTATTATTATTATTATTATTTACTACTCAGAAGTAAGTCTCATGTTCATTTGGGCTTACTCCTAGATATGTGTTCATAGGATTGAGGTGTTAGGTTTCAAACTGAAGTGCACTTATTGGGGAGTAACGCCTAATGAACTTATGGAGGGTACTAGGTAAATATGCCTAAGATTGCATTTCATTTCATTTATTTGTGGAGCTTCTAAGCCACAAACTGTAGTTCGTTTCTAAGGTTCCAAGTTAAAAATTGGTTTGTGACTTTCTTTCCTAATTTTGAAGTCCTTTTAAAATATTAACAAATATGTGCATATTTATTTTAGGATGTAGTTTCAGTATGATTATATGACTGAGTTATGGATTTGGAATTAAACAAAAGTTGGAACTTTCTTCAGCTTTTCCTTATAAACACTTCCTGCTGCTTATGATATTGAAGCTTTTAAAATCAAGAGTGTTTCCACCTATTTATTACTATTTTTAACGGTTACCACTCTTGTGTACCAGTGTTACATCAGCATAGCAACACATCACAACTGGGACCAAGGGAAAAGAAAAGTGGAGAATTTTAAAAAGCATTTTACAGTAATTTTCTAGGGTTATATCCAGTACTGGCTATCCACCAGTGGAATAGAAACAGCTGGCTGAACGGATTCCCCCTTCCTTTGCACACACACCACTATATGCTCCCTAAATTGGTTCAGGAGAGTTGAGGGATCATCTAGAGTAGTTTTCATAGGGAGGAGCGCAAGGGGAGTCCTGTTGCAGAAGCGGAACTCTGCTTGCGTGACTTTGGATTTAACCCTAGGTTCTTTATTTAGAAGGTTCAACTTCATTAGTGAACCTTCTAAATAAGATTTGTGAGTTCTATAGATTCCTCAGTAGCTATTAACATTTCAGCAGGAACTTTGAGCAGGAGCTTTTCATAGCACATTAAAGAAGCCTGTGGGCTCTTGTTATAAATCTTAAAATCCCATTTTTAATTTTTTAAAAAGTAAATCTCTCATGGTTGAAGAGGACAACCATGAGGAAAAACAGGCTCTCAACATTATGAAACAGAACTTGGCAAGCACTCAAACTAGGAGGCATGTAAAAAAAAAAGGTTTGAACATACTTTACTGGAAGTTCTTGTTGAAATCAAATGCAGTGTATCCACCACCATCTCTTCTTTGGCATTTTACTGGTTCAAGTAAATCACATGCAAGTTAGATTTTACTTGTATGTTGGTTAATCTAGTTGTGTTTTTATGGTGCAGCTCTTTGACCTGTTGGGCATTATTTATACATTACCTACTCAGAATTGGCAGCTTCTTTGTGCCAGTGTTCAAATTTTTTTAGAGGCACCCTTGCTACCAAAGTGTAGTATATTCAGATGCTACACTGTAGTACCTACAGCATAGTCCTTAGTAGAACTGTGTTGCTTGTGAATTTACATTGATGTATGAGGCCTGATTTATTTATCTAACATTATTTGAAAGTTTTTTTGTTGCTGTGAGTTGTTAATGCAGTTGTGCAGTGATGGCTTTTGAACATACCTTGAAGGCACAATCCAATGCAAATTTAGACAGAAAAAGGCTGGCTGGAGAATGCTGGGAATTGTAGGACTTTTTCGTCTAAACATGAAAGGATTGCACCCTAAGTTAGTTAAGTAGATATGGGGCTTGCCTACACCATATGTTTATCCTGGGGTCATCCCTAGATTGTCCCTCTTCCCTTCCGGGATGTCACACGGCTGTCTAGACCTTGGGAGAGGATTGCGGAAGCAGGTAAGTCTACGATCCTCCCTCCTCCCTTCCTCTACACCCTTAGGTGCAGACGAGCCCAAAGTGAGATATTCTTTTGTTTTTTACATTTTCATTATTTATACATTTCCATCAGTTAACATGGCACTTCGCTGAGTTATAAGCAAAGATAAACAGGTCGCTGCCCTCAAGGTGCTTACAGACAATGTAGAAAGTGGAGGCAGAGGGTTGAATGTCATTACCAACACTTCAATCTTGGCTACAGTTTGGAATGAAAACTAAAAGCGTGATCCAGAGGCCAAATAGAAAACACTAGATCAGATTTTAGTGTATACAGTATGTTTCCACACACACAAATCTTCTCTAAAGTGCCTCACAGTGGATTTTGAAGAAAGATTTGAAGGGGGAGAGAACTGGCACTACATACTTGTTCATAGAGGAAAGCATAGGGGACAGAAACGGGAGTAGGTGGAGCTACAATGGAAAGCGAGTGTATTGGTGACGATTTGGGAAGATAAAGGTGGTTGAGTTAAAGGAGAGTATATGAAATTTGTTTTAGGGGAAATGTGGTTGTTGTTTTTAAGCATATGAATTATCTTGATTACTTCTGAATAATCTGAATGTTTATGTTTAAGCACACCAACATTAATTATGATAAAATATTTCTATTCAGTGTTTCCTGAGGATACAGGCGGGTGTTTGAGGAGTACATGCGGGTTATTAGCCAGCGGTACCCAGACATCCGCATTGAAGGGGAAAACTATCTTCCTCAACCAATTTATAGGTAAGTTAATTGTGAGTTAAAATATGCTAAATACATACTCCCTAATAGTTTAAGCAGATCAAATTCTGTAACATGAAGAATAATCTAATTTAGATCCTGTGGCAAGAGTTCCGTTTCATGTGCGCATAAAGATATCTAGACAGGAACAGTCTGCCTCAACCTGGCAACCTTGTAACGAAAGATTGTTTTTGCTGTGGATAGAATGTGCTCAGTAATAATTATATGATGATGTTGTGTGTGGTTATGGTGGGTTGTTGTTGCTTTTTAAAAAAACTTTCTAACAATTTTAAAAACTAAGGTATCCTTGATATTCTGGAATTGCGTTCACCTGTTGTTACACTCTTAAATTTTAAACACAACATTTTAAAATATGTAATATTGGTAGATGAAAACCAGTGATATACAACTAGGTATGGCATTAGTTTTGCCCTTTTTGTTGCAATGAATAGGTGTGACTCTCTTTAGTAATTGACATGTTTTTTTCTTCTACCAGACATATAGCATCTTTCCTGTCAGTCTTCAAACTAGTGTTAATAGGCTTCATTATTGTTGGCAAGGATCCCTTTGCTTTTTTTGGCATGCAAGCTCCAAGCATCTGGCAGTGGGGTCAAGAAAATAAGGTACTTTTCCCTCTTACAATGTTACCGGTTAAACCCTAATACAGATCATGGGTAATGTGAGGGTTGTTTAAGGGTTGTTTAGCCCTTGCATAATCCATTATTATTATTATTATTATTTATTTATTTATTTATTTATATAGCACCATCAGTGTACATGGTGCTATACAGAGTAAAACAGTAAATAGCAAGACCCTGCTGCATAGGCTTACATTCTAATAAAATCATAATAAAACAATAAGGAGGGGAAGAGAATGCAAACAGGCACAGGGTAGGGTAAACAGGCACTGATAAACCCCAAGCAGGGGTTAGATATGCAGCTGGTCATGGATTAAATAACCCTCAGTGAGACATGACAAGTCATCAAAACCCAGTCTATATGTTTAGTTAACTAAAGACATGCTCCCATGAGCATATTCCTGCTGGTAATAGAAAAGGGGAAATGACTACAGAAACTGTCCATGTTTGAATGAACATAATACAGCCAAAGTATCTGAAGATAGTGATTTAAAAATACCTTCCTACTTGTTACTATAAAGAGCTTTTTGAGGTGCAAATAAGACTTTGAAGCATGGAGAGACTCAGCCCTTTTTATTGCCACTAGAAGAAATGGTTTCTCCATTGGTGGCTGGTGGAAGCAGGTCTGGGAGAAAGAGAAATGCTGCTGCACTGATTTATGTTTGAGGTAGGGGCAGATTTTTTTTAAAAAAAAAAATCTCTGACCTAGTTAGTATTTGAAATTCTGAAAAATCTGTTTTGAAATAATGAACCAAATGAAGTTAATGTATAGTACCTTGCTCTTAGACATGCCTTATTCAAGAATTTACAATCTGTTTTTATGATGAGCTGAAACACTTAATCTTTGGCTTTAGATCTTTCAGTGCCTTGTTGCTGAAGATTGCATCATTTCATCCCTGGTGTATTGCACCAAAAGAACATTTAACAGACTGGTGTAAAGGGAACAGTATCAGAATAGCAATAAGATATATTTGTTGTTCCACTCTTGTTAATTTCTCATATGGAACCCTTGTGCATTTGCTTATCTGCTTAATAAAAAGAAGTTAGAAGTAGTGCCCTTAACTTAATTTTCTTCTAGTAACTGGTGTGGTGTCTGTTATACTTGTTATTGCTTGGGATGCATATCTTCTAAGTATTAAAAATGAATATTCCTTATTCAAGGTATAAAAGGATAATGTTAAAGAGCCATGAACAAGGAGAAAATTACTTGCACCATAAATTGATATGAATTGAGTATACAGGAGAACTGGTAAATGCATTGTATGATGTAAAGATAGTAACTGAGAATGAATTTTTCTTAACTTTTAGGTCTATGCTTGTATGATGGTTTTCTTCTTGAGCAACATGATTGAGAACCAGTGTATGTCAACAGGTGCATTTGAAATAACTTTAAACGGTGAGTACTGAATAGCTTTTGTGCCTTTTAGTTTGCTTAAGAGGAACCTTATATGGATGTACCCGTTGTCAAAGTCTCTGTGATGTTACAAGCTGCATTTGGAACATAAGACCAAAATAGAAGCTTTAGGTGTCAAAAGATGAGGAGTTGAAATGCCACAAATAGCTTTTTAGGGCTGTAGCCTAAATGGCATACTCTTATTTTATGTTAATGAGGTCACTCCAGTGTAATTAGTGTGAGCATTGACAAATTGGTATTCCGTTATACACAGATGCAATATTTTATAAAAAGTGACCTGTGTTTCCACAGAAGCTTGGGTATACTGGTTAATAGTATTTATTTTGCTGCATCTACATTGGTGAGAAACAGTATTTGAGGGATGTAGCTGGGGGAGAGATTGAACCTTGCCCCACCTCCAATTTTGCACACTATTAGGTGATCATTGTCATATACTGATAACTTTCCCATTATTCTTATTTTGAGTCACTAAGAACTACTGGTAACAACTTTTTCTGAATTTTCCTTTTGTATGTGCCTCCAAATAATCACTGACACCTAAAATTGTTCAGGAACCATATCCATTGCTGCAGAATAAATAGAATTATGATAGGGTTTTTTACAAGCGCAAATGTCTTGTCGAATTTCTACTCTAAGTATGATAAGAACAGTTTGTGGAAGTGTGGATTTTCCCAAATTTTGTGAAATTTTCTCCACAAAGACAGTTCTTGAATTCTTACTTGATAAGAATGAACCAGGATATCCTGATTGCTTTTTACTATATTCAAAAGTTTGTACCACTAGTTTTACTCTGGAGAACTTAGTGAGTATAACATCATAGCAGCAACTGGCTGTTCCTACACTTTACAAATAATAGATTAGTGTGCTAATTGTGCTTTCCCTCTCCTTCTACATCTTTTATTTAGATGTTCCAGTGTGGTCTAAGCTGGAGTCTGGGCACCTTCCTTCCATGCAGCAGCTTGTTCAAATCCTTGATAATGAAATGAAACTTAATGTGCACATGGAGCAAATGCCGCATCATAGATCATAGCCCCATCCATCAGTACTGAAAACTTCTTGTAAGTTTCGTTTGAAGATGATTCAGCTGGATATTTGATTTGTGATATAAATAGATGGTAAATGTACCATACAACTGTTCAACATTAGTGAAGTTAAGCTTCTGCTCGAGAAGCAGCTTTCTGCAGCTAAATAACATGCACATATGAGTTCATTATTTCTGCTTTCTGGGCTTCTAGATTGTTGTTCTAATTTAATATTGTGTACCTTCCTTGGTAACACTGTGAATAGAACAACTTTGGATTATTTTCTTTGATCTTTCTTTGTGGAGCTACCTAGTAAGTTTGTTTTGCTTTGTTTCAGACATTAAGTGACACTTTCCAAAGGCAACATGAACGAAATAAATGAAGGCCTGTACTGAAGACAGCACACTGTTGGTACAGACTGGATGCTCCCCTCGCCTTCATGTTGTTCCTCCTGAAAATCTTAATGCGAGACCCCTTTCAGCGCTGGTATGTTTCCAAGTACTGCACATTCAAAGAGTGCAATAACACTGTATAGTTCTTTTTTAAAAAAGTTAATTCATTCAGTTTAATGCTAGACAATGCAGGCATTAACTGATTAAAAGTTCTTATTTGGGTTGGATCCAGACTAAATTAGTTGCATTTATGTCTCGTTGAAGTCAATTAGACTTAAATGCAACTAACTTTGTTTTGATCTAAAGCATTATGTTCATGTCTATGAAGATGACAGAAGGAGATAATATCCTAATATTTTCCCTGGGGAAAAATATCTGATCTGCTCTATGTGGAATTTATGTTCTGGTTGTAGTTTAAAATGGATCTTTAGGAGTACTGGTTATCTTTTAAACTGGTTTGGATAATAATTGATGGCTGTCAATCATTGCTCATTTGGTTATGTAAGTTTTGTATATTTTCAGAGTATATTGCTGAGTGAATGGTGCATTGTATACTAAATTATATAAACAAAATTATATGCAGAGTAACTACCCTCAACGTGACTTCAAAGAAGACCAAGTGCTGTTTAGTTTCCCTCGGCAATTTGAAAACTGTTTTCTGGGCCAGTCTAAATGATCAAGTGGCTTGGCCTTTATGCTGTCTAAATATGAACTAAGCAAACTAATTTAAATAAAGAAATTTCGTTTACTTTGTGTGAAGAAGCTTGAATTACTTTATGCGTTTGTCTGCCTGATCTGAAGAAGAAGAAATCTCTGCTTCCACAATTCCTGGAGTATTCATAACTCACCAGGTTAATCTTACAGGTGGAGAGTACCTAATAGATAATCCAATAAACTGCCAAAGAGAATATCTTTGGCCCAGTTCTGCAAGGGGGTAGAACACTCTCATTCTCTCTCTCTCTCTCTCTGCTTTCATAGAAGGGAAACAAAGGATTCCATTTGTTGGGATGTAAAGAGGCATGGAAGTCTATGTAGAACCAAGCCAACCTGTATTTAAGCCATGCAGAAAGGCCATTGAATTGTATCCAGAACAGCCCTTCTATTTACAGAAGTGGCTATGATGCAGCAAATGTACCCATGAACTGAAATTGGGAGAGGCAACTTCAGCTAGTTCATCCTCCAGCATCCTATCATTCCTCCAATGTTGTTCTGAAGGTCCCCCAATTCTATGAAGATTCTTAGGGCACAAGGGATTGCAAGAGATACACTGCTGAATAGGACGATACCTGGTTGTAAGATATAGAACACCAGAACACTCTTGGTTGACGGTTGAACAACTCCTGGTTCTTTTGAGAAACTAATTAAATATATTCAGGGTGAAGGGAGTAACAAGATGAATGATGAGAATTGTATTTTGTGGGAGCAGGATTTTCCTTTCCCATGAATATAGTATACTATGTGTACAAACAGTTTCAAACTTGGAAAACAAATAACCTTTTATCTCTGTTCATAGTAGCTCAGGAGTGTTACTAGGTTATGAATTTCCATAAACTTCCCATGTTGAACATTTAAACCACTTCAGAGCCTTCCTGCTTGAGTGTGAATAGTTGTTTTAAAACAGAACTATTAACTGTGTAGTAGTCATCACTTAAACATATTGTGCAGCATCTTTAGCCATCTCAAAAGTTGTCTCCTTTAACTTTAAGCCCATTGTTGTCCCACTTGAAAATCCAGGGAAGCAGCAGAAGTGAGGTCTTCCTGTTTGGCTGGTAACTGTCCTTAAGGCTGACCTGAACTGTTGATTTAAGGACTTCTCAATTTAAAATTTGAATGTCAGTGAGGAAGAGAGGGGCCCTAAAATCAGGGAGGAGTTCCAAGGTGGAAGTGAGACTGACTTTGGTATTTTTTTTGGCCTCTTCTCCCTCTTGAATTTCATTTTGCTATTGCCACCAGCTGAGATCCTCTCAAGGTCCTTCTGATTGCATACCATTTCATATCATAAGAACTGTGTTGGATCAGACCAAAGACTTATATATTGTATCTATCCAGTATTCCATTCCCCAGTGGCATCTGGTTAGTCACTGTGATGTTCAGCTGCTTTAATATGCATTAAAAATAAATATATGCAAAGTTAATGGTTTATTAACTTTATTAACCAGGACAAACACATATTGCCTGCCTGCCTGTTGCTGCTCTTCTATTTTCTCTGTCTCCTCTGCTGCTTTGTGGGTTTTATGCTATGTGCCTGGGAGGGAGGATACAGAGCCAAGTGGGGGGATCTGAGGGGGCGCCCATTAGTGTAGTGACGGGTAGAGGGAGATATGGCATTGCGAGAAGGACTTGCCAGTTTAGGGGAACTCGGAGCGGACAGTTAATGGCTGTCCCGTGTTCCGGCCCTCCTCGCACCCGCAGGTTTGTTGGTTGCCCTATCAGCCAGCTCTCGGGCCTAAGGATGCTGCTTTTAAATGCCAGATCAGTGCATAATAAGACCTCCCTCATCCACAACTTAATTGTGGATGAGGCAGCTGATCTGGCATGTATAACCGAGACCTGGGTGGTAGAGCAGGGAGGAGTCAGTCTCTCCCAGCTATGCCCACCGGGGTACTTGGTTCAGCATCAGGGTAGACCTGAGGGCCGGGGAGGGGGGGTTGCTGTGGTCTATAGGAACTCCCTCTCCCTCTCCAGGCTCCCTGTCCATGTAACTACTGGTCTGGAGTGTTTGCACCTTGTGTTGGGCCAACGGGACAGATTAGGGATCCTCTTGGTGTACCGCCCACCCTGCTGCTCAACAGGCTCCCTGGCTGAGCTGACGGAAGTGGTCTCGGATGTGCTGTTGAGAGCCCCAGACTGTTGGTTCTGGGGGATGTCAACATTAACGCCGAGGGCACCCTATCCGGGGTGGCTCAGGATTTCATGGTCTCCATGACAACCATGGGACTGTCCAAGTATTCCATCGGACCAACACATGTAGCAGGGCATACTCTAGACTTGGTTTTTGCAACTGGACAGGGAGATGGTGATCTGAAAGTGGGGGACATCACATCAGTCCCTGTGTCATGGTCAGATCACTGCTTGCTGAGGTTTAGACTTACAGCAGCTTTCCCCCTCTGCAAGGGTGGGGGACCCATTAAGATGGTCCGCCCCTAATGGATCCGATTGGTTTCCAAAGGGCTCTGGGGAGTTTTCCGGCTGATAGGGCTGGCTCTCCTGTTGAAACCCTGGTTGACCTGTGGAATGCAGAAATGACCCGGGCGGTTGACAGGATTGCTCCCGAACGCCCTCTCCTGAGTAGAGCTCATACGGCTCCGTGGTATACCCCAGAGCTGAGAGCGATGAAACAAAATAGGAGATGGCTAGAGGACAGATGGAGGCGAGCACCGAATGGATGTAATCAACTCCTGGTAAGTGCATATAATACAGCATATTCAAAGGCAGCAAGGGCAGCAAAAAAACTATCTTGCAGCCACTATTACATCATCAATCTGCCGCCCAGCGGAACTTTTCAGAGTTGTTCGGGGGCTATTAGATGCTGGCCCCAAGGACATTGTAGAACTCTCTGAGGACCGCTGTAATGAATTTGCCAGGCACTTCCAGGACAAAATCTCTGACATCCGTCGGGACTTAGACTCCAGTGTTATAGCAGTTGAATCTAGTGAGGTGTCCAGAGCGCAGGTTTGTCCTGTAATCTTGGATGAGTTTCAGTTGGTACAGCTCGAGGATGTGGACAAGGTGCTTGGACAGGTCCGCACGACCACCTCTGTATTGGATCCTTGCCCCTCTTGGCTAATAAAAACTAGCAGGGATGGAACAGCCAGCTGGGCCAAGGGGGTGATTAATGCCTCTCTACGAGAGGGAGTGGTCCCAGACTGTCTGAAAGAGGCGGTAGTGAGACCACTTCTGAAGAAAACTACCTTGGACCCGGAAAATCTTAGTAACTATAGGCCGGTAGCAAATGTTCCATTCCTGGGCAAGGTCCTTGAGCGGGTGGTTGTGGGCCAGCTCCAGACACTCTTGGATGAGACTGATTATCTGGATCCATTTCAGTCGGGCTTCAGGCCTGGTTTTGGCACGGAGACAGCCTTGGTCGCCCTGTATGATGACCTATGTCGGGAGAAAGCCAGGAGAGGGAGTGTGACTCTGTTGATTCTCCTCAACCTCTCAGCGGCTTTCGATACCATTGACCATGGTATCCTTCTGGGATGACTTGCTGAGCTGGGAGTGGGAGGTACTGCTCTGCAGTGGTTCCGCTCTTATTTGGCAGGTCGGATACAGAAGATGGTGCTTGGGGAACATTACTCGGCCCCGTGGACTCTCAAGTATGGGGTCCTGCAGGGGTCGGTTTTGTCCCCCATGTTGTTTAACATTTACATGAAGCTGCTGGGTGCGGTCATCCGGAGCTTTGGAGTGTGCTGTCATCAGTATGCTGATGACATGCAGCTCTATTTCTCCTTTTCATCTTCAGCAGGAGAGGCTGTGGATGTGTTGAACTGGTGCCTGGCTGCAACAATGGACTGGATGAGGGCTAATAAACTGAGACTCAATCCAGACAAGACTGAGATGATGTTAGTAGGTGATTCCGCTGACAGGATGGGGGGTGTTCTACCGGTTCTGGATGGGATTGCACTCACCCTGAAGGAGCAGGTTCGTAGCTTGGGGGTTCTTTTAGACCCATCATTGTCACTGGAGGCTCAGGTGACCTCAGTGGCACGGAGTGCCTTCTACAAACTCCGGTTGGTGGCCCAGCTACACCCCTATCTAGACAGGGATAACCTGGCTTCAGTTGTCCATGCTCTGGTAACCTCCAAGTTAGATTACCGCAATACGCTCTACGTAGGGCTGCCTTTGAAGACGGTTCGGAAGCTGCAGCTTGTGCAAAATGCAACGGCCAGATTGATTTTGGGAACCAGAAGGTTTGACCATATAACACCTGCTCTGGTCCGCTTGCACTGGCTGCCTGTATGTTTCCGAGCCCAATTCAAGGTGCTGGTTTTGACCTATAAAGCCTTACACGGCTTGGGACCACAATACCTGACGGAACGCCTCTCCCGACGTGAATATACCCGGTCACTACGTTCAACATCTAAGGTCCTCCTCCGGGTGCCTACTCCGAGAGAGGCTCGGAGTGTGGCAACGAGGGATAGGGCCTTTTCGGTGATGGCCCCCAGACTGTGGAATGATCTCCCTGATGAGGCTCGCCTGGCACCAATGCTGCTATCTTTCCGGCGCCAGGTTAAGACTTTCCTCTTTGCCCAGGCATATGGCGGCACATCTTAATCACCCACATGTTTAGTTTTTTAATGGTTTTTAATGCTTTATGTGTGTATGTTCTGTGTTTTAGAATTTTAAATTTTGTATACTTATTTTTATCTCAATTTTAGAATTTCTGTAAACCGCCCAGAGAGCCTTGGCTATGGGAGCAGTATATAAGTGTAATAAATAAATAAATAAATTTATATTATGCATAAAGTTCCAGGAAGTAAGTAGGCCTCAATGTACTTACAATTTCTATGCACAGATTGTGTATGAAACTAGAAGGGGTGTGTGATTGGATAGTGGCAGGGAAGTGCTTGGATTGGCTGTGTGAGAGGGGGAGGAGCTGGAGAAATGTAACGCTTTATATAGTATGGGCTGACAAGAGTGGGTGTGGCTTAAGATTCTGTGAAGTGAAGGGTAGAAGTGGGGTAGAGAGAGTGAAGGAGTGATTAAGGAGTGTGTATATGATTCTGTGGGGAGAACAGTGATATATGAGAGAAGTGGATGATTTATTGAGACTAAAGAAAGTTGAGTATATAGACAGTAGTATAAAGTGGAATCTTAAAAGAAAGAATTGACAGAAACCAATACGCTTAGAACCTTGTAACCATACGCATTTCAACGGAAGAAACCAATAAGCTTGTTCACGCACTTATGTTAATTCTAATTACTTTTAAACAACTGGTGTAGTCTGTGGAGGAGTGATGGAGGAAAGAACAGTTAATGGTGGCAGTGGAATGGGAAACTGAGGGCTAGGTTGCTGTGGGGCCTAAAGAATAAAGACAAGACAGGAGCAGCAGCAGTAGGCCTAAACCCTCACACATGACATCAGTACAGGGTGGATTGAAGTGGTCCTGAGGGCTAGTGGCATGGATAGTCCTGTCAGATAGCTTGTAAGCGACTCAGGATGAAGCCTAGACGTGGCAGGACATCCCAGTCACTAACCAGATACCTCTGGGGAATGGAATACTGGATAGAAAACACACAAGCAGGACAACTGGTATTCAAAGTCATACTGCCTCATACTGGAGGTAATATATAGCCATCAGTAGCCTTATCCTTCCTCCCTGACCCCCAGACATGCACATGTAGTGCCCCTTGGATTATGCGGTTACAATGAAGCATCATTCAGAGGAAGGTTTTTGGGGTAAAATGGTTCCCACTCCTTCTCCCAGGATCCTTCTCTCATTGATGCTATGTCATGATGTAGTGTTCGAAGGGGCATTGCAAATGGCGATGGTGACCAACAGGAGATGGTCCTCAGAGAAGTTCCACCGCTTTCACTTGTGGAAGTGGCAAACATATATTTAAAAAGGGGGAAGTTTTAAAAGCACCTGTAGTGTCATCACCTAAGTCTCACCCCCGCAAACTAATGCAGATGTTTAGCTCACCCACATTTGCAGACCATTTTTTGACACATCTTCAAATTACTGTACTTTTTAAAAAAAACTAACGTTAAAAATTTAAGCAGGAAAAATTTAAAAAGGTTAAACTCTTTACAATTGCTCTTCAATAAGCCAATAGTGCTTAGGTGTTTGTGGAACTGACAAAAAGGTTGATGGAGGACATTAAAGGCTGCAGTCCCATGTACACTTATTGGTGGGTGAATCCTATTAATAGTGCACTGCGGAGCACCCAAAACCATTTATCATTGGTTTCTTATATCTCAGTGTTCTTGTCTGCTTGTAATCTTTTTTCAGGGGCAAAAGAATTTGATTTGTGAGTTCTAATATGTCACTCCCATATTTTAAGAAGTTTTGTAACCCAAAGCAAAGCGTGTTGGTATGGTATAAAAGTCATAGCTCCTTGAAAACACGAAAGACAGGCCAACGGAATCCAAAGTCCTAGAAACAAAAGGCAAGCTGCGTTTTATACTTTGAGCACCAAACTCATGATATATATGAGATCAGAGTATTTCAGAAACTTCTTTCATTGTAGCATGAAGCCCTTTTGGCCATAACTAACAAAAGGCAGCACATATTTTCCAGTTGTGAGAATCAGTTCTGCAGGATGGTAGCATGAACTGTATGAACTGTAGTGTTGTTTTCTCATTGTTGTAATTAACTATTCTTTTAAAGACAGATAGAAAGCCTTCAGGCCCTAAAAGCTTAGCAAATGGTTCTGCATGGATAGCTTAGAAACAGCCAAAAGGTACAAACTCCTTTAAAACTGTTTGTGGAGCTATTATTGGAACCCTTCTGGTAACCATTAATGAGAAGTGACTAGTGATACCTGCCTTGCATTAGTTGACATAAAATCACAATCTGCAATAAATGTCAACTTAATGACTAGACTATTTGGACCGAAGATAAATTGACAGTGTATTAGAGCAAGTCTGAGTTAAACCAGTTCCGTGCAGCTAACTATCACAGAGTCAAGAACATCTGTGCCAATATGCTATAAATTTCTCATTTTTGTGTATGTGCCCCCCTTCCCACCACCGCCTTAACAGATTACTTCATTCTAGGAAGCTGAGCACTGAACATAGTTTTATTTGATTCATGCCAAAACACTTGCTTTTCATAATTTTATCAGTTCTTGTCCCCCTCATTTTGCCCTTGCTTTTTTTACTTGCAAAAACGCTAGAAACAAAATTATAATGTTGTGTAACTGGTGTGGATTTGGTTTTATTATTTTTGTTAACTAATTAGCTATGCCCTGACCTTCACATCTTGTTTAGCCACCTTTAAATCACAGTATTGCTAAAGAAAAACGGACCTCTTTGTTACACTTCGAACCACTGTTCTTCACACCTCCCTTTTGCTTCTACAGGGGCTCTATGGCTATCAAGGTAATCGTTTTACTGTGGGCTTATTTTTCAGACTCTTGGAAAGAAAGAAGGTTTAAAGATTTATTCGTTTTGTGGAGCTTGTATATTGTACTTATGCCGCAAACAATAGCCTCATAAAATCCTAACCATCCTTTCTATTCCACTGTTTACTTCTGACATGTATATTGATATGTTTTCCAAACCAGCAGTATTCTTCATCCCAGGCCACACAACTGGCCCCTACCTAAGCATGCTCCATTCTCTTATGCAAGGGAATCATATCCAGATTGACTCATCTCCTTAGCTATGATACTGTTACCTATAGAAAGTAATGTGTTTCTTCTCATTCCAGACACCTTAATTCAGTGATCTACCAAAGATGCTCCCATCAATTAGCTATGTTTACAGATCTCTCTTCCCCCAATGAAACATATTCAAACTAACCAACAATAAAATAGTACAGTTCCAAAAAAGAAAAAAGAAAAAAAGAAAAGATTATTCACAACCCACTTTCTAATGGTCCCCAAACTGTTGTCCCCCAACTACCTTATTCTTCTCAAGGCTCAGCAGGTTATGAAATTGTATCCTGGCTGATTGGTTAGTATCCTATAATCCAAGTTGAATTTAATTGACCAGACTACAAGTTGGGCCTGAATAATGAAAACCTGAAACCATTCTGCCTGACTGTGGCTTCTGTTTATAAACACTTAACCTTGCATGAAGCAGATCTTCGCTCATGTATGGTGTCTTCCTGATGTATCAATGAAATAAGATAATTTCAATCTAGTTTTTCACAATTATGGAGAAAATTAAAAAAAAGCAGCTGCATGACAGTTATTTGAAGTTTAAAATATGTGGTTGTTTCAACAGGGAGATAATTAGTCAAAGCACAATGATGTAGTCAAATTGGTTGAAACTGCTCAGCTTTACTTACTATATTGTTTGCATTACCAAAGCTCATGGGAGAGTATATGTGGTTGGTCTAAGCCATAATAAACCTTGAACAAACACTCTTGAGTATTTATACACAGAGAGAGATGGTAGGGGGAGGTCATGAACATTCATTACTTTTATCACATATGCTGCCTTAGTGTAAAAGAAAAATATTCAAACTTGCAGATAATCTCAGTTCCCAATGCATATGTAAACATCAAGGTCCTGCTGTGTATCTTTTTCTTAACTTCTCTGGATAAACTCCAGAGTTAGCATCAATAATGCTTTAAATCAATCATATTTCTTCATCTGCACAATTATTATTGATGGGCCAATACTGTAGCTTTTCTTGTACTGCTCTATCATATGAATGCAGTGAGAACCATCTCCCATGTTACATTCTTAATGGGATTTGTATACATCAGTTACATTCTTGCACATCTGGAAAAAAGTCAAGTGGTAAGTTGAAGCACATCCATTTTATTTAAATGAAGGGAATTGACTGATACATGTAAGGAAGCCTGTTACTTCTTTGAAATGGCTTGGGAAGCCATTTGCCAAGAGGGTGGGACTCCATTCATGCATCAGAGTTCCTGCATCCAAAAATGTCTTGTCCTTGATGTACTCACCAAATTAAAAATGGCAATCTACCCCAAATGATTTCTACCTTCTCATATTAATGTTTTGGATAATGAAAAAATGGTGGCCTTGTTGGGTGTTTTTTTAAGCATATGCTTGACATTATTTGCACCAGCATTTGATCTGAGGCCACTACGTGTAGGGATACCTACTAACCAAACTGTTGTTTTTATACTGTTGTTTTTATGTTTCTGATGGTTTTTTTTAAAAATCTTATATACTTTTTAATGTTTACTATTTTTAACTGTTGTATTCAGAGAGCTTCGGCTGTGGGGCGGTATATAAATGTAACAAAGAAATAACAAAATATCAGTAACAACAGTGTCCCATTTAATGCAGCTGCCCTGCTCTGAAAAGAAAATAGGTAATTACTGATTTTCAAAGAAGTTTAGATATCCCATTGCAATCTCATTAAATAGCATAAAGTATAGAAAATGCTAGCCCCCCATCCTGTCCTCTTTTGTTTAACAAGTCCTTCAAAACCAACCAGTCTTCTAAATCTTGGGCTCTGGTGAACTTTTCTGTTTACTTTTTTCTACATCTCTCTTGTAATTAAAACCTGTTTTCCTCCCTCTGTCAAATAACCAGTGACTGCAGTGACATGCTCTAGATGTTAATAGCCTCAACACACTGCATCATTTCCCTGCGTGATTGCATGGAGACATTTTAGATGCCTAATGGGGCGGGGGTTAGAATATATGTCTACTCTGTTTGCCAGAGTCCTTATCTTTTTGCGTCAAAGCCAATTTCAGGAATTGATCAAACAAGCCTGCCTCCTTTGCTGTTTTCTGCTTCCCAACCCAACTAAAGAGTTTGTTTTGCCTGAAGCCTTCAGACGACAGGACTTCAGTCCTCCGTGCATTTTTAGACACATTTCTGCCAGGTAAGGAGGGAAAAAACGGTATTCACCGACGGAAAAAAGAGAAAAGTTGGTAGCTGGAAAGATGTTGCCAATACTTTCATAGACACTTTCCATCAATCTGAAGAGATTAATCTGACAGTAGAACCAAGAATTCTAGCCACCAGGTCTTGATTTGCTATCCAAGACTTCAGCAATTCAGCTGCTATGTCATCAGCAACTTGTTAGCTGAAATGTGTGTTTACTTCTAGTTCGATGTTGCCTCTTGCGGATTCCATATAGCTATTTTGTATACAACGTGCATTAAGCCCAATGTCCTCATCAAGGTTTCCTAAAGAAGATGCGAACTATTTTGTGTGCAGTGCTACATGCCTTCTTGAGTGTCTTCATCCCAACTGCCAACCTGCTGGTGATCATAGTAATCTGTCAGCTGAAGAAGAAAAGACAGAGCAGAAACTATGTCTTCATCCTTAATTTGGCAGCTGCTGATTTGATGGTTGGCGTGATGTGCATCGGGGAGACAGTGGACGATGCAACGGAAGCACTGTTTGACACAAACCTGCTTCTTTGTCTCTTGCGGATCTGCATGAGCATCACTCCTTGCATTGGCTCCATTCTCACCTTGCTCTTGGTTTCTCTGGACAGATATTTGACAGTCAAGATGCCCCTTCGTTACCCCACTCTCATGAGCAAGAAACCAATAATCTTCTCTCTTGTTGTCCTGTGGACTATTTCGTTTTTGGTGGGATACATGCCACTTATCTCCTCACAACTGCAACAGAGCAATTTCACGGATAACTGTGGGTTTCTGTCTGCTGTCAAGAATGACTACCTGTACATAATCTGCTTTGGCATCTTCATCCCTGCCTTGCTGACCTTGATCTGTTTACATATTTCAGTGGGGAGGATTGCCTACCTGCAACACAAGCAGATCCAGCATGCCTGCCTACGTGTAGTTACTCCTACTGCACAACTCCGTCACTTCAAAGCTCTGAGGACAGTCCTGATCGTGATCATCTGCTTCATCTGCTTCTGGGGCCCTTATTATGTGACTGCCATTGTGAAAGCTACCTGCCAGTCGTGCAATCCGAGCCCACTGCTAAGGGATTTATTATTCCTTCTAGGAGAAACCAATTCTCTGATCAATCCTTTTATCTATTCACTGTACAGCAAGGATATAAGAACCCAGTTTGCTAGGCTGATGAAGTGTAAGGGGAAAGGAGAAATAAAGCCAAACAGATCTCTTGATCTGGCAGTCACCCATTTCAACATCAGAACCCAAAGTGGCTTAACCTCTGGAGGACCCACAAGGCAAAATTCATCTGGTGATCAAGCCTTTAACTCTCCTCCCTTCAACGGCTCTTCAAGTTGCAGAACAATTTCTTGATCTAAAACAGGTGGATATTTTATTGTGCACTGATGTTCAGTAAAGAGGTGATGTAGAAAAAGTCACAATCTGTAATCAAATTTTGTGAACCAAGTTTTGATTTGCCTGTTCTGTCTCCTGCTTTACTGGGCAGTCAACCATGTGATCACCAAAGGTGGGTTAAATAATAGGTAAATAGTGATGAATATACTTTACAGCCAGAACGCTTTAAAACTGGAAATACAATAAACTGCTATATACTTCTCCATCCCGTGTTATTTCTGGAAGCCCTGTTGAACAGCAGGAATCAAAGCAGGATGCTTTCCTGCACATATTCTGAATACAAAGGGCTAAAACCTATTTTCAGCTCCTCTGATAGAATCGCCTTGTTCTTCAGCAAACACCTGAACCAGTTATGTTATAATATCCAGTTATGTTATATATCCTCCTAAAGGGAGGGATGTTGAAGGTAACTATCAAACTTGGGTGCACTGAGTGGTTCCTGAGTAAGCACTTTGTGATGCTCACATGCCTACCTCCTTTCAAAACTGGTTCCAACAAAAGTATAGTATATTCTTTTGTGAGAGTAATTCCAGTTGCAAACTGTATGCCTTGGGTGACTTTCCATGAAGTAGGAATGATCAAGCCATTACAGTTATTAAAAAGAACATTCATTTTCAAAGATACTAATACAGAGCTGGGGTAGTGCAGTGCCATTTATTTTCCCTTCTGTGCAGTAGCTCAGTCTGTGGGATAACAGCAAGCTTCTGGCCACTGTTAACTCTTTGTGGTAGTTAACTCAAACATCAGACTGAGGAGGAAAATCGCTGGGTCAGATCTCAGCTCTGTCCTAAACTTACTGTTCTTGCATTCTGGCAAGCTAATATTCTCTCAGCCTCCACCACCCAGCAGCAGTATGGCCGTACTGAATACTAGCTTCCCTTAAAAGATATTTGAGTATCTGGGAAATGTGCTGTATGGTAATATTATGAACATGCCTATTCACTTAGGTTATGATGATGTGTCATTCCCACACAAGACAAGGACATGTTTGGCAGCCAAGCTTACATTCAAGTTCACATGAATTTTTTTGGTCTCCCTCACTGCTTGGTTCTAGATAGTCAGCTAAAGCACTACTATGGCAGAGGATGATTTTGGTTAGCTATAACTGAATATGTTCTTGATTTTTGTTTTCTTTGCTATGTTCTGCTTTGTTTGCCACTTCTATCTTTTTTTCTTTTCTTTTTTTTAAAAAAGCATGATTTAATTGACATTTTCTTGTTTGGCTTTATATTGTTAACTTCCTTTGGAGTCCACATTGAAGATTTAAATAAATAAGTCATACAAGGCAAAGATGGTGGCTTCAATTAAAGAAGGACAACTTTGCTGTTCAATAAAACAGTGACCTCACACATATCTAGACTTCTTTAAAGGTGCAATCCTATGCATGTTTACTCAGGTGTGAGGCCCATTAAATTAAACCGGGCTTATTACCAAGCAAGTGCCTAGGACTGTACCCTAAAACAGATGTTTGTACATACTTTGTGTATTGTTACTGCATTGTCCTTGTAAGATTTATGTTCCTTCTACCAATGTATCAGGTTCCACATATTGCCCAGATAACAGGATAAAAGGGAAGAGATGGGGAAATATGCCAGTTAATTTGATCAAGTATTAATTTTGGTGCAGTTAATTTGACCCAAGCATGAAACAAAATGAAATAAAAGCCCAGATTCATCCTTTAACTTTACTTTCTTATGCCATTCTCTTTGCTCTATTACAATGTTCAAACAAATTGTTTCGTTTAACCCCTCTCCTGCTGCTCTGAGGGCATACTTTGACCTGCACATCTATTGCTTCCAGTGGCTTCTGGTGTCCCAATCCTGACCTCCATGTTTCATAATATGGAGAGGAGAAATTTAGAGGATGAGTAAGCTAATTGACACACTTCACGTGTCTTTTAGGCTACCTGTTCAGAAATTGGTGTGTAGTATCTTACCACACTTCAATTGTTGGCCTTAAGTGTATCTATGAAGTCGACTTTATTTATTTATTTCCCATCTTTTTTCCTTCAAAGAACCCACAGCGGCATACATAATCCTCCTCCTCTCCATTTTATCCTCATAACAACAACCCTGTGAGGTAGATTGGGCTGAGAGTCTGTGACTGGCCCAAAGTCACCCAGTGAGCTTCCATGGCCGAATCGGGACTAGAACCTGGATCTCCCAAGTCCCAGCCCAACACTCTAACCACTACACCACACTGACATGCCACAGATATTTGAGTAAATATAACACAGAACTCACCCATACTGATAGGACTATTACAGGTGGTCATTTAAGGTTGGAGCTAAAGTAAAAATGTAGAGAAATTAAAGATTAATTAATCTAAACCAACGGTTTATAACACTGTCTAAGATCAACTTCCTACCCCAAATCTGGACTCAGTACCTTACTAGTAACAGCTGATTCATATGATACCAAAATGTCATATAGTTTAACCTCCTGTCTAAAGTTAGTTTCATAATTTCTCCCCCCACCCTCACCGCCACTTTTTTCCCCCTTGGCTGAAGCTACCTAATCTGGATAACTCAAGAAAGTACCACATGTTTTACCATATGTTGTGCAAAGCATAAATTAAATCGTTATTAAATATATCTTTAAATCTGCTTTTCTGTACACATAGAATCCCACATATTACTAAATACTCCTTAAAACAATGAAATTATCTTTATACAACATGATGATGATCAGGCTGGTGAATTGACTATTTCTGTGATTAATTTGTCCAGGACAGAGCTTATTTCACATTCTTTACAAAGGTATATTAACTTCACAGCCCGTTTCAAAAGATATGAAGGGAGCTGAAGTTTAGTCCACCAGTCGTTAGTAGGAAAGTCTAAACATCCATGCAGTTTAGCAAAGATGCGGAGAATCTTTATTCGGCTTGCAAACAGCAGGAGGTCATCTTGGGACACGTGCTTTGGCCATGGATGATGATCAGCAAGTGGCTTTAAGGAAACAAAATGCAGGAAATTAGCAAAGTGCACAAGTCAGACTGCACTTCTAGCCGGCAGAAATTCAATGGCTTGTATAACCAGGGTGGGTATTGATTTAAATCGAGAGAAATGAAGGGAAATTAAATCAGTAATTTAGATCGCCAAGGGAAAAGACTGGTTTTCATTGTTGGATTGAAATCAAGTTCCTTATTGGTACTTCAGATATTTCCTAAACAGAAGTAAATATTAACTGGTTGATACAGCTGCCGAAACATGTCAGTTCTCTGCTACCCAGATCCCATTTATTAACTAGGGCAAGGGGTGGGGAGCCTTTTTCAGCCCGAGATCTGCATTGGCCCTGGATAACGAAGTTGAGGGGCCCATGCCAGCAGTGGGCGGGACCTCAACCTAAAGTGGGTGGAACCACACCTAGCATTAGCTCCACCTACAAACTCACACACATTCTCACTCACACACAACATTCACAGCACACAAAAAAGGTGAGCTTGTGTTTCACTTGCCTCTTGCTAAAGTGCATGTGCAGTTTTGATATCACCCCTGCCTTATCCCTCCTACTCACCCTCAAAGAGTTAACTTTTAGGAGATGGTAAGTGGCAGATTTACTATATTTGTATTAAATTCAGACTTAATTTTAAACCAGGCTATTTAAAAAGAGTGATATTAATAAACCAATTTAAGTAAGTTGCTTAAAAACAACACTATTTTTATTCACCCTCATTAACACTGCAGAAATAGCAAGAGACATAAAGCCAATTCAGGTCATATGACTATTTCAGAAACTTCTCTGTTTGCATATCCACACCACCCTTGGTGAAACCTTGAGAGGAGCAAGGCTCTGTAAACCCTCTGTGGAGGTAATTTTTTTTAGTCTGATAATTTCTATTTCCTGCACTCCTATCCATTAGGAAAGGCTGTAGTTCCTGTTCTCTTCAAATGCCTCCGTATGAATCAAATCAAAAACATTTTAAAATGCAATCCTATGCACACTTACCTAGGAGTAAGTCCGTTGAACTCAATGGGGCTTATTTCTCCATAAATATGTATAGGATTACACTGTATGAACGTTAATGTATGATACTATTTGCCAAGGCAAGTCTTCAAATTGTAGAGTTGATGTCAATATAAGCTGGGGAGGCCCAATCACATTACAATTATGGGCAACCGTCTAAATGAGCGGAGAACCTGCGGCCCTCAGCCTAATTTCAGAAGCCCTCTGCATGCAAACAGTTCAGACCACTAACAAGAGTTATTTGCCAGTTCCTTCTCTGATAGCCCTCTGGGCAAGAAGGAAGAGGAAGACAGATAAAAGGGGTGATCCACCCACTGCCACCTTCAGCTCTGCATGCTTGTGACATACAGCCCCCTAGCAGATTACCTGTGGGGGAAACGTGGCCCTCGACAGAAAAAAATAATAAAAATGGAGCAATTTCTAAGAAGTGTCATAGAGCAACTTTTTTACTTCATGGCTGACCTGATTTAACATTTAGATACTTTTAATGTGGAAGTTTTAAATAAAACCACATAATTTGTCTCAATTAGCCAGAATTCTTACTTCAAATTTTATGTAATTTTTTTAAAAAAACTTTTTGGATTTATAACTTGGTTCCTTTTTGTGTATGGATGTTCAGTAAAACAAAAACCCAACAACTAGTCAAAGCAATAGCATTTTTGATTATTTAAACATTTTGGACATCCCCTAGATTATCTGATCAAGTGATGTTGAACTAGATACATCCTCTTGTGCAAACCAGATCAGTTTTGTGTTGGTCTTTGGCAAATTTAACTTCATTTCCAAATAGTTTGAAGCAAGCTGTTCTATTTCCTCCCCACCCTCACCCCAAGGCTTTCTATCACCCATAAAACAATTCCACCATCTCTTGCTCAACCATGTGTTAGAACATGTAAACTCATCCACACACGCAACCTAGTTCCTCTAAAATAAAGTACCTTTACTTTTGTTCCTACGTTGATTTTTGCTTGTTTTCCCATTGCAAGAAAAGAAATGGCTATTTTGTCTTGCCCAAGTATTCTGACGCCGACATTCAGGTTCAAGGCTAGAAAGACAGGTTTAAACAATACACTACTGGGGTTGCGTTTCTGCAAGTTGTTCGGCCAGATCCACGTTTTCACTTTGTTGCCAGCTTCATCCGAATAATGTCCTCCTTGAATTGTAATATTTATCCTAAATGTGGAAAATAATAACTTGAGAAGAGCTCCAAATCGAGAGGGGCGGGGGGAGATCCATGAACTATCGCCCTGGCCCTGATCTGCAAACCTCATCACACCTAAATAGTGCCAGATCCAAGGGGAAGGGAGGAGCATTTAATAGGAGTGCATGTGTTTTTGAAGCAGTAGCAAATCCCACCCTCTCTTTGTATTAAATAGAAAACATAAGAGCACATACTAAACGTAGAGCAATCCCACCCACCCACCGCTCTAATTTAAATGAACTTACCATACAATTCCATTTGAATGATAGCAAGTCCCTTTACCACAGGACTCGAACACAGCTTGGATTTCAGCATTCTCAGGCTTGTCTTCTTGAACGATACAGATGTAGCCTGCTTGCTTCTTTTTTACAACAATGATGGCCAGGTTTCCAGATGGATAGCTGTATACAGATAAGGTTCCTATGACCAGGGCTGGGCAGGGGGGGGGGAATGGGGCCAGTTGGCATGGGCCTACAATTTTGTGGGGGCTTACAAGTCCCCCTGGGCAAAGTTGCTTGATTTTGTTGTTGTTGATGATGAATTTGCTCAAAGAAAAGCACGTAAAGCATTTCTGAATGTGAAGAAGCGATGTCTTATATACATCTTGAATAAAAGTGCTTGCCATTACCATTTTTTATAAATCGTTCTAGTTCATATGTATTTAGAATTGATTAAAAAATACTTAATGAGCAGTTTGAAATGGTGCCTACATTTCCCATCTGGCCCGGGCCTACTACCAGCTTTGCCTGGCCCTGCCTATGACCCCATTACTCACTTATTTATTTTATTTATTGCATTTCTATACCGCCCAATAGCCGAAGCTCTCTGGGCGGTTTACAAATTTAAGACAATTCAAAACAAAACAGTATAAAACCATAATGTAAAATACAGTATAAAAAGCACAACCAAGATAAAAACAGCAGCAATGCAAAATTACAAATTTAAAATACAAAGGAATGTTGTCACATTATAGGTCGTATGGATGGTTTCAAAGAATTCATTCTTTGGGTGTGTGTATGTGAGGCAAGGGGCATTCTTTATTATTATTATTATTATTATTATTATTATTTATTTATTTATTTATTTATTTATATAGCACCATCAATGTACATGGTGCTGTACAGATTACACAGTAAATAGCAAGACCCTGCCGCACAGGCTTACAATCTAATAAAGTTGTAGTAAACAATAAGGAGGGAAAGAGAATGCAAACAGGCACAGGGAAGTGTAAACAGGCACTGGGTAGGGTGAAGCTAAACAGTATAGAGTCAGAACAAACTCAATATTTAAAAGCTATAGGGAACAGAAAAGTTTTTAGCTGAGTTTTAAAAGCTGTGATTGAGTTGGTAGTTCTCAAGTGTTCTGGAAGAGCGTTCCAGGCGTAAGGGGCAGCAGAAGAAAAAGGACGAAGCCGAGTAAGGGACCCCACCTACAATTTTTAAACCCTGTGAGAAACAGTAACAAGTTCTGTTTTAATGGTAGTTGTTTTAATTGTTGTAGCTTGATTTGATTATAATTTTATAGAAAGGTGGATTATAAATAAAGTAAATAAAACAATAGAAGTCATTATAAAGCACAATAATATGCTCCGAGGGGTGTCATGGAATAGATCCATGACTAGGGGACTAGGTTCACCTGTCATCGTAAAGATGTTTTGGCTATCTTGGCACTAACTATGTCACTGTAGCCCTTTGCACCTGGTACACTGCAGCCGAACAAGATATACCACCAAAGGATACAATATTTGCGCAGTACCGTCTGGAAACATGGTAAGAAACTTCACACCGTTTTTATAGTACTGTTGTAAGAACTGGTTTTTCACTAACTGCATATGAAAGAAAAATAACACACATTAAAATTGTTTTTTTTGGGGGGGGGTGTTGTGAGAATCGGTATTCAAAATGCAAACTCACTACACGAAGGCTGGCAACAAAAAAAACCTGCCCTTCATCACATAGGTATGCAAAGGTATGGTCGAGTTTCCCCTTCGATTTTTCCCCCTCTGGGAGTTGATGAGTTTCTAGTCATGCCTCTTCCCTTCCAATTCTGCAATCCTGCAGCTAAGTGGTTGTTAATAGATGACAGTTCTGGAAGGGAAGGAGCCAAGGGGAAATCGGTCCAGCCAAGCCAATGGGGTGAGCCCTGCTGTCCTGCCTCTTGCTCTGCTGTGGCCAGGTGGAACATTATATAGACAAACATTCAAACTACCATTCTGCCAGCAGCTGAACAACAGCCCCCAAAGCCATAACCAGCCCTATCAAGGGCAGAGAGCCAACATGAAGTGATAAAAAAATGGGTTAGGCAAAACTGGTGAAGCTAATACATATATATATATATACACAGAAATATCTGATATTATTTTATCTGTGCAGGCTAAAAACACATATTAAACACACATTCAAAGACAATAGAGGAAAATACAATACTGTTCTGTAATACCCAACAATACCAGAAGTAAATCTAAATACATTTCGACCTAAAGTCTTCGTCAATGGTCTAGTACATAAAAATGGTTTAGTATGTAAAAAGGTATATGAGAAGATAAAAGGGCTTATACAGTATATACACACACACTTCACATCCAATTTCCTCACAACTATAAATAATATAGAACACTGCAGTGTCTCCATCTGTGAATATAAAAATGTCTTTTAATTTATGTTTATAATCTGCGTAGATTTTTTTTAAAAAAAGTATAATATTATTTTGTCTTCAGTTTGCCTATCACAATTGTTTTATTACTATCTAGTTCAGGGTTGGAATATACTTCCTCTTTGTTTAGCGAGCCAACATGTACATGACTTCTAAATATTACAGGTACTTGAGATGGTACCTTAAAACAGGCCAGATTGTTTGTTCATGTAGACCAGTATTGTCTGCTCTGACCGGCAGCAGCTCTCCAGAGTAGTGGAGGCTGGTGGCTCCAATGTCAGTGGGGTGGTAAATCTGCTCCGGGTTTCCGTCAGAACTCTAAAGGAGCTATCCAAGATGAACCACCTTGGATAGCTCCTTTAGAGTTCTGACTGAAACCTGGAGCAGATGCAACCACCCCGCTAAAGTCTAGGGTCAGGCAAAGAAAGGTGTTTCCCGTCGCCTGCTACCTGGCCCTTTTAACTGGAGATCCCAGGGACTAAATCTGGAACTACCTGTTAGGCCAATGAACTATATTGCACCACTATCCCAGCAATATTTTTTCTTTCTCAGTACCTGAGAAATCTTATGGTTTTTAGTCATCAAATTTTATTTATTTTCACATGTTAATTTTCAATCCTACAAATTCTTACAAATTAAATTACTCATTGTGCTACATTTTAGGCTGCTCCAGAAGGCCTCTCGGAAGGCTGGGGCTGTAGTTGTATGGTACAGCACCTGCTTTGCATGCAGAAGGTCACAGGTTTGATCCCCGGCATCTTCAGGTAAGGCAGGTAAAACTCTTACCTGAAATCCTGGAGAGCCGCTGCTGCCAGTCAGTATCAACAATACAGGGCTTAGATACATGGTCTGACTCAGTCTAAGGCATCTTCCTATGTTCCTAATTATATGAATAACATGAGCCTCCAATTCACAGGGCGATGCTGAAGCCCCAAGGCACATTTATTTATTTACAGCGTTTACATACCACTACACATCTAAACAGATTTCATAGCAGTGAACAATAAAAGATAAAAGAATGATACACCATGCAGATGCACTGGCTTTGGATTTATGTATGTATGTATGTATGTATGTATTAATTATTGCATTTATATTCTGCCTTTTTTCCTCCAAGAAACCCAAGGCAGCATACATAATCCTCCTCTCCACTTTATCCTCACAACAACAACCCTGTGAGGTGGGTTGGGCTGAGAGTCTGTGACTGGCCCAAAGTCACCCAGTGGGTTTCCACGGCCGAGTGGGGACTAGAACCTGGATCTCCCAACTCCCAATCCGACACTCTAGCCACTACACCACACTGGCTGTTGTGCCATTATGGCTATTGTGCCATTCATTCAGAAATCACACCTAAGTTTACTGTGCCAGCTTCAAATGTTTACAGTATACACCAGGCATGAGATAAACAGTCCACTCTTCTGAAGTATTTGTAACTTTGCGTCAGGAATAAGGCTTTCTGAGGCTGTCATTCTTCATTAAGATGGGAACAGTGGCCTATTACACACATGCTGACCGGCGTACCTTTGTTGGTATAGGGAACAGGGAGCTATCCTTGCCTTTACTCTCACCATTTCCAGTTTTGTGTGGCTAAAACAAAGGGACACATTATAATAAATATGGAGCTACAGCCAAAAATGGCAACCCATCTTTATCTCCTACGAGGATAAACACCACATTATTTTTATTGTACATTATTGTCTATAATGTACAATAAAACTGACTCATGTCATCACATTGTGCGTTTCTATGCCCCCTCCCATCAATTATGAAGAGCAGGGACAGTGCAGGGATATCAGGACACAGGTAAGTTTTACTATATGTTGTGGAGGGGAGAACTTGACACAGGGCTGGCAGTAATGGAAAACCAAGTGGTAGAGTCCATCCTGGATTGTATTACTTCAAATTACAAGTTCGGAGGATCATTTTTTTAAAAGTGTTTCCTCACAGATAAGCCACCCCCCACCCCTGCTTCCCCACAAACATGAAATGAGCACATCTGCAAAAGTGCAATGCTATACATGGAACAAGATTAAAAAATGCATCCCCTCCCTGCAGTCTAATGTAGTAAAGCTTCAATAGGACTCTGCCATGTGATTTTCCCGAGATTAAATGCAGAAAGTTCCTTCCTGCGGAGGGGACTTCACTGCTACACTGTCATGGAGGCATCTCCTTCTCTGGTTGTTCATGTTCATGGACTATGTAGAAGCCCAAGTCTACAGGAAATGGTTTCTTCCTGGAAGCATAAGATCCAAGAGTGTGGTTCCAGTACAGGAAGTGTTGAGGTGCTTACCTTTCCACCGGCAATGGTGAAATCACAGCAAGAGATGCTGTAAGTAATGTCTTGACCTAGTGGCACTTCTTCATCTAACTGGAGAGGAATTCTTGCCCAGCCTGCTAAAGAAGTTCTCTCTTCCGACAGAGAGAAGGAAATTGTTGTAAGTTGTTTATTGTCTAAGGAATATAAAACAGTATAGAGTTATTAAATAAATCGATCTATTTAAGAATAACAAGCCAAATTCACCTAGGTCAGATTTTTAAAGGCTAATGTGAAATAGAATTGCATCCAATGTAACTCTATAGCAGAAAAAGTGCAAGAACTAACACTGTTCCTCTAGTCACAGCATATTCAGCTAGCGGTTGCAAGTGCAAGCAAACACCTAGTAATGGGTTGTGGACATGCTTACGACACGGCTTGTGCAAGCAGAATCAAAGTACAGAATTTGACAGCGTTGTTCTACCAGAATGACACGATTAGATTCAGACCTTGTTTATTGCTCCTGCTCTTCCATACAAATTCTCAGAGTGGCTCCCAATATAAAATTAAAAACTACAATAACTAAGTTAAAAACTAATAGCTGGATTATAGCAAAATACAGGAGCGACGTAATCTGATAAAAGCTGAGTTAAAAATTAGAAGCTAAGTTTATATTAAGAACCTATTATATGTATGAACCAGAAAAAAATAAAAATAAAATTAAAAAGCAAACCACTCCTCTTATAGAGGAGGGTTGGTAAAGCTTCCCACAGTACTAAGCCAGATCCTTCTAGGAATTTGGCTTGCAGGTCATGACTCTCTTCCACTCTATCCTACAGCAATTGGAATTGTGGGATATTGAATATGGTGCTATCATAGTTGTTGATAGACCTCTGCTCTATGAATTTCTCTCATTCTCTTTTAAAGCCATCTAAGGTGGCTAGCCATCTTCTAGCAATGGATAATCGTAAAGAGAAGGGGCAAACATTTATAACTACTTTTGTAAACTGCCCAGAGAGCTTCAGCTATGGGGTGGTATACAAACTATATATATATATATATATATATATATATATATACACACACACACACACACACACACACACACACACACACACACACACACACACACCCTAAACCTACTGCCAAATCAATTTCAGGAACAATAGATCCTGAGTTCTAGTGTTACGGAAGTGGTAGAACTATATATATATTCCACTTTCTCCACACTAGTAACATAATTTCATAACCCTCTATTATGTCCTCACTTAGTAGAAACCAAATACCTAATAATGGTATTACCATATAGTGGTATTCGGATCTTTCCCCCCTTAATGCACCAAGACAGAGAGTTCAAATATTTGTGGGATTTGAAGAATACTGCATTGAGAGAGAACTGCAAAATGAAGGAAAATTAGCTGAATAGGTAGGATGGAGGATAAGGCTATCAATGGCTACTAGTCCTGATGGCTTAGAAAAAAGGAGAGTAAGGGGGAGACATGACAGAGGCGTGCAAAATTATGCATGGTGTATAGAAAGGGGATAGGGAGACATCATTTCTCCCTCTCATAATAGTAGAACCCAGGGTCATCCCATGAAGTTGAATAGTGGGAGATTAAGGACAGATAAAAGGAAGTACTACTTCACACAGCACATAGCTAAACTATGGAATTCGGTACCACGAGATGTGGTGATGGCCAACAATTTGGATGGCTTTCAAAGGAGGTTGAGTAAATTCCAGGAGAAGAGTATCAATGGCTACTAACCCTGATGGCTATGTTCTACCTCCAGTAACTGAGGCAGTAAGCCTGTGTGCACCAGTTGCTGGGGAACATGGGTTGGAGGGTGCTGTTACATTCATGTCCTACCAGTGGGTTTCTCATTGGCATCCTGTTGGCCATTGTGTGAACAGAATGCTGGACTATATGGACTTTTTGTCTGTTCCAGCATGCTCTTCTTCTATTCTTATACAGAAGCAGCCTTAAATGTGTAGGAACAGGCATCCTTCTCTTAAATGGCTATTGATCACACAGCTAAAAGCTATTGGGGTATACAGTGCAGATCAAACTTCTCCCCTAACATAGAGCTAGCTACCTAACTGAACCTCATTGTCTCTTTACTGGGAGCATGTCTACATCTTCCCTGTCACACGAGAGTGAAAGAACAGCTATATCCAGGTTGTGAGAAATTGGATAGAAGCCCAACACAAGGGACTGTTTAAGACCACTCTCCATGTCAGAGTACTCATATTTCCCACGCTTTGTTACACACCTACATCCATGACACCATAATGGCAAATCCGAATTTGGGTGGAGACAGATGTGACGAGGCACAATTCTACTATAAGAGTGAATGTGGCCATTCTGAATATCTATTACATACGAACCATTCTTACTGTTGTACACACTAACAGAAGTACTGTCCATTGTAACTGCAGAATTATCCAACTCACATTCAGGGGAATGTACTGGAACGATTTCTCTTTCTTCCTCTGTTTTTATGAAGGCAATCTGTTTGGCCATTTGTCTCTCTTGTTGCCTGCAAAATCAAAACATAGGTGGCATGAATCTCCCATTTCTTCACTACCTCAGCTGAGTTTCAGATGAAACTCTTTGGAGGGACACCCTAGGCAACTGCTAATTTCTCCACTGCTTCAAATCATCCCCCTCTTCTTTCAGTAATGTCTTTTTTTCTCTAGAAACAGCATGGCCATCTGAGTTTGGCTCCATGTGTGTGCTTGTAACATCTTGTTAAGCCCAGTGAATCTGGGCCAGAATTGCTAAATTAAGGAATTTGATGGAAAAAGAGTTTCCCTAGCTCTCCTTCCTGCTGCAGCCATCTCCGACACACACCCACACACCCAGCGCACACCCACACCCACACTTCTCCAGAAGGTTAAGGGGCTCCTAAACTATGTGGCATGGGGGAAGGAGGTATGAGGAACTTTACTTCCATAAAAATCCTTAAACTTAGATCTTACGACCCAAAGCCAAGTCTGGGCAATTCCACCTTCTCCTAGCAGCCTCCCCCACTCCCCATCCATCCTACATTGTACAGGGTGAACCTGCCCCCCCCCCAGGCTTTCCAGAGAGGCTTTTCCACGTGTTCAAGTGACTCCATGGGGAGGAGGGGATGGGAAACATCCATGAACTCGCTTACATTATCTTAGGATCAAAGCCAATGGAACAACATCTAAGGACCTCCTCCAGGTGTCTACTCTGTGGTGGCCCCCCAACTGTGGAACAATCTCCATGACAAGGCCTGCCTGGCGCCGACATTGTCCTCTTCAGTGCCAGGTCAAGACTTGTCTCTTCTCCCAGGCATTTAGCAATATGTAATGAGCCTTGGTCTGTTTTTTTTGGCTCACCGTTTCTAAAGTTGAAATAGTGGTTTTAAATGTATGTGAATTATGCATGTCTTTGTGGTTTTTAATTTTTGTATATTGTTTTTAAATGTTTTATCTTCGGCTATGAGGCGGTATATAAATACAATAAATAATAATAATAATAATAATAATAATAATAATAATAATAATGTAATTATTTTTTAATTTCCCTTCACCTTTCCTGCTTGTTGCATTACAAAACATTTTCAATGTCTTTATTTACTGCATTCTTATATCAATGAGAGAGAAAGAGAGAGAGGGAGAGAGAGAGAGGGAGGGGGGCCCCTTGCCATTAGGCTTGCAAATAAAATGACATGGGCATGCCAGGGAAGGGGAGTGGAGGAGACAAAGAAGAAACTGGGAAGCCAGTTTTTCAAGGCCAGAACAAGGGGGTGAGCTATAGGCAGGCACTTCAATGGACTTTGGGCCAAGCTGATCTTCCCTTGCTGGTGTTCTTATTTGAATAGCAATTGGTGGTTCTTGTTCTTTTTGCCGATGGATGTTTAAATTGCATATTTCTAAATGCTAGCTTGCCCCCCAAAGGTACACATTTGTTCCTGAAAACGATTAAGCAAGCTGGTCTATGTCAACCAGTCTGCTGTACCTCTGGCGAGCTCTTTCCTTGGCTTGTTGTCTCTCGGCCTCAGTTCCGTGGGCCTTATGCGGGGAAATGTTGATCAACTCAATGTCAGTCTTCACGTAGAGCTTTTTTTCATTGACAATGAACTCGTGAAGGTCTCTGCATTGCTGGCAACAGAAAAGCTGGAAGGCAAGGCCCAGCGATTACCTGGTGGCGAGGTGGTCCTTGGCTTTGTAGAGAAACCATCAGGGGTACTTTCTCATTACTTACATATCCATATTCAGCTATTTGTTCTAGACTTTCAAATGAAGGAAAGATCCTCAATGGGCTGCCACAGAACTCACAATTGCTTGGGTAGTATTTTTCAAACTGCAGGAAAGGAAGGGGACAACATTTGGAAGCTATTAGTGATATCCATCATGCAGAAAGTGTCTTCCTCTTAACATCCTGGGTTCTCTCCGTACTCCTTTCCATTCTCTGGCTCCCCCTGCTGGTGGGACAACAACACTGGCGAGGCTTTCTACTGCTGCCCTGCGGAGACCCCTGAAGGTGGACATGTCCACCATCTGCTAGAGGAGGAAGTGCCCCCCACATCATTGGTAGTGCACGTGCTGGTAACTTCGAGGCTCGACTCTTGCAATGCGCTCTACCTTTGTGTCTAGTCCAGAAACGTCAACATACAATCCGCTCCGCACACTCAGGTCCTCTGGGAAGAATTTACTCCAGCCAACAAAAACAAGGCTGACAACTATTACCCAGAGGACCTTTTCTTCTGCCGCTCTCAGTTTGTGGAATGGCTTGCCGGGAGAGATTCGTCAACTTAACAGTCTTCCAGAATGTAAGAAAGCCATAAAGATTGATCTCTTCCAGCAGGCCTACCCAGTTGAATTTTAAGATGCCTTTTTTAATGGTGTGCTGCTTTTAATGATGCACTGGTTTTAAACGTTTGAATTAGTTGTATATATTTTATGGTGTTTTTAATTGTGTTGTACCCTCCTCGATCCAGCGGGAGAGGCAGTAACAATTATTATTATTATTATTATTATTATTATTATTATTATTATTATTATTATTATCCCATGGTGCCTGGGAAGCAAAGAATTGCTCCCTTTGCCATGCAATCTTTTAGGACTGAAATGTAGGTATTTATTGATTAATTTAATTTATATACCACCCAACAGACAAGATACTACTTGGGTGATCTACAATTTTCAAAAAACAAACCCAGAGCAACCACTAAAACAATAAATACAACAATCGAAATATCAAAACATCAAATGTGCAATCCTATGCACATTTAGACAGAAAAAAATTCCTATAATTCCCAGCATTCTTACACCAGCCATGCTGATTGAGCATGCTGAGAGTTGTAGGACTTTTTACTGTCTGAACATCGATAGGATTGAGCCCTAAAAATATTAAAGAGCCAGCGGTAAACATAATAACCAGAGCAAAAGATTAAACATTAAATGCCTGATGGAGGAGGAAGTTCTTAACCTGACGTCTGAACGTATACAGTGAAGACGCCAAACAAATCTCCTGTGTAGAACATTCCACAGATGGGGGGTCACTACAGAGAAGGCTCTTCCTCAGGCACCCAGAGAAGAATCTCTGAAGATGATCTGAGGTTAAGCGGTGGCCTAAAAGTTTTCTTGACACCCTTAAACACACTGAAATGTGTCTCAGCCCTTTGATAGGATTTGGGGGGGGGGGGAAGGAAGTGGACAGTATAAAAGGCCACCTTTTTTATTGATTTATAAGAAAGTATTATTATTATTTATTTATTTTATTTATTTATATAGCACCATCAATGTACATGGTGCTATACAGAGTAGAACAGTAAATAGCAAGACCCTGCTGCATAGGCTTACATTCTAATGAAATCCTAATAAAACAATAAGGAGGGGAAGAGAATGCAAACAGGCACAGGGTAGGGTAAACAGGCACTGGGTAGGGTAAAACTAACAGTATAAAGTCAGAACAAAATCAAGTTTTAAAAGCTTTAGGAAAAAGAAAAGTTTTTAGCTGAGCTTTAATGCTTCTTTTCATACCTTTTAATCTTTTTACTATTTTAATGGTATTTATTTATTTGTATTTTCTTATCCCGCTCCTCAGCTCCCACCCCTGCCCTCCCCAAAAGGCTCCTGGAGCAGCTTACAATAAATCAGCAAAGAAGACTTAGGCTTACAATCTGAAAAAGACATGAGACAAGGAAAAGGGGATGGGGAAGGAAGATGGGCCTATCAGTCATGGGCTGTGTATCACCTCCAGTATTAGGGGCAGTATGCCTCTGTGTACCAGAGGGGAGCATCAGCGGGAGGGTGCTTTTACCAGTGGTGCAGCTAGGGATGGACTCTGAGGTCAAAGTTCCTGCCCCCCCCCAGAACACCCCACCCCATGACCAAACAGAGAGCAGCAGGCAATGAGGGCATCAGGGCAGTAGAAGCAAACTCCATTTTATTCCTGTAGTCATGATGTTGCTATTATCTGAGTTTAAAATGCAAAATTGCCTGTGCACAGAGAAGGTTTTGTTGTTGTTGTTGTTACTGTTATTTTTAACAAATCAGGGCTGGCAAAACATTTTGTTGCCCTAACATATCAGGCATGTAGAAGCAATTGTAAAGGATGGAAGGGCGGTTGGAGAGAGGAAATAGAAATGTGAGCTGCTGTGTGCTTCATAACCGAAGTAATCTACATGTAAATCTCCTCTCTGCCACATACAACCAGGTTCTAAAATTACCTAGGGGCACCACTGGCTATTGCACATCCTGCTTGTGGGCGTCCCACAGGCATCTGTTTGGCCACTAATCCTGGTCTAGATAGACCTTTGGTCTGATCCAGCATGGTTCTTTTTATGTTCTAATCCTATTTGTTTTTATTCCACTTCATTTTTACATTTGCAATCAATGTTATGTCATACTGTTTTTATCAGAGCTGTCAGCTGCTTTGAACTTCTACGGTACTGCGACTTCTCCAGGCGGAAGCAGCTGGTTGGGTGCGTGCTAGCCATGACACGTCATGTGCCGCAAAGAACCTCACAACGCACCCAAGCCACAGGAAAAAGCCTGCGAAGACAACCCGTTATGCTCCTTTAAATAAACCTGTACCTTTTAATTTCAAGTCTGAGGATGATTAACTTTTCACCTAACCTGGTCTTCCTTCTGTGGCCAAGCCCATGCCCTAAAGCTTTTAAGGAGTGTTTAAAGAAAGCTTATAAAAAGATCTGTCCTTCTCCATCCCACAAGTCAGAATTGTCCACATGTTCAGACTAAAGAATGAAAACATGAATGAAGGCCGTGCTATCCAGGAGCAAATAATGCTCAAGGCAGGAGCGGTGGGGATGCATGCCTTTTGTTTGTTTCACACATAGTTCCACATTTTCACTGGAACAGATGGTGTTAAACAGCTGTGTGCCAAGACCATTTGAACTTCTGCCCGTTGCTCCTTTGCTGGTATCCCCTACTAAACCCAGACAGTCTTGGTTAACATCAGTGACAGCTTGAAGAGTCTCGTTTTCATTTTACTTTCTAAAGGGATTACAGATAACTGTAAATGATCCAATTTGTTGTTTCATTAGGGATCTTAGAGCCATCTGGCTTCAGGAAAGCTTGATAAGTAACAACACAGGCAAAGAGAGAGGCTTCCCCCTGCCCCCCATATGTTCCTGGAGTAAGTTTGCCTCTCGATACCAAATAACTGGAACTCCCATGTCTCTCACCCCATTTCATTTTTAGGTGAGGCATTCTTCTAGACCGCTTAGGCTACTCATTAGCCTGCAGAATGCTCCTGATTTTACAATCAAAAATACTTGTGATAATACAGTTCATGCATTCTAAAGTGGTGAAGTTTTGGAAAGGCAATATCATAAAGGGTTTGCCTTCACTCACCCCCAGATAACATAGACGTTGATCTGCAAGGCTAAGCTCTGCAGTGGGTAGAGCTGCATGATTCTATTTCATGACTGGTGGTCTGGTGGGTGGGTGATGGAAAGGGACTGTGGTCATCTGGGAACTCCAGTGGCCACGTTGGGACCCCAGGAGGGCTGAATTTGGACCCCTGGCCTGAAGTTCTGAACTCATTTAAATAAATCAAAGTTCCCCTATTTGTTTATTTATTTATTCCTTGATCAAATTGGTTTGGAGCCTCCTCAAAGTTAATGAGCTTCTTTAAATGAGAGTTTTATAGCATGCTCATTACTGGCCACTCACAGATGTTCACGGGTCATTCTGACGCCGCCATCAGCCTCCTGTGCATCTCCTGCTCCATTTTCCCATTCTAGCGCTAAAAATAAAACCCCAGAAAACCCAGCTCTTCTGGGATAAATAATTATTTGTCGGGTTTTCCTGCTGTGTGCTGGCAAAGTTAAGCTATAAAATGCCCACCAGAGGGCGCTGTCCCATTCAACTGCATTAGGGCTGTACAAGCCACATGGTCCCTGCTCTCTTCCTCGCGTAATTACAGCTCGTTGCAGAAGCGGAAGAGATGCAGGAAGCAGAGCCACCGTAAGGAAACACAATTTTCCCCCATCTAAAGGACTTCAATAATGGTAAAGCAATGAAAGGCACCTCAAGTGACAGTATTATGCCAGATTGGCAGATTAAAACAACGGTGAGCAAACAGGATTTAGGGCCATGATATGAGCCTTCTGCATGCTCTGATTTTTATTCCTGGAGAAGGCTCTCAATGGCTACTAGTCCTGATGGCTATGTGCCACCTCCAGTGTCAGTTGCACCCGTGTCCTGGTCAGCAGCTGGTTGGCCATTGTGTGAACAGAGTGCTGGACTAGATGGGCCCTTGGTCTGATCCAGCATAGCTCTTCTTATATCCTTATGAAAAGAAATACTTTTTAAAAAGCAAAAAGCCTGCAAAAGTGTTGGTGAGTGGTATCTTTTATTGAGCTTCAGCATCATCAGTCAGTCCTACAATAGGTGGAAGATCAGCCAGCCCATGGAAACTCAACCATCTAGACCACGCTTCCCCAACCAGGAGCCCTCCAGATGTGTTGGACTACAACTGTTATTATCCGCAGCCCATGTAGTCATCCTGCTGGGTGGGGATGTTGGAGGTTGTAGTCCAACACAGCTGAAAGGCATCAGATAGGGGAAGCTTGACGTAGAGAAATCAGTGTACGTTTATTTACATAGGAAACTGCACTGACCCTAACAATATACCCACAGCTTCTAGAAGCTGTGATTGAACAAACCATGAAGTTAAATAATAAGAGAAAGCTCAAAGATTGCTGGGTTCTGTGAAATAAAATGCATGTCTCCCCATCAATTATTTTATGCTGACACCTCCCTGGATATAATACATGCACAGCCACTGAATGGAAAGAGACATCACCTCTATATGAATGTCTTCTCTTGATGACTCTGGTCTATACGCTAGGATAGTTGGTGGTCCAACGCTGGAGAGGGTGCGCAGTGATTCCTGAAACAGCTTTAAGAAGTCTTCTTTAAACTTAAAAGCAACAACAACAAACAACGCACAATAAGAGATCATTCCATTTCAAACTTCAAACCACTTTATCCAGAATACTCCCATAGGATTACTCCAGAATAAATGGCTTCAGCCTTGATTTGGCTGTGAGGGGTGGGAGAGCTCAGATGGGAGTATATGCCAAACAAAATGTTTATAGAGACCACAAGTGGTTAATACCTCCATGTCGCACAAAATGTCTAAACAGCTGAGGTCTTGAGACAGGACAGCATAGATATCTAAACAGCAACAATGAGAGTTAGTTAGGAGATGGGCATACGCTTGCCTGTTAGATCTCAATCTTAGGAGTAGTGGTTTTGGAGAAAATGCAATCCACCACTGTGGCAGAACGGTGGATTGCACAGGGACATGGAATTCTTTCAGGACTAGCTGTGCAGCCCAGGATGTGCCTTTTCCAGGGACACTCCACCTGTTCCATTGTGTTTACTGTTCTAACTACTAGTCTGGGAACACACAGCTCGCCTCTATGGAAGTGCCATTAGAAGGCTTGTACTTCAGTTCCACTCCTCTGGGAATGTCCATTAGCATGAAATTGTTTTAAAGTAGGGATGTTTAAGCCCTGGGGAGGGGGGCACATTTCAGTAGCTGAAGGTAACAAAAGAGATGGGGAGGAAAAATACCAAAACTACCACCATGTTTTAGCTTACAACTAAGCTGTAGCAGAGGCATTTCAACCTTTTAGGATGGAAGGAAGAAAACATGTAAAAGCCAGGTTGGCAGTCGAGTCTAGTGGGTGGGGACAGTGGAAGGGAGCGTGGCCATATGGAGAATCCTGGAGAGCCGGAATGGGACCCCAGCTGGGCTGTATCTGGCCCACTGACCTGAGGTTCAACACCCCTGTTTTAAAGACTATTTTCAACAGAGATCAAGTCACCACAACTGCTCTTCATTAAACATGCCAAACATAAGGGTGCTGACGGCTTGTTCACACTGGGAATTCCAGACCATGGAGAGTCAGGCACCTGCAACTACTGCCATGCAATGGATTTGCCTACTGACGTACCACTGCAAAATATTTAGCAGCGGAATGCCAAAAGTCAACTCCAATTTGTTTTTAGGTTAGAGCAGCTTTTCCCAACCTGATGCTCTCCAGATGTTTTGGACTACAACTCCCAGCATTCCTGACCAATGGCCATGCTGGCTGGGGCTAATGGGAGTTGAAGTGAAAAACATCTGGAGGGCCCTAAGTTGGGGAAGGATGGGCTAGGGAAATGCTGTATTTTAGGAACACAGTGGTGGAGTGCTCAGCCTTCAAAGCATTGAAAATATATATAGTGTATATAGGAATAGAATAGAAGCCCGCCACAACATGTACATTGATGGTGCTATATAAATAATAATAATAATAATAATAATAATAATAACAACAACAACAACAACAACAACAACAACAACAACAACAACATGGCAAGAGATACGGAGGCTCCATGCAACATCCAGTATATATCCATGGCACTCATACAACCACGTTCCAAGGTTGGCAGTTTCAGCCTGACTGTTTGTGCTATCTGGAGGGAGAGGTCCGTCTGGCACCTACACTGTACTCTTTTCGTTACCAGCTGAAGACCTTTTTATTCTCTCAGTATTTTAACACTTAATTTTAACTTAAATTTAAATTTTACTGTTCTAACTCTGTATTTTAATTTCAATTAAATATCAATTTTGCTGTATGGTTTTATCCTGGTTGTGCTTTTTATACTGTATTTTGTATTTGTGTTTTTAACCTGTTGGTTGTTTTATTATGGTTTTAATTTTTGTGAACCTCCCAGAGAGCTTCGGCTATTGGGCGGTATAAAAATGTAATAAATAAATAAATAAATTGTATTTTCCACGGCACAAGATACTGAACTATGAATACTGGAGCATTTATAGAGTGAAAAAAGCACATGTGACTTAAAGCTGCAGATTGGGTTGTTTAGCTGTAAGGGCTAGAGCAAAGCCACTTAAAATGTACTACTTTGAAGAATATAACATTATTTTCTTATATCCTGAGACTTGTTCTCTGTTTTCTATTGGTCTGCAAATGCATAAAAAGCAACAGAGGAGTTGGAACAATGAGACACAAAAGAAATAAGACAAGGGGTTGGATTCAAAGTTGTAATTCTGCTGACAGAACTGCTTCAATCAGGGAGGGAGGGATCCCTTCTCCCCCACTGAAGCCCCATACACCCTCAAAATCTGCTCCAGAGAACTGGGAAACCCCTCGAGAGCAGATTTTCGGGTGGTGTGAAGGGAAAGTGTCCCATTATGCTAGCAGGAGATTGGATTTATAACAAGGAGCACTGCTGTAAATACAACTTTAGGATGCAGACAGACAAGGAGTGGATTCAGACAACACAATAACCAATGGTGGTTTAAATAGTAGACAGTTGGTTATTTAACCCACCATGGATTATTGCGTTGTGTGGAGGGAGATTTTAACCAATGGTTGGTTATTTAATTGAAATAACCAACGCAAATAACCAATGCTGTACAGAGCTGGCTATTTGAACCACCATTGGTTATCGTGCTGTGTGGAGGGTACCGTTAGTTATTTCCTCAACCACTGATGGTTATTTCATCAGCCACAGAGTCGCAAGGCAAGAGCAGTCAAAGAGATGGCTGCAGCTCTATTTCAGCTGTCAGGATAATTTTTGGCAGCAATGGCTGATGGGATACTAGCGGGAGGACTGAAAGGGGAGAGTAGGAGATGAGTGAGTCAACTTAATGTGGACTAATAGTTAACTCAACGCTGATCCTAATCCACATCATGGTTGATTATTATGTTGTGTGGGAAGTACAACCTAGATAAACAACTGTTGAGTTGATTATTACCCCCACCGTTGACTATCATGTTGTCTGAATGCAGCCATGTTGAAAGTTGTTTAAGAGAGGCATAGTTTCTCATGGTGTACACACACTTTTTTTGTGTTGTCAAACTGTTGCCTCTGGTCAGTTTTACAGCTGTTTGAAACAACGCGAGCAGTAATAGCTCTTTCAAACTGCCTACTGCTCTCTGAAGAAAAAAAAGTCTGTCCCCAGCTTTAGTGTGCCAAGTGCTTTGTAATTCTTATTTCACTGATTATCACATGATTAATGTAAGGTGTATTAACATTCTTATTTTACAGACCAGTAACAGCAATGCCCTTAAGATTTCTCAAGGAATCTATAACTGAGCAGGAATTACAGCTTCTGGCTTCACACACACAAGAAGTCTAGAAATAAAGGCAGTGCTCAAAAATGAAGAAACGAATGTTTCAGGCATCAATTTACCATTATCAGCAGGAAGCTTTGTTCTCTTCTCCTTCGGAGCTGAAAAGAAAGCAAAATACGCATGACACCTGGCCTAACTATATAAAAGTTTATTTGTCTCTCTTCAAGCAACAGCAGGAGAGCAGACGACTCCACAGAGGCCACTCTGATCTGGCAGTTCAGTGCGATTCCATATAGGGCTTCTTTAAAGGAAAATTTTGAACTGTACACTGGTATGTGAATCTAATGCGCGCACACACACAGCATGTCATGCTACAACATCCCTGTGCATTTTCCTTGCCTGCCTGTTGTTTCTTAGAGTCATGTTCCATGACATTTAGAGATCTACATAGAATGAGAAAAAATTCCCAGGACTTGGAATTTGACAGCACTGATGCAAAAGAGTTATATTCAAGCTTCACACAAGAGTCAACAAAAAGATGACTACCCCAAAACAAGATGTTTTAGGCCAGTAGTCTTCAACTGGTCCAGACCCGAGACCCATCTCAGACTCCCAACCTACAACATAAGACCCACTTTCACTATTGCCCAACATGGTAGCACCAGCTTTGCTGCGATCCAAAAGTGGGTCGCAGCCCACTGGCGGAAGACAACTGTTTCAGGCCTTATACTGGGAGTGGTCAATATGCATTTCCTGTGCATGAACTGTTAAAATGAAACCATTTTTCTCCTTGAATGGAAGGTGATTTTGTAAATGAAAAGTAGGTTTGGACTTTTTAAAGTGGATGTGTGGTGTCTAGGACTTTTGACATCATAGGAAAAGCGACAGAGAGCATGCTTCCATTTGGGGGCTGCCTATACAGCACTGGGCTACTGCTGCTTTTGCTAGGAGGAGGGCTTTCTCCACTGTGGCACCCCGGTTGTGGAACGAGCTCCCCAGAGAGGTCTGCCTGGCGCCTACACTGTACTGCTTTCGTCGCCAGCTGAAGACCTTTTTATTCACTCAGTATTTTAACACTTAATTTTAACTTAAATTTAAATTTTACTGTTTTAACTCTGTATTTTAATCTTATATCAACTTTGCTGTGTGGTTTTATCCTGGTTGCGCTTTTTATACTGTATTTCGTAATTGTGTTTTAACCTGTTGGGTATTTTACTGTGGTTTTAATTTTTGTGAACCGCCCAGAGAGCTTCGGCTATTGGGCGGTATAAAAATGTAATAAAAAAATAAATAAATAAATAAACCCCACGCTTTCTCTGTTGCGGGATGGTGGCAGCTAATCCTGATGCATAGGGAGGGAGCGAGGTTTCTGGTGGCCACGCAGTTCACCGGCCTGCCCCGTGCCCGGGAGGATGGCGACCAATCAGGGGTCACCTTCCACTCAGGAACATCTCCACATTGACTCTGGAATGAGGTTAGACAGCAGAAGAGCCGTGTTTCCCTGGCTGCAGCCTAAAAAATTGAGGTAAGTCCTCGACTTTTAAAATGCGGAGCTTTACAGGAAAGCCCTGTGGTGGCTTTGAGGTGGCTGCTGTGTCGTATAACCACCACAGCGCCACCGCAAGGCTTTCGGAGCGTATAGACAGCCCCCTAGAGCGAAGAGGGATCTTGTGAAAGTTGAGAACTCAAACTTCCAAAGTGCCTCTTTGCAGTCGATATGTGGCTGACCTCATTACAATGATAAATCTAGAGGGAAGATTTCTTTCTTCTCAAAGCTTAATAATTTTGTCCATGAATATTCTTTGGTTGTATTTGGAAGAACCTTTAAAGAGCTTCAAGGATACTTTTTTCGCTGGGCCCCAGACTGACTGCTGTGCTATGACAATACTTTTAGACATAACAGTTTCATGTAGCTTTGTCTCAACAAGGTTCCTTTTAAGAATGTGATATTGGATATTTTTTCGCATCATCGCCCATGTCATAAAAATTGAAAACTTCACATGACTTGTCAGGAAAGGAGTCCCCATGTTCTTTAGAATGATTGCTTCAAAAATTGGTGAATACGATGTGGAAATTAGAAAAGGTGTTAGCTGCGACTTTCTTTGGCAGGGGAGAAGAAATAAGAATGCTTGATCAGAGCCTGGACTACTCAATTTACTTTTCATATTCTCAGTCACTTTTAACATCAACATAATACAACATCTGTATGGCTTGAATTTTTGAACTGCACAAATGTTCTTTTGGAACTGCACATTCCCATACCCCTGGAACTGCACATTTTATATTTGGTTGCACAATAAAAAAACCACCACCGTTTCGCACACATATCACAAATTATATACTTTGCCACTGCAGACAACTCTGACTTCAGTCTGGTTGCCTTTGAAAATATCTATAGTGGGGATGTTTCCATGACCATACATTAGAATTTGGTTCTACTTGGTGGTGTTTGATTGTACTGATGAAATCATAATGATATCTGCAAATAGGATAAGCTCCTTTATAACAAGCAGAAGAGATTTTGAGTGTTTCTTATGTGAGGCCAGAAGGAATAAGGAGCCAGGAAAAACATGTTTCATAAAAGCAGTTCTGTGTACTGCCACAGGAATGCAATAATACACAACTTTCTTTGTATGCTGTCAAGTGGGCTTGCTATATTCTGTATGCCCACAGAGTGCTTGCTATGTTCCTCTAAAAATAAACCTTATACATTTGCTGAATTTAGAAAGTTAAAGGAAACTGCACCTACTCACAAGTCTTGACTCTTGTTCAACTCCGTTGGTGTGTTATTTATTATATTTATTTATTTAAAATATTTAGTATCCTGCTTGCCAGTTTTAGGGGAAGTTTTACAATTAATATTTAAAACCAACCATAAGGCTTTTTTTAAAAAATGCAAAACATATTTAAAATAGCAGAAATAACACAAGTACATTAGCAGGATTAAATCTATCTAAATAATTTTTAAAAGGCCCGAATAAGAAAAAAGCTTTTGCCTGGTGCCAACAAGATTTGGTGTCAGATGAGGCTCCTGAGGAGAATGTTCTAGAAGTGAGGCACCACAACTGACCATCAGCCTGACTTCTACAGCTGGTGTCACCCAGACAAGGCCTTAATACTTGGGCAGGAATGTCTGAGAGTAGACAGTCCTTTATTTAGCCACTTGGATGTCAAGATGTATAGAGCTTTCAAGGATAACCACAGCACTTAGAGCTGTGCTTGGAAACAGAGAGGCAGCCAGTGAAGCTGCTTAAGAATGGGGAAGATATGTCCCATTTATCTGCTCCTGGTCATCAGCCTATATTTTTGGATCAGATGAAGCGTCCAAGAAATCTTCAGAGGCAGCCCTACATACAATGCACTGCAGTTGTCTAATCTACAGATTACCATAGCATGGATGTTGCATAAGGGTAGGACCAAAATTAAAAATTACTACAATTTCCAGTCACTTTGGATACATGGTGTTGTATATGGACTAGGGCTCTGCTGTTCTTCTGCCAGCAGGCAAAGACTACTTTAGACCAGTGTGGTGCAGTGGCCAAGGTGTTGGACTGAGAGTCGGGAGATCCGGGTTCTAGTCCCCACTCGGCCATGGAAACCCACTGGGTAACTTTGGGCCAGTCACAGACCCTCAGCCCAATCTACCTCACAGGGTTGTTGTTGTGAGGATAAATGGAGAGGAGGAGGATTATGTACGCTGGAGGAAAAAACGCGGGATATAAATGTAATAAATAAATAAATATTCAAGAAGACCTCTAGCCTATAAGTGGGTCTGTTGGGTTGGATAACTGTTTTATAATTTTTATTTTTGTAACTATTACGTTTTTATTTTATGTTAATGTATTTTATTGTTTTAATCAATCTGAATTATGTCTGCAAGCCACTTTGAATGCCATTTTTCGTAAAAAGGTGGGGTACAAATCAAATCACATAAATGAACAGGGCTTTGATTCTTGCTCAGGGTATGTCCTGGGTTCAAATCCTAGACAAGCCCCACATATGGAAAGAGGGCTGAATGTACCTTTTGGAGGTGCTGTTGCCCAGTGGTAGAGCATACATTTGCATGCAAAAGCTCCCAGGTTTGGTCCTGGGTATCTTCACATCAAAAGAGCTCAGGTAGCAGATGATGGGAAAGAACTCTGCCTAAGACCATTAAGGCCCAATCCTATGCAGGTTTAGAAAAAAAATAAGTCCTACAACTTCCAGCATTCCCCAGCCAGCTGGCTGGAGAATGCTGGGAGTTGTAGGGCTTTTTCGTCCTGTCTAAACACCCATAGGATTGCACCCTTAGTCAAAATACACCATATGGATGCAGATGGGAAAATAGTCTGAACTGGTGTAAGGCAGCTTCCTGCATTCTGTTACAATGAAGACTTCTTCCCTGTTTTGCTTTAATACTGAAAGGACACAATAACCCCGTTACTTACACTTTCTCTTGTAGACATGGTCATAAAGCCAGCTCGCATCTGTCTGCATTGAGACAGATATTCCTAAGGGTTTTTGATGCGTATCGGCAGCAACGGTATCCAGTGCCTCCCTTTCAGTAGACACAACAGACCATGTGTAACCAAGCTGAATAATTAGTTTATGTCTCAAAGCAAACTCCAAGGCCCTTTGTCATTTTCGATGCCCAAGAGCTATCTTTGTTGAACATGGCTTCTAAGCAGTGGAAAAGCTAAGGAGTGTAAGAAATTTACCAGTAAGCAAGATAGCAAAGTGTGCTTAGATCCAGCGTAGGAATGCCACTCCTAATGTTGGCTGCGTTAACATAAAACCAACAGACTAACAAGGTTACCCCCTCTGGAAACTGACACCCTTATCTTGGAACTGACTACAAAATCCCTCATTTGTCATAGAGGTCAAGTGGGGAAAAAGAGAGCTGAGAAATGTTTAAAGTAGAGGGAGAAAGAATACATCCCAAAGTAAATTCACACAAAACTAATTTCAGGATTGAGCACAGTATTGTGGAAGACAACAGGGTGAAAATGTGGAAGCCAGTTGGGACCCCCAGCCTTCTAGTCTCCAACACATGTCACCCCCACCCACATCCACACCTCCAAGGCCCCCAACCTGGTGCGCGCCACTTGTTTGCACTACAACTACCATTATCCCCAGCCAGCATGGGGTCTGTAGTCCAACACCACTGGAGGCATCAGGTTGGGGAAACTTGCTTCAGTTTAAACCTAAAGTATAAGAGGAAAGACAAGTGATCTTTTCTTGCCTTCCCAACTATTACCTGGAAGAAAATAACTTAACAGTAGTGACACTGCTGGAGTTTTGTATACTGTTACTCAATAGCAAGTTGAACACAATTTCTTTTGGAAAGCAACATGTTTTAAAGGCTCACCTGTTTACTTGGTATTCAGATGTGCTTTCTCTCCTGACTCCTCCCAATATTTTCGGAAAGCCTTTGCTTCGTGCTGAGTACAAACCAAACTAGTTATACATCCAGGGTTGGATCCGGACTTAGTCATACTTAAAGTAGATCCATTAAATCCAATGATTATTAAGTTAGGACAACAAAGTCTAGATCCAATGCACAAGAGGCAAATCTCCATTGCATACTGGTCCTGGACTAATGAAATTAATAATCCTTCAGGAATGATTAACAACTCTTCATGACAGGGGTATCTCACTTGGGACCACTCTGACCCCCTTCCCCCACCCCAACACACACACACACACACACACACACACACACACACACAAGTTATACCCCAAATATCCATTTGCAGCCAAATCTCATACCTCTGCAAGTCAATGAGCGGCCTGCAGACTTGACGAGGCCATAGACTTGGCGAGGGATGCTGAAACTAGCACTTCCTAAGGGCTTAATCCTATGCATGTTTAGACAGAAAAAAAATCCTACAACTCCCATCATGCCCCAGCCAGAGTGTCTGTACCTTTGGGTGGTGCTGTTGCCCAGTGGTAGATCATATGTTTGCATGCAACTGTCCCAGGTTTGGTCATGGGCATTGCCACATCAAAGGACTCCAGGTAGCAGATGATGGGAAAAAGTTCTGTCTAAGACAATACCTATACCCCAATTACCCTCTCGCAGCCAAGGGACCTGGCAAGGAATGCAGAAACTAACCAAGCGTCTAAGGGCACAATCTGATGCATGTTTAAACAGAAAAAAGTCCTACAACTCCCAGCATGCCTCAGACAGCATAGTTGGGGCATGCGGGAAATTGTAGGACTTTTTCCCTCTCTCTAAACATGCACAGGATTGCACCCTAAAAGACTAAGCTGTGGATCAGAAAGTCCCTGGGTCATATCTTGCTTCTACTATGAACTCTCTTGGTGCCCTTAAATAACCTACTCTTTCGGTCAGCCTCAATACTCCTATCTGCAATACGGAAGATAACAATGCTTTACCTTATAGGATTGCTGTAAGGTTTACAACTAGATAATGCACATGAAGCACTTTGAACACTTGGAAATGCTATTCAAACATTGATGATGATGATGATGATACTGTGGTTAGGTTGGAGCTACTTCATCCATACTTAAAGTAGGCATATTGAAATCAATGGGACTCCTATAAGTATGGCTAAGTTTGAATCCAACCCACTATTGGAGTATTCTTTTCTGCAAAGCCAGCAATAGCTCTTAATCACTTGAAGCGTGGCCCTGTCCTTGCATGTGAGGAAGTTCAAACCTACTACCTGTGCTTGACAATGGTGTCTCAGGGGTTTTCTGGGAAGATAACTCTGTTAACCCTTCAGAGGTAGTAATATCTGATTCTGGCTCTGGACTCCCGCCAGCCTTCTCCTCTCGGCTTTCTTTAGAAGACCTAAGAAGATTGAATGACAATATATTAATCCCTGCGGGCATTGGCAAATAACTGATTAGAGAAGCCCAATACGTTATGACAGCATCTGCAAATGCACATGCTTCTACATTGTTGAACCCTGTCAAGATATGTATATGCAAGGCCCGGAGCTTTCCAGCCATAGCAGTTATGTCAGGTCCTGAAGAATTCTGCTATAGGAATTCTACAATTCGGTGCAATTGCAGCAGGTATCTTTCCTTCTAATAGCAAACTCAGATGATGGGTGTCAACCAGGAGCGTTGCTAGGCCTGGGCCCATGGGCCCGAGCCCCAAATCTACTTGTGCTATTGCAATACCATCACAATTTCTCCCACTGGCCAATGGGGTCAGTAACAGGAACAAGCAATAACATGTTTAAACCAAATGAAGAAATCCTGTTAAATATTATAAAAATATTTGTAAAGAATGTAAGAAGTGTTCTCCTCAAAAGCGAAGGTAGTGTTTTTTTTAAAATTTATTTTATGTGAGGCTGAGGCAAGCTTTCCCATGAGAGCCACAAAAGTAGCCGTGGGGGCTTCCACACACCTGGGGTTGGATCCAGATTTAGGCATGAGCAACTGGGCTGGCGATAGCAGGCTCCCTGCTAGCTTCTCCCTGTGACAGCCCTACAGCCCACTGAAAATGCTACCCAGAGGGTCGAGTGGCCGTGCTGAATGGGATGAGCTGCAGTGCAGGGGTGGCGGAAGAATTGCCCAAAATCAGGCAAGAAGCACCATCCGTGAGCTTTTGTCCATAGAAGGTTTATTTATATTTATTTATTTATTTATTTATTAATTACATTTCTATACAGCCCAATAGCCGGAGCTCTCTGGGCGGTTCACAAAAATTAAAAACATTCAAAGTATAAAACAACAGTATAAAACCATAATATAAAATACAATATAAAAGCTCAACCAGATAAAACAGCAGCAATGCAAAATTACAAATTTAAAACCATGTTATTTAAAATTTAAAGATTGTTAAAATGTTGGGAGAATAAAAAGGTCTTCACCTGGCGTCTAAAAGCATATAATGTAGGTGCCAAGAAAACCTCCTTAGGGAGCTCATTCCACAGCCGGGGTGCCACAGCAGAGAAGGCCCTCCTCCTGGTAGCTACTTGCCTCACTTCCTTTGGCAGGGGCTCATGGAGGAGGACCCCTGAGGATGACCTTAGGGTCCGGGCAGGTACATATGGGAGGCGGCGTTCCTTCAGATAACCTGGTTGATTCCAGATCCAAGCCAGAAGCTGCAATCCACCTCCCATGGCACATGGTAGACCAGTTTGAGTGAGATACAGTGGCCCCATTCAGAAGACACTTTAAACCACAGCTTTAACCACAGTGGTTAAGACAGAACGTCAAGCTGTGTTCAGAAGACACCTTAAAACATGGCTTTATCCATGGTGAATGAGGCTTTCTGGCTTAACCACCATGGTTAAAGCTGTGATTTAAGGTGTCTTCTGAATGGGGCCATTGATATAAGCTCAAAAATAATGTCTGCAAAGACCCTAGGAAGGAGCAGAAATTTCGTCCCATCTCCCTCTAAGTGTAACAGGGAGAATCCCACTAAAATTAATTCCAATGTTTTGTTATTTTTGTTGTTACCTAGCTGAAGACATGGAAGCTCTACTTCTAACTCTTCCTGGATGATCTTCAGAACCTGTTCATACAAGCACCATTAACAGTCAAGACACGGTGGCACATACATGCTTAAATAAACACAAAGCTTCCATCCTGAATTTTTCTCGGAGAGCCAATGTTATTTTTAATACAACCATCCATTACATGAATCCACATATGCACAAACCTAACGCTCCCCACCATAGTGTCATCAAGGGGGAGACATTCCTCCTTAGATGGGGATGCAAATCAGTTCTTTCCTAATTTCTGAAACACCCACCCTATCTCATTTTACAGTTATGCTCAATCACTGTCCCTATCAGGTCTTGCACAAAAGTCAGCCTTCCCCAGCCTGGTGCTCCCCAGATGTATTAGGCTACAACTCCCATTATTTACAGCCTGTACTGGCTGGGGATGGTGGGAGTTGTAATCCAACACATTTGGAGAACACCTAGCCGGGATGGGCTGCACTTAGCAATATCATACTGAGCTCAGGGCACCATTTATAGAAAAAAGCATTTTTGCTGCAGTATTAGATGGAAGAGACTTTTCCAGTGTTGCCTTTACATGCATTGTTCATATATAACAGGAATAAGGAACTACTGATCTGCAGGCCTGATAAGGCATACCACATATACCAGGATTCCTTATCCAGCCTGGCAGCTTCTTCCCCTGGCCCTACCTCACGAGTGGAAAAGGTCTTACTCTGATCAAGAGCTTCCTTTCTCAATCCTTAGCAGGGGAAAGCACTTATTTCCAACCAGCACCTGATTGGAGATAAGAGGTTTCCTGCCCTGGCAGAAAGTTGTCCTGCTTACTTCTAAGTAGTCATGTAGAGGCTTGCTCTGCTTACTTCTGAGTAGACATGATATTGGAAAGTTCTGCTGAGTAATCCAGTCCTGCTTCCTCCTGAGCCTAGACCTGCAGTTGTTTGTCCTGCTTACTTCTGAGTAGATGTACCAAGGCCTGCCTTGCTTATTTGTGAATGAACATGGTGCTCATGCTTACTTCTGAGTAGACAAGCTTCCTACCACAAACTACTAACAATGTAAAGGTGAGGCGGAGTTGTATTCAGCCCTGCCCAAATTTGCCTATGGTCCTGCCTACCACGGCTGGCCTTTGGGATGGGCAAGTACTGAGCTGAGGCGGGAGCCAAACAGAGCTGGGAGCAGGGAGCCTACATCACACCTGCAACAGGCCCAATAAACCTTCTGGGTAGCCCTGCAAAGGTGACCATGAAGGGGGGGCACAAAAGGCACTCCATGCTGGGGGGATGTTTATCCTGATGAGCCTCAAAGTACTGGCTTCCTTCCCCAATATACTGAAGATGCATTCCTTTCATTTTCCACTTCAAAAATAATAGTAATTCTGTACTTGTGTCTATATCTGGCTCCTCAGTGGTGTCCTCCAGTTCCATCCCTCTGAAGTTGTCATCCTCTGGATTTGTCATGCTACCTTCAGCTTCCCTGTGTTGAAAATAAATTACAGAAAGGATATTTACCTTTGCAGCACTAAGGATCAATATATAAAACAGGTTGACTTTATTTGAGACTGAGAGGCATTTAATGTCCTTCTCAGGAAAATGGTGATCTGAAAGAGGAGGATTTTGCATCTACTCCTTTGTCATGGTCAGATCACTTCGTGTTGAAGTTTAGGCTGACAAGCACTCTACTCCTCTGCAAGGCTGGTCCATCCAGAGAGGCAAATGTATTCTAATGGATTCTAGAAGGCTTTAGGGAATACCCCGGGTGGTACAGCTGCAAATTCCCGGGTCAGTCTGTGGAATGCACAAATGACTGAAATGTTGACATAATCAACATTGTTCTCAAGCATCCTCTCCCACTGAGCACAGTCTGTCTGGCACCTTCTTATACACTTGAGTTGAGGGCAATGAAGCAAGCTGGGCAATTACTAGAACGCACTTGGAGAAAGTCTCATGATGGGTTTTACCAAAAACAAGGAAGAGCTCATCATCAAGCCTATTTTGTGGAGGTGGAGATGGGAGAAGCCATTTTTCTCCACCAATATTGTGTCCTCACAATGTTGTTAAGTGGAACTTTTCCAAAGGGCCTTTTGAAATCTTGCCCAGTAGGAGATAGGGTGGAACTCATGACATGTTCAGAAGAAATTTTGAGGACAACATTGCTTGTATCCACCACGATTTGGACTCCACAATGAATATAAACCCATGAGCTTAAGCATTCAGGACTCTGCCTGATCTTTGTTGAATAATTTAAGATTTTAGAGCATAAAAATGTGGACAAGATGCTTGGAAATGTCCACCCAACAACATATATATTCTCAACCTTTTCTCCTCTCCTTACATATCGCAAGAAGGAGATTGTTGCCTGGGTCTAGGAAGTGGCAACTTCCTCATTAAGAGATGGTGTGGCTCCAAACACCTTAAAGAACGTGGTAATGTGACTAGTCCTGTAAGAAACATACTTGGACCAAGATGATCTTAACAATTGTAGCCAAAGGCTAATGACCACTTCCTGGTTAAGGGACTTGAGTGAGTGGTTACCAGCCGACTCCAGATACTCTTCAAGTCCACGCTACTTCAGCAAATCCTTTAGGCAATCAAAATTAATCTCTTTGTGTGCTGTACAGTCTTGCATTTATATTTTAACAAAAACATATACATAATCTAAACTATGGATGCTGTACAGTAAATGAAAAAATGGCGATCATCATGTGACACAACCCACCATGGGTTAAACAAGCCACGGTGGGCTGCTGCGATTGCACAAACTGAGTCATTGTGTGTAAGGAATGCTCTTCTTCAGCCAGCTGGAACATAATCTTTCATTTTAAATTAGAAATGCAAACAATCTGGCAAAGAAGTGTTATGATTTAAACTGCTATCATGAAGTAGGAAGTCCATCAAAGAAAGAAGTATCCTGCCTTTGCTTGATTATTTTCCTCATTCTCCAAATCTAAGTTACTCTGCCACAAACTATCATAAAACTTCATTTTCTCCTTATTCACCTGCCAGAGTGCTTGACCAGATGACATCACTGCTCCTGCTCTAAAAAAAAAAAAGTCCCAGAACCAGGGCCTGATGCTGATGTGGGAGGGCATGAACACACTGCACCACTGCATCACCCCCTTTTGCCACTGCTGCCCTTCATCCCTGCTCCCATCACCACCTGCCACCTTGCCGCTCGCCTGCTGCAGCAAATGTTGCAGAGGGAGAGTGACTAATGGGCTTTTTGGAGCACCTAGTGAGGTGCTGCCTCACTGGAGTGAGGCAGAGGCCAGGACCTCTCTTGGTGGGGAGAGGGGAAAACGCGGTCTGCTGCTCCACCCAGTCTGCCATCTGGGAGGGTGGCCCTGCCCAGAGCAGTGGTCCCTTGTGCCTCCCCTCCACCACTGAATACAAACAAAAGGTATGGCCAGGCCAGCGTTCATAGCAACATGAACATTAGAACTTAGTGCGGTACTCCTTTACACATATCCAAAATTCCAGTGAAAAGAGAAAAATGCTGGAAATAGAAGAAAAGAAGTTAAGACTGCTTCACAGCGACTTAATAGCTGCACAAAATACTTAGCTGTCCACTACTTAAGGGCTGAGTTCAGACGACACTTTAGGCAAGCAGGGCAGGGGGGAAATAGGCAACTCACTGTGTGTTATGTTGCCAGTGCTCCCCACATGACATGTTGTCCCGCCCCCGTTGCACGGGTGAAAGTCCCGTTGTCCTTCCGGGCAGCTGGTGCTCCTCCCTCAGTCCTCCCGGCACTATCCCATCATGCATTGCAAGTTCTGCTGGCTCTACAGGACCGGCCGGGGCACTTCCAGCCACTCCTGCCAGAGAAGTGTATGACCAATGGAAATAACGCATGGTACATGCAATGGTGCCTACCACATGACATTTTAATCATCGGGTCTCCGGATAAGCAACAGAGCAGCCCGTTGTTTTTCTCCGTGGGTTAAATGGAAAAAATAGCGTACTGTGAGTTATATGCCCATTGTGTCTCCCCTCCCCCACATGACATGATAAGCAACACAGGGGACGATTAACTCTTTACCCCCCACTCCACCCTCCCAGTTGCTTATCGTGTCGTCTGAACCCAGCCAAGAACTACCTCGTTGGATTCCACCAAATGTCCATCTAGTCTTGTATTCTGCTTTCAACAGCTGCCAGCCAGACAACCCTGAGAAGCTCACAAGGAGGACACGGTATTGTACCCGAGCACTTGGTGAACACAAACATGGCCCCGCTGAATACTGAGGTTCCATTTTTAACTATCACTGCTATTATCCTTGGATAAATGTGTCTTCCATGTTTTTAAAAAGCCTTCTAAAGTAGTAGCCATCTCCACATCTCGGGCAATTAATGCCATAAGTCAAGGATGCAAAAGTGTGGCCTATGAGGCACATTCAGCTCACCGGCCCCTCTGCATCTGCCAGGGAAAGCCACAGGACTTCCCCTTCCTTATCTCCGATTTCTCATGGGATTCTTAGAAGGGAATCCCTAGGCTCGTGTGTGCTTGCACATGACTAAGTGTACGATATATGGATAGCCCCCTGGGCCCACCTGATGCAGCTCTCAGAGCCAAAAATATAGAGCACCTGCCATAAGTGAACTATTTGTTATGGGCGGGGGGAAGTGCTTCCTCTCATTTGTCTTGAACCTACTGCCAATGAATTTCGATGGACGGCTAGCAGTGCTTTGAGAAACATTCACCATCTCTTCATACAATGCAACATTGTGACAAATTACTACCACTGAAGAATAAAAACAAATAAAACCTGGTTTACCATTTACTTACCTGCCTGAATTATCAGTTCCTGGGGTTGAGGGTCCTTTTCCAACATCTTCACTGTCTGTTGAATGCAAAATGATGTAGGTGAGTTGGTTTGCAACATGTTCCTAAAGGCATCCGATTATAGTTTCCAGTATTTGGATGAACAGTTGTACAAAAAACAAAACCCTGGCCCCACTTCAGCTAGAGTTAGTCATGAAAAGGCTGCAATTGAATTCAATAACATATACATCTGACAGGGAAATCTGAAAAGTCCCATAGTTCCTGTCAGAGGTGAAAAGTACACAAGCACCCCAGAAATCTTTAGCCCTCTGCCCCCACTTTTCCTGAATTAATAAATTGTGAAAAGCCAGACTAGAGGCGATTTAAGGCTGTCATGAACTTGTCATCCACACACTGGCTCCTGACCCAACCGGCCAAATCGTTGCCTTTTCCTAGAATCCATATCTGAAAGCCTTGAATGTCTGATCCCGGCATATCACTTGGACAGGATGATCTCATCCTTCCTTTTCCAAAATACCTCAAAATCCCCTGACTGGCCATTTCAGAAGTAGACTCTGGGATTTTCCAGCTGCCCTTGGAGTGCTTATCAGGAACATGAAGTTACATTTGTACTGGTTATTGGTGCCATAATATTGGGCTTTGTTTATGCAAAAGAATAGTTTCGTTTATGGAAAAAGTGATGGGACTTGCAATCAATCGCGGGAGGGAGGAGGGAAAGTATGATTTCATCAGAGCAACACTGAATGTATAAAAGTTTGCAGTGTGGGGGTGATGGTCAAAGAGTCTGTCCTTCAGCTTGCCTGCTGGAGGCTGCCTGTCTCCTACACGTGCAGTCTGAATAAAAGCCTTTGTATCTGGACCTGCCTGGAGTTTTGTTTCCCTCCCTACCGGACCAGGGAATTTCCCTGACACATCCAAGCAAATCTATGTAAGAACAGTCTTTGCTTTCAGCAGGACTTAATCATGATATTTCAGTTGGATCTGGGCCAAAGTACTACATTTCAACACTAAGTAAAAATGATATTCATGGGAACAATATTTTACTAATGTACAATGGTTGTAAATACACTAGACAAAGGGTGGGGAACATATAATACCCAGATGTTTTTGGACTACATTTCCCATCAACCCTAACCATTGGCTATTCTGGCTGGTGCTGATGGGAGTTAGAGTCCTTTGAGCCAAAGGACACACAGTGAAAAGTGTAAGCATGTGTATGTGTTTGTTGGGGTGGAAGGATGGTTCTGCCATTCTTATTTGATTGGGGCACAAGAGGGCAACATGAAGATGCAATCGCTGTTTAAAAACATGGCAAAACTAATTAACAAGAATACCCTTTCAACATCTGCTGGTGAGAAGAGATCTGCAATGTGCAGAGCCGGCCCTACCATTAGGCAGAGTGACATGGCTGTTTCAGGCAGCAGGTTTGGGGGGTGTTGTAATAGTAAATTTGCTGCTCTGTCCAAGGCAGCATAATGCCTTGGGCCAGCCCTGACAATTTGCGACCCAAGCTTGCATCTTTGGAGAGAGACAAGACGGAGTAATGCTTCTTCACGTGGCCAAATCTCCTTTTCAAAACCTGGATTTGGCGACGCGCATATATCTAGTTGAATTTAACACACCTGTATGAATTCACTGATGTCTCCTCTGCTACACCTGACATCGGACCCCCGTAGCCCTCCCTCCATGGGGTGTGTCGCCAAGACTCTACGCCATAAAGTCTATGGGATGATACATTGAAAACCTATCTCTTTCAAATCCACTCCCCGACCCCGGCTTCTTTCTCCCATGTTTCTCTGTGGCACCGATGTTCCAGGGCATTGACTCCCAAGCAGCACCTGGCTCTCTGGCTCCATCGCAATCCTTTCCCAGGTTCCCGGAAGCGCCTTCCATAATGCGCTGCACCAAATCTCTCCTTGCAAACACATCGTGCAGGGGCCCCGGCCCCTTTAAGACTCCAGGGACTGCTGAAAAGGACCGACGTTCGATGCTCTCTATGACGCGCAATGTTTTGCATTCTAGTCTCCAGGGTAACGGTGCCGCAGCACTCGACTCTACCCGGACTTCAAAGAGGCAGATTCAGCCAGTGCTTCTCACCTCAAGTCCCGCCCCTTACTAGTTACGCAGGCGCTCTCTTTTGGTGTGCTTTTGCTTTTAGGTTGCATTTTCCCGAACCTGTAAATCACTGTGACTCAATAATTTAGGGTGCAATCCTACGTATGTTTAGATAGAAAAAAGTCCTACAATTCCCAGCATTCCTCAGCTAGCATGGGAGGCATAGGACTTTTTTTCCTAGCTATTATTATTATTATTATTATTATTATTATTATTTATTTATTTATTTATTTATTTATATAGCACCATCAATGTACATGGTGCTAAGCATGCGCAGGATTGCACCCCAAACTGCTAACAAGCATTTATTTCCTTCATTTCACTAAGCTGGTGGAGAGAGCACAATTCTCTTTATTATTGTCTCTTCACCCACCTAGCACACTTTTATGTGGAACCTAGTAGGTCAATGTTAAGAGGGGTCTATATTAACAACCAACTTTTTCTTTGGGTATAAGTGGATAACCTTTGTGGGAGCTTTAATCCTGCCATAGACAATGAAATGATGGTGAATGAATTGGTTATTACAGTCACAGCCCAATACATTTTTTTTGTTGTTCAAAGGAAGGATGCTGCTAATTAAGAGTAAAATATTGAAACTGAATGCATACATATTTGGAAAGCAAAGATAGGCCTATTGGTCTTTGAAGGTTTTTTTTTAATTCCCCCAAATCCACATTTGGGTAATTGTTTTATCAGGACTGACTAAAACGCTATAAAAGAGTGCACAAGCTTTTGAGTACTCCAGAACTCTTCGTCAGACTAGGTGGTAGGGAAAGTGGATTGTGGGGGAGGTGCGAAACAAAGCCCCAAAATGAGGCCAGACATTGTGGTTATGGTGTCTGCATTTTTGACCCAATCTCAAGGTGGAGATTGCAGACTGAGTCACCGCTAGATGCTGCAGCTATCAGGTTATATAATACCTAGGATTCAAAGACAAATTCAAAGGATTCAAAGAAGTGGCTGACTGACCCCAGTTTCTGAAAATATAAAGGCCAGCTCTTATTCAGAGCTGTCTCTTGCCTTGGGCGAAACACACAGCTTCCAAGATTCATAACAATTCACACAACTGCAGAAGCCACTGCTGGGCTAATTCATGGAAGAGATAATTTAGTTGCTTCCTCCTTATATCCTATGTCTCTTTGTGTCTACATCTAGTAACTAGTAAAATGCTTTTTTCTCATGCGCACATACCTCTACTTAACTAGTGGCTGGATCCAAGAACTGCCTTTCATTAATGGAAGGTTCTGCTCCCGGAAGATGCTTCTGCCCAATTCTGAGGATCTCCCCCACCCACCCCACAGGCAGCTCACCCCCATTCAGCAGTGTCTGCTGATCCCATGCATAGCATTTTCAGAGAACTGGAGGGGTTGTCATGAGGAGGACAAATATGCTTCTGCTAGGTCACACCTAAATCTTTCCAACCAGCACATCCTGTGCTTAGCTCATCCTATGGAGCTTAGCGTTGATGATCAGCAGATGCAACATTGACAAAAAGTGGCAACCTTCACACAAGCACAGATAACTGTGCCATAGAATGTTCAATATGAGTGGTCTCTAGGGGAAGTCAGTTTCACATACAGTGTTTAATGGATATTTGGTGTTGGCAAATTCTGGAGAAAAGGGATGTCCAATTGGTGATTTTATGAAAAACATCTTCACGAAAGTGAACAGGAACATTTCCATGAGCAAAAGCATAGCTTATTACATATAAACAATACTTGAATGAAATTGTATTAAGAAATGTATACACAATACATATCACAAGAGCTAAAATATGTTAATAAGCTCACAACTGCATTGTCACAAAATTAGACTAAGACATAAATAGCCTGATTAGAGAATCATCCATACCCATAAAATTTTGTTATTTTGAAGATGTGGTGTGCAGTTTCAGGGTATAAAATGATTCCCAACACTTTGGTTGTGATAACTGAATGAACAGTTGGTTACTTCACTTAGATTCTCTGCAGAAAAGTTACTTCTGTGTGGGAAAGTACAGGGATTCCATGTGGTGACAAATGCACATATGTCTATTTTTGCTATATTTCAGTCAAGAAGTCTTGCTTATTGAGCTATGCAGTGCAATCTTATCAGGAGTGTGGAACCTTTTTCCTGTTGAGGGCTACATTCAGGAGCCACATGACAGTAGTGGGAGAAGCCAAAGCCAGGAATGGGTAGCCATCCCATCTCTCTTTTTCTGATACCCTCTTCCTTCCTACCCAATGGACTGCTGGGAATAGACAGATAGCTCTTACCAGAGATCTGAACTGATCATAGGAACATAGGAAGCTGTTTTAAACAGAGTCAGTCCATTGGTTCATCTATCCCAGTACTGTCAACACTGACAGGCAGCAGCTCTCCAGGGTTTCAGGCAAGAGTTTTTCTAGCCCTACCGAGAGATGCCGGGGATTCAACCTGGGACCTTCTGCATGCAAAGTGTCGATTGCATAGAGCTTTTGAAATTAGACTAAGGATTACAGCCGAAAGGTTACTTACTCTTCCTGACATGTTTACTCAGAAGCCTATGCTCTGTTGGGCTTACTCCCAGATATGAATATGAATACGGTTGCAAATAAATGATCCCAATAACGTCAGAATGCTAAGGCTCATCAGAATGCTCATCAGTAAGCTTAGCATTCGTCTTTAATTTAAATATAATGAAGTACTTGTGTGTGCCTGTGTGCACCAGTTCCTGGGCAACATGGGTGGGAGGATGCTGTTGCACCATGTCCTGCTTTGTGGGTCCCTGGTCGATAGCTGGTTGGCCACTGTGAGAACAGAGTGCTGGACTAGATGGACCCTTGGTCTGATCCAGCATGGCTCTTGTGTTCTTACTTGACTACTAAGTAAGGATATACAAAGACGGCTGCCTGGAATTATGATGAAATAGTCTCTCCACATGGAGGAACATTTCTAGTTGGACTTTAAAGGTCTATTAATTTTAAAGTTTTATTATATTTTTAACCATTGTAAAACATCCTGAGATGCTGTGATGTAGTGGTTAGAGTATTGAACTGGGACTTAGCATAGTTCTAGTCCCCAGTCTGTAAATCACTGGGTGACTTTGGGGGCAATCACTGAATCTCAGCCTAACCTACATCACAGAGTTATGAGGATAAAATGGAGAGGAAGAGGGTCATGTAAGCTGCCTTGGGTTCCTTGGAGAAGAAAAAAGGCGAGATTTAAATGTAGCAATAAATAAATCTGATAAAGGGCGGTATAAAAATATCTTAAATGTTCAGATAAATATGATAAATATATTGTCACATTTAGCATTTTCTTTTAGCTAGTTCCTTGCTTGCACATTTGGTACACGATAGCATAAAAATGTCAATCTGTGTTTCTTGTACAGCATCTTGATTTTAATGAAAATGTTTTTCCTGTCCTCTTAAAGAAATTTTTGTTTTTGCATCTCAATATGTCACTTCATATTAACACATTCACTTAAGATTTTGGGGGGGTCCTGTTGAATGATACTAGGATTGAGATGTATTATGTATTTCTTCAGCTTGGTTCAGGATTTCCAGAATCTGGCATTAAAAAGTCAACATAAACATATGTTTAAAAGTCATAGTTTGTATGTACTGCAGATAATTTTCTTTTGCAACTCTGAATACAGACTGTGCAGTAGAATTGTTCATAGCTATGGCAACATGTTTGCTCAGAATTGGACAATCTCCATCCTCACTTACGTTGCGTTGCAATCCTATACCCACTAACCTGGGAATAAACCTCATTGAATCCAATGGGTCTTACTTCTGAGCAGACATGTATAGGATTGCACTGTTAATTTTAGTCATTAAATATCATTCATGGTGTCATGAATGCCATTGTGGGTACCACTCAGGTCAGACATGATACTTTCAAATGGAGTCACTTCATACATCCAGGTCATCAAGTGTAATCAAGTGATGGCAAATCAAGTTACATACATGCAGAGAGTGACCATATGAAAAGGAAGCCAGGGCTCCTGGAGCTTTAACTGTTGTGATGAAGAGGGAATGTCACCAGGTGCTGCATGCATACAAATGACACTTGCTGAAATTCCCTTTTCTATATAACTGTTAAAGATACGGGAGCCCTGTACTCCTTTCCATATGGTCACCCTATACATGCATGTATTTAGTTGACCTGCAAATCAGTGAGTTTTGAAGAGGAAGGATACAAACAGCTAAACAGGGAATGCCGAAACACCTCAAGAATAGAGGCATTTTACCAATTATAAACTTCCGCTGGGAAAAATCCATTTCATGGTCTCAGTACAACCCACCAAAGTCTCTGCGTGCTCAGAGGCTTCCCATTCTGGTCTGGAAACATTACTGAGGAAGTGATGACATTCTTTTCTCATGGCGTCAGTTGCGCTCAGCAATCTCCCAATGTGGAACTCTACATCGATATGGTCAAAAGGTGAACTTTGTCCATTGACACCTCCATGTTTGTCCCTTTGGCCCTTCAGCAAGGAAATACAAACACCATCCTGGGAAGTGATAGGGAAGAGCAGGTGCCGACACTGCTGTGCTGGTATACTCTGCTTTCAATATCCGAGTGAGGTCACTTTTGGAATGTATAGTAGCTATTCTTGGGGCACAGTGTCACAATTTAAAGGGCCAACTCTATAGAATTCTAGGAATCAAGGTCTTGCAGTCCTCATGATCCAGTAAATCCACCCAGGGTGATTTACACACACACACACACACACACACACACACACACACACACACACACACACGATTAAAATTCATCCCCTAAAAGGTCTCTTTCTTTCCCGGGCATCAACACTGCCATTTAATCTCTGCTATTTGAATGGTGTGAAGAATTTGAAACAGTTCACAACTGAGAAGTGGCTCATCAATTTATAAGTATAGACATTCTGCTGCCCCTCAGATCAGATACATAACAAAGCAGCTTGCCAAATGGTCTACAGGAGACCGGATTTACCTTTTAGTATAGGATTTGGTTTCGGGTGACGGAACCAGCAGTTTCAGTCACAGCCTGTATTTGGTCCTTAGTTGCTGAGTCCTGCTGTGACTAGCAAATGTTTGGAAGTTGCAAAGCAAAGATGATGAAGCAGGTGAACACAGAGAAGAGAGAAGCATATGCAAATCCCAAGCAACTGAGAGAGACTAGAGCAAGGGGATTGGTTACATCATCTCACCCTCACCCAGGTTTCAAAACAGCTCAGCTTCTTTCACTGGGCACAAGAGCCAGATTTGAATGGCTGGAGCTGTAGGTTGCATACAGCTGTCCTGGTCAACAGACCAAATCTACGCTAACCATGGGTAGAATTCTGGCTCAAGAAGGTAGGCCAACTCAGATGATATGAGGCCATGGTTATCAATCTACTATAAGACAGATTATGCAGTGTGCCACAAGCACAAAACTAGAAATCTGTGCCGAGCCAATAGCACAAGCACATGGTCTAATGCACGGACATCTAGACATCAAGTCACAAAATATAACCAAGGCGATTCATGAAATTACTGGCTGTTAGTTTAACATCTGCTCCAAGTAAATTGGTGGAAAGTGTTATTTAAAGTCAAACTGATCAAGCATATCCTGCATTGAGCAGGGGGTTGGATTCGATGGCCTTGTAGGACCCTTCCAGCTCTGCTATTCTATGATTCTATGCCCTTAACATTTTTTACCGTTGGATTACCCCCAAATGAATTGCCCCAAAACTTTCTACTCTGTCAATGTTGTGACAAGATGGCTATGTGCTACAAAGCATGCATTGGCTGGCTGTGCCAAAGGAACTGCATTCCACACCTTGCCCATGTTATACATCAAGGGATAGTCCCAATATCCCTTGATGTATAATTTAGTAGTGAGAGTCCCAGAACCAAAGAAGGCTTATTTCTATAAAGGTTTAAATCAGGCACAGCTGCTGCATCATTCAGAAATTCATGCTATGCTCAGAGCAGCTTCTCAACTTCCTGTTTCTGTGTTCTCAGACAACATCTCTCAGCAAACATTGCTTTCAACTTTCTTGTTTCCTGGCAAGAATAATATACCTAGATTGCAAAATTATTGTGGGTAACAGAAAATATTCCATAATTGTTGTTCACTTCTCCTGCAAACTAAAATGCCAAAAGGAATGGGTTTGAAGCTCAACCTTAAAACAGGAGATCTGTTCTGTATAGGATCATTTTTAAATTCCCGGGAATCTCATTACTAAAGTATATGCATGTAGATGGAACACTGTAAAATTAATACTGTAAAATGCTACATAAACACTTATTGTTGTTGTACAAGGATAAGAAGACTTTCTAGGAGCTTCAGTCTGTGCTAGAGCATTAGACTGGCATAGCCTTCTTAAGAGAATTTGTTTCAGGTTAACTCCCTTAAGGCGTTAATCTAATTTCTACATCAAGTATCAAATACCTGATTCTATTGTCTTAATGGATTACTGAGGCTTGTAATGCCTTCCTGTGTGTTTCTGTGTGTCAGAAACAAAGACAGCAGTAAATAAAACAGTTGCACAGACATCAACGGGACAGTAACTACTATTATTGTTTGATGGGTCATAGCACAGAAGGCATGTTTAAGGCCTGGAAACATTAATGCTGTTGCATTAATGAAGATAAATAGATAAAATATGCCCAATGAGCAGCAATCTCGGTGAGAAATCACAGGCAATCCCTTATAAGAACAGGATATGCATTCAATAAAATTATTTTCAAAAAACATATAAGGGTTAAGAATTTATGCTGGCAATGAGTTTGGGGCTTCTGCACAAAGTCATTAAAATAGCACAGAGCTATTTGCACAAGGTCATTTATGTCTAATAGTCTCATGGTTGGTGTTGGTGGGCATCTGGCAATGACTACAACTGTAGATTATAAAATTTATGGAGGAGAATGGGTCAGGTATAGCAAAGGTAGGGAAGAGACGAAAAATAAACCACCTGACTCTCACAGGAAATAAGTTAATGATAGGAGACTCTTTCCTTCTAAGAAGTCACATTTTCTTCAATGACAAGATTGAACGGAGGAGGCATTAGATGTGGAAATTCAACAGAAAATGTGAGAAACCAATCTATTCAGAATCTCCATTTGCAGGCTTTGAGTTTTCTTAGACCAAGGAGTTGGAGCGGTAAGAAAAATGAACAGCAAGAAGCAGACCAGAGGTAGTTAAAGAAATTTTTCATCCACCTTGCACTTGCACATGCCAGTAGTGTCCATCAATGTCAGAAAACAGAAGTCTTTCCTCCATACCAAAGGGCTGTATGAGAAGAAAAACACATAAAAATAAAACCCAAATAATTGCTTTCCATAATTCTGACTACTTGACAGAGAGAGAGAGAGAGAGGCCAGCCTAAATGCCACCTACTGAGTTCACAGACAAGATTCCAACCAGACACCTTCCTGATTTGTAGCTCAGTCTCTTAGCCACTTTGCTATACCAGCTCTTTATGGCTATTTGAGGAAACTCAATCAACGCTGTAAGGGAGGAGGGAGGGAAGAGAATTTCCAGGCACACATGGGAGACAGAACAATTTCGTGCTGCTGTCAAATCATGTGCTGTTCATAGTAGTTATAAAACTCTACTAGGATACAGCAGAGGAAGAGGCCTTGTGCAAGGGAAGCTAATGTCCCTTCCTAAGTCAGAGAGATACTGAAGAAATGAAGCAGCCTTATACAGTGACAGAGCACTGCCCTAAGTAGACAAGTTTTGTCTAGTGGAGGCTGGTGGCTCTGATGTCATGAGGCCGGTGAATCCACTACAGGTTTTAGTCAGAACTCTAAAGGAGCTACCTTGAATAGCTCCTTTAATGTTAGGACTGAAATCTAGAGCAGATTTACCACCCCACTGACATCGGAGCCACCAGCCTCCACTGGTATTGTGTGGCAACAGATCTCCAAAGCTGAGATGAGATTCTTTTTACACTGGAGATACCACGGATGAACCCTTACCAGGGGAACCGTCTTGGACTGCAACTCCCATCATCCTTGACCAATGAATATGCTGGCTAGGGCTGATAGGAATTGCCGTCTGGCAACATCTGGAGGGCCACATATTCCCCACCGCCAACCTGGACCCTTATGAATGCAAAGAGATTTGAATTCATATATTTCTGGGATGCAGTTGTATTACCAACATATAACTGACATGCGGTTGTTTTTCTAGTCAGCTGAAGAGCCCACATAAGTTATTTTTGCAAAATATTTATTTAGAAAACTAGAGTAAATATGGCAACGACAACAAAAGAAACTTAAATAGCAGAAGACAAGACAACCACCATATCGCTTTTCCTCGTGTTATTCTAAGTCAGTCTTTACAATGTTAATGTCAAGTATGTTAAGTATGCCTTCCCAAAGGGAAGCCACATGTAAACAACCCAGATATATTTATAGATGGGGCCTACTTTTAACTGCTCAAATACATTTGTGGGTTTGCCATCCCGTTACTAGGCAGCAAACTGAGCAAAGTTTGAGCCTCTTCAGCTCTTGCTGAAGTGGATGGGTGCTGAAAAGGATCAAACTCTTTGCAGGTGTACGGAACACTTTTCTGTAGCAGAGCAAACGTACCTATTTAATACAGCCACAGAAGCAAGAGCAACCACTTGACAAAGTACCTTCTGTTTCTCTTTATTATATTGTGGAGCTATGTAATAGTTAACTCTCCAAAGACCTGTGGAAGTGTTATGTCTAAAAATATAGATAAAGCAAATCCAATCCCAGTCCTCTTGTCTATTTTAGGAGTAGCGAGTGGGCAACTTGTGGTCTAAAACTCCCATCATCCCTCAGTACTGCCTATGCTGGCTAGGGGCTGATGGGAATTGTAGGCTCAAAAATCTGGAGAGACAGAAGTTGCTCATCCCTGTTCTGTATTTTCCTCTTTGTTTCGTTGTGTTACAAGGCCAGCCATGGAGATTATCAAGCACCATTTATTTATTTTTGTTTTACCTCAGAGACAGTTTAAGCAGATTTACCTACCAATGCTGCAAAATGAGCCAGGAGAGTTCTAAGGTAATAGAAATGGAGTGTATCACTTCAGGTTTCAGGTGAAAGATCAAATTTCTGAAAGTCCCCTCATATAAAAATAAAAATCCCATAAGAAGGAAGACTACTACAGCAGAGAGGACACTTAGCTAGAACCGCTCTATCTGATGCCCCATGTTTCTTCTTATAGGGAGATATGGGTTTTGGTTTTCAAAATGTGGTATGCAGTCTCAAGGAATACAGTCCATTTGAACACCCAAGGACTTCAGCACCTCATTCTTCCAAATGTGTAAACTGTCTCTTTTAGCACAAGAGATCCATCTCTGATGTACACCCCACCCTTTCTTTTCCAATTCCATATGTCTAAAAAAGCTTTGCTTGTCAAGAAAACAGAATTGTTTCCCCTCTAAAAACACATCCAATACTAACCCCTCTCTTCCTTTCAGATTAATAGGACTAAATCATCTTGCATTAGTTTAACTGTCATGGTTTTAAAATCCCCCAAAAGGGGGAGGGAGAATTACAAAATGGTAGGCTAAGTAAGAACTGTATTACTTAAGAAGATGTAAGTCCTATTTGGTTGTCCCTCCTTACACAATTAACAATCATGCAGGGCTCCATGTCATGGAGAGAGTCTACATGTGTAGAGCAGGTTCCCAAAGCATGGATGGAGGGGCTGTCGTGACACCAGTAGACACGACCCTGCTCTTCCCTCATACGATGGTTAACTATGTGAGAGGGAACAGCCAGGTAGGGTTATCACTGCATTAGGGCTGTGCAAGCTTCAGGCCTTGGATTTGGAAATCCGAATCACAAAGGCCATTTTAGGACGGATCTGCCATTTTAGGATGGATCCGCCATTTTATTGCACAGCCTTAGGCCCCCCCATACAGCCTACACCTCCCAGCATCCAGTGCCTGGGAGGGCTGTACGTACCAGGGCCCAGAAGCAGCAGGAACACCAGAAGTAGCTGTCGCCATTGCCTCCCCCGTGCGATCACCGGCCACCTCCTCCTCGCGATCGCCGGCCGGCAATCATGCAGGGCAGGCGATGGCGACAGCCACTTCCGGTATTAGTGCTGCTTCTGGGCCCTGGTATGTACAGCCCTCCCAGGAACTGGATGCTGGGAGGTGTAGGCTGTATGGGGGGCCTAGGGCTGTGCAATAAAATGGTGGATCCATCCTAAAATGACCTCTGGGATTCGGATTTCCGAATCCGAGGCTCAAAGCTTGCACAGCCCTACACTGAATACCATTTTTTAAAATAAATAAATCGGTAAAACATAAAAGCATTATGTCCAGACAAGCATGTGGTCTCACTAGTTACACAGAAATATCATGGACAACACGTAGAAATAGTCACATTGATTCCAAGGTTCCCATTGTCTGCAAAAAGGTGTGCTATGGCAGTGTCAAAAACAAGACAGTCACTATTCATGATGGCTGCTGCCACACCATCATGGATGGAGCGCGGCGTAGCCTCCCAAGTCAGCCTCCGCCGGTTGCCGTTCAGTTCGAGTCTGTACGCAAAGTTCTCCGCTTGTTTGCGGGTGCCAATGAGCAAGACGATGGCGAAGAACTGCTGGTGGCCCTCGTACTTCTCTTGTTTCTCTAACACCAGCATGAAGTGGTGGCCGAAGCAAGACTGCATCATCACCCAGTCGACAGCCCCCGGCAAGTTAATGTCTGTGGCGAGGAAGACAATGTCTTCTCCTTGAAGGGTGGTGATGCTCTTGTGGGCGTGCATGAGGTGAGACATGACTGCTTCCAACGAGCCCTGCCATTTGCAGGAGGCACCAGGACACGGGCAGGAGTAAGGGCGGTATTCACAAATGTCTTCATGGTCGGGCTTTTCTGTATGATGGAGTGTCAGGGAGCAGCCTGTGGTAGCGTACTGAAACGGGATAACAAGAAAGTACCGTCAGGAAATAAAGCTGTTGGGTTGTTACTTGATTTACATCTTGCCTTCAGAACTGAAACAGAGGAAGGTGCTTTATACCAGTTCAGGTGATTTGTCTGTATTTCTTTATTTCATTTCTATAGTGCCCAATAGCTGATGCTCAGTATTGTCTATTCTTGACCCTCTCCAGGGTCATAGACCCAGCTCTTTCCCATTCTCTGCTACCTCTCCCTTCAACTCTGGGGAGCAGAACCTCTGGCTTGGGGTCTCAGTCCAGACCACAGTGGTTCTCAGATGGCCAAGCCCCCTTCTTTAGGCCCAGCCCCTTTCCCCTGACCACTAGCTGTTTGGTGTTGTGCAGTTTGTTCCCCATTCTAAAAACTCAGTGTGATTGAGCACATGCTTTGCATGCAAACGTCCCAAGGTTGAATCCCGACTTCTCCAGGTAGGACCATGAAAGGATTCCCACCTGAAACCCTGGAGAGCTGCTGCCAGTCAGTGTTGACAATACTGGGGGCTAGATGGACCAATGGTCTGACTCAGTATAAGGCAGCTTCATATGCTCTGAAATGCTTCTCCTAAGGCTTAGTTACTGGCAGTAAGAGCTTTAAGCTACAATATAATGGTATTTTTGGTTCCGTCCCTTTTATCTTCAGCCCCGCCCACCAGTGGACTGCAGGCCACCAAGAGCTTCTCTAAAATGGAACTTCAGGCTAAAAGTGATGCAACACCCCTGTTTGGCCCGAAGATGCATTGCTTCCCATAACTATAGAACACCCTGCTGTTAGAGCTCTGCCCAAGTCCGTTCACCAACCCTGTCCAGAAGCAATGCAAGAAAAACCTGTTTAGTCTGGCTTTTGAGTACCAGAGTAGTCAAGCTGTATGTGTAGCTACATAACCCCAACCTCAGGTGCCTTTTCTGAGGTTGAAGAAGGAATGGACATGAGTTATTTCACACATAAGAAAAGCTAGCTGTCAAGTACGCAAAAGCCACCACTTGCTATAAGAAGGAACAATCATTCATATTATTATTTTTTCTTTTTCATCAAGTTCAGATTGTAAGAGGAAGGGAATCAAATGCAATCAGTGTTTGTAGGCGGCCCAAATATAAAAGGTGCGTGGGCACTGATTTTGCCTGCAGTGCAAATGAGAAGCCGTGAGCTGTCATTCAGACGGCCTTGCAAATGCATCCACAAGAGTAACTGGCAAATAAAAAGGTGTAACAGATGCATTCTGCCTATGTATACCTGGGTAACTCATTTGTGTCCTAATCCAAAAATGAAAAACAAGCTCGGCTTTTGAAAAGCTTCTCTAATGCGTCTCTCTAAGGAAATTCCTACCATGTGACAAGCCCAGTCGCTATTTACAAGCCTGCATTCATTTTCGTTTTTCCTCCTTGTTCTTTAAAAAGGTGATTCGCCACTTTCTTGTTCTCACTGCTTCAGGAAAAGATGTTGTAGCTACAAGCTCCAGAAACCTGACCATCTCTTTCCTACCAAATTACAAATCAGAATTTATTTCAATCCTGAAATCCAGCTGTTGCCCCTGAATTGGTGTAGCACAACCTTCCGTAACTTGGGTGGCCTCCAGATGTGTTAAGACTGTAGTATCCCAACTGGGGAGGATGGAAATTGTAGTCCAAGACATATGGAGGGGAAGGCCAATGCAGCACCTGGGAAAGAGCCAAGGAAGTACATGAAGTTGCCATGGAAAATTTAATACTTGTACAACTGCAGTCAAATCATGCTAAATAGGGTTAAGATTATGACTGAGGGCCTTCCTAAACGTTAGTGCGCCTCCCCCACGTTTCCAGACGGCGGAGCCGCAGGGAGGACGCAAGCCCTGTGGCGTCCGCCATTTTTGTTTTGTTTTGTTTAATGGGGCCGCGGGTGGCCCGAAGACTCCGGGAAGGTAAGTGGCTGTTTTATTTTATTTTTTAAAATGGGGGGGGGGGGGCGAAGGATGGAAGGGTGGGTGGCACGGGGGAGGGCGGGTGTGATCGGGATGGGGTGGCATTGCCTGGGCAAGCGCCGCTCGGCTGCTTGCTCGGGCGGCAAGCGGCGCGATTGCACTCGCCCTCCCCCTGTGCCACCCACCCTCCCATCCTTCGCCCTCCCCTCTCTTCCCCCCCCCCGCCGATGGGCACAGCTCTCCTATGAGCGCTGTGCCAGGTCCGCGGCTTTTCGCGGCTCCTCGCGAGTAAGCGAGGAAGTCTCCACACTTCCCCCAGCCGCGGCCTGAGGCTGGAGCTGGGGAAAAAGCGCGCCATAAGCGACTTTGCTTATGGCGCGCTAGACCAGGCCTCACTGCGGCCTGGCGCCGGATTCCCCTGTGCGTCATCTGGACGCACAGCAGGGAAACCGGGTTGGAAGGCGCGCTAAGGCCTGGTCTAGCAAGGCCCTGAGTAAAATAGGAAAACGTTCCGTACAGAGAGAGAACTACAGTTGCAGGGTCCTCTTGCTAAAGCCAGCAGCCACATATCTCATTTCTTCTCGCCAAATTGTTATGTCCAGCAGAATTTATCCACATCTGGATGTCACAACATTCTGCCTCTTCCTGCACCACTGCCCCCTAAGGCTCCCCCTACCCTGCCGTGCTTCAAAGCACTCAGTCTATGACAAAAGACTCTTAATGGTGCAATACTACAAATGTTTACTCGGAAGTAAGTCCCCCACTGTCTAATGGGCTTACAGACTAAACATAGCAAAGGCTCAAGTCTTTCAACCATAATAAAACTCAGAAAATTATGTTCCTGATTTTCTGTGCATCCCGTCATTACGTTCAGCCCATCCTCCAGATTTAAAGCACTTTGATAATGCAAAACAAGCACTTGCTTATCCTTATCAATGTGGGAGGTCATTATTTCTATTTCACAGGTGGGGAAACTAAGGCAGAGGCAGCAGAAATGTGTACCCAGGCCACTCACGCTCAAACCCAAGCCCCCTCCACGACACTAAAGTTTACTACAGCAGAATTACCATGACACAAAACAAACGAACAACAAAACAACAACACCAGACTTCCAGTTTCACTTACGCTATGTTGTCATCAGATTGTATGCTTCCATACCCTTAGCCCACATCAGCCAAATGACATGAGCAGGTAGCAGGGAACATACAATGGAATAACCTCACAATATAAGGTATATAGAAACATGAGAAGCTGCCTTACACCAGGTCAGACCATTGGTCTGTCTAGGCTATTACTGCTTCCTCCTGGGTTTTTTAGCATGGTGCTGAAGATGCCAGGCTCCCTGTTCCTCTTGATTTTTATTTTATTTCTTAAGATTTTTTTAAAAAATGAACTTAGAACCTGGGATGCTGCAAAACAAAGTGCTGTCCTCCAATGCCATCATTATTTGGATTCAAAAGAGTGGTTTTGCATTTTGCAACTACTCTTTTGCACAAAAGAGTGGTTTTGCTCAGCCCCCAACTCTGCCTTGTACTTAAGTTCTTGGGCAAGTGGCTTTTCTTTTAGTCTCACCAGTTTGCCTTCGTTGGGAAAAGAGCGTCATTGTGAGGAATCCTCCCCTCTCTTTTGTCTGGGGTTGGGACCCATGTATGGATTGTCCTTCCCTTGTGTTCAGAACCGTGGAGATGGCAATGGGGAAACCATGTTGATGGGGATCTTATCATGGCAGTAGTGATTAGCTTTTGACTGTTCTGGAATTTCTTGGAGCTTATAGCTACTGACCAACAGCTATATGATTTCTGAAATGTGTAACCATTAAGCTTTTGCCATGGGCTTTCCTGCAATAAAGAAGCCTTACTGATTTGGGTGTCCTGTGTCAGTCTGCCAGAATGTGTGCCTGCCTGAGGGACCGGGAGATCTGACAGTCTTGTGACTGGCCATGGCAGCCATTTTATGAATAGGCAAATCCTGCTCCCACAGCAGCCATTTTGTGAGTGCACCCTTGACAGTCCCTCAAAATCCCAAATGTGCCTATTGTCCCCCCAAAGTTGGGGGACCCCTGGTCTACTCTGACAGCAACCTTTTCCATTACCAGCTACCTAATGCTTTTAACTAGAGATGATTATTATTATTATTTATTTATTTATATAGCACCATCAATGTACATGGTGCTGTACGGAGTAAAACAGTAAATAGCAAGACCCTGCCGCATAGGCTTACATTCTAATAAAATCATAATAAAACAATAAGGAGGGGAAGAGAATGCAAACAGGCACAGGGTAGGGTAAACAGGCACTGGGTAGGGTAAAACTAACAGTATAAAGTCAGAACAAAATCAAGTTTTAAAAGCTTTAGGAAAAAGAAAAGTTTTTAGCTGAGCTTTAAAAGCTGCGATTGAACTTGTAGTTCTCAAATGTTCTGGAAGAGCGTTCCAGGCATAAGGGGCAGCAGAAGAAAATGGACAAAGCCGAGCAAGGGAGATGCCATGGACTGAACTTGTTCTCGACCCCACTGAGTACGGTCCCTCCAGAGGCCTATGTGCATGTTTCAGATGGGGAGAATGAGGCACAAGAATGTTGATTTGGGCAACAGGCTGATGTCACGCATGCTGTGGTGTACCCAGTCCAAAATCTGAATTTAGTTCAGAAATGTCTTGGTGATAAAGGCAGCAATATTGGCTGATGTGCGATTCTATGAAACTTTAATTGTTTTGTAATTCAAAGTAAGTGGCACTTTGAAGACTCCATTTGTTTTATGGCAAACACTTAAAGCAGCAGTTCCAATAGAAGACTCATTCTATTTCCCACGCTAGGGAGTCTGCCAGGACTTCGCTGCCCAAGCAATTCAACTACAGCCGTGCACTTCACACAAGCGCTCCAAAACGTCATTAAGTTTTAACAACTACTCAGAAATGTTCACAGGGTCCAATGCACAGCACTCAGCCATCTCTTAAACAACACATTCAGCCTAAATTCGGGTTTAAAGAGCTCGCTCATGGAAAGGCACTGCATATTAATTGCATTAAGTTATATATTTTTAAAAGTTAAGAAAAGGGTTGAATTTCTTTCTGCATATTTTTTTAAAGGGAGGTTTTAATTCTTCTTCTTCTTCTTCTTCTTCTTCTTCTTCTTCTTCTTCTTCTTCAAGTTAAGCAGCACTTATAGGTTTAAATATTCACACTGAAAATTGTATCTACATGAGAAATAACTATTTCCCCAAATGCACAAAGTAGAATATCATTCTCTCTAGTTGTAATGTAGAGGTTAAGAGTGCTGTTGTTTCTGTAGCCAAAATGCAACCACCCACATGCGAGAGTGAGGAACCAGCGACCTCGGCGGAACCCCAAGGTTTGCACAAGTACAAACATATATTTAGGAAAAAAACCCTATGAAGAGGGGGGGAACCCAAAACAACCTAGTGGCTCTGTTCATAAGACACCTTAAGCCATGGCTTTAACCATAGTGGCTAAAGCAAAACGCCTTATTCACCATGGTTAAAGCTATGGTTTAAGGTGTCTTCTGAACATGGCCTGACATTCTGGCTTAACCACCATGGTTAAAGCCGTGGTTTAAGGTGTCTTCTGAATGGGGCAAGTTGTCTTCTGAACGGAGCCAATGAGAACTGAGCATGCTCAGTGGCCATAATATGCTGGCTGACCATAGGTTGGGGGATGGAAAGTTGAGGAAGGGAAATGGAATGGAGTGTTGCAGCTCTCACTTGTATTTTGCATATATACTTAATCATAACAACCTTTAAATTTTGTTTTCCCACAGACTTTGCCACACAATAACTTTAGAATCCAACTAAAGTCCTACTTAGAGTTGATGAATTGAAATGAAAGGGACTAAAGTCAGTCTAGCTTAAGTCCTATTCATTTCAATGCATCTACTTTGACTTCAGTTGGATTCCACCCCTTATTTTTAGACTGTAAGCTCCTCCAGGCCAGTAGCTGGCCCTCTTGTACTGTGCGAAATGCTATGCACAGGGATGGTGCAATAGAAGAATCATCACTATCTCTGTTTAATGTGAACTTTATGCATATCCCTCCTAAGTGCATGAAGTTCACATTAAATGCGGATGGTGATGATTCTTTTATTGCACCATCCAGATGCATGGGACTTTACAGACTACAAGAGGGCAGGCTACTGGTCTGGAGGAGCTTACAATCTAAAAAATAAGAGGTGGAATCCAACTGAAGTCCTACTTAAGAGTAGATGCATTGAAATGAATGGGACTCTTAAGTTACTCCAAAGCCCTGCACAAGGGAAAAGTCACAGTTTTCCTACAGAGCAATCCTACCTTCTCCATCAGCTGTCCGGGAGGGGTTAGGATGGGGAGGAGTTTGCCCTCCATCAGTCTGCCCCAGGGCTCCCATTTATGGTTGTGGGAAGTTCTGAGGGTATAGATCGATTGGTGGCAGTGTTCCCAGCAGGGGCAGGCTCCAAAATGGGGCAGTCTAGGGGTGGTGGTGGGGGTTAATATTATAATATTTATATCCCACCTTTTTCCCAGTACTGGGACTCAAGGCAGTTTACAAGATTAAAACATATAAATATAAATTACAAAAGTTAAAATAGAATGAAACCTACAGTAAAACTAAAAACATGTTAAAAATATTAAAAACTGTAGCAGATTAAAAAGGGGGGGGGAAGGGCAGCTGTGAACCTATTTATTTATTTATTACATTTCTATACTGCCCAATAGCCGGAGCTCTCTGGGCGGTTCACAAAAATTAAAAACATTCAAAGTATAAAACAACAGTATAAAACCATAATATAAAATACAATATAAAAGCTCAACCAGATAAAAACAGCAGCAATGCAAAATTACAAATTTAAAACCTACTGAGATGTGGGTTCTCAGTGAGCTGTGAACCCACTGGATCCAAAGCTCCTCTGTTTCCCTGAGAAGGGCCTGGATTGGGCCCTTCAGCTATGCCAGCCTGGAGCTGGCATAGTTAACCCCCTCCCGCCCACTACTTCCAATGGTGATAACTTTTTAAAAAAATAGATCTACTGGGATGAAAAGCCCGTTGAAGCAGCCTATCTCCCTCCTGCCCTGGCAGTAGGAACCAGTAAAGCTTTGGAACTGGCAGTGATCCTCCCCTTCACTCCCTCACAACCCCACTTCAGACTGCACTGTTAGCCCGTCGTCCATCTAGAAACTGGGGGAAATAATACTGGCCTACCTTACAGGGTTGTTGGAAGGATTATTATGTGGTGAAGTGGTATGAGTGCTTGGATGCGTTCAATAGTGCACCTATTATCCCTGTGTCCAATTATTTATGCCCCATTCTTTCTAGCCCAGTGGTTATCATTCCATCTAGCATGGAGACGTGACACAGTAATTGCACCAAAGCATTTCCCACTGAGCTTTGCCAGCTAAGCTGCATTAATACTTGTGCAGCGTATAAAATCCGTCCGTTTTGCTGAGGTTGCGAAGGGTAGCATTGCAAAGCTTCACACCAACTTTTAACAGGAAGATGAGAAGTATTTTGGCTGCTTGACCATTTTCCTGAGATGTCCAGCCCTGCACCGACAACAGGCTCTCTCTGCGAAAGGGAAAGCCGCTGGTTTTCGTTCAGTGCAGCAGCCTAGAGCTTCATCCCAGTTTTGAACAAGGTGAGCAGATGGGGCCTTTTACTGAAGTGACCTTGCAAACCTTGACCAAGCTCAGAAAGGACTGGAAAATTGGCCACTCTGAAAACATATCACATAGCTCTGGTGTAGCAGCAGTAAAGTGCCTCTTTGGGGAGCGGCAGCATTGTTTGCTGCATGGAAGAGACCAAAGCCACACAGCTCTAAAGGTTCACTTGAGCCTGTAAAAGTGGCAGCAGGATTCTGCTGCCATCCAGAACATAACGACGTTCTGGATGTTATGCAAGTCAAAGGTAGATAAAAAGAGAAGCAAAGATACCAAACATTAAGAGGAGGAAAACAGAAGTCATTTGTAAACTACGAGATTGGATTATTATTATTGCCAAATCTGTATGTATGAAATGAAATGACTACGTTTCTAGGTCTCATAGTTGCAAGGGGGAAATAAAATACTTAACATGTGAAACATGCCAGAAATTGCTCTTGGGAAAGCTGCTGTCTATACTTTTAGTCCCTTATCCAGCACCTTTACAGCTTCTCCTTTCTGCCCCACACCTCCCTCTCATTCCATTCCCTTTGAACTGAAAAAGAGAATCCAAACTATGCCAATTGTTTTAAGAAAGTCACTCATGAATAATATATTGCAAGCACGTTTTCTGTTTCCTTGGAATGTAATTCTTTTGGCACAGGGGTGGACACAGCCTGGATTACATGTTTTATCCAACACCATATATCAACAGTTTAAGAGATTCTCTTACAGACTGGCAAGAGAGCTTTGTCTTTATAGCCCAAACCGTAAAGTTGGTCTGTCTGGCTCTGAAACTGGCCAAAGTGATAGAGGCAGGCACCCAGAGAGTGCTGCAGACAATATATATGAACTCAGATCCAGGCACAGCAAGCTGCCGCAGCTCAACCTTCCAGATGATTATGTTGACAGAAACCTTCTGTATTGTAACTGGTTGCGGTTAATAACATCTAACTGAACTGACCTCTTTTGATGTCAGTTTTATCAGTTCATCCTTGCAGCCAGCAACTGCGGTAGTGATTATTCCATGACTCATCTGCCTAGAAAGGATGATCCTTAGAGAAAAGTCTAGACAGATCCTCCCCTTGAGCAACAGCCCAGGAGAAGTGATATTTTAGGTCAGATCAAATTGGAGATGTAGATTGATGGTTTCTTGAGGGACAGAAGGAGGTTGGCATGAATTGTGGCAGAAAGGGGGATAGGAACCTCTAATGCGTAGATCCTATCAATGGTCAGATGCATATGCACCGACGTCTCCTTTAGAACATGATTGTGGGTGAGCAATTGACTGGGTTCACACAATATGATAACCCACACTCAAGGTTGAGTATGGTTGAGTGTGGGTTGTTGGTGAATTGTGGGTTCTTGGTGAAATGACTTCTCTGAACCCAGCCATGCTAACAACCCATGGCTTGTTAACCTCGATCAACCCATGAAGAGAAACCATGCTTTGTTGTTGGGTTATAAACTGGGCTGTTCACAGTTAACAAACCATGGTTTGTTATCGCGGCTGGGTTCAGACAACATAACCCATGTTTCAGCAACAACTCATGGTTCAACTACAACCCCCACTCAATCATACTCAACCTTGAGTGTGGGTGATCATGTTGTGTGAACAAGTCTATAAGGCATAGTGAACTTTAGGACAATGGCATCCTTGCATCTGCCACAACCATAAGATAAAGCAACATCTGATCTGGTGCCAAGACGGTTAAAGAGATGGGAAGCACCCAAGTAGCAGAGCCCAAGAATCCAGTTTGGTAATTCTACCAAACTAAGGGACAAGGGCTTGTTCATACTTGTCCCATTTATGGTCAGATACTCATAGTAAAACAATATGTATCAAGTGATACTTTGCAGCCTGCCCCAACCTGTTACCCTCAAGAGATGCTTGCAGACAGAGGGTTCCTTGTGCTACAAATTAGAAGGCATTGTATAGCTTTTCCATCTTTCCCTGCTAAAGAAAAAGGATGGAAGAAGCAGTGGGAAAACACAAGAGGTTTACAAATGGAAAAATGGTGTCATCTGGACCCTCTGTAAGATTCCAGGAATGAGGTAGGGCGAATTCGCAATGAAAGCCTTGTTTGGAAGTGGTCCAGATGCATTGGTCTGCAACTCCCATCAGTCCTAGCCAGCACACAAAAGGTTGCAGTGATGGGACTTGTAATCTGAAACATCTGGGAGGCATCAGGTTGGGAAGGCTGCTTTATAGGATTGCTTTTTGCCGATGTTCAGCATATTTATTTTATTTATTTATTTATTTATTTATTTATCTATTACATTTCTATACCGCCCAATAGCCGGAGCTCTCTGGGCAGTTCACAAAAATTAAAAACATTCAAAGTATAAAACAACTATAAAACCATACTATAAAATGCAATATAAAAGCTCAGCCAGATAAAAACAGCAGCAATGCAAAATTACAAATTTAAAACACCAAGTTAAAATTTATTTATAGACTGTTAAAATGTTGGGAGAATAAAAAGGTCTTCACCCGGCGCCTAAAAGCATACAATGTAGGTGCCAAGCGAACCTCCTTAGGGAGCTCATTCCACAGCCGGGGTGCCACAGCAGAGAAGGCCCTCCTCCTGGTAGCCACTTGCCTCACTTCCTTTGGCAGGGGCTCGTGGAGAAAGACTCTGAGGATGACCTTAGGGTCTGGGTAGGTACATACGGGAGGAGGCGTTCCTTCAGATAGCCTGGCCCGAAGCCGTTTAGGGCTTTAAATGTGTTAATACCAGCACTTTGAAACGGGCCCGGACCTGGACTGGCAGCCAATGAAGCTGGAAAAGGACTGGTGTGATGTGGTCTCATCGGCCAGTCCCTGTTAGTAACCGTGCTGCCCTGTTTTGTACCAGTTGAAGTTTCTGGACCGTTTTCA